>NW_026017110.1:46410009-46482558 GCF_020466585.1 Dendroctonus ponderosae | reverse complement strand
CTTTGTCTTACAAGACCAACCAGACAATCCCGCTTCCGTTTCCCTACATTAACGCTACTCGAACACTTACAAACGCAACGGACTAGTGGACAATAAAATAATTTCTTCTTGCCACTGAAATCTTATTTATTTAATAACATTGTTAACCTAGAATGGGAGAATTTTCATATTTGTTTTTTATTTAGATTGGGACTGTATGTATTAAGCAAGGGCAGAAATACCGATAGGTCGATAGCCTTTTTTAGAAATAAAGCTGTTTACTACTACTATTGTTAACCTAGAATAGGAGAATTTTCATATTGGTTTTTTATCTAGATTAAGACTGCATGTATTAAACAAGGGCAGAAAGACCGATAGGTCGATAGCCTTTTTTAGAAATAAAGATGTTTACTACTACTATAACCCAAACACCCGTGTTGCTCAAGCCCAGCTAAAGAAAGCGTTAAATTTCAGCCAGACGAAGAGGACAAGGACAGCGAAGACAAACCAGAACCTGAAGATGAAGATGACGAAGACAACTCCGAGGAGGAGGAACTGCCAGTAAAACCGCGACTGATTGTGCCGAAGATTTACATTAAAAAACCACTGAGCAACAAAACCGCTGCTGGTTAGTTGGCAGGTTTTTCGTCGCTAATAACCTCCCTTAAACCTTTGCGCTTTTAGGCCCTTTGGAGAACTCCAAAGCCGCTCAATTCAAGCCGAAACCCTCAAACCCTATAATAGCAGCTAACGATGGGGCGCCAACTAAAGGGATTTTGAGCTTGGAAAGCAACGTGAGAGATGGGGAAGTCGGAGGATTGGACAAGGTCAGCAGCCCTCCCAGGAGCTGGTTGTACCATTTTACTCAACTTCTGGGTGTTTTAGCCAGCAGCCAAAAGGCCGAGAAAACCGAGTATTGTCCACGAGCCGATTGTCAGCAACGTATCGGCGCTGATTAAAAATGATATTGAGAACGATGATCTTTCGGAGCCGCCAGGCATTTCGCTGCCAATGTTTGACGAGCTGGATTCCAGCCATCCCAAAGACCTTTTGGACGACTCGCCGCGGAAGCGGAAAGCACGAGGTGAGACTAAATGTGGCAAACACGAGGAGGTAAATAATGTTGAGTGTTTAGGGGCTCTAAAGAAGAAGCTGGAGGCGACTGGGGCTGCGTCAGTCAAGTTCACGCAACCCGCAATCGAAATTGCGGCGCCACCTCAGCCCTTCTTGCAAGCCCAGCCGGCCCCTTCAGTTATCACCAGGATGTTGCAGGTTGCGTAGCCCCCGGAAATGGTGCTGGGTTTTGGTTAATTGGGGCCTAATTTTTCAGACAAAACCGGGTGCTTCGGTTTATCCAGTTGGGCGGATCCGTCCCAAACAGTTTGCAACTATGCGAGATGATGATTCGGACGAATCCAGTCCCAAACACTCACCAGCTTCGTCACCGTCCATCGGGCAGATTGGCGGAGTTTCCACAGTGTACAACTTGGCAGGTCAGTTAGTTGTTTGCGCACAATCAGAGCTGGATTAAGAGCAAGTTGATCTTCCAGGGGCTCCACAAGGCAATGCCCCGCTGCCATATCGCCATTCTGGGCCTCCGCATCCAGGAATGAACCATTATCCCCGAGGTCCTCTGGGAATGGCCGCTCCGGCGTATCATCGGGGGATGGATCCCTCCCCATCTGGGGGCTCTGTTATCAGCTTCTCTGATGCTCCAGCAGCAGCACCCAGTGGCTCCGCCCCAATCAGCGCGCCGGATAACCTCAATAGGCGCCCCCAAGTCAATCAAAGGTATGGTCTGTTCCGAAGTTTGAAAGCTTCCCAGAAAGCAGTGAGTGCATGGAAATGTATAGTCAGTTCCGAACTGCTTGACAGTTTTTATATTGCTTGTGCAGCAAGCGACACGGAAAAAAGCCGTTGATCGTTTCTGTCGCTTTTTCGAAAACTATTGCATGTTTTCGATATGTTGCAAGGAAAACAATCAAATAAGAAGTAAATATACAGGGTGTCTCGTAAAAATTGTCTCTGACTTGAGACAGCCGCTGCATATTTTCCATGTTGGTACTGTTTTGGACTGTGGAATCGTTTCAGATACCCGCCCCCTACAGGGGCGGCTTTAGGCACCCCCCGTCCGCCTCTGCATTTGTACCGGCCGCCGCCCCCGGGCAATAGTGGAACCCCTGTGGGGGCCCCCTACGTGCCGCCCTTGGGGGCCACCAATGGGCCGCCTCCTTCGCACCCTCCATATCATGTGGCGGGGGCAGTAAATGGGCCGCTGCCGCCCCCCCAGCCGTATCCGTCGCCACCGGTCGCCGCCAATGTACCACCCGCAGTACTCCCCTACCCGCCTTCCGTTCCAGCTGCCCCCAACATTGGGGCGCAGCCCGCCCACTCGCAATATGTGCCGCCGCAGCCGCCTGTTTCGGACGGTGCGCCCCCATCAGGCCACCCACCTGAGGGGTATTATGGCAGTTATCCACCTTCTACGGCCAATGAAGACGCCTTGCAACCGTCTTCGTATGGAGGGTTAGTAGCTGGCATGTTTTTTTTTTGGTTGAGCGAAGTTGGGATTTGAATCAAGTCTTATAACGCAAAGAAAGCCTAATAATTGAAGTGAACAGTTAACTTGTTTTTGTGTTCTAAGCTGTGTTAAACAATTTCAAACTTTCACTTGAATTTTTATGGTCGTCATCTTCAGTCTGTTTCAGATATTCCCAGACTACCACAGAATAATCCACCAAATTTTTGAAAATGATTCCGTGCACCAAAACGAGTGACAACCACAAAGCGTCCGATATTTTCTCCACTTATTTTGTCTGGCTGAAATCGGAAAGTTGTTGTTTATCATTGTTGTATCGAAGCATCGTTAACCACATTATTTGGCGATGTAGCTAATACAGAGGCGGCGCTAGGAATTTTTCGTCGAAATCTAGTGCCAGTTTACTGGGCGAAATTAGCTCTGTAAACTTTGGAAAGTTCTCAAAAATCAATGAGTGCATCGATTTGAATGACACTTTCAGGATTTGGAGCTACTTTAATCTGCTCCTCTCTCTAAAAACTTCAATTGTGACCCGCCTTCATAGGCGGAGTTAGGATTGTTTCATCGCGGGCAAGTGCAAGTCTGCTGCACTAAACTGGTTGGGTACAGTTTGAAAGCTATGCAAAAATCAGCGAGTGTATGGATTTGAGTGAAAGTTTGAGGGATTATAGCTCCATTAGTTAGCTACATTCTGTAGAACTTGCAACGGTCGCTTTTTTCCAGAGGCGTAGCTAGGAATTTTTCTTTGAAATCGAGTGTCAGTTTACTGCGCGAAATTAGCTCTGTAAATTTTGGGAGGTTCTCAAAAATCAATGAGTGCATGGATTTGAATGAAACTTTCAGGATTTGGAGCTACTTTAGTCTGCTTCTCTATCTAATAACTTCAATCGTGACCCGCATCCATAGGTGGAGTTGTTATTTTTTCATTGCGGGCATGGATTTAAGTGAAAGTTTGAGGGTTTGATGAAAACTAGATTAGACATTCTGAGCAAATGCTCATTATAAATATAATGTTTATTTAATTTTTATTTATAAACTTTGAAACTGAGCATACCAGATAGACGCAAATGCAAGACGAGAAAAAGCGACTTGGTCGATAACTTTGTTCGAACTAAATAAGTTCATTATTATATTATTGTATACTCGAATATTTTTTTCGGGTTTTAGATTGCCGCCAGAAACAGGTCCTCCATATCAGGAGCCGTATGGAAGTGAAGGAGCCCCGAATGCGCCGGCCGGCCCTGCAAAAGCGTTCGAAGAAGAGTCCGGAGGCGAGTTTGCTGGCTTGGCATCGTATTTTTCTAGCCAAAGAGAGGACGACTTGGACTCATAGTGGATAGACGCGATTGTAAGTAAACATTTTCGTTTTCCCAGCAGCAAAACTCAACAGTTACTTGCAGATTGCATCAGTATCATCAAAGGACTTGAGTCTTCTGCCTGCGAGTAGCGCGTTCCACACAGGGGTAACAATCGACTTATTTTTGTTAGTTAGAAGTATTTTATATGAAAATGTACAGTAATCTATTAACTTTTATATTAGCAGCAGTTGGGCTCTTTGTACATACTGTTTTGTATATAAAACTGTCTAGATTCAGACTAATCTCTCATTATGTATCAATGGACTTATCGAATATAAACTGTATATAGAAAGAAATTAATTAATAAACAATCTACTGGCGCGCCATTGGGGCCGGAGGACGCGGTTTTTACAAATATCGATTTTTTTCAACATTTTCATCTCCGACCCAATGAGCGTTTTGTGATTAGTTTGGAATTCCAATTTTTATTTTGCAATATTAGTGTGACGGTTTCCTTATGAAATTCAAGTGATTTGCTTCAATTTCGATGGCAGCGGTTTGGTTGTAATGTTTGTAAAAGTTGTGAACAGATGGAATAAAAAACACTATTCTGTTTCAGATTGATTGACTTGCTTTACAAGCGAATTAAAATTTTTTTCCATATAAGTACTAGTATTCCGAGTGATTTGGTGTTGCCAGGGATCGACAGTTTGGGTTAGTAAACGATTTTGTGTGTCTTGACTAAAATCGGATTTGTATCAGACCAGAATGTGTAAGGAGGTAGCGAGCAAATATAAGGAGCAGGAGTTTAGCGTTTCGTTATTGTCTTTGTCGATGCAGATGCTCTCTATTGGTAAAATTTTGCTCACACATGAAAGTTTCGATTTGTATCAGGAGGGCAGAATGTTTAAGGAGGTAGCGAGCAAATATGAGGAGCAGGCGTTTAGCGTTACGTTATTGTTTTTGTCGATGTAGATGCTCTCTATTGGCGAGATTTTGCTGGCACACAAAAGCTTCGCGCGCAGAATCTCCAAGAAGTTATACAGCCACGAGCAAATATCAGGAGCAGAAATAGACATTAATCGCAAATAACGTAACGCTAAAACTGTTTCTGTGTGCCTTGGAAGGAGGGATTAACTTGCGTTAGCCGTAATGAATGAATGAAAGCTCACGTTTTTTTGATTTATTTATTAACGATGTTATGCAACAAACACAGATTTCGATCAACAAACAAATGTCTAAAACATGGATTAAAACCTAAAGATTTTTGAAAAATCGTAAAGAACTACTACACACTGAATTGGTCCAAGCGTATTTAGATAGTTCGGAAGAAGTCCATAGGGATGGTCGCAGATAATAACAAGTTAAAAACATCAGTCGTTTCGAAGAACTAACAATATTAGTGGCAACTGTAACAAAAGGCCGATTCAACATTATATTTACACGCGTTAGGCCCATTTGCGCCTTTCATTCTACCACAGCACAGTTGGCGCTAGCCAATATCACTTTGAGTCATATTGCATTAGAGGTTTCCAACATTTAACACGGTACAGACTAATTACTGATACTGATTATACATCGTTTACATGCTCTAGTACAAAATATATCGCTTATATGTGAGAAGGAAGGGATCAGTTGTTTATTGCCAACATTGGTACATAGGTACAGGGTGTCTCGGAAAATGTGGACAGGGTGGAGAAAATGATCAACAAGCTTTTAAAGTTTTTGAGGGAATTTGATCATTTTTTCTTATGAGGGGCCTGTAGAATTTTTACGAGGAGATTCTCATGTTATTTTCACACCCTGCGTATGTATCCGAAAGTAGGTCCACCTTTTCGGGAACACCCTGTAAACAGCGGATCAGAAAAACATTCGCGCCCACCTTGCGCTTAGTTCAATTTCTCCGCCCATATGAAATGTTTGTTTTTATTTTAATTTTTTTGAAATTGAAATAAATCAGAAAATTTGAAATCAGGGGTTAAATCAAGAAAAAATTAAATTGAAAGATGTAACATCTGTGTTAGAACAAAAATGTAGCCCCACTAAATTTTAATCTCCAGTTTATGCGTTTTAATTGTTCTTAATTAACAAACTGTATGAATGCTCGCATATTTTTGTGCTGCAGTTAAAATACAATTATTTCCATTCGGTTTTTGCGTCTTCTAGCCTAGTATTATTTAAGATGAAATAGTCCAGAAAATAAAGATTATTATTAAGTTTACTAAGAAAATAAATAACAAACATTTCACATTCGTGCAGAAATTCAACTGAGCGCCGACTGTCCGGACATTTTTGTGACTCTACTATAGATAGATATATAGATATTCACGTGACTTTCTAAACAGGGTGAGTGTGTTAAGGAAAATGCGGAGAATATTCACCTCCTTTGCGGTGTTTCTACAATAAAACTGGACTTAACACTTCGATCGGGGAATTACAAAAATACTTTCCAATAAACATGGGGTTGTTTTTTGTTTGACAAATAAATTGGGTTGGCTTTGGAGATTTTCAACCAGCCAACCCGCCTTAAAACTAGGGATTTGGCACTCGGATCATCCTCACTCGGGCCTGTGCTCACGACATGATTTTTCCTGATATGCGTCGTAATGAACAAAGTTGTCTTTTTTGTAATTATTAACAGGGTGGGCAAATTGGGCGATTTTATTTGCGAAAGTGAAGCAAATACCAAGAAACTGTTGGTGTTATTTTCAAGTCGCAATTGTTATAATAATAAGCGACTCGACTGAAGTGATACATTTCGAAATTTACAATTTTTTGGAAAATCGTCCTGAAAACATTAAAAAATCAAACCTGCCCTCCATATATAATGGTTCGATCTTTATCCAGTGCACAAAACCCCAATTTTGTGGCTCTCTCGGTTTCAGAGAAATATTTTTTAAAGCAAGCCAAGCACGTCAAAATTCAAAATTAGAAAAATCCTCGAGCTCTCTCGAGGCTAATGATGAACCAGATGCAAAAGTTTACGTTTTACATGGATCGTTTCCTTCTCTACCTAGTGCACCCAACCTCCATTTCTTTGCTCTTTTGCTCTCAGGGAAACGATTTTTTTAAGCAAGCATTTTGAACGCTATTGAAGGAAAAGTTGTCCAAACTTTTCTGGCCAATTGCCTGAAGGCAAAAGGCTACGCTTTTCACATATATAAAAGATTGTCTCCCTATTAAGCACAATACATTCCAATGTCATTCTTCGACAGGTTTCCAAGATACGCTGTTTTAAAGAAAGTATTTCATGATTTTTCTCTGGAAACATAAAAATCGATGGAATATTCCCTGATGGTGTCCGAAAATCGAAACTGGCTCCATGAACGGAACCAGTTCCAAATTCAAATGTAAAACGGGTATTTGAAAAAGACGATAAAGAAGACCAAACTATAAAGACGACGACTTTCCTTGCAAAATCGATCTTTTAATTTTTTTGCATAAACGACTCTCAGTTTGCCATAATTTACAGTAAAACGTGTTTATAAACAGTTTGGTTTAGAAGTATTGACCTAAAAGTGGAGAAAGCGGAATTTAGAAAAAAATCAAATTATTCACAGCGACGCAGATGACGAGTTTCCGAAATAATTGATTATAGACTCGCTTGTTTTGTTCGGGAAAATATTTTTGAAAAAAATCCAGAAAAAATTATTAGGGTTCGAGAAAACTGTTTACAAAGCTTTTAAGTTTTCCAATAAAATTTATTTTAAAATATTCACAGAAAATACCTGAAGATGGTATTTTTAAGTAAAACTAGGAAAAAAAGCGTTTTTTGCGTAGAAAGAATTGCTTAAACTGGAAAAACTGAAATTTTAAAGGGACTTGCAAAAGCTTCAGAGCGATGAGGGCGGCGAATTTTCTCAATAATTTTTTGTAAACTTTTGCTCTGGTCGTTTTTGTAAGACAATCTTAATTGCTTTCGGTTAAAAGTCAATAAAATTATTCTGTGCAATTTGTGCCAAATTTTCTTTCTAAATTCCCCGCAAAGCGACGCATGAGGCGAATTCGCTAACAAAATTGATTTTGTTATTTTTGGCTGAAAACTGATTGTCTGAAGGAAGCATCAGAAAAAAAAAACAGTAGAAATTTATTTGAATTTTGTCCCGAATTCGATAATTTTTCGCAGAGAATACCTTAAGATTGTCAGTATTTTAACAGCAATAATCTAAAAACAACTAAAAAAAGGCCATCAACATTTTCCCAGCAACGGAACCGAGTTACTGCGCCAACTCCTAAAAATTCACTGATTTTCCCAGGCCTATCAGGAAAGAGATTCAAAATTGCGTTAACAAGGCGATTCCAGGCTTCAGGTATTCGTAAACTTTTCCCACTTAAACATTTTTTTGTTACCGAGGGTTCAATGAAGATCATTAATATTTTTCCTTTGCTAATTTCTCGATGAGAGCTACAAGGTAAAACTAACGAATTGGTGATTCCAACTAATTTTTTTTTTGGTTTCGCGATCTGGCGAAATCTTCTTTCTCTATCTTTCGATAGTGGCGAAAAATTAAAACAGTATTTTTTAACTCCTTTATTACTGGAAATATTTTTAAATTTTTATTCATTTGTAGACTATTTAGTCAAATAAGTCTGGATAAATCTACCAGACACACTTTTGGGTACTTTTTTCCATCAGTCCAAAGGCTTATGGAAAGAATTAAAATCGTCTTCAAAAAAACATCAGTTTTGAACAAGAATTCGTTTTTGAACTAAATTCTCAAAAACACTTTAAATGCGGCCCTTTATTTTTGGAACTTTTGACTTCTTTACCTTTTCAATAAGTGCATAGGCAAGTTATTCATAGCCGAAATTTTCAAAGTATTCCTAAGACATTTTGAAGCAAATTTTATGCAAGTCGCTTTAAAAGCCGAACAGAATTTCAATTTAATTCTGCCCTAAAAAGTTCATGTTCGAGTGCTCGACTTTTGTTCTGCATTTCCAACTGTAACTCTTTACTGGGTAATAAAGAGTTAAAAGTGGAAATTAAAAAATATATCGTCTAAATGTGCGATACATGGTTGAAATAGGGATCACCTAATGGTATCAAAATATACAGGGTGTTGGAATGAAAAAACCCAAGTTTGTCGTGGCAACTTTTTTGAGACACTCCGTATTTGTGTAGTGATACTCTACAAATACTTATCTATTGAAAATGTGTTAAACTTTTTTGAATTTTGCCAGTAACAAAGGAGCGACAGAAGAAATCAGCAACGAAACAATTCAAAAACTCCCATCACAGTTTCTTGATATCTGCTACACCCTGTACATATATAGTCAGTTCCTTAGTGGCGTTTATTCGCAAATGCCTCCACCACAAATAGTCAAGAAAAATTGATTATTGTCACTTCTACATACACGCAAAAATATAAATAATATCCTTCAACTACCTACTCGAGGGCAAATGGACCCAGTAGATGTCCACTATCCAAGGTGGAGATTGTTTCCCGCGATCCACCTTGTATAGTGCCAGGGGGCAAAACCAGTGCATTTTCTCACCGGAGTATCAAAATTTAAGAAGCGACTCGATGCCGGGACTTTTTCCCCGTTCCAAAGTTGAACCATGTGGCCATTTTCCGGCCTAACAACGAATTGGAGGAGGAGACGTTGAGCTGCAGCATCGAGGACCCCAAGTAGCCGCGTTGCTGCTGCAGCTTGCCGCCATCTGGCAACCAAAAAACCTTAGAATAGGTACCAAACAGTGCAAATGGGGGACGTACGGGTTATTTTTCTTGGAGGTCTTTTCTGCCTGCAAGCGGCCAGTTTGGCCAGCTGGCGTGCCGCCGGAGGCAAGTTTAAACTTTCCGAGTTGAGGCCCACTAGGCGACGTTCTTCTTGAAAGGCCTCCAGCCAGCGTTGCTTCTCCTTGAGGGAGCGGCAACAAAAAACGAACCACTTCTTCTCTTTGGCGCCGTCCAGTAGCTTGATCGCGTGTCGCACGTTCACATTTAAACTAGAATCTACCAAAAGATGTTAGCTGCGTCTTTCTTCGCCCGCTTCTGGCCTACCTTTTCCATCAGGTACGTCAATGATTTCAGTAGCGTCCAGCCGAATTCGCCCCTTGTACACATAGGTGTTCCTTTTGAGGATATCCTGGAAAAGCAGTGAGTAAGTGAGGGTTGGAAACCCTCCAAAAGTTGCTTACCTTTTTGCAGTACACCAGCTGGTGATCGAAGAGGAACAGGGTGATGTTGGTGGTCCACACTCCTGTGGTCACTTTCGCCACCTCCCCTTGCCGAATCAGCTGCGAACTCACTCCAATCAAATCCTCGCCCTGCAAACAGCGCACAATCCTCCTCACTCACTTTATCGGTTAAGTCCTGAAGGTACCCACCTCCCAACCATCGACGCGCTGTTGCCAGGCGGCCAGTTTCTCCAAGCTCTCCATCATCCTCTTCCTCTCATTGATCAGCATGGCCACGCCTCGCATCACCTCCAAAGCCTCTTTTATATTGGCGTAGTCCTCATGGTCAGTGCGGGTGTATTTCAGCAATTCGGCCAATTGCAGGGGATATTTACAGATTCTTTGGACAGGAGTAAGCAGATAGCCGTCCAATGGGATCTCGATCAGCCCGCGCATCAGTCTACAGGCCTCGAAGAACTTGCAGTAGTTGTTGTACTGGTAGAGGTCTTGTAAGGCTGCGGTGGCCATTGGATGACTGAAAAAAAAAACGGGTGAAACTAATTGGAGGTAGATGCAAATCGGTGTGATTTCTTTTAAACTATTAGAGAAAAACGATTGGGACTTTCTGTTAGTCTGGAGAAATAATTCAAGTTTGAGTAAATTTGAAAATTTAGCCGATATTTGTTCTTGACTCTGTACGCCACTAGTCAAGAATCAAAAGCTTCCGGCTATCGCCCCAAACTCATGCAGGCAACATTGAGAAATACAACAAAAATACACTCTTGTGTGTAAAATGTAAATCTTCAAGTTCCTGTTGGACCTGCCCTCATCTACGCGCAAAAAAACTGCATTTTCACACATCATTAAAAAAAGTTATTGGTACAAAGATTTTCGATATTATGACACAATTCTAACTGAGCACACGAAGACCAGATATTTAAAAAAATTACCGCTACTAGTGATGAGCGAGACTTGTTCTGGTATTGCAAGAAGAGAAAGACCAATACTATGTATTTATATGTAAGACCAAGACTTTTGCAAGAGTCTTGCGAGATCTGTCTTCGAAGCCCATATTATGTCTTAAGGAAATTGAACATTCTTAAACACTTAACATACCGACGATTGACTTTGCGTGAGAAAACATTAAATTAGAAACAAAAGCTGTGAACAAGAGTCATATAAATCAAACAGCACTTAAAATGTGATCGATTCCAGATTTTTTCCCTTCTCTGTCAGATTATCGAAATCGGGGCAGATGGGGTAAATATTTTAAAAATAATGTTCGTTAGTCGTCGATATTGCCTAGATAAAATTGATTTTTCATCGACATTCTTAGTGTTTGTACCCCTTTTGCTTGTCCCAGTACAAGGTGAGTTTGTCTCATAGAGTAGTCCTTTTCACTATAGCGGAATATCTATAGTCTGTACGCTATAATTTTGGTCGTACGTCATCAATCGTCGGTCGAGCGTTGTTGCCATACTCGCCATAAATTATGTATATAAACATAAATACTAGAAGCATTCTTAAATTATCTCAATACTGTCTCGTTTTTGCTGATTATTATTTATGGAATGATGGTTTATGTGAAAAGCACAAATATACCGTTAACGCATAGTCATGGACAAGTACAAGACAAAGACAGCAAGCAAATGTCATGTGTTATTAAAAAAATTCCGATAAATCTACGATCGATTTGGCAACATTGTAATTTTTACTACCCTAATAATTTTAAAGATGAACATAAATAATCAGCATCGCTTTAAATTGGTTAGTTTTCTAAAGTTTTTCGTCATTTTATGATTGATTGAGGTTCTCCAATGCCCAAAACAACAACGAAAAATATTCGACTTATCACAAATTTCATTAATAATTGTTTTTATGTCGATAGTAAAATTTCGTCGCATGACGTGCGACCAAAGTTATAGCGTACAGACTATATTTATATTTTCTAGTATTAATTTATAATTTCCTTAATACCTACTTATATTTCTTTAATATCTATTTATCATTTGCTTGCGTTTAATTGGTTTTGTTCAATATCCATCTAAGAGGAACTACTATTGAACTGAACACCGTACACTATAAGTACTGGGGTGCCTCATGAACAGGGGGGGACTGCTATTCGTAACTTGAAAAATACAATTACAGTAATTTCGAATGGTTTTAATGTCGTAAAAAAGTTGCTTAAACCAGAGTATCAAATTTTATTTTTATATACATTTTTCCAAAGAAAATATCAAACTTGCCATACGAAATCTTACAAAAACTAAGATTATTCAAATTGTAACCCTCCATTTTGCTCACAGATGCGTGTTTAGCTTCGAACATAAGTATCACTTTCCATTAACTTTTTTTAACAGATTTTGCTTTATTAAATACATTTTCTCAATAATTACTAAGTTGTCCATGCTTTACGGGAAAGGAATAGTTAAATTTTTTAGTCACCCAATAATTTAAAAAATATATGAAAATAATTTTTTTTCTCGGCTTAATGACCGCCAGCTGTTAGAATTAGAGATATAAACTTTTGTAGAAAACCCTTAGAGGGTGTTACTTATACTACATGTAACAACATTATAATGTACACAAATGCGGACCCAATGAACAAGCAGCTAAAATCCTTTCTGAATTTATGTAAGGATACTGATAAATGTGTACACAGTGACCGAAAGAGTTAAGCGGAAAAATTTACTTCTTCCACCATCTTTAAAAATCTCCTTTAAAAAAATATGAAATTATTTATTTAAATGACAAGCTAATTGCAAAGGGCTACTTATTTTTGAAGCTGAACACGTTTGGGTGACAAAAATGAAGTGTTAAAATAAACAAAAAAAGATGGTTTTTCTGAGATTAGAAGCAATTTTTTGATTTTTTTCGAAATGTACATCTTAAAGCCGATATTAAAACTTGGCAGGTCCTTTTTAAAAAAAAATCGCCTTTCAGCCTCTTAAGGGGGTAGAGAACTGCTATTTCTATAAAAGCAACTCTAGTTTTAACCGTAAAAATAGCAAAAGTCTTAAGATATCAAGAGCGATTTCCGGATTTTTTATTTTGAATTTTCTAGCCGCTGTTAAATCTGTACAAGTTTTAATCTAAAAAATCGCCGCTAGAAGCCTTAATCAAACAGCGAACTGTAACTTGCATGTAATATGGAGTAACTAGCATTCTATTCAAATGTGAAAAACACACAGTTTCGTGAACGATTTCTGAAACTTTTTGAAAACTCGCGCAAGCCTTATATGCAAACGTGTGCTTTAGAAGCTATACAGATAAAGCTGCAGCTTCTACTCAATATAGAGAAACATAGTTCTATCGTTCAACAGTTCAGTACTATTTAACAGATGTAATTAAAATGCCCACTAAGTTCAAGAAAGAGTTTAGTAAATTTTTGAAAGCGCATTTTGAAACGCCAATAACCCTGTGTAGTCTCTACTTTAAAAATTACCCTTAGAAACTGTGAGCACATAGAAGAGTACCATTTTAGGAGAACATAGAGCAAATATGGCTCTATTGAACTGGCAGATTTATAATCCCTAATAGATTCAAAGCTAATTTAAGCAATTTTTTGAAAATGCGTGCTTCAAAGCCGCTATTGAACGGAATGCAAGCTCCGACTCAAAGTTCGCCCTTAGCAGCTCTAGCTAACAGGTGTAATTAAAAAAACCCCTAACCATTAAGGCGATTTTAATACATTTTGAAAACGCGCATCTCAAAACAGTGCAGGCTCTATTCAATAACTCTAGGCAGATGGAGAGCTTTAAATGGACAATATTTCGAAAACTAAACACTTTTGGAATAGACAACCTTTGACTAACTGACCCTTATTTTTAATACTGAGTAAGATAAAATGAGAAAAAAAGGGTTTCCATCTGGAAAAAAATTTTGAGCAGTTTTCTCAACGGCATTTTGAAACTTATTTTTTTAACATTTTGTAGATATTAATAGTTATAAAAATGTTGTCAAAATTCCATTAAAGTAAGATTTTTTTAACAATAAATCCGACTGAAATTAAGTAGAACTTATTCCCTTATAGGAAAACGAATAATTATTCGAGTGGCTGCAACTGTCAATTTTTTACATAAATTTTCAAATACAGTAAAGCCCGCTTATAATGAACCCGATTATAGTGAAATTTCGGTTAAAACGAACTTTTCCCCTTTAATGAAAACGTCACCCATACAGACTTACGTATTTTTTTACTGGTTGTAACGATTCTGTTTATAACAAACTTTCAGATATAACGGTGGCTTTTTAGGTTAGTTAGTATGTTCAGTTTCCGTTTATAACGAATTTGACGATGGTTTGTAACACCCATATGTTAAATCAGAACAAATGAAGTTGGTTTTTATGCCGCAGAACACAAGTGCGAAGCTCCAACTTATGGATCAAGGAGTAATTCATTCGCTGAAATGTCATTACAGAAAAATTCTTCTGTTTGAAAAGAAAATGTTAGAGGCATCCGATAAAAATGAAACATTTTCTATCAGTCTCTTAGATGCAGTAAATTATAATTCATTGAGCTTGGCAAAAAGTTAGCCGAGAAAATCTTGCTTTGTTATAAGTCTTGTTGTTTTTGTTGTTCAAAGAATGGTTTAAAATCGTTTTGGTTGTATTTATTGTGTGAAGGTTTTTCTATATTTATAATTTTCTTATTGATATCGTTTATTTTGGAAAAACAATTACTCAGTACTATATTTAAAAGTTGAATATAAAAAACATTTAGTACCTTCAAATAATTTTTATTATTCTGCTTTCTCCCAAAAGTAAAATCTCTCTTCCTCACCTGAATGAATTTTGGTACAAGTTTTAAGTTTTTGCATCTAGTTAAAAAAACATTTTCGGTTCTTCTCTCTCGCTAGCTTAGCCCTCAGCTTTATGTACTCCTTCATTATAGTGCATTCCATTTGTCCAACAATGTTGGTCAGATGAAGATGTCCACAATTTTGTCGAAGAAAAAGTTAAAATCAAATTGAAAGATTTTAATATCATCGAATATGTGACCATTGATAATGACATTCTTACAAGAGAAATGTTGTCCGATGAGCAAATTATAGACTCCGTAACCTCATCCACAACTTTAAGCGATAATGAAAAAGATGACGATTTGGGTGAAACTCATTGTACTGTAGACACTAATGCTATTCCAACCATTTGGAAATGACAAAAAAAGTGTCGGAAACTCGCAATTTTCTACAATCGCGTCAAGTTCCTAATCATTATGGGAGTCATTTTGTGATCTTGAAAACTACATAAAAAACATCAATTTTTGCAACAGAAGTGTACAAACAAAAATTACAGACTTTATGAAGTAGATTTAGAATTGCGTTATGTTCCTCTTTTTGTGTTCTTGTTGAAGGTTTGCCATTTTAGAATATGGATCGTTTCACTGTCGAAGAACGCGTAAAAATTATTAAATGTTACTATAAAAATGGCGATTCTGCTGTATCAACGTTTAGGGCTTTACGAGCAGATTACGGTCGACATAATCGACCCACATAGCAAACAATTTCGAACACAGTGGAAACATTTGAAGAAACTGGATCAGTTACTGATGTAAGGCCTGTGTATCATCGCAACATTCGTTCGGCTGAAAATATCGCTGTTGTTGTTCAATGTGTGGAGGAAGACCCGAATTCGTCGATTCCCCGACGTGCTCAACATTTGGACTTGTCTTGCTGCTCATTGTGGCGAATTTTGCAATTGGATTTGAAGCTCCATCCATACAAAGTCCAACTGACTCAATAACTTAAGCCTCAAGACCATGGGCAATGCAGAACATACGCAAATTGGATGATTGAACAACAAGCCGTTGATGATGATTTTTCGAACCGAATTTTCTTCAGCGGTGAGGCTTATTTTTCGCCCGGTGGTTACGTGAATAAATAGAACAGCCGTATATGGATCTTTCAAAATCGTCGATCGCCAAAAGGCCTTTGCATCCTGAAAAAGTGACCGTATGGTGTGGTGTGCATTATGGTCCGGTGGTGTTATTGGCCCGTATTTGTTTGAAAACGATCAAGGATGAGCCATAACAGTCAATTCTGAGCGGTATAGACGCATGTTAACCGATTATTTTTGGAGAAAAATTGAAGATTATGACCTGGAAGACATGTGGTTCCAGCAGGATGAGGCAATGAGTCACACAACACTGGCAGTTAGAGTCCTATCGAAGAGAAATTTTCAGGACGCGTAATTTCGAGATTGAGGGATGTCAATTGGCCAACAAGATCCTGGGACTTAACACCGTTAGATTTATTTTTGTGGGGATAAGCAAAAGATCATGTTTACGCCACCAATCCTCAAACTCTTGAGCAACTAAAAGCCAATATCCGTGAAGTTATGACCGAGATATTACCGGTAATGTGCCGAAAAGTCATTCAAAATTAACTGAAAAGGATTGAGGCCTGTAGGAGGTCCGTGGAGGACATTTAAATGACATTGTTTTTCACGTATAATGGCAAGGTTTAATCTTTATAATGAATTGAAATTTTCGTCTCCATCTGAATATTTTGTGTGTTTTTTTTACTTTACTTTCCTAAGCATAAAATTGATAACCCTGTATAACGAAGAAAATACATCACGTGTTTTTGTATTATTATTCGCTTATACCGAACTTTGGATATAACGAACAAGTCTTAGTTCATTTTTGAAGTTCGTTATATCCAGACACAACTGTATATCAAAAACGCTTAGACTTAGATATAGGATATTAGGTATACATGAAATATGTTTATAATTTCGAGGAGAATTCGAAAATGTAATAATATATAGGGTGTTCCATTTAAAATAAGCAAATTGATACCTACTTCCGGTAGAACCGGAAGTGTGGCCATCTTGAAATTATTTCAGATCGCTTGCTCCCAATAACTTAGGCACACTTCCAATTGTCAAATTTCACCTAATTACAGTTTGCTAGATATCGATCGCGGTGGTTCCCGGTGGGACACCCTGTATAAGCCCAATCAAAATATTTAAATACACAGGGTGTCGCAATAAGGATGGTAAGCGGCTGTATCTTGGAAAGTATGTGTTGTAGAGTTATCGGAAAAAAAATTGATAACAAACTTGAAGAAAAGAATTTGCCGGAAATTACTTTGAAATTTCTCAGATTACCACTAGATGGCGTAATGGCAAACGGTATTTTAAAAAGTCGGTTTTATACAGAAATTGTCCCTATAAGTGAAACATCTAGTAAGTTTAGTCAAAAGATCATAAAAAAACCGTACTACTTTCCTTATGAACTTTGTAGAGTTTTTATTGCTGTTTCAATTGGTAGTAAAAACTTTGAAATCGGTCAAGTCGTTTTGGAGTTACAGGTTTCTTTGAATTAAGCGGTGTGACTCTCCCCCCACGCATTATTTGACCAGTTAGGAAAAAAGTTCATCAGGAAAGTAGTGCGGTTTTTGATGATCTTTTGACTAAACTTACTAGATGTTTCACTTATGGGGACAATTTCTGTATAAAATCGACTTTTTAAAATACCGTTTGCAATTACGCCATCTAGTGGTCATCTGAGAAATTAAAAAAAAAATCCAGCAAATTCTTTCGTCAAGTTTGTTATGAATTTTTTTTTCCGATCACTCTACAACACATACTTTCCAAGATACAGCCGCTTACCATCCTTATTGCGACACCCTGTATACATCTAACTGTAGATATTTCAATGTTGTACTTTGGTTAGAATATGTAAATTACACTATGAACTTCAAAATATATTCGATTTCTCCGGATAAAGACCTTCTGGATAGAAAGTACGGGTCAACAAATTTGAATTTTACAAAATAAGTAAACTTATTAAATAGTAAATGGTCTGAGATTTTTTGTAGTTTCGTACTGATTAGTATTATCTTTTAATTTAATTATTGCTATTGTTATTATTAAATTCATTTCGTCTAATTATATGGCTATATAAAAGCAAGACTTGCAAGAGTCTTGGTCTTGGTCTTGCTTTGCTCATCACTAACCGCTACTTCCTCGTAGATTCTGTTCAAATGGCTCCACCCACTCAAATGTTCCACTCACCTGTTACAATAATCCGAATACATCTTAAAACCGGAACTGTGCTTGAGAAAACAGCTCCCCACGCAGCTACGATGGGGCGCCTCCCAATTGATGCAGGCCTCCAAGTCGCGCAAGAACCCCACTTGGAACTGGAGGATTTCGTTCAGATTGCTGAAAATCGTCGACAATTGTTCGTCGCTAAACATGTCTTTTCGCTTCTGGCATTCGGCCAAATAGCCCTCGGCTACGTCCCTCAACACTTTAACAAAATCCCGTTCGGTATGAACTAGTTCGCGCACCACACTGGTTCGCACTTGATCGTTCGACAGCAACGAAATGCTGGTTCTTCTGCGAATCTGCGCAGACACCGGCCGGCCGGAAGCGATGGCCGCCAAACAATCCTCGACGGTATCCTCCTGGCTGACGCGCAACCGCACAAACTGAGCCGGGAACCATCTGCAAGCATGCGCCCAGTTAATCAGGAACAAACAAAGTGGATCAGCGAGCGTCTTACCCCCATCTTTCGTTGTTGGAGCCCCACCACCACTCTCGATCGGTTGTGTCCTCCACTTCTATCACATCTCCTGCCCTAAAAGGCAGCTCGTCAGCTTCGATGGCTACATGATCGAAAACGGCCTCAGCCAACACAACCACGTCTTCGTCCGGTTCTGGCAGTTCCAGAGACTTTTTGTGAGCGCTCAGAGACGCTATGGACGAAACATCCGAATCGGATAGAGTGTCTTCGTCGGAGCTGTTTGGAGCTAGTCGGGCATCGTGCTCATCTTCACTCAAAGTGGCAGTGGCGCCTCCCGATGGATCTGCAATTCAGGGGCTTTTTTAAAAATTTTTGGTAAACACCACGGTGTACAAGCTAGATATTCGGGGCTGGTTGAAGGAGTTAATGGATTAAATTGAGTCAACTTACTCGCTGCCTTAATGAGCACTAGAGGAGATATTTTATCGATATCGATAGGCTGACTAAGGGAGCGTCTAAGGGCGGGTCTGCGCGGCGGCGTGCCGGGCACATGTCTGCGCAGCACCACCAGGCCGTCATCGTCGTCGTTTTCGTCAGGTGGGCGCTTCCGTGGGCTTAAGGTGCGCTTTGAGGTCATATTGCGCAGAAGGCGACGGGCCGCCTGCCGCTGCTCCCACCCCAAAAGTCGCTGCCCGCCCAGATCGCTGCGCGTCCTCCTCACCTGCCTGACTTGGCGCTGGTTGAGTTGTTGCTGTTTTGGGTCAACCTGAAAGAAAAGAAAAACATGTTTTTTTTATCAAATTCACTTTCATACCTTTTGATAAATAAATATCTGCGAAACTCAATGCGGTGGACGATTTACAAGCGGGCTACTGGTTAGAAGAGGCCAATGTGCAGAAGAAAGCCGGCTCAGAATAAATGGCAAAGTTTCGAAAATAATTCATCCTCAGGTGTTTACAAACGATTTTCATATTTCCAGTAAAATTTGAGATTTTCGTTACGTCATTAATTCATCAGTGTTTCTTCCATAACTGGTTTCCTTTCTTTAGCTCCTTCGTTTTTAGCCTTAGAAAATTCTAAATGCTCGATT
This sequence comes from Dendroctonus ponderosae, assembly GCF_020466585.1. Taxonomy (NCBI): domain Eukaryota; kingdom Metazoa; phylum Arthropoda; class Insecta; order Coleoptera; family Curculionidae; genus Dendroctonus; species Dendroctonus ponderosae. The sequence goes on along the minus strand of NW_026017110.1, from coordinate 46,463,055 downwards.
TTAACAATAATAAACAATTACAACCAAATAAATAAAAAACAACAAAGTTGTACAGATCAGCTATAAACAGAGTTTTCCACCTTGAAATGCATGAATATAGAGTGACAAGTTTTCCATTGAAAAATTGGAACATTGGTGTTTTACTCAGAAGTAGCCTTATGAAGGATCTATGAGTAAAAAATCACGCATTTCGGTCAGAAATGTTTTTTTTTTGCAAAATTTCGGAGTTCTGGCAGTTTTAGACAGAAATTGACGACTGTGATTAACAAAATTGCCACAAAAAGCATCTAAATTCTCGAACTTGAACCGGGAAACCGCAAAATACCCTTATTTTTCACAAAAAGTTTCTTTACTTTGTTTTAGACACAGTTTTCTGTACATTTCCTCCATTTCAAATCCATAAAAAAAAATTGCTGCTAAACATACAGTTTCTGTCTGAATGCTTGAATTTTAACTTCCAAGGAAATTTCAATATCGTGCTTTGCTGAGGAATAATTTTGAAGGCCATCTTTTCACTTGTAGCCCAAATTTAGGGACAAATGAACGAATGTTTGCAATAAACAGCCACAAAACGCACAGCCCGCATCTAAATGCTTGAATTTCAACTAGAAAACCGGAAAATATCCATTGTTTTACTCAGAATTAACTTTAACTTATCTATCCTGAATTGCAGCGAAAAGAAAAAAAAAACAAATCGAAACAGCCATAAAAAATATTTTCTAATAAAATTAGAACGTCAAAAAGCGTGAAAATCTCCGAAACTAACAGCGCTGAACAAAATATATGGTATGGACTTTTTTCGAAAATGCCAATTAAGTAAACGAACAATTGAGAATTTTTCATTTTAAAAGACAACTTGTTTAATTCAGGTCAAATCTGATGGCTTTTAAGAAGCCCAGGACAATCAACCTGGCCAAGAATAAATGGTAAGGTTTCGGAAATAAGTCATCTTCAGGCGGAAGTTTCGGAAATAAGTCATCCTCACGTGCTCATAAACCATTTTCATATTTCCAGTAATATTTCAGATTTTCTTTATGTCAATAATTCATCTTCCATAACTGGTTTCCTGTCTTTAGCTCCTTCATTTTTAGAAACAATAATAAAAAATTAGAAGCAAATAAATAAAAAATATAAAAATCAGCTATAAACAGAGTTTTCCAGCGTTAAATGCGTGGATTTTATCAAGTGAAGTTTTCCATTGAAAAAATTTGTGTTTTAATCAGAAGGTAGCATTATGAAGCATTTATGAGTAAAAAATCACGTGGTTCGGTCAAAAATTGATTTTTTTTCAAAATTTCAGAGTTCTGGCACAGTTTTAGACCGAAATTGACGGTTCTGATTTAGAAAATTGCCACAAAAGGCCTCTAAATTCTCGGACTTCAACCTGGAAACCGCAAAATACACTTATTTGTCTCAAAAGTTTTTTACTTTGTTTTAAACAAAGTTTTTTTAAACTTTTCTCCATTTCAACTCAACTTCAGAAACAAATTAAGACGATAAAATCCATTTAAAAAAAATTGCTGTTAAAAATACAATTTCTGCCTCTGAATGCTTGAATTTTAACTTCAAGATCGTGATTTGCTGAGGAATAAATTTTTTACTTGCAGCCGGAATTTAGGGACAAATGAACAAATGTTTGCAATAAATAGCCAGAAAATGCGCAGCCCGCACCTAAATGCTTGAATTTCAACTAGAAACCCGCAAAACATCCATTGTTTTACTCAGAATTAACTTTAACTTACTGAACCTGATATGCAGCGAAAATTTCAGGAAAAACCGAAAGCCATATAAATAATTTTCTAATAAAATTGGCATGTAAAAAGGGTAAAAAAAATCTCAAAATCTCCGGAACTAACAGCGATGAACAAAGGCAACTTGTTTAATTGAGGTCAAACCTGGTGGCTTTTTAAAAGCCTAGGACAATCAAGCTGCCCGAGAATAAATGGTAAAGTTTCGGAAACAACTCATCTTCAGGCGCACACTTTTCCATTATCTAGCCATAGTTCAACGAACAATTTTCATAAAATTCCTATTAGATTTGAGGTTTTCTTTGTTGTTTGCTTGCGACTCTGCGTCATAATTAGTTATTTGCAGGATTTTTTCCCAACCGAAAATCTTGCACTCTCAAAGAACATTTTCCGTAAACCTTCAAAAACAAAGAAAAAACCAGTTTGCTAACCTGTACTTTAAGAACCGACATGAAGAAGCTGACCAGATCCTTGGCCATCGCCGTGACAAAAAACAAACACCAAAACAAATCTTCACTTTAAACGCCCGCAATCATCTTCATTTCCCACTAGTTGACGAGTTTCTTCAGTTTCTTTGCCCTCAAGCCTCAACTTGAAGGTAGGTACCGCCAGCTGCGCAGACAGTCGGTTACTAAGCGGTGCCGCCTCTCATTCTGATTCCTTCGGCACCTTCAACCAAATGTACTGTTCAATCTTCCATATAGATGAAGATTTTGAAAGTACGGGGTGTCCAATTTTTCGACAGTAACTAGCAATGTTCTTTTAGCAGACACTACACTTGAACTCCTGCTGCTAGTTATACGTCTCGCACAAATTGCCTGAGAACTTTGAAATTGAAACCGAGCAAAGAGTGGGCGAGGTTTGTACGAGTGGAACATCATGGAGTGGAACCATCGGAACCAAAGCAAAATCCGCTTTGTACAAAAGCCGATACAATTTTAAGGAAACTGGCACCAGTCTGGTACTGTTTGGTGTCGAATCGTTAAGCAGCTGTTGGTTCTTGGCTTGTGCGCCAGGTGCAACGACATGCAGCATCCGGTAAAGATGGTACTTTTTTCCCCAGATGCGCCAGCTGATCCCGATAGAACTGCACGTGCTGTTCCCGAATGCCACTCGATTGGGGGACGCAAGATTAGCCCACCTTTTTTTTCGGCCTGAGCTTGAAATAGATTAGATGCAAATGCAAAATTGACCAAAGACAGATGTTAGTGCGTAAATATTTACGCAAAACACTCAAAATTTATTTATTTATTTTTCAGGCAACTGATGTAAATGCGGCCTGATTTGTTTAGTCAAAGCAAATGGAAACAGTTGCGTAAATAGGAAATAAACCGTACGACGGTATTACGCTATGCATTTTTCCCCGATTTGTTGACCAATAAAGGGAGCAGCTTATTGAGGGTCCAACTAACTAAAGAAAACTCTCCCAAAATCTAAATTTATTCTAGGCAAAAACCACTAATCGAACGCAAAAAGAAAATGACTGTTACCAGCAGATTTCACTCAAGAAAGTCCAACAGTGACAAGATAAAAAACATGTAAAAATAACGCAATTTTCCTGTTCGGACACACGGTCTGCTTCCTTAATCGTCCATTCCGGTTAGTTTAAAACCATGTCTGGTGCTAAATGTGTAACGTTTATTTATAGAGAAGCCGCACTTGCTCAAAAAGAGGCGCCTTATCCGATTGGGGCAAAGTGATTTTGGAAATTTGCCGTTTGAAGTCGCGCAGGGCTCCGTAAAACGTAATTAGCTCAATTAAAAGTCATATTAATCCCGTAAATCCAGTACTTAAATGAACTTTGACGCACACAATCTCCATTAATTTCGCATTAAACCGCGAGCATGGGAATGAGCCAGATGGGAGAGCAAATCGGGTTTAGGTTTCAATCAAATACTGTGCAGGAACGAGAATATTGACAAATCATGCTTGTTTATGTTTTATGTTTAGAGGAGAAGCCGCCACCAAAAAAACACCGTTAATGGGCCTTAAATAGTTCAAATAGTTTTGGCCCGAAATAGTTTTAAGAACGGTTTTTCTGTCAAATGTATGCAATAAACTTGTTTTGTCCGCAAATATTTGCAAACGTTTAAGCCCGAGTTTACAGAGAAATTAACTACTTTTACGGCAGAAAACCCGCGTATGCGTTTAATTCCCCCAAATTCGTAAAGTTCAACTTCAAAATCGCAAAATTATTTTGTATGGACCAGGACACTTTTGTATGGATCAGAAAAGATTAAAATAAATTGCCAAAAACTTGAAAAATATTTTTTCAGTTCCTAATTTACAAGTCACAAAATGCGTTGTCTGCCTCCAGAAGCTTGAATTTCCACTTGGAAATAACAACATGAGTGAGGAAACTAGAGTGGTTTTGACCCAGAAAGCGAAATCAATATCAAACACTTAAGTATAAAATTATGCCAAAATTTCATGATTTCCGTCCCGTTTTGCTCATTTCTCGGAAGCAAGAACGCTAATTTTTACATCATTCCAGAGATAACTAACTGGCCTTTTTCGAAAGTATACCGTCGATAAGGAAATGTTGGCAGTTTTCTGAAAAAAGTGTTGAGTTCAAGAAGTTTTAGATTTGCGTGGTTTTTTTAGTTGCCAAATCGACTCAAACATGACTCTGCATTTTAGAAGTTTTCCAAGCTCCACTTGAGCCACAGAATTCGTTTTGGGATCGTTGGATAGAGAATTGAAAATTCGATTCTGTCATCACAACATGAGTGAGGAAACTCGAGTAGTTTTGACCCAGAAAGCGAAATTTGAATATCCGACACTTAGGTGCACGATTTTGCCCGTTATGGCTCATTTCTCAGAAGCAAAATGAGCAAGAACGTTAATTTTTACATCATTCCAGAGAGAACTAAATGGCCTTTTTCGAAAGTGAACCATCCATAAGGAAATGTTGGCAGCTTCCTCAAAAAACGCTTGATTCCAAAAAGTCTTAGATGTGCGTGGTTATTTTTTAGTTGCAAAATTCACTCAAACATGACGCTGTATTTTGCGAAGTTTCTCAAAAACCACTTGAGCCACAGAATTCGTTTTGGCATCGTTGGATAGAGAATTGGAAACTCGATTCAGTCATCACAACATGAGTGAGAAAACTCGCGTAGCTTTGACCCAGAAAGCGAAATTTGATTGTTAGGTGCAATATTTTGCCAAAATTTCATGTTTTCCGTCTCGTTTTGGCTCATTTCTCACAAGCAAAATGAGCAACAGCGCTCATTGTTACATGATTCCAGGGAGAACTAAATGATCTTTTTAGAAAGTGAACCATCGATAAGGAAACGTTGGCTGTTTTCTCAAAAAAGTGGATCCGCCCTTGCCCCGTCGTAAGCCATCGAACATTGAGCCTTGAATTTCGACTGGAAAATGCAAAATCCAGCTGGTTTAAATTCAAAATCGCTTTTAGGATGGATTTCACGTTTCAACTTACACTCAGAAAAATACTAAAAAGTCACAAAATGCTGTCGCTGATTCGAGAAACTTAAAGTTCAACTGATCACAAAAATCACTCGTTTTCGCTCAGACACTCGCACGAAAAACTCCCGGAAATGCATTTCCCTGTGACCATCCGCTGGAAATCTCGACCACTGGAAGACAAATTAATTCCGCCTCTGAATCAAAGTTCGTCCAGCGAATTGATCCCAATTGGCCTTATCACGTGAGACAAATACGTACCTACTAGTTCGGTCATTTGTCCTCGGAGCTGATAACACTTACTTAAACAGTCGCGGTAACCAGGCCCACTAAACGAGAGTTTTTTTCGAAAGAAAAATCGACGCACAGAGCCAAAAGCCACACTAAACTAAACACCCCGAAACGGGAAAAACTCGCACGGCCTTACAAAAGGCAGCAACAGCTGCACAGTTTCGGCAGTTTGTCGACCTCACGTGCATTCCAGAATGTAGTAGTGAATCGCGATATTGGTAGTACGTACGTACGTACTGCTGACTTGACTGCACATTTACATGGCTTTTCACCTCCTCACCTGTCCCCTTTACATTTAAATTTACATGGCTGCCATGTGCCTCTTATGTGCACACTAAATTAAGACGCGGCGCCCACTTTATGGATTTTTTTCTGGGACACCGTCTAGCTGCCCGCAATTTTTCTTTCGATCGGGGGGAAATCAGTGGCGGCACAATCTCGAAACCCCAAGGGGAAATGAATGAGGAAGTCGCCTGCATGCACATTTACCCACTGGTCTGTTGCCGAGACGAAAGATAACGCAATTCTAGTGTAAACTCCGGAAGTGACGCTGTTATCAGGAAAAAACTGTTTTCAGATCCAAGTACAACATGCGAGTAGTTTAGCATATAGTTGCGATTTATAGAGGAAGTGTTGCTCTATTCAATGGTGCAAAGAGCTATCTGCTACCTAATTCCATTTAAGCGTGATTAATTTATGAAGTCTGGCCCGCATAATGCGGAGTAGTGCGGAAAAGCAATGTGGTGTGAAAATGTCTCCAAAATGGACTCTATCGCAATAAAACTCCCAGATTTGTAGAGCAAAGCCCGATCTATGCAATATTGGAACGGGCAAGTTACTATCCAATCTCTTTTAGTAAATACTGCACCGTCTAAACTAAAAATTCGTAAATAAATACTCCACGCGCCGATCGTGGTTTGTTCACCCCGCTGATGATTGCTCTCTAAAATGTTGCAGAGAGTACGTTTATACCGATTCTCGTTAGGAAGACATTCATTTTTCAGATGTAATAGTGCAAATGAATTGGGGGAAAATAATATGTTTTGAAAAATTCTCCAAATCTGCGAGGAAGTGCAAATTCGCCGCAGAGCTAGAGCCGTGTTTGCTCTAAATTCAGACAAAAACATCAACTTTCCAAATGCTCAAAGAGCAAACCGGCTAATTTTTTAAACAAAGCTTGCACATGTCCAATAAAAGCCAAAAGTGTTCTTGTTTAGTTACCTCAAACGCCTGAGAAAGTGCTCGCACATCTTATATACAGGGTGGTTTTTTAGTGCGACAGAGTTCATTATTTCCGTTGGTGTTGAACTTTCGAAAAATAGTTTTATATAAAAGTTGTTGTCGCACACAGTGCGCAAATTTAAAAAATACTTTATGTGATACAGAGTGTCAGAAAAGCGTGGAAAGGTCAAAGTGTATTTTTTTAAATAGAACTACCCATTTTTCATTAGTTCATGGAATGCAGCTTGAAACGCTGCATATGCACCGTAAACTCCGATACTTATGTATTGACTTACATAGCCACCTTAAAACATGTAGCAATTTTTTGAAAATTTTAAATAAAATAAATTATAATTTGAAAACGGTTGAGTTCACAGCTTAAAGTGTAAATAAAAATTTGTAACTTTGTAAATTGTCTATCTTATGACGAATTAATATACAGGTACTTCCTTTTGAAAAACAAAAGTTAAATTGCATTCAAAAGTTTTAGATGGAAGTCCACATTGTTAACACCCTGTACAATGTATTGTTATTTTGGTTCAATAGAATTCTTAACGGATCTGTGGGGATTGGGAAGACGTATTTTTTTGTATCTTTAACTGCTTTTTTTTGCTTCTACAATGAATTTTTAGGTACCATGTTTTTAAGTAAAATTTTATGTTGGCGATAATCTGCCAACGTCGGAAGTAAGAAAAAAACAATTTACGGTGCACAAGCAGCGTTTCAAGCTGCAATCCATGAGTTAATGAAAAATGGGTAGTTCTATTTAAAAAAATACACTTTGATCTTGCCTCGCTTTTCTGAGACACTCTGTATCATGTAAGATATTTTTAAAATGTGCGCACTTTGTCCGTCAACAACTTTTATATGAAACTATTTTTCGAAAGTTCAACACCATCGGAAATAATGGACTCTATCGCACTAAAAAACCACCCTGTATAGTGCAGTCTGCTTCTGATCTAGGCAGGAAATAATCACTCCTCTATCTCTCCTGGGAGCAAAACAAAGCAGAGAAAGTCTCAATTCGCACGAGATATAGAGCGATAATTGATCTATATAGCAAAAAAAATTCAGCTCTTCAAGTGCTCTAAGAGAAAAATGACGAATTTTTAAAACAAAGCTTGTACTTCGCCAATTGAGAGCCAAAAGTAGTCGATTTTGTTTTAATTTCACAAGTCTGCTTATGACTTTGGGAAAACCAAATTTACCCCAGCTATAGAGCCATGTTTGCTCTATATGGGTAAGTAAATTCAATTATCTAGGTACTCGAAGGAGAAAACGATAAATTTTTAAAACAGCGCCTACAAAATTTGCACAGCACCTATAGACAGCAAAAGCGACGTTTTCTAAAAGTTCACAAAACCTGTCCCATACCTTAAGAAAATTCATACTTGGTCAGCCAATTTTTGAAACAATGTCTACACCGCGGCAATAAAAAGCTCAAAACAGACTTTTTAAATTCCCCAGTTCTAGTTAGGCCTTCGGAAAAATCAACTAGATTCACTCCAGATGTAGAGCGATGGTTGGCTCTAATTCTGCCAACGAATTCAGCCCAATGCCCAAATGACGAATTTTTCTATCAGCCGTTTAAAAGAAATTAACAAATTCCGCTCAAAACTCTAACAAAATTGAAACTTTCCTCAGATAGAGAGCCTCATTTGCTCTAAATGTAGAGACAAAATCCGCTCTGTATCTGCTTTAGAAGCCAAATGAGAACCTTTTAAAACCAAGTCTGCACAGCGGCAAAAGAAAGCTCAAAGTACGTTAAAAAAAACTGAGAAATCCAGGTTAGCGGTTAGGAAAAATTTAAACTAATCCCGGATATAGACCCACATGTGCTTTTGTCTACCAAAAAAAAAAAAATCAGCCGTCTTCCTGGTACAGGAGCTCAATGGCCAGAAGAGAAGAAGGCATTATGTCTTTTTAAATTCCCTAAGTCTTTGAGAACACCCAAATCCACACCAGTTATGGACAGCGCTGGATCTATCAATTTTTCTTTAAAGTCTTCAGGAAGCTTAGTTTGTTTGTGACTCAACAAGCTGAAACTGAGTCCAAATCTTCTGAAATTTTGTTTTTTTATAGGCTGCAATAAAACAAATGCTGCCTCAAACATTTTTTTTACCTTCTTCGTATCTCAGTCATAGTTAAACCTGTGCGATTTTCTTCTAATTATCTTCTATGCTGCGCTTCCCTTGCTTCACGCACGAAATATTCAAAGCAAAGCGCTTCAGACGCGGAAAAATGTTTGAAAATGTGCAAGTTTTCTTTAAAGTCTTCAGGAAGCTTAGTTTGTTTGTGACTTAACAAGCTGAAACTGAGTCCAAATCTTCTGAAATTTTGATTTTTCATAGGCTGCAATACTGAATTATTCGGTCCGCTGAGTTGCTTTCAACAAAACATTCAAACTTGGTAGGTTTTTCATTTTCTAATCGCTTCATACAAATTTGTATCTTCTTCGTATCTCAATCATAGTTAAACCTACACGATTTTTTTCTAATTATCTTCAGTGCTACGTTCCCTTTGGCTACATGCACGAAATATTCAAAGAGAAGCTTAAGAGACGGAAAAATGTTTGAAAATGTACAATTCTTCTTTAGTCGTCAGGAAGCTTAGTTTATTTGTGAGTACAAAAATCCAAATTAGAATATCACATATTTAGGTGCAAGATTGGGTGAAAATCCCATGCTTTTCCCAGTTTTTTTGCTTATTTTTAACAGACTCAGATGAAATGCTCATTTCCACACCACCAAAGAGATCACTAAATGACGCCTTTACTATGTGAAGCGTCGCTTAGGAAATGTTAGTCATTTTTGCAGAAAATCGCAAATTATCACGAAAACTTCTACTTTTGCGCGGTTGTTTCTTAAAATGCGCATACGAATAACGCTGTCGTTTTTCGCATATCTCAAGAACCATTTGAGCTTAAAAAAAACCGTTTTCCGTTTCCGATTTAGTTAAAGCAAGAAGAGCTAGAAAGTACTGAAAGTTTTCACACAAAAAGCGAAATTTTAATAGCAGACATTTAGGTGTAAGATGTGTAAGTGTAACTTTTGGCCACTTTTTTGCTCATTTCTTAGGAAAAAATTGAGCTTGGGCCAGCGCTAGTATAAAATCAAATAAAAAATGGGAAGTTCAATTGCACTAGCGACGCCGGGACGCCAGTAAAGGCTTTTCAAAATGTCGCGACAAGACGGTGATTGCGGAAAAAGCCTCTGCCGGGATCATAGCTCCGAGCCCTACCACAGGTTAATCCGGCTCTGGTTATGAAGCAATATCTGCTCTAAATTCAACATGGCGTAATTTTAAACACAATTAACAAAATCCCTTCAATACCTTCACCTTGAGAAAATCCCAAGATCAAGAGCCTCATTTGCCCGATATCCAGAAAAAAGCCAGACCCTCACGCTGGTCCAGGAGCCGAACGGCAACTTTTATAAACAGAGTCTTTATAAAAGTCGGGGGCAGCCCACTTTTGAAAACTCCTCAAATCCTCCTGATCGCAATGAAACCGTGGCTGGTTATAGAGCAAAGTTTGCTCTATATAATAGGGCAAAACGCATTTACAAACGGTTTTAAAAAAATCCTCAGAACGCCCCCAAATTTAGCCCGAATCTGCAACTTTCTGAGAACTAATAATAACTAAATAATTCCCCGATAAGTCCATTATGAGGCCCCTTCAAAGGACGCCGACGCCCACATCGACGATATTCAGCCGAAATTTCCCTATGAATGTCTTTGATTAAATTAGAGCGCGATATGTGGGCTTCATTAAGCAAACAATGGCTCCGGTTTTGGAACAACTCCATTCAACTCCTTCAACGCCCTCTTCCATGAATCCTGGATATGCCAGTCGGTTGTCTAGTTATCCTTTGTCGACATCGACCGTTCCTTATTACGGATTCGAAGATATTTCAAGTCTGGATGGGGCTGTTTTACAATGATTGACAATCTACGCTCATGACCTGTTATCACTGATCAGGGCTTCCCTGGGCCGGATATGTATGGGGAAACATGTTTTTGCGCTTACCTTGCCATGGCCGAAATAGGGCGTCCTTCCTTCCGGTATTTCAAGTGATTGAAAATCCGAGACCTCAAAGGGGTGCGCCTTCAGTTCTATCGTATTCTACAGAGTACAGGGTGATTCATTAAGGATGGAAAGGAAATCCCGAAACCGGAGATGGTAGAGAAGTCACTAGCGCAACAACGCGATACAACGCGTCAACGCAATTTATGATGCAGCAAACTCATAATACGATAAATGTGTAAGGAGAAAGGTGGTCAGTGTTATTGAGGGTGTTATAACGCACCCACAGAGCGGCATCAACGCAAAAACACAACACAGTGTCACCCAGGCCTAGAATAGTTGATCCTGAGAGGATACCTGTTTTTTGCCTTTGGGTTTTTCAGTCAAGATAGTGGCAAAAAATATAACAATTTTTCTTGGGCCAAGCTGGTGGTTTCAACCATTTATCTTGTCACTCACCTTGCATTTACCAATGGAAGTCTGTCCGAAAAAATCGGAATGGGGCCTAGTGGGGAGCCGGTCGGCCCTACGTCGAAGAATAGGGGGGCTTTCGTAGGAGGGCCCATCAGTGTCGTGCGATTCGCTGCTTTCACCCCCACAAGCGCCAGGCATCTGAAAGTATAAATTTTTCTTCAATTTTTCCGCCCAGTTTCAGCTCCGCTGAATTCTACTGATGCAAACAGGCGCATGAGTTGCACGTGCTTTACTGGGTCAAAAGCCTCAGTCAGATCCGCCCGAAAGCGAAAGCTCGACCATAATTCATTTTCGAGTGTGGGCGATTTAATGGGATTAAGCGGTCTGTAATAATTGCATAGTTTTTAAACCTGTCCGACGCTGCTCTGATGAGTAAATACAAACGAGGGCTAATTATAGGCAGTAAAACTAAATGCATTAAAAATCGATAATGGGAATGGGAAAGTGAGCAGATGGGCAATGTGGCGCTTGTTTAATCCACTTTATTTGAATATCCATCTACAGGATGATTCATCCATATGAAATTGCAAAAAAAAAACTAGTTTCTAGAAGGGCTTTGGTTGGAGTTCTATTGGCTGATAATTCTATTGGCTGAAAGCGCCTTCGGCATACCTGAGGAGGGCTGGGTTTCGAAATTCCGCCAATTTGGGTTGCGCGAAAGGAGATTTAAATTTAGAAAAAGGTTCAAAATCTGGATTTAAAATGAATAATCATCCGTACTTGTCCTATGATTAGATTAACTTCAGAGGAAAAGTGAATAACAGGTTTTGTATAAATGCTGACTCACTGGACCCAGTGGCTTGGTCGCGATTGATCTACTTTTTTTAGTTTCTTGAATATTTTCCGAAAATTCGTTTTTGGCATTTTTTTCTAAAAGCATTAATCCGCATATTTGGAAAATTAGGCGCGCGATACCCTGAGACGTGCCGGACGTTTTATGAACGACAATGTTTTTTGATACAAAGCTTCGTTCAGGCGATAAAACTTAAAATGTATAGTTCGAGTAACATCCCTATTGCGAAAATTTGCCAGAAAACTTCCGGGCTAAAAATCAAAAGTGGATTTTTCAAAAGTTCCTTTTACACGGAGTGACCAATGGACTAGTTGCATGACAAGAAGAGTTCAATTGTTTTGAAAAACATTTTTTGTTGAAATAGAATAATGGAAAGCAAGTTACAAATCTTCTAATCTAAAAAAAATCAAAGCTAGTTTTTCGGATTTTTTTGGAAAACCGCTAATCGAAGAGTTAAGCGAAAAAATGTCACTGAGTACCTTGGGACACACCGGACATTTTATAAAGAATAACTTTTTTTGCTGGCAAGCTTCGTTCAGGAGAAAAAACTTAAAATGTGAATTTCGAGTAAAATCCCTATTGCGGGCCCCGAAAAATTTTGGTCCAAAAATCAAAAGTTGATTTTTCAAAAGTGTTTTTTACACGGAGTGGCCAATAGATCAGTTGCATGACAAACAGAGTTCAATTGTTTAAAAAAAAAAATTAGTTGAAATAAATTAATGGAAAGCAAGTTCTAAATCTTCTAATCTAAAAAAATCAAAGCTAGTTTTTCTGATTTTTTGGAAAACCGCCAATTGAAAAGTTCAGCGAAAAAATGTCACTGAGTACCTTGGGACACACCGGACATTTTATAAAGAATAACTCTTTTGCTAGCAAGCTTCGTTCAGGCGAAAAAACTTAAAATGTGAATTTCGAGTAAAATCCCTAGTGCGGACTCCAAAAAATTTCCGGGCAAAAAATCAAAAGTGGATTTTTCAAAAGTTTCTTTTACCAATGGGCCAGTGACAAACAGAGGTCAATTGCTTTGAAAAAAAAATTCTTAGTTGAAATAGAATAATGGAAAGCAAGTTCCAAATCTTCTAATCTAAAAAAAATGAAAGCTAGCTTTCTGATTTTTTGAAAAACTGCTAATCGAAGAGTTAAGCAAAAATATTACTGAGTACTTTGGGCGACCCGGGACATTTTATAAAGAATATCTTTTTTTTGCTGGCGTGCTTCGTTTGGACGAAAAATGTATATTTCGAGTAAAATCCCTAGTGGGGAGAAAATCGCTGGGCAAAAACTCGAGACCGTTTTCCAAAAGTTCCTTTCAGATGAAGTGGTCAATGGACAAGTTGTATAACAAACAGTGTTCAATTTTAGTTGAAAAAAGCCTTGGTTGAAATAGAGGAGAAAGACTGAAAACTAGAGAGTTTTTCTGACTTTTGCAAAAATCGCAAGTCGGGAAAACACGAAAAAAACCCAATAAGTAGCTTTGAACATGCCAAATATTTTATAGAAAATAATTTTTTTTGATAGGAACCTTTGACGGAGCGAAAACAAATAAAATGTAAATTTTGAGTAAAATCCCTAGTGCGGAGCCAAGGAAACTTTGTCGTCCAAGATAAAAAAAATCCGGTAGCTCTATTACTATTCAGTTTAACGAAAAAGTGAATTGGTCCAGTGGCGTGCTTGGAATTGCTCCATCGTTTTCTGTTTCATAGCTACACATTTTTTTTATACACCGGTTTTCTGATTTTTTCAAAAGCCCCTAATTTGCAAAGCTAATCAATCACAAAATCAATCGCGCTCCAGAAGAAACTAACAAATTTCTGAATTCGAAAAAACCCCCTCGGTTCCCATCACCCTGTCCGTAAACAGCATAATTAGCCAACCTCGTTTAGCAATGGAGGCAAGATTGAGATTAATGAGACCTCCGGAATAGAATGGAACAAAGTTTCGAAATCCGGAATGAAACTTTAAAGTTTCCCCGCTAATATTTTACAATTATCACTGGGCAACAAGGAAGTAGTGGCAGTAAATTAGCTTAGTTAGTGGGTGGCATTGTTCAAAAGGCAACAAATCCCGACTTTATTATCAGCGGAGAATTTCATTTTGAATTTGTTTTTCCCAAAAAAATGTCCTGTTTTTTTTTTCGCTTAAATTCAGCCCAGTCCAAATTTCCATGCCGAATAGCGAAACTCCCAGTGAGGCCCTAGAATAGAAACCGTATGTTCGGTATTTAAATTTTGAAAGCTTCTGATGGGCATTTTCAGCGCCCGCAAATATGCGGTTTTGTATTCGCTGTTTTTATCTCTTTTGTTCCAGTTGGCCATTCAACCAGTGTTTTTTCTGCAAAATACTAAAAGAACGTTTACATGGGCTCAATGCGTCTAAATGTGGAAAACGGCAATTTTGAGAGAAAGACTTTAAAAATCCTCAACAAATACCCAAACTGTCAATCGTATCTAAACCTCTTACCAGGGTGATGGAGGAAAACCTGTCATATATAATGGCGAAAACTGCTGGTTTTTATGGGTTCTCGTTTCAGAGAAATTAATTTTTGAAACATGTCTGCTAAATCGATTGGCGGAAAATGATGTCGTTGGTTAACTAAATTTTTGAAAATTTGTCATAAATTACTCAAAGCCCTGAGCGTAATGAAACAGCTCCGAGTAATAAAGCAGCATTTGCTCTTCATTACGGCGAAATGGGGAAGATGCGGGCAAGCCTCTGCTGAGAGCAATACATTTTTGAAAACTTGTCCAAATAGATTAGGACAAAAATCATATAAAAAGTTTTAAAATTCCGAAAAAATTGCTGAAAGCTTCGATCGCACAGTTTCTAGCGCAAAAATGTATCTAGCTAAATGATAAAAAAGCTAGTTTCTGGCAGATCCAGTTGAAAAGAAATAATTTTTTGAAAAATCGGCTGCATATTCGAGGAAAATGAGGCCATTGGTAACCAAACTTGAAAAAATCATCAACAATTACTGAAATCTTCGCTTGCAATTAACCTTCTACAAGTTGTAACGTGAAACTGTTTCTATATAACTGCGGAACGAGATACTTGCTGCTGAACCTAATGTTAGAGAAATTCATTTTTGAATCGTGGGGTGCAAAATGGGTTGGCGGAAAATCATGACGTTGGAAACCTAATTGCGAAAATTCTTTATAAATTACTCGAAATCTTTATCGCAAAAATACTTCTAGAAATTATGGAGCAAGATTTGCTTTATAGGACAAAAGAAAGAGCAGGACAAGAACAAACCGCGGCTTAGAGATATGAAATTTTGAAAAATAGCCTGGAAAAGGGACAGACGTTGCCGTCTCATCGGCAAATGCGTAGTTGGCGACAAAAGTTTCAAAATTCCTAAAGTAGTACTAAAAGGCACTACCAGAACGAAACTTCTAAGTCTTACAGAGTCTTCTTATATGCTATATGCTTAACAGCAAAATAAACAAAGTGTGAGCAAGTCACGAATGAGAGAAAATATTTTTTGAAGGATGGTCAACAATGTGAAATAAAAATGTTCATATGGTTTATTTCATATTTTTACGTTTCGGCGAGACAACAGCGGCATCATCAGATTTAAAATTCAAAACAAACTACAAACACCAATTTACAATTAAAATATGTTGTACAAAAACTATAATTTACATAGCGTTAAAACATCCATTAGTTCTAAGGAAAAAAAATCCTTCGGGAGAGCAAAATATTTGAAAAACTTACCTCATAATTGGGAAATACGAGATTCTTTTTAGGTCTGGCTGTCTTCAAAAAAGAATCTAATGTTTCCCAATTATGGGGTGAGTTTTTCAAATGTTTCGCTCTCCCAAAGAATTTTTTTCGTTAGAACTGATGAATGTTTTAACGCTATGTAAATTATAGTTTATGTACAACATATTTTAATTGTAAATTGGTGTCTGTAGTTTGTTTTGAATTTTAAGTCTGATGATGGCGCTGTTGTCTCCCCGAAACGTACAAATATGAAATAAACGATATGGGCATTTTTATTTCACATTTTGACTGATACCGAGGAAAGAAAAAATATAATAACAATTACAAGCAGTCAGGAAAATTAATCAAAATGTTAAAAAACTAATAAAAATGTAATTAGTGCTCCCAAAACAATTAAACTACCAGTAGTTGTAGAGAAAAACTTGGTCTATATAATCGCAATAAACCAAAGTAGCAGCAAATTTCGTTTGAGACAAATACATTTTTGCAAAACAGTCTTCAAATTGTATTGCCGGAAAACGACGTTATGGGAAATCAAGTTTTGAAAATTAAAAAAAAAATACGCAAAACCGAGATTGATATTGAGCTTCCCTTAGGAAAGTCCACCCTCTGTAATAGATAAATCTCTCAGATAAATTATTTTTGGAAAAATTATTGGTAGGAAAGCACGTTGTTGGCAACTAAACTCGAAAATTCGAAAGCAATTAGTCAAAGCTCATATTGCTTACAAAATTGTAAAATGTTCAGAGAAAAGCGTGATTTAAATAATCATAGAACGTGTATTGTGGTGGATATTTCTGTTGGAGATAAATTAAATTTTCAAAACTGGTCTTAAAAATATAATGACGAAAATCGACGTCGTGGGCAACATTGACAAAAAAAAGTGAAAAGCCGCATCGCTATTAACCTTAAACCGCGATATAGATAAAAGTCAAGAAGCAAATTCCTAACAAATTTGGTTTGAGATCAATAAATTTCTGAAACATAGTCTGCAAAATGGATTGACAGAAGAAGACATAGTTGGCAACCAAACTTTGAAAACTCGTGAAAAATTTAGTGAAAGCTGCTATAGAAATTAAACTTTTAACTGTTATAGAGGAAAGCTTGCACCTTATGACAACAAAAATTAGAAGGTGATAGCAAATAAAGTACGAGAAAAATTAAGTTTTGAAAAACAACGTTTGAAGAGCGTTGACGTCGGAAGCAACTGAAATTTAAAAATTTATAAAAAATTATTAAAAAACTTGATCGCTACTAAACTTCTGGAAGTCATAGAGAAAGATCCGCCCTATCAAATGAAAAAAAAAGCAACTTGCTATCAAATTTCTTTCGAGATAAATGAATTTTTGGAAAAAATGGATCGGCAGAAAAATACGTTGTTGGCAACCAAACTTTGAAAATTCATAAAAAATCAGTCAAAGTAGCTATAGAAATTAAACCTCTAAGACTGATTAGCATAAGACTGAAGAATACTGTATTTTTGGATATTAATAAATGGATTTTTGAAAAATAGGGGTCAACCAAATTTATAAAATTCGTAAAAAGCTATTCAACTGCCAAATAGCCACTAAAGTGCTTCAGGTGATAGAGAAAAGCCCGTTATATCTAATGACAAGAAAAGCAGACTGTTATCAAATTTCGTGTAAGGCAAATGCATTTTTGAAAATTGGATTGAGGGAAAAAGATATGGTTTGATCAAACTTCAAAAACTGGTAAAATTTGAGTCAAAGCTCCAAGCGCAGTAAACCTTTTCGCAGTTACAAAGAAACGTGTCCTTTACATAACGGTAAAAAAGCAAGTTGCTAGCTGATCTCGTCTCAGAGAAGTGACTTTTTGAAAAATAGTCTTGAAAATGGGGCGGAAATGTATTCACCGTCTGCACTAAATTTTGTAAATTTCCAAATAATCACTGATAGTCAGTATCGCAAGTGAACCTAGAAATCATAGAGCAAATATCGCTCTAAACACCGGTGAAAATCGCAAGCCCCTGTCCACTACAGTTAAAGAAAAATGAAGGTTGAATATAATTTTAGTTTTTTTGACTCTAACAATTTGACCAAACTTTGGGCAAACCTGATCGAAACCTTCAATATTCTGGCGGATGAGCCTTGAAAGCCTCTTGACCCTTGAGAGAAAACAGCAAAGCTGCAAAACCCACGTCTTTCAAATAAGAGTCAAAAAATGAAAATGTCCGCCTAACTTAACTCAACTCTAAGCCTGCGAGATTCATGCTTCAACTCAGTTTTCATTAGTTTTCCGGGTCCAAACTGCTAAAAAAAACTGGCTTGAAAAATCAATCTCCATTGTCTAGAGCCAAAAACAGCGGGCACAAATGCAATGCAGGAGAAATTCGCAAGCAAAATGAATTGAATGAAATGGAAAATATTATTTAAAAAACATATCTTACCAAGCTAGTCTAGCGGCCGTCTATTGAAAATTATAAACAAAAATTAGTGTTCGCTTAACATGCACCGAATGGGTCAAATTACATCGCATTTCACCCACTCGGTGCACAGAAGTTTGAACAGAAAATCGAACTGGCAACTCAAAATCGAAACATGGTTTCCCGTGTAGAATTGTTAGGATTAGCAAAATTAGTGCATGAACTTCTGAAGTGCTCTTTTCCTTTTAAATAATGCAGGGCCTTTGGAACAGTTGAGAACAAAGAGCACTTGAGAGGTAAGTGAGGAGAAAGGTCATTGTACAGTGGAGGAGGCAAAGAACTGAGTTTCTTACCTCGATTTGAATGCCGCTGTCTCCGCTGTTGCATTTTGCGTTGCGCGCCGCTTTGTTCACCTTTTTTCGCTCTTTGTGCGATCGCCAAACCAGAGCCCCAAATCTGCAAACAAACCCAAAAAAACCCCATCAACTAAATAACCAGTAAACCGACTAAATCAGCAATTTGAGCCGTTCTTCGCTCAACCGAACCTATTGTTTCCATAACGGGGCTTATTAGAGTGTTGCCCTTGTTTAAAAAGTTTTCGGTGGGTTCACGTGGAAATTAATCTTAGAGCTGAGAGCTGAGGTTGCAAACTAACGCTGCCATATTAGCAAAATTGCCCAACTTTGCCGCTTGTAAAACTCTGGCAGCGCTAACTCTTTGAAAGTTGCCTTTACCAGCAGCTATAGAACGGAAGTGAAAGTATTTACGCACAATTAATTAGCCGGAAAACAGAAAAAGATTTATCAAAACTAAGTGGACGAGGGAATCGGACGAATTTTAACTTTGCCTTTGAGACATTCAGATATGGAACTGTGTTTGATTAATTCGGGTTTTGACAATATTTTGAAAGAATTCACGAAATCTTGCTTCTACCTCTTTTGAGGTTAGGAATTTTGTTATAAACCTTAAGGAAACAGATAGTTTTTGAAACGATCTATCGAAATGTTTCTTATGCCTCAACAGGAAGTTTTAACTGTTTTTTAGCTATCGAGTGTTTTGTACTTCGGTTGATTTCAAATTTTGCCAATTTTGCTTCTATTTCTTTACCGGCCAGGATTGGCTGGTATACTTAACAGGTACTAGAGAACTATTGCGACGTTCTATTGAAAAGATTCTAATGGTCGTTTGGATGTTTTTAACCGTTTCTGGGATATAATTGAAAATCTGCAAAAGTTCAAATAATTTTGCATTTTCCTCTTTTGAGGTTGGTAATTTTATTTTAACCCCGAAGGAACACAGATAGCCTTTAAAACGATCTATCAAAATGTTTCTGATGAGTGAATAGATATTTTCACTGTTTCTGAGATATCGGGCGTTTTGAACTTCGGTAGCTCCAAAATGCCTATGTTTCTACTGCTATCTCTTTACAGGTTAGAATTCGCTTGTTTATTAAACAGGCAGTAAAGAGCTACTGAGGCGCTCTCTTGAAAATGTTCTAATGATCGTTTAAATATTTTCAACCGTTTCCGGGATATGATTGAAAATATGCAAAATTCGCGAAATGTTGTCTCTATCTCTTTTGAGGTTGGGAATGTTGTTATAAACCTTAAGGAAAAAAATCGGCTTTTGAAACGGTCTATCGAAATGGTTTTGATGCCTGACCAGATATTTTCCCTGGTTCTGAGATAATGCTAGTTTTGAGTCAAAATGTTACCAATTCTGCCTAAGAATGCAAAGAAACTGTTTACAGGTTAGGATTTGATGGTATACGACCCTAGAGGTCTATTGAGAAGCTAAATCAAAAAAGTTCTTATCATTATTTAGATAGTTTCAACTGTTTCCGAGATATAAATAAAAATGTATAGAAATTGACGAAAATTGCCTTTTGCCAGCTTCAACTGAATTTAAGTGCAGAAAATGTGCAAGAATTTATTAATTTTTGAATTTATTTTATTTTTTATCTCGTTTGAGCAAAGGAAAAAATCAACTTTCAAAACGCTAAATTTTCAATTCTGAATCGAAAGAAACTGAGAGAAAAACAGGAAAAACATAGAAAAAAGAGATTAAAAAACGAGGGAAACATGGTCTCATTTAAGCAACTGTTTGGTGGGCGTTTTTAGTGAGCTTTTTCAATCAATTCTCGAAGTTTATACGAATTTCGCCTCCCTGACGGCCGTTTTTTTTCGTTAAAATGCTGCTAAAGTATGACAAAAACCTTCCCCCAGGTGAATTAAAAAACCAGCCTTCTTTTCTTTCCGACTAAATTCGATATTCAAAATGCGATTCGCAGGAAATTAAACACGCAATATGCGCAAATTGGACATTTTGTGTTGCAAAAATGTAATTCAGCTAAAGTAATACACTCATTGTGCTGAAACCGGCTGGAGAAAAACAGGCGATTTTTATCAAAATACCCATCAAGCTCCATCAAGAAATGCTTTTACTTACCGATGTTTCTGGTTGCGATTCCCTTCGGATTCAGCATTGAATGGTGGTTCGCCTGACGATGTGGCCGATCCGGTATGCTGAAGCGACGATTCCTCCTCAGAAGGAACCGTTTCTGAGGCCGTATCGTCTGAGGCGCACACTTCCTTTGAGGCTTTGCGCTGCGAAAAGTGCAGCGAAATGGTTTTGCGAAACTTTTGCAAAACACTCTCATTCGTGGGAGCTGGAAGCCATCGAAAAAAACACGAATCTAATTACTGGCAATAGGTTTACGAGTTGATGAGTTCCGGAAGATTTGCTGATACGGAATTGATTGCTCTCTTATTCCGGCGGAAAAAAAACAACAATAAAAGCCGTTTCAGGCAGAAAAAGGCACTTTAGTTGAAGCAGCTTTTGTGGGGGCGAGCACTGACTGAAACAAGGACAGTGAGTGGAAGCCTCTTGTTCCATTTATTCCATTCTTCTCCCTTAATCAGGGCTGCGAGCTAATTAAGAAGTGTTTGCTGTTGTACTTTGGCATTAAATCTGGGCCATTTTTAGACAGAAACTCCTGGATGGTGGCTTTTGCGAAATTGCCACCAAAATGTCCCGCAAAATACTTACAAAGCAGCTCGTTTTGAGTGTTGTCGATCTCCAGAAGCAAGCAACCGCACGACTTTGAGGTGTTCCGCCCCTGATCCTTTCGCGGTTTTTTTCTCAGGGTAAACATAATTGCACATCAACCAGTAGATGCCGATTCCCACTGTTTTGGACGATCAGAACACGTAAAACTAACACGAAATTTCCGTGGCTATCAACAAAATGTATCTTTAATGTTGAAGCTTGGTGAAGCCAAGGTCGACATACCGAAGCACGTGAATAATGGAAGGGCATAGAAGTGATACTAAAATTCCCTTTACCTGAATCATGGGCGTAGAACTTTCCAAATTTAATTTGAAACCTAATATCGGTCAAAATTAAGTGCGCGCTTCAAGGTGTCTCTTACGTGCGAGGGAGCGGATTCGCTCATAATAAACAGCTGTTTAATATTGAAAAACTTACACTTTTGCCCTCAATTTTCCTGCATTGTAAGTTTCATTGATTTTATGTGCGTTTAACAGATGAAACTGAGCCTGGAATAGCCTAAAGCGATTTAAATCAGTGCTGAACGTTTCCCAGTTGGGAGCAGTGAAATATGCCCTCTGAAAGCCCGACAAAGCGTCATTTGATTCCAGTGGGAAAAGCGATATTTCGGGGCTATGCTGCTGTTAGCAAATTTAAAAAAATCGTATTATTTGCCCTAAAACAGATCGGAACTTCAAGTTTTTGCTAAAGAATGTGTAATAATGATTCCGTGTGTAGTGAAAGCTTCACTGGATTTCGAGTGAGAACGGAGTTTTGGCACATTTTGAAATTTGGAAAATAATTTCCTTAGAAAATGGTACTATCGGCTCTATTAAAGAAATGCAACATTCACACTCCAACGGGAATAAACTTGAAATATTCACCCAAGACATCACACATACGTGGCAGAAACGGAGCAAAGTTTCTATTTATTCGAAGTAAAAGAAGAGTTTTTGCCAATTTTCAAATTTGAAGCAAACATACCATAATACAGTGGTTTCCAACCTTTCCGTGCTCCCCTTAAAAAAAATTGCGCCCCTTTAATTTTTCTAACAATCTAATTTCATAAATACTGAACTGATGAACTGAAATGCTGATGTTGTATTTTATTTAATATAATCTATTTAAAATAATATACATTCTTATGTAAAAATGTACATAAAAAAATAATTATTTATGATAAGAAATATTACTTTTAAATGTAATAAAATGTGCTAAACCTATTCGACTTCTTTGGTTTGTATTCGAAAATAATATTTTGGGAACAGGTTGGAAACCACTGCCTTAATTGAATAGTACAAGGGCTTTATTTAAAAATTCGTACGCTTCACCTAAAATCAACCCAAAAGTTATAATTTTCAGCTAAGACAGAGCAACCGCGTTGCGATAAGTGAGGTAAGTTTTAATTTATTTCCGCTAAAAAGGGAGTTTTTGCAAATTTTCGAATTTGAAACAAACCTGCCTTAAGAGAATAGTAGTACAAGGGCTTTCTTTAAAATTCGTACGCTTCACCTAAAATCTACCCCGAAGTTTTCATTTTCAGCTAAGACAGAGCAAACGCGTTGCCATATGTGAGGTAAGTTTCAATTTATTTCAGCTTAAAAGGAAGTTTTTTCAAATTTTCAAATTTCAAGCAAACATTCCTTAATGAAATAGTAACAACTTTATTTAAAAATTCGTAAAATCCAAGCAGAAATTTCGAAGAACTTGCAATTTTTCATGACCATAGAGCATATATACGCCCATAAATGGGAAAATATGTAATTTATTTTACTTCAAAAGAGAGTTTTGGCAAACTTTCGAATTTGACTCAAACATTCTTTAGTCAAATAGTATATTGCTTTATTGAAAAATTCACCACTTCCTTATCAAATATACCGAGGAACTGCAAGTTTCACGCAAAACAGAACACACATACTGGCACAAGTCCGGAAAGTTTCAACTAAACAGGGAGTTTTAGCAATTTTTTAAATTTGAAGATCACAGATTTCCTGGTAGAATGGTACACTGTTCTATTGAAAAATTCGCATTTTTCATACTAAAGTAGCTACAAACCAGAAACTCCTAGCAAAGAAAGTTAGCATATCTTATTGTAAAGTGGGAAAGTCTCAGTTC
Organism: Dendroctonus ponderosae; assembly: GCF_020466585.1. Lineage (NCBI taxonomy): Eukaryota > Metazoa > Arthropoda > Insecta > Coleoptera > Curculionidae > Dendroctonus > Dendroctonus ponderosae. Next base: position 46,439,812 of record NW_026017110.1, on the reverse strand, counting down.
ATTCAAACCCCAGAAGGAGTTTTGGAATTTTGGCAATTTTTTAAACTGGGTGAATCAACTGGCAGAACAAGAGGCTTTTGTGCTCATTTATATTCCTTAGGTATGTACATGTCTATTTTGAAGCCACGGACTTACCGCGATAATTCGCATCTAAGGGAGCATTTTCCGACAATGAACGCTCTAGCGAATCGTCACTGTGGTCGCTTTCTCGTTGGTTCCAATTCCTGAAAAACCAAAAATTGAACCAGTTAATATCCGATTTGCTCGCCCTTGTTTCCTCGTCAGACCCATCAAAGACCCACCGAAAGCTCCCAGAAACTGCATGGACGTGAGGCGTTTTTTGCCCCGTCTATTCTGGTATAATTCCGGCCATTTTCATGTAAACGCCTCCAACGGAAGTTAAAAGATCAAAGCACGCAGGCAACTTGCGAAAGGCCCTTGATGGTTTTTTTTTACAGTTTTACGTGCAAACTCCGGGCCTTTAGTTCAGATACGTGCAAAAGTCTGGAACATTAGCTTGAGGAAAATTACCTGGAGTCTCGTTGCAGTTCGGCTAGATGAGGAGTTGAGATCGCCCTGGTTTTCCTGGCAGGATCCAAAGGAAACCGTCCGCGACGTCCCTCGTGAAGAGGCTGCAAGAACGAAATTATTTTCCTAAATCCAACTCTAAAACTGTGTGGAATATTTCGACTTAATCAGCCAAAACTTCGGGAAGAAATTAGAAAGCCCTCCCTGTTGCTTCCCCCATTTATTCTCTCGTTTGAGATCCTAATTACCGGCAAGTGTGAAACATTTGAGGGCAACTTAAGCACATCCAGGGGCTTGGATGTTTGATTGGCGGTCGGAAAATGAAAATTAAATTTACCAAGACATCAAGCCGCTAGAAGGGAAAGAATAATGTTGTTTGAGGCGCGGCCCAGTGTTGGTTCAGTATCCAGTGGCTGTTTTGGGGCCGGAAACAAGCCACTAGTGGGTGTCTTCCAGAAATGGGATGGGGACGAATGTTTACGTCTGCGGTTCCCTCATAAATCCACATGCTAAATCCCGTAGGGACGTGTTTATGTTTCCTTTATGGGAAATTCGATGGCTTTGCGGCTTGATGGGGTCATTTGCGCCCTTTTCCACAATTAGTTGAATTTTTCCCATTCAGTGCGCTTGAGGTTAGTGATTAGGCCTTTTCACATCGAGTACCAGTCGAAATGAAACTGGAAAGCTTCGCGAATTGCCGTGGTATCTTGTAGAGAAACTTGGCCAACTAGTTGAGAGAAACTAAAAACTGTTAAAGCGGAGTTTGATTTGAAAGCTTTTACCAAGAAAATTGAATCGTTGCAAGTGAAATTGGGGACTACTTTGGCACAAGAAATAGCTTCAAAAGCTGAGGAAAACACAGCTATTTTTTAAATCTGAAATCTGAGTCTCAGTTGGAAAACATGTATATTTCGTAGAGAAACTGTGCACTAAATTGTCATAAAATTGCGACAAAATCGAAAAAATTCCTGTAAGAAAAATAGCTGTTGAGTTGAAAAGAACACAGTTAAATATCAAATCCAAACTGAAAAAATGCAATTTTTCAAGTGAAACTCCAGACTAAATTGACATAAAATACAGTGAGAAAATAAACAATTTCCTATGGAGAAATTGGTCACTGAGTTGAGGACAAGACAGCTATTTCTTAAATCTGAAAACTGGGTCTCAGTTGGAAAACATGCACTTTTCGTAGAGAAACTCTGCACTAAAGTTTCATCAAAAATTGTGACAAAATCAAAAAATTATCTGTAAAAAATGGCTATTGAGTTAAGAAAAACACAGTTAATTATCAAATGTGAAAAGTGAACTGAAAAAATGCAATTTTGCAAGTGAAACTCCAGACTACATTGGCTTAGAAGAAAGTCAGAAAGTCGACAATTCCCTATGGAGAAATTGTCCAATGAGTTGAGAAAAAGACAGCTATTTCTTAAATCTAAAAAATGAGTCTCAGTTGGAAAACATGAACTTTTCGTAGAGATACTCTGCACTAATTTTCCATAAAAAATTGAGACAAAATCGAAAAATTATCTGTAAAAAATGTCTATTGAGTTCAGAAAAACACAGTTAATTCTCAAATCTGAAAAGTGAACTGAAAAAATGCAATTTTGCAAGTATAACTCCAGACTACATTGGCATAAAAGAAAGTCAGAAAGTCGACAATTCCCTATGGAGAAATGGTCCACTGAGTTGAGAAAAACGCAGCTATTTTTTAAATCTGAAAACTGAGTCTCAGTTTGAAAACATGCACTTTCATGGACTATCTCTGCACTAATTTTCCACAAAAATTGCGACAAAATCGAAAAAATGTACTGTTAAGAAATGGCTAATGAGTTGAGAAAAACACGGTTAATTCTCAAATCAAAAAACTGACCTGAAAAATTGCAATTTTGCAAGTGGAACTCCAGATTAAATTGGCATAAAATACAGTGTAACAATCGACAATTTCCTATGGAGAAAATGGCCATTCAGTTGAGAAAAACACAGATATTTCTCAAATATGAAAACTGAGTGTCAGTTGGAAAACATGCACTTTCTGTAGAGAAACTCCGCACTCATTTTCCATAAAAAAATGCGACAAAATCAAAAAAATGTCTGTAAAGGAAATGGCGATTGAGTTGAGAAAAACACAGTTAATTTTCAGATCTGAAAACTGAACTAAAAAAATGCAATTTTGCAAGTGAAACTCCAGACTAAATTGGCATAAAATCCAGTGAAAAAATAAACAATTTCTTATGGAGAAATTGGCCACTGAGTTGAGAAGAACACAGCTATTTTTTAAATCTGAAAGCTGAGTTTCAGTTGAAAAACCTACATTTTTCTTAGGAAAACTCAGAACTAATTTGCTATAAAAACGACAAAATTTAAAATTTCCTTTAAGAAAAATGGTCATTGAGCTGATATAAACATAGCTGCTTCTCAAATCTGATAACAGAGCCTCAGCTGAAAGAACTCTATTTTTGCAAGTGAACTCCAGACTAACTTGGAATATAAAAAAATTACGATAAAATCGCGATTTTTATTAAGAGAAACTGGACATTGAGTCGACAGAAACAAACTCATTTCTCCAATGTAAACGATTAGGAATAGAACAAGAAGTAAATTGAGTATTTCAAGTAAATCTTCCCAATATTCCTCAAGCTATTTCGCAACTACTAAAACTGATTCAGTTGAAAGCAATTAAGAGGTAAATTGAATCCGCGCCAGTAAAATTTCGGAGTAATTTGCCATTGATAATTGTGAGACTATGAAAACGTAATTTTAGAAAAACTGTCGTATTAATTGACCAATTTGCTTCGCCCTCTTTCAGGCGTCTGAATATTTAAAACGTCATATCTTCTAAACCGTTGAAAATATCGAATCAAACTACAGATCTTTTTGTTAGAGCGTCCGAGTTCTATCTTCCAGCGCTTGGGTTTTATCATTAGTTTCTAACCTCTAAAGAAATAGATGCAAAAATCGCATTTTTCTGGAGCGCGAATCCTTAAACAGCTTATACCTGAGAAGCACTTCAAATATTCTCTAAGACCCTTTTTAAAACTGCGATTTCTGCGTTATGTTTTAGAACAAACCGTTTGAGGATCCTGAAGGTTCAAAACACGATAACTTTTAAAGGTTTGAAAATATTGAGTCAAGGGTTAGAACCTTTTCTTTAGCGTGTCTTATACGCTATCTTTTGCTGCATAATTTTTATCGAAACCTTTTAACCTATAAAGAGTTAGGAGTATAATTGACATTTTATAGCGGCGCTCGCATCGTTAAACACTCTGTATATTAGAAAGGGTGTAAACTAAAAAGAAGAAGCTTTTAGTTAGCGCGTTTCGAAAGCTATAATTTCGTACCTGAATTATATTTCCAGTTTCCAACCTCTAAAGCGACTAGAGCAAAAGGTTGAAATTTGAGAGGCGCTTGAAACGTTAAACACTCTGTATCTTAAACGGGTTGGGAATATCGCATTTGCAATCAGCATTATTTTAAAGAGCGTTTTCAGAGCTGCATTCGGGATTAAACGGCTTGAATTTATTGGTAGCGCTTCGCCTTTTTCAGGAGTCTGAATCTTTAAAAACTTCATATCTCGTAAGTGAGCAAAATACTGAATCAATTGTTAGGACATTTTCGTTAGCTTGCCCCAAAAGCAATCTTTGGGCGCTTAGGTCTTATCGCAAATTCCTAACCTCTAAGGAGATAAGAGCCAAAATTCCAAAACTCAGCGGCTCTCGACGTGTTAAACACTCTGTAGCTTAGCAAGCATTGGACACATTATAATGATGGTTGGGAATGAAGCAATTGAAGTTCATAGTCTTTAATAACTAAGTAATTAAACTTAATTGCCTCCCTTATAGGAGCAACATTCCAACAATCAGCTGAATATTTGGCCTTTTTAATTGAGCGCTCTCGAAATTACTGACTTCCCCTTTCATAAAGAGCGCTCAATTGCGCTATGAGATGAGCCTTTTTTTATTAATCAGTGGCCTGATTGAGCGGAGTTGAACTGAATCTATAAGTGAAAGTTTCGCTGAATGAATCGAGCATGGAAAGGCTAAACCTGCTCCTCCAAATTAGAAGCTTCCCCTGGATGTATCTTCGCTAGAAAACTACTCACAACAAAATAAATCACCATAATTATCCAAAAAAAAACAACCACTTTACTCCTTTCACTTTTCCTGCGATGAATCAATGGAAACGCGCCCGAATCGACTGATGTTGATCGCATTGTAAAAGCGGAACGCATCGAAATAGTTTCCTATGTATTTAGGCGAAGTACGTGCCAAAAATCATTAACGATGAACAACGATTTAAATGTTGTGCACTAAAATACCCCACATGATGTGAATAAAAAGTCTTCGACTTTGGTGAATTTTAAGCGGCTGAGGTTCGATTCACTTACCGTCACTGGAGCAGTGTGGGCCACCTCAGGAGTCGGAATTTTCCGGATGATTCCAGGCGAAGAGCTCAGACTTTCCGTTCCTGGTCGCCTCCAAGCGTTCGCTCCACTGGAAGAATAAATATTTCAATTAGACCTTATCCTCAAAGTGCCCCACTTGCATGAGTAGCAAGCGACTCACTTATTCGGGATTAGTTTCACAAAGTTTCAGTAAGTTTGGAAATTCGGAGAATTTCCACTCCAATTTCCAGTTCAAACAGTGCAGTTTTCTACAACTGTTTGCTAAATTAGTTCGCTATAAATGTTCCTCATCATTTTTTTAAGTAACAGCCGATCCTGGCAATAAATGCCCAAACCATCACGTTTATATTAATATCCCGAAAAACCGAAATTATTGACACGATTCCAGAGACAGAGTCGAAGGGCTGACCTCAATCATTTCGCCCACATAGTGTCTCGAGAACGACTGGCATTTCATCAAATTAACGCAAAATGGAACAAAAAAATATACGGCTATTTACGGCATTGAAAGCCTTTTTTATCAAAGAGATGACCTTTAAAGGCCTCCTTTGGCCTTTTCCACTGCTGATCAAATAAGCCCTCTAATCCAGAACAAACTATGATCCTTTCAATAGCAATATCGATTCTATGCAACAGAAACACTGACCTGCCAGTGAAATCTGGGTGAGATTTGCCATTTAAATTAGCTGCAATATTAAATTGATCATTTGGATAAAACAAATAGTGATTTTTCCTTGAAGCTGAGTTTCACTTGATAAAGACCTACAAGATAAATTAATTTCTGCAAGTAAAACTTGATATGGATGCGAGCATATTGAAATGTTTATTAGAGAAACTGGACAATTAGTTGCAGGAAACACGAAATATGGAAACTCAGCAGCACCTGATCAAAATTAAGATAGAAACTGGAATTTTACTAGTTTGTGACTAGCGGCGTTGTCCTAATCTTCATCAAAAGAAAGTTTTTTTTTAAGAACACTGCCCATTTAGATGACAGCTATTTTGCGAATCTGGAAACTGTTGCTGAGATGCGCAAGCTTTTTGCAAGTGAAACGTCCAGCAATTTATACAGCGAAAGGACCACCGATATCAGAATCTTCCTTTAGAGAAACTTGCCAATTAGTTAAGCAAATTGAGCGCCAGATGCAAGCAACTAAAAAGAAAACTGTTTGTTTTCAAAATAAAATTTCGAGTAAATTTGCGACAAAAATGGAGAGAATTAATTTTTTTTCCTTAGTGTGCCCGACCAGTTAGTGGCGAGAAACACCACTAAATCTAAAACGTAAAAACTGAGTCTCAACTGAAATAAATTAAGAAGTAAATTGCAATTTTACTTTGTGCTAATTTGAGATAGGGAATTGCGGCCACATCAATTAGTTTTTTAAAAGAAAACTGACGCTTTAGTTCCAAGAAACCCACCTCAATATCGAAATCGTCTTGCCATTAAGTTGAAAGAAACTATACTATTTCTTAAATCCAAAAAATAAATCCCAATTGAAAACACGTTTAAAGTAAACTGATCGTTTGCAAGTCAAACTTTGGAATAATTAGGCATTGGACATAGCAAAAATGGCAAAATCTTCCTTTAGAGAAACTGACCATTTGGCTGAAAGAAACACGGCTATTTCTCAAATCTAAAAACTGACCTTCAATGAGAACAGATCAAGAAGCAAATTGAATTTTGCTAGTAAATCGTCCGATTAATTTGGGGAGAGGAAGTAAGAGAAACTGGCCAGTAGGAGCAGAAATACAACCATAAAACCGAGGTAAAGAGGACGAAAAGCAAATAATTCAACTGAAGCCCTCAATATTGAACATAAAATATAATGAACTTTGCACGTTTCATCCAAACTAGCTGAAAACTCGACCACACACTGAAACAACTTGTTCTCGACTTCGCCAACAAGTTGCCGCTATTTTGTTATTAACTCGAGTGTTGCCAGACAAATTGTCGATAGTGTGGATTTATTTGAAGTTTCCTGTAACTATGCCAAGCACGCAATTGCTTGATGTCTTCAGCTGGATAAATTCAAATCTTTTGCAAGTGAAATCGCGGTGGGATTTCCCATTGAAATTAGCAACGATATTGAATTGGTTAAGCAACGAAATTGATCATTTGGATCAAGCAAATAGTGATTTTCCCTTGAAGCTGAGTTTCACTTGATAAAGACATGCAAGAAAAATTAATTTCTGCTTGTGAAACTTTATCTGGATACGAGCATATTGAAATTTTTATTAGAGAAAGTGGGCAATGAGTGGCGGGAAACACTAAATATGGAAACTCAGCAACACCTGAGCAAAATTAAGAGAAACTGCAATTTGCCAGTTTGTGAATAGCGGCGTTGTCCTGATCTTCATGAAAAGAAAGTTTTCTTTAAGAAAACCGCCCATTCAGATGACAGCTATTTTGTGAATCTGAAAACTGTAGTTGAGATGCACAAGCTACATTTTTGCAAGTGAAACTTCCAGCAATTTATGCAGCGAAAGGAGTACCGATATCAGAATCTTCCTGTAAAGCAACTTGCCGATTAGTTAAGAAAAGCGCATCGATTTTTATAATCTGGAAACTGAGTCTCAGACGCGAGATCCTAATCAGCAAACTACATTTTTGCAAGTAAAACTGAGCAAATCTTGTAACGGAAGTAGCATCGAGATTGGAATTTTCCTTTAGAGAAAGCTGTCCATTAGTTAAGAAAAACGGAACGATTTCCCTAAGCTGGAAATTGGACTGCAGACGCAAGCAACTAAGAAGAAAACTGCTTGTTTCCCAGAATAAAATTTCGTGTAAATTTGCGACAAATATGGAGCGACTTCAAATTTTTCCTTCAGCGTGCCTGACCGGTTACTGGCGAGAAACACTACTAAATCCAAACCGAAAAAACTGAGTCTCAATTGGAGAAAACTAAGAATCAAATTGCATTTTTGCTAGTGAACGTTTGTGCTGATTTGAGGAAGGGAATCCCGTTAGTTACGAAAAACTCAGCTCGATATCGAAATCGCCTTGACATTTATTTGAGGGAAACAGTACTATTTATCAAATCAGAAAAATAAATCCCAATTGAAAACACGTTTAAAGCAAACTGATCTTTTGAAAGTGAAGCTTTAGAATAACTTTGCATTGGACATAGCGAAAATATAAAAATTTTCCTTTAGAGAAACTGACGATTTGACTGAAAGAAACACAGGTATTTCTCAAATCTAAAAACTGACTTTTAATGCGAACAGAACAAGAAGCAAATCGAATTTTGCTAGTAAATCGTCGGATTAATTTGGTGATAGGAAGTAAGAGAAACTGGCCAGTGAGACAAACATAGATCAGATACTCAGTGGAAATAGACCCGAGGTCAAAATATTTGTTTAGAGAAACTGAGCATTTAATCTAAAGAAACACAGCTATGAAACCGAGTTAAAGAGGAAGAAAAGCAAATAATTCAACTACAAAAGCTTTCAATATTGAACATAAAATATAATGAACTTTGCACATTTCATCCAAACTAGCTGGAAACTCGACCCCACACTGAAACAACTTGTTCTGAACTTCGCCCACAAGTTGCCTTTATATTATTATTAACTCTAGTGTTGCCAGACAAATTGTCGATAGTGTGGATTTAATTCAAGTTTCCCGAAACTACGCCAAGCAAGCACGCAATTGCTTGATGTCTTCAGCTGGATAAATTCGAACCTTTTGCAAGTGAACTCTGGGTGGGATTTGTCATTGAAATTAGCAACAAAATTGAATTGGTGAAGCAACGAAATTGATTATCTGGATCAATCAAGTAGTGATTTTTCCTTGAAGCTGAGTTTCACTTGAAAAAGACCTACAAGAAAAAATAATTTCTGAGAGTGAAACTTTATATGGATGGGAGCATATCGAAATGTTTATTAGAGAAACTGGACAATTAGTTGCGGGAAACACGAATATGGAAATTCAGCAAAACCTGAGCTAAAATTAAGAGAGAAACTGCAATTTTACGAGTTTCTGAATAGTAGTGTTGTCCAAATCTTCATCCAAAGAAAGTTTTCTTTAAGAAAACCGCCCATTTAGATGACATCTATTTTGGGAATCTGGAACCTGTGGCTGAGATGCGCAAGCTACATTTTTTTAGGTAAATATTTTTTTTCTGGACTGGAAACTGAGTCTCAGATGCAAGAACCTAATCAGAAAACAACATTTTTGCAAGTAAAACTTTGAGCAAATTTTGCAACGGAAGTAGCATCGAGATCGGAATGTTCCTTTAGAGAAACTTGTTCATTAGTTAAGAAAAACGCAACGATATCCCTAATCTGGAAACTGGGCTCCAGATGCAAGCAACTAAGAAGAAAACTGCTTGTTTTCTAAATAACATTTCGGGTAAACTTGCGACAAAAATGGCGAGAATTCAATTTTTTTCCTTAGCGTGCTTGACCAGCGAGAAACACTACTAAAACTAAAACGTAAAAACTGACTCCCAATTGAATTAAACTAAGAAGTAAATTGAATTTTGGCAGTGAAACTTTGTACTAATTCGACGGACGGAAATAAAACTGACGGTTTAGTTGCTAGAAACCCAGCTCTTTATCAAAATCGTCTTGCCATTTAAGTTGAAAGAAATTATAATATTTATTAAATCCAAAAAATAAATCCCAATTGAAAACACGCTTAAAGCAAACTGATCTCTTCACAAGTGAAACTTTGGAATTATTTGCCATTGGACATAGCAAAAATATAAAACTCTTCCTTTAGAGAAACTGACCATTTGGCTGAAAGAAACCGAGCTATATAAATAATATAATGAACTTTACACATTTCATCCAAACTAGCTGGAAACTCGACCACACACTGAAACAACTTGTTCTCAACTTCGCCAACAAGTTGTCGCTATAGTATTATCAACTCGAGTGTTGCCAGACAAATTGTCGATAGTGTGGATTTAATTGAAGTATCCTGAAACTATGCCAAGCAAGCACGCAATTGCTTGATGTCTTCAGCTAGATAAATTCGAATATTTTGCTCGCATTCATTCACCAGCAAAACTCTTCGCCGGCTCTTCACACCCATTAGTGAAGTTTTCGGGATATAATTCACCTTTCACATTGTCGGCTTATTCCGGGAAAAGTAATGGAATAATTCGAATTAGAAGATAACAACGGCCATTGTGAGCGTTTGGAATTATAAGCCTCTTTAGCTGTTCGGGCGCCTTTGTTACGACACCGTGTAGGGCGCTGCTTTGCGGAATAATAACTGTTTTAGCCACTATAGGTACACCTGTTTTGGAAAAGGGAGTCTTGTTTGTTTGTTTTAAACAAATACCCCACATGGTACCCCAGATGGTACAGATTTAGTTCCCAGTTCATCAATCAATCAGTTATTACTCGAATTCGGTTAGAGCGATGCTAATTCGTCACTTAACTATGCTAAAACAAGCAGCCAATATTCTGTTTTGTGTCGCGCGCTGACTAAATGATTAATGCGCCCCTAATCCTTCATTATTCAGTTATCTCAGTAAATTCATCATCGAGTTTTGCAGGGTCGGTTTAAGCAGCAAAGACAATCACCTGCCAAAACAAACCGAATAAAAAAACAATGAAATTACTCCCAACCGGCGCTTGTTTGAGTTTCAATCAAGTCGCAAATTTTAATCTTCTAAATATTCAAATTAGTTACCGTCGCTAATCCTCAGATGAATTAATTCGAAGCTTAGTGCGAAACATCATACCTCATTTGGGCTGTCGCTCTAAGTCCTGGATAAATATTTGAATTCGCTGGAAAACACTGTGTCAATGTGCCGCTTTAGACCCGACCAGGAGCTCATGGATTGAATTTTAAGATAAAATTTTCACTGTCTTGAACAAGTTGATTATTAATCCTGCGCCAGTTCGAATGGAGGAAGAACCGCTCTATTCAAATATGGCCGCTTGTTGGGCATCAGAATATTGCAGGAGCGTTTTAATGGCGCACTCCAGATTCTCTCTTGCAGTTATTTACTTTCCAGGCGTTAATAATCCTGCAACTTTCTTCGTTTTGCGTTGTTAATTCCTGGTGAATTAGAACGATTCAGATTTAGATCTGGTTTGCTTGGCGCAAACTTATTTCTCTCTTTTCAGTGCACACGAAAAAACCATAGAAACTCTTTTGACTGTCCGCACATTGACCGGCAAAATTTCCCGATCTAACACCCATCGAACATATTTAACCAATTCCGCACAAACTGCTGCAATTATCCGGTTAAAAATATAGGAAACCTGCAAATTGCGTCAGATTCCAACCGGTGAGTTTCCCTATCAATTGGAGGGTGGAATAACAGCAGAAACACCACCAGGTGACCCGAATTCAATCGGATAAAGTCTATTTTTAGTTCGGGCGCATTGATTGACTTTAAAATTCCATGACGCAGGCAGAGATTATCAATTCAGCGGAGTTGAAATATTTAGTTGCAAAAGTCAAGGACCGCCAGCCAGGATATTGGGACAAGGGCTCTGTTGCTCAGCAACAGAGTTTGAGGCAATCACTTAGCAAATATAGAGTCATCCACTATTGCCCAATTTGAGTCTACAGAGTGTTTGAGCAATGAGGAAGGTTTAGTCGGCTAAATATTGAAAATGCCGCCAATCAGAAGTTTATGCTGATAAACGTAGTGAGTTTTTCAAAGAAAATTGCTTGTCGTTTTAGATAATCTGAGCTTGGAGTTTTACTGGAAACTACTAGTAAACTATGTGAGTTGTTTGAGCTGAGGGCCTCGATTGCGACCTAAGAAACGGCTCATTATGAATGGTCAGAGTGTTTGAGCAATGGAGGTATCGTCGGCGAAAGATTAAAAACGCCGCCAAAAGTTAGTTGAAAAAATTAAGAAACTAACGTGTTTTTCCATGAAAGTTGTTCATTGGTTTAGATATTTTGAGCGATATGAGTTTTCCTGGAAAATAATAAAAAGCTGTGTGTTTTTTTAAACCACCTAAAACAGACTGAATATGAATCTTCAGATTTCTTGAGCAGTGAGCAATGTATCGTCGGCTTAACGTTGAAAACGTCGCCTAAAATGCTGGGTTTTTGGGATCTGAAGAAACTGGCGTGTTCTTCATTGCAAGTAATAAATGGAAAGTAATACAGTACTAAAAGAAACTTATGGAAATATGTGCGTGTTTTTTGAGCTCAATGAGCCTTCGGCTTGAAAAGCGTCTCTACATCCATGCAAGGGGTTTAAGTGAATAGCACAGAAAATATGGTCGATTGAAAATCAAAACCCCTCAAAAATCGCTCTAAATCACCGTAAACGTTGATTCGCAATGATCCAAGCCAGTTTCTCATTCGAATTTTTGGGCATTTTGGGCGATTTCAATGCATTTGAACTGTTCGACCGTCTCAGCCACGTTCAGTTAAAACTACACGACCCGAATAGGAAATTGGCTCTCTCTATTCCATTAAAAATGCAGGTTAATGGCCACTCGCTTGTCGTAAACCAAAGGGAAAATGTCGATAGAGCGATTTTACCCAGTTTGCATTCTAAACTCGGCTTTTCATCTACTTACAGCGACTCGCTGACCTGAAGCTCGCCCATATCTTGACCGGATCCGATCAACTTTGCAAAAGCGAGCCGAATGGTACTCACTCCAGGGCCATTGTCCATCCAGGCTTTGTTTTCAATGGGAGAAATAAATAAAACTGGAACGAGCGCGATAGCGCATTGAACTCCGGAAGTTTTCACGCTGCCAGAATGCCGCCAGACAGGACAGAAACAAAACATAACCACGCGGTTAACGTCCACCATTGTCTCAGCTCGGGTTTCTGGATCGATAGTTTCCTACAATTTCCAGGTTACTCCAGACATAACTCGCAGTTTAAACGCGTTTAAAAGGAAACTGGCCAAATTGCGCTCAAATGTCTGCAATTAGTCTCACTGGTTTTTGCCCGACAAATCCTCCAAGCCGTTGCAGTTTCATGAAAAATTGCCAATTGCAGAATTGGAAAAGATTGTGCAAAAATTTCAACTAAACTCTATGAGTTTATGAGAGTTATACATTTGAAGCTTTGAAGAGCACAGTTTCAAAACCAACCACAAAAGCTTGTGAAGTACCTGCCTGGTTTAGGCCTGGGTCACACTGTGTTGAGTTGTGCTATTCAGTTGGTACCGCTCTCAGGGTTAACGAGTTATAGCACATCGCTTTATGAGTTATAAGTGATTTATTAGAGCTTTACGAAACCCGAGACTGGAATTTTCACATGTAAGAAAAAGGTCATCAACACTTTTTCCGAGTAACGTTTTACTACTTTGTTCAAACAACTAAAAAAAGTCATCTATATTTTCCAAGCAACACAACTCTGTCCAAAGAAAGTTAAATTTTTTGCATAAAAGATTCAGTGTGCCAGTATTTTACAGTAAAATTTAGGAAATACGCGGTTTTTCTGTTTAGAGACCGTGTTGTTTAGAAATATTGACCTGAAAGGGAAGAAACCCCAGTTTCCAAGAGTTTTCCAAATAAATGATTATAAACTTTCGCTCTTTCAGTTCGAGGAGATATTTTTGCAAAAAGAGCCAAAATTCTTTATTAGGGTTTTGTCCATAATTCGAAGCTGCAAAAAGTTTTCGAAAAATTTTTGCAAAGCTATAAATTTATCTTGTAATTTTTCGCGTAAAATATCTCCAGATCGTCAGTACTGTTAAGTGAAACACTTAACAAAATAGAGCGTTTTTGAGTGGAAAGTAAAGAAAAAAAATTCAATCAAAACTAAATAACCACATTTTTTTAACAAACTCTACAGTCTACAGTCTTCTGGAGGTGACGAAATTTCCAAATAATCTGTTATCAACTTTCGCTTATTCTGTTCGTCTTTTGATAGAAAATTGTTTAATTTTTCTTCCAAATTCGAAGCTGGAAAGAGATTTCAAAAGTTTTTACAAAGCGACGAAGAATTCGAAATTTATTTCGCATTTTTTGCGGAAAATACCTTAAGATTGTCAGAAAAAAAAAGAAGCATTTTTAAGTTAAACTTTAGAAAATTGAGAGTTTAGAAGAAAGAGTAACTTTGCTGAAACTGAAAAATTCTGAAATTTTGAAGAAATATTATTGATAAATGGCTCTTAAAAGAAATCCAAAATCAAGTAAAAAGTAATCAACATTTTCCCAGCAACGGACCTGAGTTGCTGCGCCGCTGCGTTGGGTTGACGCACCAAGCCATTTGCTCAGCACTGTGCCAAACCCTAAAAATTTATTGAGTTACCCAGGCCAAGAAGCAGGCATGTTTTTTTTGCAGGCATTTGGATTTTAAAGTTTGAGGAGCACAATTCAAAAACTAACCAAAAACCGCTTAGAAATTTTTTGTGAAACTCTAACAAAATAGAGCGTTTTTGAGTAGAAAGTAAAGCAAAAAAATCAGTCAAAACTACATAACCCCATTTTTTTTCACAAACTCTACAGTCTTCAGAGATATGGAGGTGACGAAATTTTCGTTATAAACTTTCGCTTATTCTTTTCGTTTATTGATAGAAAATTATTTGATTGTTCGTCCAAATTCGAAGCTGGAAAGGGATTTCAAATGTTTTTACAAAGCGACGAAGGATTCGAAATATATTTCATAATTTTTCGCGGAAAATACCTTAACATTGTCAGCAGTTTTAAGTGAAACTTTAGAAAATTGAGCCTTTAGAAGAAAGAGTAACTTGGCTAAAACTGGAAAATTCTGAAATTTTGAGGACATTTGAAAATATTATTAATAAATGGCCTTTAAAATAAATCTAAAAACGAGTAAAAAAAAGTAATCAGCATTTTCGAACTGAGTTACTTTGCCGATGTGTTGGGTTGGAGCACCAAACCATTTGAGTAGCACTGCGCCAACTCCTAAAAATGTACTGAGTTACCCAGGCCTAGCCTGGTTGAATTCTTGCCGTTTGTCCAATAAACTCTGTAAGCAGGCATGTTTTTGGATTTAAAACTTTGAGGAGCGCAATTCAAAAACTAACCAAAAACGGTGACAAATTTGTTAGCGACCTGCCTGGAGGCATGATTGCTGTTTGTCCACTAAACTTTTTAAACAGGCACTTTATCCGTGTTTCTTCATCAGAAGATTTGAAGAGTAGAATTAAAAAATTAACCACAAAAAGATTGACAAATTTGTCAAATACCTGCTTGGAGACATCATTGCGGTTTGTCCAATAAACTCCTTAAACAACCACTTCATGCATGTTTGTACATTTGAAGGTTTGAAGAGCACAATTCAAAAACTAACCAAAAAATGCTGACAAATTTGTGAAATACTTGCTTGGAGGCCTGAATGTGGTTTGCCCAATAAACTCCTTAAATCAGCAATTTATGCATGTTTATGCATTTGACGATTTGAAACGCACAATTCAAAAACTAACCACAAAAACTTCCTGCGGGGCCTGCCTGCATGCAGGGGTGCCGTTTGTTCATGAAAATCCTTAGTCAGGCAATAATCGCAATTTAAGCGGCCCTCTGTCAGGATGGGGCGCCACTGATCTGCTGCAGAATGAGTTTCATAATCAGCTAATCTAAATAAAATGCGATTAGAGCTGAAATGCGGCCGGGTAAATATGATAAATTGCACTTTTTTGGACGTAACCGTGTTGCGCTCGAGAACATGTTCGCCACATTAATCATCAGCTGGCTCACTTATCACCAACAATTATGTGCATTTCACCTCGACTAATTTAAAGTGAAATATTTAAAATTGCCTAGTAAGTAATCGTCAATCAATCGAATTCAATTCGGGCTTTATGGATATGGATTAATGTTCGGTTTGGACCGAACATTGCGCGCAACTGCAAGGGCAAAATATCAATAAATAACTCATTACAAACCTCATGTGCGGAGCAGATTTAAGTAATTTTACAAACAAATTATAGAGGATTTTCCGATTAAGCTAGTGAGTGAGTTTACTCGAAATGGTCTAACCTCTGAAAGCTCGAAGCAACAATCAGGGAAATCCACTTGAAATACCTACCCAGCAATAACAGCAAGCAAATAATTCATATTTAAACAATTTTTTGGACAAAGTCTCAAGCACCCTGCTTGGTACACTTACCTTTGCAGACAAAGTCCGTTGGTGCAAACAGTGGCACCGGAGCTGGTGAGGAAGGATTTGGGCAAAGACATGGATCGCTGTTGAGCCACCAGCTGACCGGAAGGCAAATCCTGCATGGGAGCGCTTCCTGGACGCGCCATTACATTCCGTGGAATTTCTGGATGAGAATCGACTGGAGTGGAGGCTCGCGATCCTTTGCGGGACGACGCTCTTGAGGCGCTCAACCAGACGTCGCTCCCTGAAGAGGAACCGCTCACGTTGCTGGTCCGAGGCGAGTTTTTCCGATCGAGTGCCTGGCAAAGTGTTAGTGTCCTCAAATTTTCCAATAAAATTCATCGTCTTGCGTAGCCGCGAAACGGCATTTCAATTATGGTTAACAATTAGTTGCACATGAAGTGAAACACTTGCGGGCGATAATTAAATTCATGTGCTGGTGTTCGCATGTTCAATTAAAATAATGAAAACACATCGGCCCCCCAGAGGAAATTAATTAGAAAAATTTACGGGGAAAATCGAACAGAGTTTACTTTCCGGCGCGGGAAACGTGTCGGACGTGCTTGCAGATCCTCAATGTATCTACTAATTACATAAGCGCTACAATGTTTAGTAAACCATATAACTGCGGTTAATAGGCGTAATTAGTGCGATACAGATTAATACGACAATCACAGCTTTGTCTGGCTAAAGCGTGGCTAATCGATGCCTTAGGATGCACTTTTAACGCATTCGTTTGTGGATTAATCCACAATTTAACCTCTAACGAACTGAAGGCAATTTTTTGCTTTAATCTCAGAAAACGTTGAAAATATTATATAAACTACACAGATTTTTGTAGAAGACCGTTTTGCGGACTAACTTTACCAGCTATGTTTAACCTCTAAAAGTTACAAGAAAAATTTCGTAAACGTTCAAGATTTTTAATTACATCTAGAAAACCACATAAAATACCCGAAAATCTATCAATACATTTTCGTAAGCTCTTCTTGTCGCCGGCATTTTTTTGCCTTTGCAAGTGATAGTCAAATTCCTAACCTCTAAAACAATATAAGCCAATTTTGGGCAATCATCGAACATTTTCCCTCGCCATTTTAAAATGATAGACTAAATCCTTTATTGGAACTTTTTCGATTAAGCGTCTCAAAATATATTTTCTCTCATAACACTGTATCGGACACACCTAATCTCTAAATCGATAGAATCAAAGTTAGGTTAATTCTAGATGTTTTTATATATACGGCAAAAACTGCCAAAAATATTCGCATTAAAAGTTTTGATGAACGCGATTTTTAGATAAAATTTTTGAAAATTGCTTGTTGCGGCGTTGCCGAGCTGTGCAAATAATCGCTAATGAGAGCTTTTAATCAACGACTTTGCCTGCACTCTTAACGGATTAGTAAAAGTCAAGTAGCTGAAGCCAATTTCTTATTTAATTCTAGAAAATTGGCGATAATATGAAACAAATTAGCTTACCTATGGGTTTACTATGGGTTTTGCCAATTAGCTTTAACCTAAAAGTTCAACCTTTAAAAGCTCTAAGCAAAATTTTCTACGGTTAATACTTTTGCTAAAAGTTAGGAAACCGCTAAAGTACATAAAAAACGATGGAAACTTTTTGAAAGCGCTTTCCGTCATCCATATTTTACTTGCACGAATTTATTGCCAATTCTTAACCTCTAAAGCGATAGAAGCCACTTTGGATCAATGATCAAATATTTTAATTCGAAAACCGTAGAAAATATCGAAATATGTATTAGAACGTTTTTCATAGAGCGTCTCAAGAGCAACTTTTCCTAATTAACCGCCATCAGATCTACCTAACCTCTAAAGAAGCAAACTTAGGATAATTCTGGAATATTTCCAATTATATCGTAAAAATTGTCGGAAGCATCACAACAATCGTCGCTTTTAGGTAAAACCAAGCAAAAGTTTCTTGTAGCGTTGCCAAGCTGTGAAAAATATCCCTAATAAAACGTTAGAAGGTTATGCGCAAACTTTTAAAAACGTTCAATAGTTTCGATAACTTCTAAAACACTACCAGATTGACCAACTATTTTTCCATAGCCTGGTACTTGCTAGATATTATGGTAAATTCCTAACCTCTAAAATAATAAAAGCCAAATTTAGGCAATCATCGAAGATTTTGATTCATAACTCGAAAACCGCACAAAATATCTAAACTTTCATTAGCACCTTTTGCTAGAACGTCATCAGACCTACCTAACCTCTAAATCTAGAGAAGAAAACTTAGATTAACTGTTGAATATGTCCACTTATGTCGCAAAAACTGGTGGAAATATTCCCAGCAGTCATTTCTATGGGTGGTGTTCTTGGTAAAATTATAGAAAATTGTACTCGGCAGTGTAGCCAAGCTGTGCAAATAATACCCAAAAACTGTTTTTGGCCAAAAATCTTCGGCGATTTCCAACGAATATTTCGTATTTCGCATCTGACCTTTTCAATCAATCGACTTCCAGCGTTTGCTTAAACCCTTCTATAAGACGCCTTTTTTCACTAATTTTCAATCTAAATTGGTGCGTGTTCATTAGGGAGCAGAAATTCCTGAAATATCAGCGATCGACTTTTTGGCGCGTGGAAATTCAAGCGATTTCGCCGGCTTAATGAATGTTGAATGAGCCCGATTAATTCAATAATATCCGTCCTTTCTTTAAGCTAAAAAGTCCAAGTTTGCTGGAAAATGTCCAAATTCTATGCATGATTTTACCAAACATTAAAGATATATATAAAAACGATGCAACGTTACACACGTACGTACGAAAAATGCACTCTGCCTACATGTAAAGAAGAAGGTACAAAGTGAAACAGTTCTATCCTACCAAAGAAAAGACAGACTTTCAAATGTTGATTATGTAAGGATGATTTGTACTCAGTAATAGGGACATTTCAGTGGTTCTAAATGAGAAAATTCCTGGAAAAAACGCAATCAAAACTACTGGGGGAAGTTCTAGTCTACGCAAACAATCGGATCTTGTGGGGGCAAAATGGACGGAAAATAGAATCGGCCAGGCATTTCACTTATCTCCAATAATCCGTTTACTGCCTCAATTAGTGTCTTGTGTAGCTGAAATGTTTTTAATATAAATGTCAGCGAGATTCCTTTATTCCGTTTTCTATTATTGAACGAGCAGGCGAAATGCCTTGAAAGAGCTGGGAATTGTCGTCGAAAAAGAACGTGTATTTGAGGAACAGGTTTTGTGGAAAATCTGGGAATGTTTCCTTAATGCAACTAAAGCTGTCTATAGACAGGACAGATACTTATAGAATCCCGTCGAATTGCCAGCGGAAATAAGCTCATAAATTCGGCATTTAAGTGTGCGAAAATCACTGTAAAATACTCCAGAAAATATAAATTTTTTGTTTTAAAACTCCACAGTGCCATTTTCCAACTGGACAATGTGGGACGCAGTCGAGAGCAAGAAAAACCCTCCCAACTTCCTTGAATGCAAAGCTATAGGCAAAAATTGCAATTAACTAAAACATCTAATTTCAGTTAGTGCTTGATTGAGCCAAGCAAAAAAAATCATCTTGACCACACATTTTTTTCGGGCACTTTCTAGACTCGATGATAAATATTTCAGCTCGTTCAAAGCACACGATCGACTTCACTCCGTACATTGGGCGGCTAAACGGATTATTTGGACAATTCAGCAGGCCAAAACACGAAAAAAATACAAATCACCCACGCAAAACAGTCCAGTAGTGCTAAAAGGGTTTTACCAAAGACAAAGTTTGCTTTAAAACAGTTATAATATTGCACGAAGATTTTTTCAGTGTTTAAATGCAGTGAAATTAAGCTTCAATTAAAGTTTCTTAAGCTTCAAAAGGGCCTTTTCTCAGTAGCTTGTAGTTCATTTTCAATATGGGTCTTTCCAGGCAAACAAACCACGTGGATTTAACGTGATATGAATATTAAAACCGTATTTTATTAATAAATCAATTTTGTTTCATTCATAAATTTGTACGAAAATGTGATTCAAATGACGTTCAAACAACGTTTTTATTTTGACATTAGTTCGCTTCTTTTTATTCACGCCATGTGCATGTAAAAATGTGACCAAAAATCGACGTCTATTCATATTTTTGTTTTCCTGCGTTTTCCTGATATTTTATCACACAAAGAGAAGAAACTGAATATAAATTTGTTGAGCATTCAGTCTGCTCTCTTTTAGGTTATGAGCCTTAGAATTCAAGGTAAAATCGGACTTGGTGAGCAAAGTGCAGCTCTTTCAATTTTTGACGCTAAACAAAAGCAAAATTTGTATTTTCTACTCAAAATTCCCTGAATTTGAAAACTCCAAACGTGAAACATGAAAATATTACCAAAATCCTTCAATCAATTTGCTTTAACTCGAAACTCCGAGTCTAAACACAAGATTTTAACTTGAATGAGGTGAAAACTCAAACATCAAACTTCAACGGTATCTATAAAATTCCCTCAATTCCCGTGGCTCTATTGAAAGTTTGTGGAAAAACTTTAAACTGTCGACTTTGGATTCTAACTCCAAACTTTCGCCTCTGAACTGTAAATATTGACTCTCTAAACTCAAAGTGATGAAGAATGCAAAAAGTAATTCAAGTTGAAGAACCAGGAACGCCGAAATTTCAGCTAAAAAAATTAGGTTTCTCTAAAGTCGAAAGTTGGCTCGTTAATTCAAAGTAGCCTGCATTTAACTGAAGAATATAGAAATAAAGTCAAAGAAAATTGAAGACCGGCTTAAAAAAAATTGAAGCGGATGCACACTGAAAGCAAAAAGCAGATGAAAATCCGGAGGAATATTGGTGTTTAGACCTCGAAAGTCTTTCTAAACTCGAAATTTCGCCCATTAATTCAAAACAGTCGCATTAAACCGAAGAATCTATGAATCAAATCGAAGAAAGTTGAGCACTTAAGTCTTGAAGCGAATGATGAATGAATGAATATATCTTGAAGCGAATGCAAATTGGATGCAAAAAGATGATCAAGAACCGATGGAACGTCGGTGCTTTGACCTCGAAATAGTCTCTCAAAACTCGAAATTTAGTTCTTTCATTCAAAATTCTCGAATTAAAGTGAAGAATAGAAAAAGCCAATGAACGAAAATTAAGGACCTACTTAAAAAAATTAAAGCGAATTCAAATTGGAAGCAAAAATACAATAAAAATACCGATGGAACGTCGGTGCTTTGACCTCAAAAGAGTCTCTCAACACTATAAATTTCGTTCTTTCATTAAAAGCTCTCATATTAAAGTGAAGAATAGAGAAAGCAAAACCAGATGAAGAACCGAAGAAACGCCAAAGCTTTGACCTCTAAAATTGAGTCTCTCTAAATGCGAAATTTTTCTTCTGGATTCAAAACACCCGCATTAAACTAAAGAATAATTAAATCAAATTGAAGAAAATTGAAGGCCGACTTAGAAAATTGAAGCAGATGCAAACTGGAAGCAAAAAGACGATAAACAACCGAACGAACGTCAGTGTTTTGACTTAACAAATTGAGTCTCTCATAACTCGAAAATTCGATCTTTCATTCAAAACACTCGTTTTAAAATGAATAATAGAGCATGCAAATTAACGAAAATTGAAGACCCACTTAAAAATTGAAGCGAATTGTAAAGTGGAAACAAAAAGCAGCTCTAAACGCGTAATTCTGCCTCTGGGTTGGAAACACCCGCACTAAACTAAAGAATAAATAAATTAAATTGAAAAATATTGAAGGCCGAGTTAGAAAATTGAAGTAGATGCAAAGTGGAACCAAAAAGAGGATGATAAAGAACCGAAAGAACGACGGTGGTTTGACTTAAAAAATTGAGTTTGTCTCAACTCGAAATTTCGCTCGTAAATTCAAAACACCCACACTAAACCAAATAAACGAACAAAAAGTAACTGAAAGAAAATTGAGGACGGATTTCAAAAATTGAAGCAGTTGAGAAACCCGAGGAAAATCTGTGTTTCTTACTTAAAAAATCTAGTTCAACGAAGACTCCCTCAAATCGGGAAATGCAGATATTGAAAGCAAATTCCTGATCTTCGTTTTTCAATTTCGACATATAACCGCAAAAAACTAAAGAAATTAAAAAAAAAGGCAAAAACTGAAAAATTAGGGCAAACCGAGCCTCTAAAGTCCTGACAACTGGAGTTAGGGCAACTGTCTGCACTTTTTCAAACACCGCACGTTTATTCGGCTCAATCGAGCCGGATATTCGCCAAAAAATGCAATCAGGCCGCTAGCGGCGATTAAATTGGCCGAGTATTTCCGGACAGGTGAAAGCAAACAAAAAACACTGAAAGCTGTGCAATATTATAACTGGGGGGCCGTTGAAATATTTAGAGAGCAAACACTGCAACAGCAAATGTCACTGCTAACAAATACAGTCTGCTCAATAAATACCTGAAACCCACCCACATACATACTCAAACACACACACACACACAAACTATTAGTGCGTGTGTGGTTCCTTGGATGGATCGAGCTGATTTAGTGTGCGAGAGCCATGACAAAAACAGCACTCGGATTATCTGGGTCTAGCAGCTCACCTGACCAGCATCAGAATGGCAGCGAATTGCAGTGTTCGTGTTTGAATTTTGTGTGGTGGTTGATTGACGAAGATGAAGACAAAGGGTGGCGGAAGAGCGCCGCTCTAGGGCATACTCGGGTAGCCGAAACACTGGCCGAGATTTTTTCTCATTTTCATTAAGTTCTGACTCAGTACCGAATTTTGTCTATACAGTTTGCCCTTTTGTTCATTCTGCTGATACTTCAGCAGGTACCAGTCATTAGGGAACTGTAAGTTGAAAACAAATCAGCATCGGTTCACTATCACATCACTATCATTGGTGATATGATTTGATTTGTGGTGGTGTGATACATGATGATGCCATTCGAGTCAAGAGTGCAATTTTTATCAAATCCCCAACTCGGATATATAGAGGCGCGTCAATTTGAGCCTCTTTGCCCGTCCGCCGAAAAAGATAATATTGCTCGAGGCACGAATAATGGGGAACAGAGCACGAGTGAAATTGGATTGTGATGTAACTGTCGAAGGGCGACACTTTTCCCCTTAAGCTCTAGTTTAACGCGCGGTTTCAATCGATTTCACCAAATAAATTGCGCACAAATTTACCAGAACCTTGACCGAGAACTAGTTCTCAAATTGACACCTCTCTTGATATGATTGTTTTTTCATTATCTTTCCCCCGATGCGAACAGCTCGAGAAAAAATCGCGAAGCTCTAATCTTTAGGTCGCAACAACAACTCCATTATGAAAACGGTGCCAATAGAGGAAGAGAAGAGGAAATATGTGGTAGGCGCAATCTAGTTGATCGATATAAGTCAGTTTACCGGCATTTCCGTCGATCCGTTCCGTCTCATGCTGCTGCCTGTAGCTGGCGGTCGGCTCGGGCTGATCCTTCGTAATTCCTGCGGCTTCCGATTCCTGCCCTCCATGTCGTTGCGCCTCTTGAACTGGTCCTGCGATTTTTTCTCAATCACCGTTCCCGTCGATCTGCATTTAATTACACGCAATCAGTTCATTGCACATGAAACTTTTAATCTCAGCAATCACCCATTCATACGCGTAAGTGATACACTAAAGTAGTGTGTAGAGGGAAGAACACACTGAATGTTTATGTGGAACAAGGATACACACCAAACCAGTTTACGTTCATTTTGCAAAAATCTTGCCTTCTTCAGGGTTTGGAAGTTTAAGGAAATGCTACTGGTAGTTTGATGGATTCCAAATTTGCAACGTTGTTAGCTTGCGCTCCAAGCCATTTATGGAAAAAAATCAATTTTCTGCCATATTCCGAAGAGTCGATAGGGTTTCTTCAATTTGAACGGATTTTTGCCAATAATAATTTCCCAAAAATCACCCAAAATAATTGGGTGATTTTTTTCTGATGCACTTATACCTTGGAGCTTTGGAAATTTACGGCAAAAATAGCAAGTTTCTAGCTGCTTTTGCTGAAATGGCAAGCATTTTTAAAATTATGTGGCCTATTGATGGTTTTGCAATTGACAACACTAGCTTCTGGCTGCTTGGGTTGAGCCTGCATGAATTTTTTTATTAAGCCTGCATTTAAAAAAAAGTGATTTTGTAGGAGAGCTTGGAATTTAATGTAAAGTGATTCGAATGCTCGATGATCTTAAAATTTTCCACAGTAATAGCCTGAAGCTTCGGCAATTTTCCGCAGAAACCACAAGTTTACAGCTGCCAGAAATTGTGCAAATTAGGATTGTATTTTGAAAAATGATGATTTTGTGAATTAAATTGGAATTTTATGTATAATCAACCGGGTACCCGACAGTTTAAAAATTTTCGTATTGATAGCGTGAGGGCGTGGCTTTTTGAGAAAAAAATAAGTTTCTGTTTTCTTGTCTGTGGGTCAGTTTAAAATTTTATTTTAGCACTAATAGTTTTCGGTTCTAGCAACTTATTGCAAAAATAGCAAGTGTCTGTATGTTTTTTTTAAATTTGATTCATTTTGGCGAAGAGTGATTTTGTGGCTCAGTTTGGAATTTTCTAAAAAGTAGCCTGAACCTCAATTTTTGTTCCAGATTATAAAATAAATAGTTTATGGCTCCATAATCTGTACGATAAAAGTTAAAGTCTCTTTCTGCTCTATTCAGTAGGAACGAATTTATGGAACCTGCCAATTTGCGGTATCCTTTTGAAATTTTCTGGAAAATGAACCCGAGGGTCAGTTCTATTCCAGTTTACAAAATGTGTAGATAATTGCTTTCAGATCTTTGATAAAAATACACAATGCTCCACCTCATGTTGCCTAGTGAGACCGAATTTTTGAATCCTGGTTTGCATTTTTAGCAACGCGTCATGTTTTCCTTTAATTAGGAACTTTCTGGAAAATAAGCCTGATACTCGATTGTCTTTCCTCTTCAAAAAGTTTCTAGGCAAAAAAATTTTCTGCAGGGAAAAAATCAAATTTTCAACTGTTGTGGTTAAGTCTGGACGATTTTTAAAAATATTTTCCAGTTATTTTATCTAGTTGAAATTTACAGCATCAATAGTTAATAATAAATTTGCACAAATAATCAAGATCCTTTCCTTTCCAAGAAGCTTTGAAAATTTACGGCAAAAATAACAAGTTTCTACCCGCTTTTGGTGAAATGGTAGACATTTTAAAAATTAGGTCTGCAATTTGAAAAACATTGATGTTGTAGACGAGTTTGGAATTTTATGGAAAAATGTACGGCCCCTTGATGGATTTGCAATTTATAGCACAAATTTTGTGGCTGCTTGAGTTGAGCCTCTATTAATTTTTTCATAAACCCTGCATTTAAAAAAAATGATTTTGTGGGAGAGTTTCGAATTTAATGTAAAGTGCTTCGAATGCTCGATGATCTTAAAATTTGCCACAGTAGTCTGAGGGTTCGGCAATTTTTCGCAAAAATTACAAGTTTCCGTTTGCCAATTTTCAGTTGCCAGAAAATTTTCAAATTATGATTGCATTTTAAAAACAATTATTTTGTGAATTAATTTGGAATTTTATGAATAATCAACCGGGTATCCGATAGTTTTAAAATTTTCAATTTGCGCTATTTGCGGACAAAAAAACAAGTTTCTGTCTGCTTGTGTTGAGTCAAATCAATTTGTTAATTAAGCGTGCATTTTGGAAAAACAGTGATTTTATAGGTCACTTTCAAATTTTACTTTAGCACTGATCGTTTGAAGTTTTTGTGCCAGGCATTTTTCAAATTAATTGCATTTTGAAAAATAATGATTTTGTGAATTAATTTAGAATTTTATGAATAATCAACCGGGTATTCGGTAGTTTAAAAAAAATTCGTATTGATAGAGTGAGGTGTTGGCTATTTGTGGGCAAAAAATTAAGTTTCTGTCTGCTTGTGTTGGGTCGCAAATAATTTTGTTAATTAAGCGTGCATTTTGGAAAACTAGCGATTTTGTGGTCAGTTTAAAATTTTATTTTGCCACTGATAGTTTGCGATTCTAGCAATTGAGAGCAAAATAGCAAATTTCTGTATGTTTTTTTTTAAGTTGTATTCATTTTGTCGAATAGTGACCTTGTGGGTCAGTTTGAAATTTTCTGAAAATGAAGCCTGAAGCTCAATTTTTGTTCAAGATTATAAAATAAAACGTGTACTGTAAACAAAAAACTGTACGATAAAAGTTAAAATATCTTTCTGCTCTATCCAGTAAGGACGAATTTTTGAAATATGTCCTGAATTTATATAAACCTGCCAATTTGCGGTCTCCTTTTGGAATTCTTTGGAAAATGAGCCCGAGGATCAGTTGTATTCCAGTTTAAAAAATGTGTAGGTGATTGCTTTCATATCTTTGATAAAAGTACACAACGCTCCACCTCCTCTTGCCTAGTGAGACCGAATTTTTGATACCGGGTTTACATTTTTAGCAACGCATCATTTTTTCCTTTAAATTGAAATTTTCTGGCAAATAAGCCTGATACGCAATTGTGCTTTCTCTTCAAAAAGTTTCTAGGCAGAAAAGTTTTCTGCAGAAAAAGAATCAAGTTTCCAACTGCTGTGGTTAAGTCTGGACGATTTTTTAAAACTTGTCCCGCTATTTTATCCAGTTGAGATTTACAGCATCGATAATTATAACCGTTTGTAACTCGGAAAAAAATTCAGGGCTCTATCTGGTCTGGTTCAAAAGTGCTAAACTTGTGAACTGCAGCCTGTATTATTTGGAAACTCGCCATAACCACTCCTAATTTGAAAGTTTCTGGAACATTATCCGGGTTTGTATCTATTTCAAATTGAAAGCGTCAGTAATAAAAAGCTTTTGTAATTCGTAAATAAAATTTGAAGGCTGCACCTATTCAGGTTCGAAAGCGGGAAAATTTTGAGCCAGAACCTGCATCATTTGGAAACTTGTCATTTTCGCCCACAATTGATAATTTCTGGAATCCGGTTTTTCCATCTTATTCCCATTTGCACTGATAATTAAGAGATTTGAAAACTTATAGAACATTTTGTACAGCCGCAGCTGCTTTTTTTGCCAAAGCGCCTTTTTTTTCGATAGAGTCGCATTTTTTTTAACAACCCAAGCCATTCAGTTCAGATCCACTGAATTTACAGGCGGAAGCAAAACTTATCTAATCCACAGCCCCATCAGGTGATTTAGTTTTAAAAAATTCCAGCACTCTAACGTGATTACCGTCACGATATTGTAACTTCTGAGACTTTACCTGCTTGAGTCAGTAGTGGCGAGCGACTCAGACGACCTCTGATGCGAAGAGGGATAACTCTGCGAGGACCTCATCACAAAATGAGACTCACGGCCCGTACTGTCCCTGTGGACGCAGTGAGGCCAAAAGTCGCAAATCTCCGGACTGCAAGCAGCCTTTCCCTCAAAACTCTTCAAGGTGTGCTCGAAACTGCTCTTGCTCGACGGCAAGCTCGGACTCGTCGCCCCACGAAGCAGCACTCTTTGCCTCTCGTTCCTGCTGTTGCCCACATAGTAAACAGTCAGCTCGTCCTTCAGTGCTGGCTTATTCGCCTCCTTGTTCTTCTCCTCCAGCGAGATGTTGTTGTTGTTGTATCTGACAAGGAGCACAAAAAAACAAAGGGTGAACCATCCCATCCCGA
This sequence comes from Dendroctonus ponderosae, assembly GCF_020466585.1. Taxonomy (NCBI): domain Eukaryota; kingdom Metazoa; phylum Arthropoda; class Insecta; order Coleoptera; family Curculionidae; genus Dendroctonus; species Dendroctonus ponderosae. Next base: position 46,412,282 of record NW_026017110.1, on the reverse strand, counting down.
AAGCTCCTTACAGTGTAGGGAATACACTTTGACCGTGACGAGAGTCGTTGATGAACTCACCTGTGCATGAGCAGAGCTTGAGCGGCCGCTCGCGATCGGTTCCCATAGAGGAAGCCCGTAACCACTTCAGCCTCCCTCAACAGTTCCTGCTCGCGCAGCTCCGCTGCAGGAGACACGGTGCCATATTGAGCCCGCTCCGAGGGAAGAGGATATTGGGGCCTCTCGGCTGGCGCCACCTTGAGCACCACTTTGTGCTGCTCAGAATACTGCGGGGAGAGCTTCTGAGCCCGCTCAAAAGTGGGGGGCTGCCGCTCAGGCAACTGTAAGCTTCGGGAGCGCCTCACTCTCGATAGGGAGTCGTTTTGCGCTTGCGCCTGCACTGGCTTGGAGGACTGGAAGGGGCGGTTGGGAAGATTACGCCTGATCACCGTAGCGTGTTGAGGAGTGGGCGGCGACCGGGAAAGAAACTCATTACTACTGGAGGAGGATGAAGCTGGGGAAGTTCTGGCTTCCGATCCGGACGGGGATCGTCGTGGTTGATTTCTGAAATAGAATCCGTATATTTTAAGGATTCGATATACCGAGAGTCAGAGATTAGTAGATAGCCGATGCTAGTCAGTTATAAGTAAATACCGAGGGTTTGTTAAAATTATTATTCTCATTAGCAAATTTGAAGTTTTATGTGTTCCTGTTATAAAGTACAGGATAGGCATGTGACTGTGTTGTTGGCCTGGGTTACTCAGCGAATTTTTAGGAGTTAGCGCAGTGTTACGCAAATGGTTTGGTGCGCCCACCCAACGAACCGACGCAGTAACTCAGTTCCGTTGCTGGGAAAATGTTAATTACTTCTTTTTAGGTTTATTTTAAGGGCCATTTATTAATAATATTTTTTAAGTTTCTTAAAATTTCAGAATTTTCCAGTTTTGGCCAAGTTACTCTTTCTTCTAAATGCTCAATTTTCTAAAGTTTCACTTAAAAATGCTGACAATATTAAGGTATTTCCCGCTCAAAATTATAAAATAAATTTCGAATCCTTCGTCGCCTTGTAAAAAGTTTTGCAATCCCTGTCCAGCTTGGAATTTGGAGCAAAAATAAAATCATTTTCTATCGAAAAACGAACAGAATAAGCGAAAGTTCAAAACAGATTATTTGGAAATTTCGTCACCTCCATTCCTTTGAAGACCGTAAAGTTTGTTAAAAAAATGTGTTTTTTTAGTGTTGACTGATTTTTTTTCGGGACAAAAACGAAAATAAATTCCTCCCGTTTTTTCCCGAAAACCATTAAGGTTTTCTCAAAAACCGATCACAAAACTAAAAGTTTTTAATCGAAAAATGCAAAAAACGTTATTTTCTGATGATTTTCTTCTTTTCTGACAATAATGGGGTCTTTTCAAATTCGAAGCTGAAGAGGGTTTTCTAAAGTTCCCTGCAAATCGATGACTGAGGCGAATTTTATAGAAAAATCAATGTGGTAATTTTTGGCTGAAAAGACCCCATTATTGTCAGAAAAGAAGAAAATCATCAGAAAATATTTTTTTTTGTGATTTCGATTAAAAACTTTTAGTTTTGTGATCCGTTTCGGAGAAAGCCTTAATGGTTTTCGGGGAAAGACGGGAGGACTGCATTTTCGTTTTTCTCCCGAATTAGACACTGAAAAACAGGTTTTGTAAAATTTTTATAAAGCTATAAATTTATCTTGTAATTTTTTGCGTAAAAGACCTCCAGATCGTCAGCACTTTTAAGTGAAACTCTACAAAATAGAGCGTTTTTGAGTAGACAGTAAAGGAAATTTTTTTTTGTCAAAACTAAAACACCGCATTAATGCTCTACAGTCTTCGGAGGTATGGAAGTGACAAAATTTCCAAATAATCTGTTATAAATTTTCGGTTATTCTGTTCGTTTTTTGATAGAAAGTTATTTGCTTTTGTTTCAAATTCGAAGCTGGAAAGGGATTTCAAAACTTTTTACAAGGCGACGAAGGATTCGAAATTTATTTCATAACTTTTCGTGGAAAATACCTGAAGTTTGTTAGCATTTTTAAGTGAAATTTTAGAAAATTGAGCATTTAGAAGAAAGAGCAACTTGGCTAAATCTAGAAAGGTCTGAAATTTTGAAGAACTTTTAAAAATATTATTAATAAATGGCCCTTAAAATAAATCTAGAAACAATTAAAAAAACTATATTGTTGAGGCGGATTCATTTTTTACAAACTTCTTTTTGGGTATTTCGCCTCAAAAATTTTTGTCTTTAAAAAAGACAGAATTTCCTCACGT
>NW_026017110.1:46385726-46409010 GCF_020466585.1 Dendroctonus ponderosae | reverse complement strand
AATTGAAAAATTTAAACCTTTAGAAAGAACGAGTTTTTCGGTTTCAGTTAATGATTTATTAGATAAATTTATAATTGTTTTGTCCAGAAATTGTTTAATTTTTTATACTAAAAACGTCTTTTTTGATTTTTTCGTTGAGTAATTTTTCTAGTTTATGGTTATGAATTTGTTTTTGATTAATACATTTTCTTTCATAGGTTTTATTAACTGAATTTTCTCTTACAGCTTGAGCCAAGTGTGTCGCAGGATACCCTCTAGATGATAGTTCTTGATTACTTTTTGATAAATAATTCGTTCTTATTGCGAAATAGCAGCACTATTTATCAATCTGTAATAAAAGATGTGAGGACATTCTGTCTTTTTTAAAGACAAAAATTTTTGAGGCGAAATACCCAAAAAGAAGTTTGTAAAAAAGTAAAAAAACATTTTCAACATTTTCCCAGCAACTAAACTTAGTTATTGCGTCGGTGCGTTGGGTTGACGCATCAAGCGATTTGAGTAGCACTGCGCCAACTCCTAAAAATTCACTCAGTTACCCAAGCTTGGTACAGAGTGTTCCATTTAATTAATGCAAATTCGTCCATTTATTCATCAAATGCAAATTTTTAAAACTTAAATAGTTCATCTGCAATCTTCCTCGTCGTATAATCTGAACAACCCTGTGTATTAAATTGATAGTTTTGCAAGTTTGTTGCTCTCAAAGAAAGATACTAACCCAAACAAACGCGTGCGTTTCAACTGAAAATAAACTCACCGATAGTGAGTGAGCCTGTTCGACCGACCAGAAGGCGACAGCTTCCGATTGAACTCCGCCTGCAGCAGATTCGGATTGATCATGTTCATATTAGCCGAAGAACTGTTATTGTCCTCCTCATCCGCATCCCCGCAAACATCGACCGAAGAATCAGCATTCTCCACAAGCTTTGGCATAACGCTGCTGGTGCGGTTCAAGCAACTGTCCAGACTTCTGAAGCCCATCGAGCTGGACGAGCTGGAAGACGATCCGTATTGGTGCTTAAACTGCATGCGTCTGGACGCAGTCGTGTCCTCCAGAGACTTAGTTTGGGGCACCTTCTTAAACGTTCTGGGCGGCTTTTGAACGCCTGGCGACGTTTTGATCACCGGTTTGGTCAGAACGGGCGCATTGGGCGCCGTGGTTACCCAATGGCCGCCTCCCAGGGGCGAGGTTGGAGGACTGTTGTCGCTGTCCTCAATTGCGTTTGAACGCGGCAGAAATGGGGCTTTGCCGAAGAACGTTCTGGACTTGGAGGGACTTCGATTCTTGTCCTGGAAAGCCAGAGGCGGCGAAATGATCGGGGTGATCGATGGAGGTGAACCAGGCTCAGGTGGTGGCGAAGTGAACTTGCGGGTTTGCAACTGCAAAGCGGCAGGTCTTTGGGGCACAGGACGTGGTTCCGAATGCAGTTCTCTTCTCGCTGGTTCTACTTTGGGTTCGGGCCGGTTGTCGCCCTGCGACTCGACGCTGTTCGTTCGCGAATAGTCGCTGAACTTGTTCGGTTCGCTGTAGAAATGATAGTTGGCCAGCTTCAGGCCAGTTCGACGTGATTGCAGGGACTTGGCCACGTTGATCGAGTAGCTGGCTTTGCGACTATCTTCCAGCGATCGTTGCTGGACTTGGACCCAACCAGACTTTCCCAAGTAGACGCCGTCCACTTCGCGGTCGCACCATCTGGAAATTGCAAAAATTTCCTACAATCCTGGGAAAATTAGCAAATGACACTCACTTTGCGTGAAATGTGTGCAATTTAGGCATGAGAAACCCCAGAAATTCATATCGAACATCGAACACCTTTCGTATTTCAGACTCAATTTGAACCTCTAAGAGAAAAACACTACTTCAATGTCACATTTTTGTTAAAATTTTAGCAGCAATTTTAAACTCTTCTATAAATACAAACTCAAAACTCCAATTCCCATTTTAGGTTCAAAATTCTAACTTCAATTACAAATATTAAGCTTTTTGCAACATAATTTGGCCTTGAATCTCTACTTCCATCTCTGGAAATTAATCAGGTGTATTTCTGTATTGCCCATTAAATCAATCAGTTGTATTTTTTCATGCTTAAGTCAAAAGAAAAATTTTTGAAACATTTTAATATTTTTGGAATTTTAAGACTTTTAAAATTTCTACTCGAATTGACACTGTAAACTAACCCAAAGGCCAAATTCCAATGCAAAATTTTAGGTTTGGGTCACACTATGTTGAATTGCGCTTTTGAGTTGTTGCTGCGCTTTAAGTTCATGAGTTTTAACTCATGGCTTAATGAGTTATAACTCGTTTATCGATGACTGAGACTGGAATTTTAACATCTAAAAAAATTCATCAACTTTTTTTCTGAGTAACGTTTAACAAGCAACGGGACGGAGCGCCCGTGCGTTGGGTTAGCGCACCAAGCCATTTGCGCAGCACTGGGCTAACTCCTAAAAATTGACTGAGATATCCTTTCGGGCGAAACGATTGCTCGAAAATATTTGGTCTAGAACAGGAAAAACCGGAAATTTTGAAGAAACTTAAAAACATTTCAGTGCGATGGGGGTGACGAGTTTTCCTAATAGTTGATTATATGATTTTGCCTTCTCTGTGCGTTTTTTGGGAAAACTTTCTCTATCTAGCACACTAAGCGATAATTTTGTGCTCTTTGCACTTTCAGAGAAATTAATTTTTTAAGCATGACATTTTTGTAAGCGACTCGACTGACGGAATGTATTTCGAAACTTAACATTTCTTGCAAAATCGACCTGAAAACATTTAAAAAATTAAACCTGCCCTCCATATAGAATGTTTCCACCTCTATCCAATGCACAAAACCCCAATTTTATGACTCTCTCGGTTTCAGAGAAATTATTATTTAAAAAATTCTCGAGCAAACCAGACGCAAAAGTTTACGTTTCACTCTTCTTCTCTATCTAGTACACCAAACCTCAATTTTAATGCTCTTTTGCTCTCAGGGAAACCATTTTTTTAAGCAGGCATTTTGTGGTTTTCTGCACGCTTTTGAAGGAAAAGTTGTCCAAACTCTAAAAATTCCTGGAAAATTGCCTGAAGATGGCCGAAAGGCTACGCTTTTTACATATATAAAAAAATTGTCTTCCTATTGAGCACAATACATTCATTAGAATCTTTGAATAATAATGAATCTAATTCTTCTACAGGTTTCCAAGATACGCTTTTTTAGAGAAAGTGTTTCACGATTTTTCTCTGGAAACATAAAAATCGGTGGAATATTCCCTGATGGTGTCTGAAAATCGAAACTGGCCCCATGAACAGAATATTCCCTTAGCAATCTAGCGTAGGCCTGGGTAACACTGTGTTGAGTTGCGCTATTGAGTTGTTGCCGCTCTCTGAGTTAAAAAGTTTTAACTCATCGGTTAATGAATTATGACTCATTTATCGATGACCGAGATTGGAATTTAAGCATCTAACAAAAAGTCGTCAACTCCTAAAAATTCACTGAGTTACCTTTTCTGTAGAACCGATTGTTTTAAAATATTTATTTCCTAAAATAGGAAAAACCGGAAATTTTTAAGAAACTTAATTAAATGCTTCGTATGAGGGTGACAAATAGTTCATTATATGATTTTGCTGTCTCTGAGCGTTTTTTTGGGAAACCTTTACTTTCGTCGAAAATAACAAGAGAACTTCGTTTCGTTTTTGTCCCAAATTCAAAGGTAAAACGGGTATTTGAAAAAGCCGATAAGGAAGACGGGTATTTGAAAAAGACGAAAATTCATCTTTTAACTTTTTTGCATAAAAGACTCTCAGTTTGTGAGAATTTTACAGTATAACGTGTTTAGAAGTATTGACCTAAAAGTGAAGCAACCGGAATTTAATAAAAATCAAATTATTCACAGCGACGCGGGTGACGAGTTTCCGACATAATTGATTATAGACTTTCGCTTGTTTTGTGCGAGAAAACATTTTTGGAAAAAAATAAAAAAAACATTATTAGGGTTCGAGAAAAAAATTTTCAAAGCTGGTAAGTGTTTCAATGAAATCTATTTTAAAACTTTCACAGAAAATACCTGACGATTGTCGGTATTTTTTATCGTATTTTGGTTGAAAAGACCCATGATTGGCAGGAAGCGAAGCATCAGAAAATAATTATTTTTGATTGGTATTTTGAGAAAACCCTAATGATTATCGGGAAAAAACAGTATAAGTTATTTTAGTTTCTGTCCCGAATTCAACAATAAAAAAAGGTTTTGCAAAAATCCGACAAAGCTATAAATCTATCCTGTAATTTTTCGCGCAAAAGACTTCCAGTTTTTCAGTATTCTTAAATAAAATTATTCAAAATAAAGCGTTTTTGAGTAGAAAGCAAAGCGAAAAAAATTCAGTCGAGACTAAAAAACCACAGTCTTATTAACAAATTCTACAGTCTTCAGAGGAATAGAAGTGATGAATTTTTCAAATGATTTATTATAAACTTTCGCATATTTTGTTCGTTTTTTAATAAAAAGGTGTCCGAATTTTGGGACCAAATTTCGGATTTCAAAACTTTTTACAAAGCGACGAAGGAGGCGAGTATTGTAATAAAATTTATTTTCTAATGTTTCGCAGGAAATGCCTGTAGATTGTCAGTATTTGAACACCAATAATCTAAAAGCAACTAAATAAAAACTGCCAAGATTTTCCCAGCAACGGAACCGAGTTACTGCGCCGATGCGTGGGCGTGACCAAGCCATTTGCGCTGCACTGTGCCAACTCCTAAAAATTCACTGAATTACCCAGGCCTACAAAGTTTGCGACTTCAAATCAACATTGTGCCAGCTTCTGCCTCAAATCTTGAACTTTCAACATCAAATTCCAACTTTGAACCCAACATCGGAATTTTTCAAAATTTCCAGCGTGAACTGGAAATGTCTATCAACTTAAAATATGGGTATTCCATGATTGAAGTCACTCAGATAAGGAATTTTTGCAAAAAAACTTCAATATCAAGACTAAACTAATGAACTGAAAAAACCCTCATAGATCGAATCGGTCATGCGGCCAAATCAGTAAAATAGGCGCTTAACAAAACGGATTATTTTTCCAATTTTCTTGAGCGCGCGCTGCCCTTCTAATCGGCTTAATCGATAGATTACCGAATGCAACGATTTAATTTTATATATTTCTGGACGAAAAGAAAATGATGGATCGAATGGGGGCCTATCTCGAGTAACCAGGTGCTTTGGCGGCAGCCTGAACAAATTCAAAAACGAACCTTACTTAAAACGGATAACGATAACGTCGCTTGCTTTTTGTGCTGGACAATTTACAAATCGCTTAATTTTTCCCCTAAAAAACCGTACTAAATGTACGCAATTCATTAGGAGCCATTGTCGCATTTGCTTTTATATTTAAATCAGTTAATTCGCGTTTTCCAGCTGCGCCCCATCCACATCTTCGAAAGTTTGAGAACCATTTATCATGCCGGCGAGCCCCGAAGTTTGGCCACTTCGATGAACATTTTTTAAAGAACTTTGCGGCTCTAAACTTCGAAGCGACTTCTTAATGCTTAGCCATAAAGATGATTTGTTTAGGTTTTACGTACTATCCTATTCAGAGACTTTGCCAACCTGAGTAAGCAGTTTTATTGGGACGCACCATTCTTGGACTGCTCAAAGGAAATGCCTCAACTGGCTTTCATTGTTGGCTTCTTTCTGGTAATTCAGCCAGCCCGCGTCTTTCAGAAAAAGATACATCAAATTATTCGAATGTTGCCTTCAGTTCGTTCTCAATTCCGCTGGGGATGCCATAGTCAACCTGATCATCTGCTGTGCAATATGTGAAACGTTTTTTACGTGGAAAAAGAAAACCCCACATGCTGACAGCGATAATGGAAAGTTCAAACAGCATGTTAGCTGTAGACGTTAACTTATTTTAACACAATGAGGTTTTAGAACAAAGTTTTACCTATAAATTTGTTTCTTTCCGCTGTTCAACTTGAGTTTTAAATCGGAAATTTCTGATTTTTGATGGTTTAATTTCTTTCAAATTCAAACCATTTCTCTATCCCCTCGAATTTCCCCCCATTCCTAGTCAGACCTTTCACGTGAAGCTTCCATATTATTCCTTCGATATCGTTGCGTGGCTTTATTAATTTTCGCTTCCAAGTGTTTCCAAAAATATCGAAACTGGGGCATTTCAAAAGAGCCGAAATTCAAACAAACCCTTGATAAAATCTCATTTAAAGGAAACATCCCTGCGGGGTTTTTGCTTTATATCGGAATACTGAAACGCACAAATTGACGGGGCAAACTGATCGGGAACTTTTTTCCCTTAAAATCAGAAAAATCCACACCAAGAGATAGATTGCGAGGACTTTTTGTCTTCTGAGGCTTCGAACATTAATCATCGTAATGCTGCGCCAATAAACCCCGGTCGAATCCAATTCCTATTACATTGTAGTGGCAGAGCTTATGAAACTCATGAAATTCAGAACTAACGATTTATTATTGAAACCTAAATAGGACTGGAATATGCAAATTCTAATCAACGTCACAGCCAGGGGCCGTTTGCCATGTTAACGACATGGCTTTAGGGCCCGTTCACTCGTGTTTTATTGCTTTATCCATTTTTTATTAATTTTCACAGTTTAGGGAAGCAAACTCACCTAACTGGGGACAATTCCCTGTTGCAGCTGCCGCTGAAAGTGAAAATTCCTGGCGAATTCATCTCGGATCCGCTATGGAAGCTCGATGAATTCGTCCATTTCTGAGCATTACTGCTGCTGGTGCTGCTCCCTAGCGACTGGTGCTTAGTCAGCGACGGTCCCTGAAAAAACCAATTTCTAATCTGGTTTAATTTAATTTTCCAAAAAACGTCCTACCGACGATTGGTTACTAGATGTGGCGGTGGTGCTGCGTGACGAAGCAAAGTACGATCGGGCTGCAGCAGAATAGGGCGCGTTTGGTCCTCGAGGGTCTGAGGAGTTGCGCACATGTAGTATCGAAACGTTTGGACCCCTGCAATAAATAGAAATTATCAGCTAAAAATCGCTGTTTTATCCAATACTCGATCTCATTGATTCTAAGCCTGATGATGAAAACCAAAATAAATTCGTATTGTCTTTGCCCAAAACCAGTTTATTTCATCAATACCTGAAACCATTTAGAAATAATCCGAGGAAAAACATAAATTTAGCCCACACTAGCTCTATCGCACTCGCTCTCATTAATTGATGATAAAAGACAAAATCCGAAGCATCATTAAAAAAATGCAAATTTATCACACATTTGCTCTCTTGTACTCGCTCTCATTGATTAAAAGCGTGCTAAGTTTGCCAATGTTAACCAATAAAAACCAATTGAAAGTCTTAAAAAAACGCAAATTTAGCCCACACTAGCTCTATTACTCTCGCTCTCAATCCTGGAAAGCATCCTCAGTTTGTCAATGCATAAAACCAATTCCAGGCAGGTTTATCCCACACTCGCTTTCATTGATTAAAGACGTTCTAAGCCTGATCATAAAGCACCAGGAAAATGACAATTTAGCCCACACTAGCTCTATCGCACTCGCTCTCATTGACTTGCTGAAGACAAACAAAATGCCAAGCCTGCCGATGAAAAATAAATAAAATTCGCATCAAATTAAGGCTGTCATTGCCTAAAACAATATTTACGAATTGGTGGGCGTTTAGAACGCAAGGCGATTGTATAAGGTAGGTTTCAGCGGCCCACGACGCATCCAAGAAGGTTCATTGGCCAGCATGTGTGGGTCGGATACGATTTGGTGAATTTAAGCCGGAAAAAATATATTTACACCTAGAAGAACCGTTCAGAGATTATATAAATCAGGTGGCCATTAAACGAACATTATGTACTTGCACCGAAAACCATATTTACATAAAATAGCGAGTTCGGGGCAATATTCCGGCCCGCATGACTTTTTAAGGGATCCGATAGGGATTTCATGGCAGTTTCAGAAGTTGCGGACGCGAGATAAAACAATATTCTCTGAATTGTAATTCTCCCCAAGCTTTCCTGGATAAATATTCATAAAACGTTGGCCTGATGTGCATACTTTCAGTACTGATGGATTACAGGACAAAACTTGCTTGAAAAAGCAGACAACTTTCAAATTGTCACAGTTTTCCTTGCAATCAATCGAAGAATAGAAAACAGTTCAATAAGCGAAGGGGGAACACAATCCCATTACCTTAAAGGCAAACGATGCGTGGATCAATTTTCCAAATGGATTCCAAGGAAAGCAGCGTTCATTTAATTAAAATTATATATTTAATTTAATTAAAATAAATGAATAATGTAACTTATCCAGGGTAATTTGTTAGAGTGGCAGTTAAATGGGCAAAGAGAAACCATTTAGGCCCTTTTACTTTCTCTATGTACATTATTCGCTGGCATTTAAACACTGGCATTTGAACAGAAACTTTCAACGTAAAAAACATTGAAAATTTAAATTGAAAACTTGTTAAATTTGAAGCTCAGGTTCCAAACATTTACTTACTACTTTTAACTAAAAATGCGAAAAAGGCGGAAGTTCCACTTGATTCGACAAATGTATTGTCAATTACAGCCAAAAAGTTCAGTCAAAAAAATCAGAAATATGTTTTCAAATGCGAAAATTAAAGTCTGACTTAAAAGCAAAACTTTCGGGTCTAAAACACAACACTGCGAATTTAAAAACCGCAAAATAGAGAGTTTGCTCCAGGAAATCCAAAGTTTTGAGTCGGGAGTTTCAACAAGGCTCAGAACATTTACTACTAATAAACAATTTTAGCTTCAAATGGCATTTTGAAAGTTGATATTTATATTTAGAACTTCAAGTTCCGGCAATAGACTCAGTTAGACAAATTTGCACAAAAAATTCGAAAACTTACAATCCTCACGAAATCAATCCTAACAATCAAATCCCTAACTTAAAATTCCAGGAAAAACCACCAAAGTTACCAAAGTTATTGTCCTAAAGTTTTCATCGGGAAAGCGGTTGAAAATACGATTTCAACTTTAAAATGTAAACTAAAACATAATTTAAAAAAATATAAGAGAACGCAGATCACAAAAATGTCGACATGGAATTCGTACTTGAGAGTAAATATTTCGAGTCCAATCTTCAAATTCTTCGAGTGTTCGCAGAAAGATAAAATTCACAGTGCGAACTTACGTTTGTACTTAAACAATGTCTCAAAATTGAAGTTTCAACTTGAAATAATCGATATTTTGACTCGGAACTTTAAATTCTTCGACTTTGCTTTGAGAGATTATAAATAAGTCCTAAATGTTGGTTTAATCATGAAAAAGTTCATATGAACTCAGAATTTTGGCTCCAACTTTAAAATCAAAGTTTCTTCATAAAATTCATACTTAATAATAGGTATTTTGAGTGCAAATTAATTTTGTTTTGAATGCATGCTGGAAGATGAAAATTTCAGCGCCCGCAGTTCTGATTTCAGGTTTCAGTCCATTTAAACTAAGAATTTTAAGTTCGGGTGCAAAAGCTGAAGTTTCAACTTGTAAAATAGTACTTGAGAGCCGATATTTTGACCGCAACAAATATACGCGACGATAAGAATTTCAGTACGTAAATTTGTTTTAAATTTTGAAAATTCGACGAAAACTGTAAAATTGCACTGCAATTCCGACAATCCAAGTTTCTGCTTAAAATAATACTTGAAAGTCGATATTATCACCAAAAGTCTTAGATTATTCGAGTTTGTGTTAGAAGATGAGAATACTTTCGGGTATAAAACACAACATTTCGAATTTAAAACCCGCAAAACAGCGAATGTTTAAAACACGAAATTCAAACTGAAAGATACAAATTTAAATTGCAAACCCAAAGTTTTGACTCAGAAGTTTCAACAAGGCTCAGAACATTTATTACTAATGGATAATTTTAACTTCAAATGGATTTTAATTTGGAAAGTTGAAATTTCTATTTAGAACTTTAAGTTCAGGCTATAAACTTTGATACACAAATTTGCACAGGCGTATTTGTACCAGACGACATACAAAACAACCAACACAATAACCGACCGGTTTCAGACAATATTTCGTCCTCCAATTGGATCGACATGATTGCTCCTGTTACTCCGAAAGATGTAGCAGAAGAAATTAATAATAATCTCAGCCCAAAAAAGGCTCTTGAGTTTGATTTAATTATAAGACAAATCCTGAAATAACTGCCAAAAAAGGAGATACTGATGTTAACACATCATCATCATCAGTCATCATGGTCCCCAAGCCTGGTAAACCTCAACACAATGTTAAGTCGTACAGGCCAATTTCCCTCTTGCTAATAATATCAAAGCTTTTTGAAAAACTGTTGCTGAAAAGACTTAAACAAATATTAGAGAAACTAAAGTTAATCCGCGATCACCAATTTGGATTGCGATCAAACCACTCTACAATTGATCAAGTGCACCGAATAACTGATATAATAGAGAAGCCACTAGAAGAAAAGAAAGTCGGTTCAGCAATATTCCTCGACGTATCGCAGGCGCTCGACAAAGTATGACATGAAGTTACTTTTTACCAGTGATGATGTACCCCAACCGAAAGAAGTTATAATAGCAACATATGCGGATGAGATGGGACTAATGTCAACTGACACAAATCGAGTAACAGCGGCACAGAAACTACAGGAAGCCAAGTGGAAAATTAAACTTCACGAAACTAAATCGACCTATGTTAACTTTACCAACCAAAATTTGACAGATCCCGCAGTAATAAATATTAATGGATCCAGCGTCCCATATGCAAATACTGCGAAATACCTTGGTATGACTTTACCACACTGACACTAAATTAAGATGAAACGAACATGTCAGAAAGAAAGCAAAAGAGTTGTAAATAAAAATTGCGCAATATAGATGGCTGATTGGCAGGCATTCCAAGATGACTTTGTATAACAAACTTTTAATTTATAAACAAATTATTAAATCTACATGGCTCTACGGTATTCAGCTATGGGAAAGCACAAAAAGCACACACATAAAAAAGATTCAAACGGTCCAAAATAAGGCATTACGTGAAATAGCCAATACAATATATGGTTTGTCAGAAATAATGATCTTCACAGAGACCTTAGAATCCTGACTGTTGAACAGGCAATCAAACGGTATGCAAAGAAACACCAAGCTAGACTACAACTACATCCGAACGCAGAAGCCAGCCAGCTACTAGATCAGAATTTATACCGCAGATTGAAGAGAACGAAGCCCTTTGAATTGATATAGTGTTTTAAGGACAGAGCATGGTGTGCGTGTAAATATTGTCTCACATCTCATGTGAGACTAAAGCTCGAAAAGTCAATGGAGTGACTTAGTTAACTAACCTAATGTTAAGATTACAGATAATAGTTTTAGTTTTAGTTTTAGTAAATAATATTAATAAATAACAAAAAAACAATTTTAAAATTTGTACTAAAAAATAATTTTAGTCGATATTTGGAGCCCCATCTTCAATTATTCGAGTTTTCGCAAGAAAATGAAAATGGCAGTGCGAACTTACGTTTATACTTAATCATTCGATGTAAACTGTAAAATTTGACTGAATGTCCCAAAATCGAAGTTTCAACGTGAAATATTTTAACCCAGAACTTTAAATTCTTCGACCTAAATTTCAGTCCTAAATTTTGGTTTAATCTCAACGTTCATATCAACTCAGAATTTTGGCTCCAACTTAAAAGTAAAAGTTTCTACATAAAATTCATACTTAATAATCGGTATTTTGAGAGCAAATTATTTTTGTTTGAATGCGACGCCCGCAGTTCTATTTTCAGATTTCACAAGTACATTTAAATTGAGAATTTTGAGTTCAGGTTTAAAAGCTGAAGTTTCAACGTGTAAAATCGTACTTGAAAACCGATATTTTGACCGCACAAATATACTCCAAGGAGATACGAATTTCAGTCCAGAAAACTACCTTAAATCTTGAAATTTCACAGGAAACTACAAAATTTGTTTTAATGTGAAGTGATCGATATTTTTTTGACCAAAAACTTAAAATTCTTCGACTTTGCTTGCTTTGGGAGATTATAAATCATTCCTGAATTTTCGTTTAATCTTGAAAAAGTTCATATAAACTCAGAATTTTGACTGCAACTTAAAAATCTAAAAAATGTCTACATAAAACTCATAATTAATAATTGGTATTTTAAAATCAAATTAATTTTTTTTAAATGCATGCTGAACAATGAAAATTTCAACTCCCGCAGTTCGGTTTTCAGATTTCAGAAGTCCATTTGAACTGATAGTTTTGAGTTTTCTTTTTGAGAACTGAGTTTTTGAGTCGACATTTGCACTGAAAACTTTAAACTATTCGAGTTTGTATTGGAAGATGAGAATGCCAGTCCAAAGTTTTAAATTTTCGAGAAATTCATACAGGTAATTAAAAATGTTGACGCAGTTTTAAGAATTAAAGTTTCAAGATACCAAATTGGACTTGAAAGTCGATATTTTGACTGCAAACTTGAAATTCTTCGACTTTGCGTTTGAAAGGTGAGAACGACGATCCGAAAATCTGATTTTTTGACAAGAAAATCTGACAATTTTGACAGAAACGTAAAAATTTAAGTTTCTACATAAATTTCATACTTAAGAGTCGATATTTTGAGCGCAAATTCAAAATGTTTTGATCCGCCATTCCGCTTTAAATTTAAGAATTCGACTTCAACTGAGAACTTTGATTGTTTCAAAAAGTGAACTTTTAACATTAAAAACCGTACTTGAAAGTCGATATTTTAACAGAAAACTTCAAGTTCTTCGACATTGCGTTGGAAGATGAGAATGTGAGTCCGAAATTTTGTTTTCAGTCTGGAAAAATTGACATACACTGAGAATTTTGCCTGCAGTTCCGAAGACCGAAGAAGAGAAAAACGGTACTTGAAAGTCGAAATTTCGAACAAAAACGGGAAATTTTTCGAGTTTTTGCTGGAAGATGAGAATGCCATTCCAAATTTATATTTCAAGTCTCGGAAATTCGAAATAAGCTGAAAACGTTTCAAAAACTGAAGTTTCTATTTGAAAAATCGTAATTCTTCGACTTTGCATAGCAAGATAATAATGTCACACAGAGATTCTGTGTTTGAAATCTTGAAAATTGGATAGAAACTGAGAATTTTTAACGCGGCTTAAAAAAATTAGTTTTAACAAGAGATGCTTTCGAAATATCGACTTCGAATTTTTTCGACTTTAGTTGAGCGATTCAAATTTAAATTAAAAATTATGTCTTAAAATTCCGACCATAAACTGAAAAGAAATGCTTCGCTGCTTTCAGTGCAAAATTCACACATTTTTCTGTTGATAAATTCGTATTTAGGGCCGATATTCTGCAAAGTTCGGCTTCAAACTTCGAATTCCTTTGACTTTAACCTTAAGCTTGGAATTTTGCTGCGATTCTTCAAATTTCAACCATAAACAAGAAAAACCAGGTCAAATCCGAAAAGCGCACGGTTAACATGAAACATTTAGTCCAGCTTTGGTCTGAGGATGCATTGGAAAATTCATAAAAACGCCGAAACGTTGCTTTCACTTACTCTCCCTCTTTCACCCCCGAACAGTTGAATTGACTCCTTCTGTTGTTGGTCAGCCAATGAAAGACTTGAACCCGGAAGAAGTTCCATAGAGACAAATTGAAAATAATGAAGACGATATTTTTCCCGGGCAGTTTAATGGCTAAAAGCCGCCGTCGTTTCGCTCAGACGATACGTTAACAAAATAAGAAATCTCATTTAACCATACAAAGCGGCAAGCCTGTTTGAATGAAGACAAAAACGTGACGTTTCGCAATAAAACGACATCAGAGTTTCCTTTTAAAGGAAGTCGCTCGGGGTCGAAGTCGGCATTATAAACATTTTAAAGTTGCTGAAAGCAACCAGTTATAAAGCGCTGCCGTTTAACAGAAAAGAAAAACTGCAGTTTTTGTGTCGCCACTAAAACAATCGTGTTAAAGTTGGTCAATTTCAATCAACCAGGACAACAAGGAAGTGAGACGGATTTCGTCTGATTAGCATACGACGTAATAACAATTAATATTTAATCAATTTCCCCATCGACCCTAATCGGGCGCACTGATTGAAGAACGGAGAAGAAAGTCATCCAAGTGGGAATCGGTGTTTTGCAAAGGAATCCGAAACGCCACTTACAAATATGCTCATGTTACACGGACAGGTTAACAGTTTCTTTGATTTTCACTATCACTTTAATGCATTTACGGAAGAAATCGAGACGTGGAATTCGCACCGATGTTAACTAATAGCTTGCGTTACAGGCGCTGAAGATTTCATCAACAATTCAACGCTGTTCCAACCGTATTTGCATTCGCAGATTTATTTGCAATTTCTCGAGCTCTTCATGAGTTGGGGTTTTATGTCTAAGACGCATTTTTGCGTTGGATCTTCAGAGAAGCGCTTGGTGCGGCACCGAACAAGCAGGTGAAACTAATCAGATTTACTGGCCGGCCAGAGCCAAATTTGACGGAAGATTTTGAAGAAAATCGTCGACAAGTTAATTTTTTTAAGTGTCTCAGTTGGGGGAGTGATGAGGGATGGAAAATAGATAAACTGGTGAAGAATCCGAAAGAAACTTTCTAAAGACTGTTTTCAAAGATTCTCTAGGCCGACCTCGGAACACAGGAATGTGTTCGAATATTCTTCTGGTGTCTGCGAAACGTTAAGAAGAAATTCTTTCCAACCACGACTTACAAGTGTTTCACAAATTCACAAGTTTTCCCATAATCAGCACCTCTTAAATTATTAATCAATTGAAATTATGTCAATCCAAGCACCAGAAGAAGACGAAAGCGAATGCCAGCAAACTTGAAATTATTGGTGCACAAGAACAAGTTTGCGAACTCTCCTGGCGGAATTAACTTATTAGCAGAAGTTAAGGAATCATCCTGAAACTTCCGATGCGAATTCGTGCACCTGAATCGAATTAAATTTTTAGCAAACAGTTGCAAACTAACGACGAAATCGGACGGGAATTATGTCGGATGTTTGATTGAATTATACGAGCTGAAACAGTGATGGGAAAGACAGTTTTGCTGTCGCTTTAAAAGGGGCACAGAACTCATTTAAAAAGCCACTTATCCTAAACACGTGTAGCTAAAATAGCCGAATTTGTTACCTGAGTCGGATTGGCCTCAAATCGGCGGTAGATGGAGAGCATTTGGGGAAAATGCCATTTGCACGATTGAATCGCAATCTCGAAAAACAAATGAGCCGAAAATGTACGCTCCTATTTTATCTCAGCAGCCGCTCATTTAAATCCCGTTTCGCAGCCATATCGGATGCGGATTCCGCCCTAAATGGGATACAATTGAAATTTCCGATATAAATCCATGGTGAGGGGGCAAATGGGAGTATTTCGTTTGTGGTTTAATTGGAAATCCCGTAGTTCAGAAATGAAGGGATAATAATCAACGGGAAACCTTCAAGCTGAAAAACTACGGTGGAAGCACGTGAAAATACATGTGTAAGAATGCAATTAATTATAGCATTTTTCAATCAACAAGTGCAATTTTAGGTACCGTTTTAATGCAAACCGTCCAAAGACACGTGAATGCTAATTTATCGAAAAGAATCTTACAGTTTCAAGGCAAGTGTCTACCAGGACATTTTTCTAGCACCACAAGGCGAGCAATGGAGCAAATTTCTTTCGCCTTAAGGATACGTTTATAATATTGAATTCATTAATTCACATTGTTTGTTACGGTTTTGTTGAATTCTCAGTCCAAATCTTCACAAAATGTATTTGTTAATAAATACGAACAAACCAAAGCTGCAAATTTCCTTGAGCACTTTGAATCTGTTTCTAATCATTCACCAACTGAGAAAACACTTGGAAAAATCGATTTTTCGACCGTTTCTTTCATAAAATTAGGTCATAAAAAGAAGCTTAATTCCCTTGAAATTGCATCTTGAGGTTGACAAAGAGGATTTTTGTCTTAAGAAGGCTTCTTTGGGATCCTTCACACCCTGTTTTCAGTCCTTGGTCACTCTCCAACTAAAAAAACACTTAAAAAATTGTATTTTTTGACCGTTTCTTTCATAAACCAAGTAAAGAAGACCAGAGTGTGAATCATCCCAAAGAAATCTTCCTAAGACTGTTCAAAAATCTTCTTTGCCGACCTCAAAGTGCAATTTTAAGGGAATTAAGCTTCTTTGCTTCACCTAAGTTCATGAAAGAAACAGTTGAAAAATCGATTTTTCCAAGTGTTTTCTCAGTTGGTCAGTGACGAAGGACTGAAAACAGAGTGTGAAGAATTCCAAAGAAGCCGTCCTAAGACTGTGTTCAACAATCCTCTTTGTCGACCTCAAAATACAATTTTAAGGGAATTAAGCTTCTTTGTTTGACATCAGTTTAGAACGGAAACAGTTGAAAAATCAATTTTTCCAAGTGTTTTCTCAGTTGGGTAGTGATGAAGGTCTGAAAACAAAGTGGAAAGGATCCCAAAGAAGCCTTCTTAAGACTGTGCTCAAAAATCCTCTTTGTCGACCTCAAAGTGCAATTTTAAGGGAATTAAGCTTCTTTGTTTGACCTAAGTTTATAAAAGAAACAGTTGAACAATCAATTTTTCCAACTGTTTTCTCAGTTGGGGAGCGACGAAGGACTGAAAACAGAGTGTGAAGAATTCCAAAGAAGCCTTCCTAAGACTGTGTTCAAAAATCTTCTTTGTCGACCTCTTCGGTCTTCGAAGGCTTCTTTTGAATTCTTCACACTCTGTTTTCAGCCCTTGGTCAGTCAACAACTGAGAAAACACTTGGCAAAATTGATTTGTCGACCGTTTAACTTAGGTCAAACAAAGAAACTTAATTCCCTTAATGCACTTTGAGGTCGGCAAAGAGGACTTTTGAACGCAGTCTTAGGAAGGCGTCCTTGGAATTTCACACACTGTTTTCAGTCCTCCCCAACTGACACACTTGGAAAATTGATTTGTCTATCACTTCCTGGATAAACGTCGGTCAAACAGAGAGGCTTAATTCACTTAAAATTGCACTTTGAGGTCAGCGTAGAAGATTTTTGAACACAATCTTCGGAATGCTTCCCTCCGATTCATCACGTTCTCGGTTTTGAATAATTCCTTTTGCTTGTAGCTGAAACCTTAGCAAGAAAATTGGACTCAATTGCCTAGAAAAAAATCAATCATCTTCGAAAAACACTCCAGCTAATTAACGCAGCCCCAATAAATCCCCATTATAAATTTTCAGGGAATAATCCGAAGCATACGTTATATTGGCCTTTAGCGAAAATCGGCCATAAATCGCCCCAAATGATGTTTTATTTGGATGTGCCCGCATTTATCCCTTGGAACCTGCCCAAACATAGCCGAATAAATCTCCCGACTTGACGAAATTACTGGGAAAGCCCTGATTTCCCATTCTTCGGTCCATCAACTTGTCCACACACGTAAGTGTTAATTAATTCAGGAAAATATTTGCACAACGAAAATATCTAAGTGTAAACACCTGCCTGTAAGTGTTCAAAGTCCCGCCCTGCATGTTAAATCCAACTGTCCTGCTACTGGGAGCATTGGCGCATTGTTGGCGCCTCCCAAGTCAAATCGTTGAAACCTTTCGTAATTGACACCAACACGCCCGCAAATTCACTCGGACTCGCCCAAATGTTGCAATTTAATCGGAATTCGCGTCGCGACTGATTCTTGCGAGATCAGAGCACGGCCGCAAGAACCCGCGAAAGAAGGAGAAACTGAAGGCTGCAGGAAAACCGTGAAGCATTTTTACCAATAAAAGAACCTAATTCGTTCAGTTGCAGAAAAAACTGCACAAGCTCTGCGGAACTGAAATGCGCCGTTTTGCCCTGCTGCCGAGATTATTTAAAAGTGATGCAAATGCAAATGAGAACATGGGCAATAAAAGCCGCGTTTCTTTTTTGCGGAACCGAAATTAAGCACTCGGGAATTGAGGGGAAAGATAATTCCGCATAGCTTATGTATTCCCCACAAACCGGCTTCCCATTTTATTCATAACATTAAGGGTGGAAAATTAAATGCGTTACCACTCAGTCACAGTCACAATTTTCCGACAGTACAACTACCGGACCACAAACGCAAAAATTTACAATCAGCCAAAACCGCCGATGTATAACTTAAGCGTTATAATCAACGACGTCCCGGTATATGTTTGGTATGGAATTGTTGTTATTCCAGGACTTTAAGCGGCTCATTTCCGAAATTCCGAGCGCCATTGGTAAGCAGGTGGCTTACCCCAGATGGAACCACATCGACTTTATTTACGCCAGAAACGCTTCTGACATTGTCTACAAAGAAATGATTCGAATAATGAAAAAATACACAAAAATTCGCAAAGTACCGATAATTACCATAAATCCCAATTTGTTAATCTTTTTTAAATATGCGCTGAATGCAGGAAACAATGGAAAAGTTGATCAAGGGTGACCGAAAAACCTTTAGTTGTTTGCTATAGACCGTGGCACCATTGAACCCATTGGAGAAACATACGTCTTTTTTATTAAAGATGAGGTCAGGTTTAGGTTTGGTCTAGTTTGGGGAACAACGGAAACTTTGAGTAGAACCCTTGACCCCCTACCTTGAGAAGTAGCTTGGTTGCTGTGGTTGAAACCTCTTTCGATTTTTGGGGTTTTGCTTCCCTTATTTGCGCCTGGGAGTTGCCCCAACAAGTTTCTAGACTGGAAGCGCCTTCGAACTTTTTGAGTTGTAACTCATGAGTTTCAACAACTCAACGATTGAAATTTCATGAAATTTTATTGAGTCACTGAGTCACCAAACAGGCCATTCCATATCCAAAAATACCAATTGAAAATTACAGATTAGGAATCAAAAAGAATCTTTCAGGTCTTGTGCGTTTTCGAACTCTTTGAGTTGTAACTCGTTAACTTTTTGAGCAATTTTGGAAGTTTTATGGGTTCATTGAGTCGTTGATGAGGGGGCTCATTCCTAACTTTTTGCGAGCTTTAAAAGTTTAACTGGGGATTTTTTTGAAGTCTCCGTCCTCTTAAAGCTTTTGGAAAATTTGCAGATGTTGATCCAGAAAATCTGCAATTTCGAGCGCGTCACCTTCTTCTTCGATTTCTTCATAATTCTTGCATATTTCTAGTGCTTCAAAACGACTTCTAGCTGATAATTGAAGCTGTAAGTTCAAAGGCTATGGCCTTTCCATACATCATTCACGTTAATTTAGTCTACAATTCCACTTCATATTAAGGAATTTGCGTGAAAATCAATTGCTAAGTAAGCAGTGTTTTTTTAATGCTAATAGATACCAAATCGATAAGCACACTTAACCATTCATTAACTCACAAAAAAGACACACTCGACAAGCCAGTATCTTGTGCAGACAATAAAGTATTGCTAATTGTACTTGTAATGTTGTTAAATTAAACAAGAGATCTAGCTACCTACGTAATAACTGGTGCGATAACACCAGTTACACGATGTAAATTATCGTTTTTTCTATTTAATTGGTGCTATTTTAGATGGAGTTTTGTGTACATACAATTTTTTTATCAAAATTTTTACCTAATCATTGCAAGGTATGTTTGTTTGCCTTATCTGGACTGAACTTGGCGGTTTATATAAAAGAGGCATGGGTTGCTGTTGGCAAAGGAACTGCTGATTTCACTCGAAGTCATGTCCAGTTTAAGGGTTGTTGTAATTTTTGTTCTTTTCTGCGCAAATGTGTTCAGTGAGGCCATCTGGTTGGATCCAGATACTGGCCTCAACTTGGTGAGTCTCCTCACTTTGAATGGGAAATGGGGATTTTTAATGTTATGGCTTTTTGCAGTACGAATTCATCGACCGGCACGGATACAGCTATGAAAATCACACCATCACTACTGATGATGGTTACATTTTGACCACAGTGCGGATTCCTCAAGGCAAAAACGAATCTTCCGACTCCAACACTACCAAACCGGTTGCACTGCTTCTGCATGGCATCTGGAGCAATCCGAAGGATCTCATCATTAAAGGCGACGAATCCATCGGGTTCCTTTTAGCCGAAAAAGGATACGATGTGTTCCTAATGGCCAGCAGAGGAAACACCTACAGCTTGGGCCACACCAATCTCAGCTCCGATTCGGTTGCTTATTGGAACTTCAGGTTGCTATGCCCGGAAAGGAAACTTTCCCAGTATCTGACTGGATAATAAACTATTATTAATTTACAGCTGGCATGAAGTGGGCTACTACGATATTCCAGCAAACATGGACTACATCCAGAACCTTACAGGATTGACCAACGTTTCCTACGTCGGACACTCGCAGGGTGGAACTGCTTTTGTGGTCCTTGCGGCCACACGGCCCGAATATCGCACCCGAGTGACTGTCGCCAATCTCCTCGCCCCCGTTGTCTACATGGATCATTGTCAATTGCCCTTCTTCAATGTGCTCAAGGAGTATGAAGAAGAGCTTGATGTATGCAGGTTTACCTCTGTGGAGTTGAGCTGATTGAGCTTCGATTTTGTTTCCACGATGATTTTACCGATTTGGGATTGAACAAGGGGATTCTAACGAGCAACCCCATCTACCTACAGCTAGCTGTTCTGTTTTGCTCTCGAGATTCCGCGGCTATTGATTCGTGTGTGGAGTTCTTTGGAGATCTTGCTGGACCCGATCCCAATCAACTCAATACGGTGAGCAATTTTTCAGAGGTTTGAGTCGATTGGGGAGGACAAGTTCCAAATGCCCAAACAGGAGCGGTAGAAGTTTCACTGAAGCTTTCCATTAAATCATTGTCCACCTTCCGTCTACTTTTCCCCACATTTACCTGCAAATAAAATCAAATTCTTCCAGTCAATGATCACCGTGATGTCATCGACGGATCCAGCAGGAGGAGCCTTCAAACAGGTGATCCATTACCTGCAAGTGGCCAGAACCAGTAAGTCCGGTTCTAATGTTCTCTGAACTGTTTAAATTCCTGCAATTTCCAGGCGAATTTCGCAAGTACGACTATCGGGACAACAACGAGTTGGCATATAATCAGTCGGAACCTCCTTACTACGATTTGGCGGACATTGACGACGTTCCCATCTATATCTGGTACGGCGCGAACGACTACTTCAGTGGAGCGTTGGTAAGGAGAACTTTTGCCCACAATTTCCATTGAATGGTGGCTTTAATTCCAGTTCTTTCCAGGATTTCACGCGATTAATCTCGGAAAATCCAAGCGCAACAGCCATGTTGGTCGAAGATAGTCTTTGGAACCACATCGATTTTGTCTTTGGAATCGATGCCAAGTCATACGTCTATGATAAAGCTATATCGCTTTTTAATACATACAATGGCTTGTAAATAGAAATTTATTAAATTATGTGGGTTTTCTTCCTCCGGCCATCAGCTGAGTAACTACAATGAAATATGTGAAGATCGTCGTCAAGATTAAGAGAATCATGGAATTATCGACGTTGAAGAATCCGTCCGCCGATATTCGGGTGATCCGGTTGCAGGCCTGCTGCATCAGCAGGAAGATCTCGCTCGATTGGTCGGGAATCTTCAAGCAGGACCACTGACATATTTGCTTGTAGCCAATGGCGACGGGTTTTTGCGATTCCGTCACTATTTGCTCACCCATATACCCCAAGTGTGTGTGTGTTAAACAGTTTAAAGGTTATTAATTGGAAGTGCTAAAGTTGAATTTCACTTATTTCGGGACGGAGTTTTAATGGCAAAAATCAACTATCTGCAAGTTTTGAAAACTGTGAAGAAAAAAAGTGTTTGGGGAATTATTTTTTCTAAACCGACTGTAATTTCTCAAAAACATCTTGCCATTAAAAAGGACGCCCTTTATTTAGAAAAAGGTGTAAACATCAATTCTATAACATAACGGCTCTTTGGTTAATTTATGTTTGCAAAACTGACTTAAATTTGAGTAAAACTGAAAAAGTTCTAGTGATTAAAAAAATTCCCAAAACTGTCGTTAAAGCAGTAGCAAAAAAATTACGGAAAAAAAGCGACTTGTTTTCACTAACTTCTGCAAAAATCAATTATCTAACATGATGGGTGATTGGCGAATTAATTTGTGAAAAACCGACTGCATTTTATTAAAAATCAATGAACTTGTAGAGCTAATGAACTTTCTGCGATTCAAAAGGAGTCGTTTTCCTTATAAATCTCGGAAAAACTCTACTTTTCAACATAACATGGCGTGTTCGGGAAATTATTTTTTGAAAAACTAACCGCAACTTCAGCAAAAATAAAAAAGTTTTAGGGCTGCGATTCAAAAAATGTCCTAAACGCTCGACAACGCAATAAAGAAACCAACTTTCTAGGAATTGAAAAGGCGTCTTTTTCTTATGGTGTTTAGCAAAATAATTTTCTTTAACTGGCTGCAATTTCTTAAAAATTAAAAAACGTGGAGAGCTAATATTTAAAAATTGCCAAAACTTCGAAATTTTAAAAATAACTTTTTGCCACTCAAAAGGACCACTTTTCCTTATGAAACTCTGCAAAATTAAACCTTCAAACATAGCGGGTGTTCGGGCAATTAATTTTTGAATAACTGACAGCATCTTGAGTAAAACTGATGGAGTTCTATGGCTGCAATTCAAAAAGGTTTCTAATCTCTTGATCAAGCAATAAAAATTCAACTTTCTAGGCATCAAATTAACTTATCTTTCTTACAGACTTGTGTAGACGACAACTCTCCAATAAAGCGGTTGTTTTATGTTTTTATTTTTGAAGAACTGATTGCATTTTCTTAAAAATGAAAAAGTCTTTACGGCTCGTTGGAAATTCATTTTTTAGTGAAACTAAAGAAGTTCTAGCGGTGCGATTTAAAGAATTCCCTAAACTGTCGTTACAGCACTAGAAAAAAATACTACGGAATAAAAAAAGCGATTTGTCTTCACTAACTTGAGCAAAAATCAATTATCTAACATGATTGGTCTTTGGCGCATTAATTATCAAAAAAGTGACCGCATTTTCTTAAAAATTAAAGCAATTGTAGAGCTAAAAAACACAGCACTGGGAAAAGACAAAATAAAGGCAAAACTCCTGAAAATCTTAACCCAAGAAACCCACAAACTCATCCTTACTGAAATCAACAACTGCATTACAAATAATAATATTCCGAAAACGTGGAAAAGTGGTGTAATAATTCCTATACCTAAAAATGGACGAGACGGTACACAAATAGAAAACTACAGACCTATTACACATTACTCCCGGTGCTGTGCAAAGTCTTGGAACACATACTAAAACAGAGACTCGAAGAACTGATCAGAAAACATATACCAACATACCAATTTGGCTTCAAACAATATCACTCGACTATTCATCCGCTATTTATTTTGACCAACAACATACAAACAACTCAC
>NW_026017110.1:46379021-46384727 GCF_020466585.1 Dendroctonus ponderosae | reverse complement strand
GGGCGTTTTCTGAGACTTTTCCTGAGAAAACTGGACAAAACTGAACCTTTTGATGCAACGGGTGTTTTCAAAAACTGGCCGTTATTATTTTTACTGTGATTTAAACAAAATTCTAAACTATCTTTAAAGCAACAAAAAAAATCTAATTTCAACGAATAAAAAAGCGACTTATCCTTATGAACTTGTTCAACATTCAATTCGCTAACATGGGGGGGTGTTTGCTGAATTGATGTTTGAAAAACCGACTTCAAATTATTGCAGATTAAGAAATTGTCTGCACTAATATTCAAAAATATACCTAAACTCTTGTGAGTGCTATTTCTTAATCGACTATCCACGTCTCAAAAAGGCGACTTTTCTTTAGAAAATTGAGCAAAATTTAGCTCTATAACCAAGCGGAATAAATTTTTGAAAAACCGACTGGAAGTTGTTTCAAATTAAATAAATTGGAGCGAGAATAAAAAAAATCCTTCAATGCTTTTAAGCGCAATTTTAAATTGATCTTCCTGTGACTCGAAAGGGCGACGTTTCCTTAGAAGGCTGTACAAAGATCAACCGTTCAACTTTGCTGGTGTTCGGACAATTAATTTTTAGAAAACTGACAACAATTTGTGTAAAACGAAGACAGTTTTTGGACAACGATTCAACAAAATATCTAAACTTCCGTTAAAGTCATAGAAAAATCAGCTTCCTACGTGTTAAAAAACTGAAATTTTCTTAGAAACTTGTGCAAAAATCAACCTTCTAACGTGGCAAGTTCTTTGAAATTAAATAATTTGATGCGCTAACGTTCGAAAAATTACCTAAACTCCTTTGAAGCGATCGAAAGAGCGCGTTTTCATTATAGAATTGTGCAAAAATCAAACCTATCTCATAGCGGGTCATTGCAAAATGAAATTTGAAAAATTGGCAGCATTTTGTGTTAAATTCGCGAATTTGGGCTCGAGAGATTCAAAAAATTGCTTTAAAGCTTTAAGAAACTGTGAAAAAACTGTTTAGTGTAAAAAAGTCACCCCTTCCTTCGAAAATATCGGGTGTTTGCGCAGTTGATTTTCGAAAAACCGACTGGAATAGCAACTTTACGAGTTGAACATACGACTTCAGTTAGAAAACTGTGCAAAATGAACTTTTTACAAATACGAAAAGTTACTTTTCTTTAGAAACTGAAACGGACTAGAACTGAAACAATCAACTGTGTTCGAATAACAAGACACTTATTCTTAAAAAATTTGCAATTATTGTGACATTCAGTTTGGAAAATCGAACAGCAATTTTGTGAAAAAAGCTTCCAAATATGGAAAAAATGCGAATTGAAGAGACTATAGTGTCTTAAAAAGCTGCGAAACAATCAACCTGCTACATAGTTATTCACTGTGACATTATTCTTGAAAAATTGAACAGCAATTTAACCACAAATCCTAATTTTTATGAAGTTATGAAAAAACATGAAAGTTATGAAAGTTATGAAAAAACAATTTTTCGAGTTGAAGTCATGACTTTATTAGAAACTTTTGCACAAAGTCGGCTTTGAACAAATGAAAGAAGCAATTTATACTTAAAAACTTGTCTCTATGTTCGAAAATCAGCCACTTCCTTGAGATGATGCGCAAAAATCAATATTCGACAGATAAAAAAACCTACTTTTCCTGTGAATCTTGTGGAAAAATCAAGTTTATTCGAATACAAAAGCGACATTTTCTTCAAAACCTGTGAAAATTTAACATTCCAACGTAGTTACTGATTGTGGCATTATTTCTGGAAAATCGTACAGCAAATTGGCCACTAAAGTTTTGTACTAAAAAAATATGAGTTGAGGAGACGAATTTTTCCTAGAATAATGTGCAAAAACCAACTATCTACGAATAAAAAAGTAAGTTTTTCTTAAAAACTTATGCATAAATCAACTTTGCACACGATTAAAAAATGCTTCTTTTCCTTAAAGACTTGAGCAAAAGTCAATGATTGTACAAATTACGAGGACTGGCAGTATGCGATTTAAAAAATGTCCAAACTCTATTTACAGCAATAAAAAAAACTTCCTGTTAATAAAAAAGCTATTTTTTTTAGAAGCTTGTGCACAAATGAACTCGCTCACATAGTCAATGCTTGTGAAATAAACTTCCTAAAGGCGAATAGCATCTAGCTGCAAATCTAGGCAATGAACAAATTAACTTTACGAGTTAAAAAGGCCACTTGCCTCAAAGAACCACCCCAAAATCAAGCGTCTACGGGTAAACAGACAACATTTTCCTTGAAAAAATATACAAACTTAATACTAAGCAAGTGAAAGCGAGAAACTTGAACAATGGGCATTGATTAAACAATAAACAGTTTCCTGGGCAAAAACGCCCACTTTGGTATGTCTCTCTACACCGTGATTAAACTAAACTCTAATTTACCTTTTGCCAGTTCAACCAACTCCAAACTCGATCTATAAAGCAACATTCGAACGTTGAGGTCGACACTGGCAAAGGGTTGGACTTGTCAGATCACGTTTTACCAGCCCTTTTGTACCTTTTGTAACTGGGCATAAACTGGGTCAGTTTCTGCATATACGTTCAATGCGATAAGCGTGGGTATTCATCCAATTTAGAAAATATGCGCTGCTTACATTAGGGAAATTTAATTCGAAACTGTGCTAGTCATTTTTCGAAGGGCTGATTGATGTTTTGTCAACTTCATTAAGCCCGAGTGCATCCAACAATGCATGTTGTTTGCTGTCTCGTTCAATATCATCAATCATTTTGTTTTGCCTGTTGCAACATGCATTTTGATAGTGGGGGAGGAAAAATTCGCGAAAACTTCCGACCATCAGAACGAGCTTTAAATTGACTTACCGATTATCAGAAGGTTGGCTTTCATTGGCTTTCGGTGCTTTAGAACTTTGCTGACGAAAGGCCGCATCCACACTATACACCCACTTCTTACTCGCCTCATTTATAACGGAAGATCGCCGAGTTTGGGCGGAAAACTTGCTGGAAGACTCTAAAGCGCTGTCGACGCTTCTCTGGAAAAAATTCACCCAGTTACCACTATTTTTACAATAATTACAAAGCTATTCCAGATCGGCTAAGCGCTTCAATCCAGCTGCAAGCGCTTGATTATATCTGGATGGTTTTTAAAGAGCCAATTTACCAAGCGAAATGAAAATAAAACGGGCTGAGGGCGATTCTTCTTGAGGACTTTTCCGCCTTTTAAAACTGTCTAATTACTTTCCTATTAGCTGAAAGAAGGGGAATTCACTGGCAAAGCAAAACGAGGAAATAAATGTTCATGTATGTTTTTCGATTTAATTGCCAATTAATTAAAACAATTCTTCCGGGAAAATTTGTCTGTGAAATGCTTCGACATCGACTTTTCTTGTCATTGATTTTCAGCAATTGGCGCCGACCGAAGGGGCACAAAACGGAGCCTAACGAAACGTACAATAAGTGTGTCGGAAAGGAAATTGAACCCGCTCTTAAGGCCATACAGACGACTCAGGGGAGAAAGAGGTCAATAAGCTGCTGACTCTAGATTATTCTGCCCAATCCCAGAAGAAAAAACCAGCATAGAATTAAAAGGGCTGGAAACATATCAATTTCAACACGCTAAAGGGACCATTTTACCAATAAGTTGTATCAAATGCTGCTCGTGTTTTTGCGTTATTTACTTTCCACTCGAATTTATATTATCGCTTTATACAAGAACGTCTGAAGCATCGACGGCTCTCAACTGGGAACTTTTCCTAAGTAAATTGAACAACGTGCCCTTGTAATAAAAAGTTTTCTTGTTTGCAAACTTTTTGGAATTTGTTTCATCGTTTAGATGAAAACCGTATCAAAGTGGCATTTTTTGCCGAGTATCTACTTGAGGGTTAGAATATAGAAAAGCTACAATAAAACAAATTGCAACAAAACAAAATGCATCGCCAATTTAAAACGAACGAACGAAGCACGGCAATGTACGAGTGGAACAAGGAAGGAACCTAATCTGTGCGTATGAGAAAGAGAAGAAGCACAAGGGCAACTAAAGAAGGCGGGGTCTATTTGTTGGTATCCTTGTTCCGCCCATACGTTTGGCGATAGGAAGGCCTTGTTTACCCTGCATAACCCCCAACCAAACAACCTGTAGACGTAATATTTGAAACTTTGAAAAAGATTCTCCAATTTTTAGTATTCAAAGCAGTGCGATTGAAAGTACAGAAAATGAACCGTTGGCAAATTGAAATTCCTGTCAGCTTGTCGTTGTTAAATTATAAAAGGACCCACTTCAAACTGTAAGTTCTTCTCAAGTAGAGCTCTCGTATGGGAAGTAGGCCTGGGTAACACTGGGTTGAGTTGCGCTATTGAGTTGTTGCCCTCTCTGAGTTAACGAGTTATAGCTCATCGCTTTATGAGTTATACGCGATTTATTAAAGCTTTACGAGACCCGAGACTGAAATTTTCACATCTAAAAAAGCGTCATTAACATTTTCTCTGAGTAACGTTTTACTACTTTGTTCAAACAACGAAAAAAATAAATCTAGGTTTTTCCAGCAACAGAACTGAGTCGAAAGAAAGTCGACAAGTTTTCTTGTAAAACCGATCGATTATAAACTTAAAAATAATGCGAATTTTGAGTAGAAAGAATTGCTTAATAGAAACTTTGTTAAAACGAGAATGACCTAAAAATTTAAAGGAACTTTAAAAATCTTCAAAGCGACGAGGGCGGCAAATTTTCCAAATCATTTTTGTAAACTTTTGCTCTGTGCTCGTTTTTTCAAGATAATCCTAATTACTTTCGGTAAAAAACTGGATACAATTATTTGGTTTTGGTGAAAATTCGAAACCAAAAAAGACCCCATTATTGTCAGAAAAAAAAGAAAATCATCAGAAAATATTGGTTTTTTGCGTTTTCGATGAAAAACTTTTAGTTTTATGATCGGTTTTGGAGAAAACCTTAATGGTTTTCGGGAAAAACAGGAGGAATTTATATTCGTTTTGGTCCCGAATTCGAAGCTGAAAAAAGTTTTTCTTAAATTTTTACAAAGCTATAAATTTATCTTGTAATGTTTCGCGTAAAAGACCTCTAGATCGTCAGTACTTTTAAGTGAAGCTCTACAAAATAGAGCCTTCTTGAGTAGAAAGTAAAGGAAAAAAATTAAGACAAAATTAAAAAAACACTTTTTTTAACAAACTCAACAGTCTTCAGAGGTATGGAATTGACGAAATTTCCAAATAATCTGTTATAAACTTTCGCTTATTCTGTTCGTTTTTTGATAGAAAATTATTTGGTGACATACATACACCCACACTCCAACCTAGAACAAAACATACTGACCAAAGCAAGTCTTTACAAATACTCAATTATTGTGGGCGACTTTAACTTCAACAAAAACAAAACAAAACAACTGAAAAGATTTTTAGACAATTCGGACTTTATAAAACGGCACACCCCATCAACTTTTCTGATGCCCGGAAACCCAGACTCCACACCAGACGTTTTACTGCACACAACAAACTTAACAAGCACCATCAATAACATAAGCCTAACTAACGAACTTGGATCCGACCATCTGGCTATAACGTTCAACATAGACTTAAAACATACGCAACCTACCCTCAGTACACCGAATCAAGAGAGAAAGCTAAACTTAACCAAGACTGACATAGACAAAGTAAAACATCACATACATAACTATATACAATCGCAAGCACAGACCATCTCTATTGAATCCATACAACA
>NW_026017110.1:46361577-46378971 GCF_020466585.1 Dendroctonus ponderosae | reverse complement strand
TAGGCTAAGGCACATATATACTAAACAAAGGCAGAAAGACCGATTGGGTCGATAGCCTTTTTCTGTAGGAAATAAAGATTATTTATATATATATATATTTGGTTTTTGCTCCGAATTCGAAGCTGGAAAGGGATTTCAAAACTTTTTCAATAATTTTTCGCGGAAAATACCTTAAGATTGTCAGCATTTTTAAGTGAATTTTAGGAAATTGAGCATTTAGATGAAAGAGTAACTTGGCTAAACTTGGAAAATTCTGAAATTTTGAAAAAAAAAATATTATTAATAAATGACCCTTAAGATAAATGTAAAAAAGTCATCAACATTTTCTCAGCAACTGAACTGAGTTACTGCGCCGGTGAGTTGGGTGGGCGCCCCAAAACTTTTTCGTAACACTGCGCCAACTCCTAAAAATTAACTGAGTTACCCAGGCCAAATGGGAAGTTTTTCTCGTTTGCAAACTTTCGTTAATTTTCTTTAACAGCTTGACTAAAAAGTTAATCAAATTGCCGTGACCTTAGGCGCCTAATCGGCAGTTATAATTTGGAAAAAACCTGGTAAAAACCACATATTGATATTAAGTTGCTTACCCGTGCAGGTAGCAGAATTACCAAGTAAACACCCAAAAAACAAACCACCATGCGAATGCAACAACGCAGAACCTAGACTGAGTGTATTAGAAAAAGAATAAGCACGCGCGCAGGCTAAGCCTAATCATAGACTGTCCTTGTTCCACGCATTCGATTAGCATTAGCTTGGTTTACCCCGCGCAATTTGCACCGGCGAAACTTTATACAAAAATAACTAGAAACTAAAAAAGAAAGATCAAAGTATCGCATCGCTCGGCTATACCGAGCATGTTCAAACAAGCCTTTGAAGACTATCGACAATGCAAATCATGTAAATTCGCAAAACATTCAGCAAAGGGATTTTCAAAGCAGGGTGATTGAAAGTACAGTAAATAAACCGTTGGCAAATTGAAATTCTTGTCAACCTGTCGTTGTGTTAACTTATAAAAGCCGCCCCATTCGCAATGACGTTTTGAAGATTTGTTTTCGTGAAATATGTCGGACGCAATTCAGGACAACGACATGTTGGGAAATATTTGGCAAACGAATCCAGATTTAAGCAGGAAAGTTACGTTGTTTTGACATTGTTCTGATGGAATTCGTCAGTCAAAGTTGGAATAATCTCGGAAATTCATTTTCACCAATTGGATCCATCGGAAACCCGGTCTTTTTGACCGTTTTTGAAGAATTAACACTGAAAGACACACTTGCAAATATGCAATATCCTCAATTGAAAAACGGGAACCGATTTAATTCGAAAGTAAACCATTTGAAAACCCGTTTAGGTTCAGAGCAAAAGGAAATTCGGAATTAATAACACTAAGCAGATGACTTTGCATTTGTTTGAGAAATGGGAATTATGGAAATGAACGAAAACGATAGCCGGGGCCTCACGTCGGAAAATCGCGTTTCCGGACCGTGGAAAGTCCGAAAATTAATTCTTTTCGCTAACCACTCGAGCGGAATGTTTCCTGGGGTTAATAGGGCTGTTTTGTGATATTTTACGTAGGGAAAACCACAGCTTTGGCACAAAAGAAAATGGGCGAAAGCCACATTTGCCTAAAACAGACAATTTAATAAGGCAGCTAATTTTGCAAAAATCAATTTTCTAGCCAAAGCAACGGAGCCTTTGATTGGAAACACAAGCGCTTTTTTCCTTCGTATTGACCTTTTTCGTCGAAGCCAAATGAAGCTCAAAATAAACCAAAGCAAACGAGTTGAAAATAAAGCTTTTTCCGGGAGAAATGGCTTAATAAGACCGTGCCACAAAGGAGCTTTTCAGGAAGGGGCCCCAGCTTTACCTTATTAAAATACATGTTTGCATGGTGAATGAGTCCAGTCCTCTTGGGCGCCTGTTCAATCAGCGATTAAAACGCCTGGAAAGCTTCATTAAACATCCATATGAAACTGTCTATTTCCTTGCAGAAGAACAACCAAATTGTTTTCAATAAAGCTGACGTGCTCAATCAACAGCCAAGCGATTATTTGAGTGAAACTTCAGCCTGATTTGATTGATGTGACTTTCGTGCGAAAAAGTGAAACTGCCATGCAGTGAGTTTCTCGAATAAAATGGAGTTGCCTGCACATTAAACAGCTTGAGTACTTCGAAGGGAAACTCTCGGCTGTGCAATATTTTCCTTGCTCTACGCGTAATAGAAAAATAACAAAAAGTTTATGAGAAATTGCCCTTCGCACCAGAGGCAAGCGTTTGGATAAGGAAAAACACTTTGGCATTAACTCCTTGTGGGGTGCGCACTTAACTTTCAATTAAATCGCACTGGAAACTTCATTAAACATCCCTAAACAAATGCCGGTGGATTTACGATTTTTCAGTCTGTTGGGAGTTTTGAAATATTTGAAGGGGCGAATGAAATATTCAAGAAACCCCTGTCAACGATAGAAAGTTTCGTTTTTGGGACATCCTCAGGGATTTTTCAAAAAACTTTTCCACATTAAAAACGTATTAACTTCCCAGCGTTTGCAGCTGGAAGTTGTCACTATTGTGTCCGCTGATATTAAAACTTGGGGCCTTTTAAGAGCGATTGTTCTGTTTTGCGGTTGCACTCTTAAAAGTGATTTTTATGTCTCTTTATAAAACTGCTCTGTGATGTTCAAAAATCGAACCTCCCAAAGTGAAGCAAGTAGCAACTTGAAATTTTGACTATATTTAGAGATCACTTGGCTAGTAAATTCTGAAAGTGTTTTACAAATTGACTAAAATCTTCATTTTTTCCTGCTTTTTAAACACTGATCTGAAAACGGTCATTTCAACTAAACTGCGTTCTTCCCTTTAAAAATTTGCATTTTTCAAACTGAAACAAAAAACTGCTTGAAATTCCTGCTGTCTTTAGAAAGCACTTAGTTTTACAGATACAAAAAAAATAATAAACATCGCTCTTAAAACAGATTTTTGGCAGCATTGTAAACGCCAGTTTCAAAATGGATTTTCTTGCAACACGACTGTCTCTCGTTAAAAAAATTTCCTCTGCCAAAGTAAAGCAAGTAGCAACTTCACACTTTCACTATCTTCAGAAAATATTTGGGTCTATGCATGCTGAAAGTTTTATGGAATTAACTCAAACGTTTAATTTTTTTGAGTTTTGACTTGACTGAACTCTTTCTTTTCAAAATTAGCACCTTCTAGGCTAAAGCAAATAGCAATTTAAAAATTTTACTATCTTGAGAGCACATCGGGCTCTACAAATGCGGAAAGCTTTATTACCTTTAGTGGATAGGTACTCTATAGTAGGCCTGGGTAACTCAGTGAATTTTAGAATTTTGCTACGCAAATGGTTTGTTGCGCCAACCCAACGCACCGGCGCAGTAACTCAGTTCTGTTGCTGAAAAAATGTTGATGACTTTTTTTATTTGTTTTTAGATTTATTTTAATGACCATTTACTGATAATATTTTAAAAATTTCTTCAAAATTTCAGAATTTTCCAGTTTTAACCAAATTACTCTTTCTCCTAAATGCTCATTTTCTAAAATTTCACTTAAAAGTGCTGACACTCTTAAGGTATTTTCCACGAAAAATTATGAAATAAATTTTGAATCCTTTGGCGCTTTGTAAAAAGTTTCAACACAGTGTTACCCAGGTCTAGTTCGCATACGAAAGCTCCATTTGAAAAGAACTTGTAGTTTGAAGTGGGCGCTTTTATAATTTAACAACGACAAGTTGACAGAAATTTCAATTTGTGAACAGTTTATTTACTGCACTTTCAATCGCCCTGCTTTGAAAACCCTGTGCTGAATGTTTTGCGAATTTACATGATTTTTGCATTGTCGATAGACTTCAAAGGCTTGTTTGAACATGCTTGGTAATGCTGAGCGATGTGATACTTTGACTTTTTTTCAGCTAAAAAAAGTAATTTTGTATAAAGTTTCATCGGTGCAAGTTGTGCGGGGTAATTCAAGCTAATGCTAATCGAATGCGTGGAATAAGGACAGTCTATGATTAGGCTTAATTCTTTTCCTAATATACTCAGTCTAGGTTCTGCCTTGTTGCATTTGTATGGTGATTTGTTTTGTGGGATTGCACTTGGTAATTCGCCTATCTGCACGGGTAAGGAATTTAATATAATTTTGTGGTTTTTTCCAGGTTTTTTCCAAGTTCAAACTCCCGATTAGGCGCTTAGGGTCACGGCAATTTTATTAACTTTTCAATCAAGCTGTTAAAAAAAATTAACGAAAGTTTGCAAACGAGAAAAACTTCCCATTTGGCTTGGGTAACTCAGTTAATTTTTTGGAGCTGGCGCAGTGCTACGCAAATGGTTTAGTGCGCCAACCCAACGCAACAGCCAAGTAACTCAGTTATGTTGTTGGGAAAATGTTGATGACTTTTTTAACTTGTTTTTAGATTTATTTTAAGGGCCATTTATTAATAACATTTTTCAAATTTCTTCAAAATTTCAGAACTTTTCAGTTTTAGTCAAGTTACTCTTTCTTCTACACTCTCAATTTTCTAAAATTTTACTTAAAAATGCCGACAATCTTATGGTATTTTCCGCGAAAAAATATGAATTAAATTTCGAATCCTTCGTCGCTTTGTAAAAGTTCTGAAATCCCTTTCCAGCTTCAAATTTGGAACAGAAATCAAATAATTTTCTATCAAAAAACGAACGGAATAAGCGTCACCTCCATACCCTCTGTCCCCCTGTAGACTGTTAAAAAAAAATGTTTTTTAGTTTTGACTGTTTTTTTTTCTTTACGTTCTACCCAAAAACGCTTAAAGTGCGGACGCTTAAAGTGCGATTATTGCTTGACTAAGGATTTTCATGAACAAACGGCATTCCTGCATCCAGGCAGGTCCAGCACGAAGTTTTTGTGGTTAGTTTTTGAATTGTGCGCTTCAAATCGTCAAATACATAATCCTGCAGAAAGTGCTGATTTAAAGAATTTATTGGGCAAACCGCAATCATGCCTCCAAGCAGGTATTTGACAAATTTGTCAGCATTTTTTGGTTAGTTTTTAAATTGTCTTCTTCAAACCTTTAAATGCACAAACGTGAATGAAGTGGTTGTTTAAGGAGTTTATTGGACAAAACGCAATGATGTTTCCAAGCAGGTATTTGACAAATTTGTTAGCCTTTTTGTGGTTAGCTTTTCAATTCTACTCTTCAAACCTTCTAATGTAGAAACACGAATAAACTGGCCTGTTTAAAAAGTTTAATGGACAAACGGCAATCATGCCTCCAGGCAGGTTGCTAACAAATTTGTCACCGTTGTTTGGCTAGTTTTTGAATTGTGCTTCTCAAACTTTTAAATCCAAAAACATGCCTGCTTACAGAGTTTATTGGACAAACGGCAAGAATGCAACCAGACTAGGCCTAAGTAACTCAGTACATTTTTAGGAGTTGGCGCAGTGCTACGCAAATGGTTTGGTGCTCCAACCCAACACATCGGCAAAATAACTCAGTTCGAAAATGCTGATTACTTTTTTTTACTCGTTTTTAGATTTATTTTAAAGGCCATTTATTAATAATATTTTTAAATGTCCTCAAAATTTCAGAATTTTCCAGTTTTAGCCAAGTTACTCCTTCTTCTAAAGGCTCAATTTTCTAAAGTTTCACTTAAAACTGCTGACAATCTTATAGCTTAGGTATTTTCCGCGAAAAATTATGAAATATATTTTGAATCCTTCGTCGCTTTTTAAAAACTTTTGAAATCCCTTTCCAGCTTCGAATTTGGACGAACAATCAAATAATTTTCTATCAATAAACGAACAGAATAAGCGAAAGTTTATAACGAAAATTTCGTCACCTCCATATCTCTGAAGACTGTAGAGTTTGTGAAAAAAAATGTGGTTATGTAGTTTTGACTGATTTTTTTGCTTTTTCAGCGTCAAATTCGGGACAAAAACGAAAATAAATTCTTCCCGTTTTTCCCCGAAAACCATTAAGGTTTTCTCCAAAACTAATCACAAAACCAAAAGTTTTTAATCGAAAACGCATGAAAACATTATTTTCTGATGATTTTCTTCTTTTCTGACAATAATGGGGTCTTTTCAGCCAAAAAGGACAAAATTTATTTTGCTAGAAAATTCGATTCATTCATCGGTTTGCAAAGAACTTTAGAAAATCCATTTCTGCTTCGAATTTTCACCAAAACCAAATAATTTTATTAAGTTTTTTACCTAAATTAATTAGGATTATCTTGAAAAAACGACCAGAGAGCAAAAGTTTACAAAGATGATTTGGAAAATTCGTCGCCCTCATCGCAAAATTTCTATTAAGCAATTCTTTCTACGCACAAATCGCATTGCTTTTTAGTATTACTTAAAACACTGACAATCTTCAGGTATTTTCTGTGAAAAATTATAAGATACATTTTATTGGAACACCCGCCTCCTAAACCGCTTCGCAAAAATTTTTGGATAACTTTTCGCTGCTTCGAATTATGGACAAAACCTTAATAATTATTTCTAGGTTTTTTCCAAAAATATTTCTCCAAACTGAAATGACCCTTTTTTAGATGTGCAAATTCCAGTCTCGGGTCTCGTAAAGCTTCAATAAATCACTTATAGTTGTAAGTCAATCTCATCAACCGATGAGTTATAACTCGTTAACTCAGAGAGCGGCAACAACTCAATAGCACAACTCAACACAGTGTTACGCAGGCCTACTCTATAGATACTAAAAGTTTCGAAGAAATCGCCCAAAATACAAATTTTTTTCTTCCTGATTACAAAAAGTACGTAACATTTGCATCAAATTAAGATTGTTTTACTGATCAGTATTCCCACAACTTATAGCCGCTTGAAGCACAAAGTTTCATCCTTATGGGCATCATCAGAGACTTCCCTTTATCCAAGATAACTTTACCAACACTTTCAAAAGTATCAAATTGAAACAACTGGTGAAATTCAAGCATAAAACTTACATTGACATGCCCTTTCTTGCTGTCCTGCCGTTCTGCGGACGATCGTTGAAGATGGCGACTCAGAGCGAACATTTCCGCTAGGCGAGAGCGTGTTTTACCGGTGGTTGTTTGCTCAGAAACGGCCGGTGCCACCTGCTGAGGGCTCCGTCTTCGGGAGTTTGGGAAAACCAAGTGCTCGATGTCCGGAGTGTATCTAGAACAAAAAATCACCCCAACATTGAAAGTAAAACTACGCTAAATGACGCTATTAATGGTTGAACAAAGAACGTGTATCGCGTTGCTGGTAAAAGGGATGTTTTATTCAGTTGCGGAATCGATAAACTCCATTCGACAGCAAAGATACCATTTATTCAATCCACTAACACAACCCCATTGTGTCGGCGATGGAAATTTTCGAATCCCTGATAGCTGCAAGGTATTGGCAATGATTTCTCGATTTATTTTCCTTAATAGCAAGGGAAAATTGCTCGGTTTTTTTCGTGACATTTCCATTGAATCACACAAGAACTTTGAATAATTCGCATTCATGCAAACAATTGGCAAATAATTTAATTCGTTGAATAAGCCTGTTACATTCCGACCAGTCAGACATTGTGATGAAAATCAATAAACACCAAGCTTACCCTTTGCAATTTAGCATAAATGTGCCAGTGAATTATTACAGGTTAAATGCTCGATTTTAGCTAATCAGATTTTGTACATAATCTGAGGGTGAAATGGGCCAGCCATTATTTCCTGCCTAATTATTATAGCAATAAAACCCGTTGGATAATATTTATCCATCAGTAAACTCAATGTGAGCAGAATTGAAAACAGCAAACATACGAGCAATGGTGAAAAAACGGCATAAATGCAACGCGCATTGAATCAGAAGTATGGCAACTTTGGAAGAAAAAGAGGAAAAGTACCAGTGAAATTGGTGATTTTTTCAGTTCTTCAGAGGAGTATTTTTCAGAGCGGTTCACGTTCGGACAACATTAAATCAGCTCTGTCCATTCAAGAAAAAGGCGTTTAAAACTTTGATGTGATCAAAGAGCAGGTTGGTTCTTCTCCGCGCCTTCTTCCATTCAGCAAGTTCAAATAATTGAGGTCAGAGTCGCATTTGGTTCTGCAAGTTAACAGCGAAAATGCTGTTGACGCAAATCTGCATCAGCATTCACACCATTTTCCCATTGACTATGTCGACATCGCAAATTCGATTATTCAGTGCCAATTTCAGCTTGTCGACACTTGGCAAGACAATGTGCAAATTCAGCTGAGGCTCGGCTGTTTTTCTTGCTGTTAGAGGGTCATTTAGTTGGAAAACCAAGTTTTTTTTTAGGAGAACAAATGCACGAAAAGTGCTGGGCTTGTGTTAGAATTAATAGAATGACTCGATCACGAAAGCCCAATAGAAGGTGAAATTGCTGAAAATAATCCTGGGGTAGCAAAAAAAAAATTCCAGGCACTTTTTTTCCAAGTTAGTTTCTTCGTAAACAAAATTTTACAAAAATCGATGGGTTTTTTTATGCAAATGGCTGAAAAGACCCAAGGCTAAGGTCCAATAAAAAATTAGAGAAATTGGCTTTGATCGAAGATATTCTGGAAAATCGGAAGAAAAATTTCCTGTCAGTTCTTCTCAAAATCTCTTCATTGAAAGAAAAGTGCACAAGGACTAAATATATTCAAAAAATATTTCGGACTATCGTAAGAAGAATTTCTAGTCAATCTTTCTCATGTTTTTTCAAATGATTAAATAATCTTGGAATAGAGAAAGAAGAATTGACAGTCAAGTCGTGCCTTAGTGGTTAGATATTGTCTAATAAATTCAAGCACTAAGGCAACATAGAAGCTAGAATGAGTGGTGAAGAAATTCTGGAATTGCAGGAAATTGGAAATGGCTAGAACTGCCCAAGTACTAAGACACAAAGAATCAGTTGGAACTGCTGACACAAAACTGGAATAGCGAACGAAGAACTTTCCGGCAATTTTTCTCAAATGGTCTTTTCTAGCAGAAAAATGCATGTAAATTCGTTGAATTTTTGTTGTAGCGGCTGCGGCCCAATAAAAGATAGAACGAGTTCGAAGTGCTTTAAAAATCCTGGAATAGCTGAAGAAGAACTTCCAGTAACTTTTTCTCAATATCTCTGTTCTGGAAGAAAACTGTTGAAAAACAACCGATGGGTTTTGGATAAAATGGCTAGATTTAAAGCCAATTGACATGATAGAATGGGTGGCAAGGCTGAAAAAAATCCTGGAGCAGCAAAAGAAAAGTTTCCTAGCAATTCTTTTCAAAATCTATTTTTTTTGGAAGAATTTTTTTTAGAAGATGGAATAAGTGAATGTGTCATAAAATCTTGGAATTGTGTAAGAGGTCTGTGCCTAGATTCCAGTCAGTTTTTCTGAAAGTATGTTTTTATCTGAAAGAAATTGGCACAAAAATCGACAGGTTCTTGTTAAAATTTCTAAAATGTCCACAGTACTAAGACTGCATAGAATATAGAAGAGTGCTCAAGAAATTTCTGGAATACCGGAAGAAAATATCAAGTCAACTCTTATTAAAGTATTTTTTGTGAAAGAAAGCTGCACAAAAAGCAAAAGTTTTTTTGTATAAAATGGCAAAAATGACCCAAGTTCTAATCGGCAACAGAAGATAGAATGAGTAGAAGATGCTGAATACAATTTTGGGATTGCGCAAAAAAATCTCCAATTGATTTTTTCCAAAGTTGCTTTTCGGAAACCAAAATAATCTAAGATCGACGATCGATGGGTTCTTAATAAAATGCTTAGAACAAAGATCGAATATTGAAAATGCTGAAATAGTAGAAGATGCGTTTCCAGTCAAATATTCTCAATTTTTTCTCCTGCAAAAAAACTGATGGAAAACAAATAGTAGGTAACAAAACACCATAGAAGATAGAATGAGTTAAAAAATGGATTTCCGTAAGGAAAATGCCCAGTCAATTTTTTGAAAAGTATATTTTGTGGAAAAAATTGCACAAAAGTCGATGGGATATTGTTAAAATGGCCCTGGAGCACCATAAAAGATAGAATGAGAAAAGAAAGCTGACAAAAGTCCTAGAATTAGGTAAGAACAAGTTCGAATAAATTTTTCTCCAAGTCTGTTTTTCCTCAATTTCAAAAAAATTTAAGTAAATTGAACAAAAATCGACGAGTTAAGTCGAACTCCAGGAAAAACGGAAGAAAAATTTCAAGTCAACTCTTCTTGAAGTCAATTTTCTAAATTAACGCTGAATTAAAACTGAAAGTTCACCATTTCCGTTAGAATAAGCTCGAATTACTCAAACAAATTATGGAATAACGAAAGAAAATGTCAGTGAAATTCTGCTCTAATTGTTTTTTCTGGGGAATAAATGCTGAAAACAGATGGATTTTGGCTATTATGAACCACAATATTAAGGCACCATAGAAGATGGAATATGTAGCAAATGGGATAAATATCCCGGAATTGCGTATTATAAATTGTTCCTAAATTTAATTTAATGTCTTTTTTTGAAGAAAATTGCTCAAAAACTAAAAGGTTTATGTTGATATGCCTAGAAAGAGCTGCAAAAAGTTTTCCAATCAAATGTATCTTATCATTTTTCTCAAAAATAAAAATTCCCAAAAAGATTATTGATAAATGACCCTTTAAATAAATCTAAAAACAAGTAAAAAAAGTTAACAACATTTTCCCAGCAACGGAACTGAGCTACTGTGCCGGTGCGTTAGGTTGGCTCACCAAACCATTCAGTTGAACCTGAGTTACCCAGGACTACTCTAAATCCCGAAAGTTTCAAATTTGCTTCTGCATCAGAGAACTTATGGCCATTTTTTTTCTGGAACTCAGTCACTTGTATAAATTTTGAAAAAACCGTGGAATAGCAGAGGAAAAATGTCAGAAAGAGTTAATCCTTCTCAAAAGGTCGTTTCTAGAATACAAATGCACGGAAACTTACGAATTTTTGTTAGCACGGCTATGTTTATTAAGACATAGTAGAACATAGAATGGAAATTTATGAAAAAAAATACTGAATTAGCCGAAAAAACTGCAATTCTTCTCAAAGTCTCTTTTCTGCAAAAAAACATGGTATGAAACCGATGTGTTTTGCAATAATTTAGTTCTTAGAAAAAGTTATGAATGCTGAAATAGTCAAAGAAAAAGTTCCAGCCAATTCGTCTCAAACTGTCTTTCCATGAAGAAAACTGCCCTAAAAAATAGAATGAGTTGAAAAAGCTGAAAAAAATCGTGGAATATCAGAAGAAGAATTTCCAGTCCATTCTTCTCACAGTTCCCTTTTTTGGGGAGAAGACTGCGCGCAAACCGATAGGTTTTGTTCGCACAGCTACAACGATTCAATTGTGAAGACACAACGAGTTGGAAATTCCGGAAAAAGTCCTGGAACGACAATCCAGACAAAGAACTTTGCTAATTAAATCCCATTACAGAGTCTGGATGCTATCCGGAGCGAATCTCGGTGATTTCCCCATTACACAAATACAACGTGAAAACGTCCCGTGTTTTCCAAGCACCCGTCCACCTTTTGAAGTTGATATCCTATGAAATGCCATAAATAGGGTTTTTTTTCCTTTCCAGCAAATACACCCTCGACTCGTTATGAAATTAATTCCGACATTTTGATACCCTTTTCACGGAAATTAAGAATTTAATACTTTCGCCTCCCGAATGTTTTTAGTCGCATTTCATAAACGAACTGTTGGATTCAGAGGCAACGGAACGAAATTAAAAACTTATTCGAATTTCCTCGCTTGAAACACTTACCCGGGATCCATTCGCACGAAATCTTGCATGCTCAGTTTGGATGGGGGCGCTTTGGACGGCTGTCTGGACAGCGCGACTTTTCGCTTCACATTGAAGGGCATCCGTTGACTTGATGGACTGTCGGACAGCTGCAGCAGCCGGTCGCGGATGTGCTGCAGGTCGTCCCGGGACATGTTGTCACTTCCGCTTCCGGCCCTGCAACCGATCACTTCCGATTGTCCATTTCCTCCTTCAAGCCTGATGACTCGCTCTCTTCTGCGTCAAGTGAAACCCCCATCTGAAAGAAACGCACTCAGTTCAGTGCTGCCCTAAAGTTATTTGTCAAAAAGTTTTGTGGCCAGTGCCCGAAAAAGGTCCCGGACTAGTTCCGGTCGCAGAAAAAACTTTCTTCCCGACGTTTCTCAGGCACAAGTGCAATACATCTTCAGATATATTTTGACCAAAAGTCCTCGGGTTTCGGCTTTTTTTTGCCTGCGAAACGTCAGGAATAAATTATTCTCTACACCGGCCTCAAAGGGCGAAAACCTCATCAGTTTTCTTGCTTATTGACTCGGATTTACATCCGGTAAAAAAACCAACTGGGGATAAGGTATTAAGTAGGTCTGGGTAACACTGTGTTAAGTTGCGCTATTGAGTTGTTGCCGCTCTCTGAGTTAACGCGTTATAACTCATCGGTTCATGAGTTATAAAGCGTTATGAATGAATTCTGAATGATTGTCAGCATTTTTAAGTGAAACTTTAGAAATTTGCGCATTTAGAAGAAAGAGTAACTTGTCTAAAACTGAAAAATTCCGAAAAAGTCATCAACATTTTCCGAGAAACGGACCTGAGTCACTGCGCCGGTGCGTTGGGTTGGAGCACCAAACCATTAGCGTAGCACTGCGCCAGCTCCTAAAAGTTCACTGAGTTACCCAGGCCTAGTATTAAGGACCAAACACACTTGATCTTTCAACAGTTTATTAATTTATCAGTTTCAATATTCTTCTTCAGATTTCTGGTTGAAAATTGCATCCAAAATCTCCTGCAGAATTGGGCTGATTATCCTGCTGATGCGTTCATGGTTGTAGTCGACAAAGTCAATCACTCTTGCTATTAGAATGTCGAGGAATTCGTTCACATCCTTGCTGATATCGTCGCTTTTGTAAATGCCTTCAACATGGAGCTGGAAGGAAGCAATTCACTGCTGTTACAAAAATAATGGAGGAAACCCACCCAAGTGTTTTTGCCCACGGAAAAATCCACGGAAGCATTCTGGAAGTTGCTGATGTTAGTGGGCACCAAAGAAACATCCGCCAGAGTGAACAAGTTGATGACCAAAGAATCCAAGTTGGCACTATTAGAAGAAAAACCAAAAAAAAAAATCATAATTGATAAGAGTAGAATTGACAGTCTCAAGATTGAATTTATGAAGCAGATTTATTCTTACAAATATTTAGTTTTTTTATTAGTCGGCGTTTTGGCAAGAATTAAGCACCTCAGAGAAATTTTCTACAGGGTGGCAAAAGGAAAATGCATAATTTCGGTCACTTCCTGATGCTCCTGGTTGTAAAAAATGAGTCTTTTTCAATTTAAACACCAAAAGTTTACAAAGAATCCAAACACCTTTTAACAGTTTGCAGGGTGGTCCCAAAAAAATCGACTTTTTGGTATTGCAGCAATAACTTTTCTGCTCTTGGTACGATTTTCACCACCTGGAGCTCATGTTCAGGCTAAAAGTTCATCCACAAATCCAGACAAAAATTGCGGGGTTGCGTGAAAATTGATTCAAATCAGAACTGCCCCCGAAATATGTTCTGACAGACTTTCAACTAAAGTACCCTTTTAAATATTTCGTTCATGCATGCTACGCGCTATGTTGCTACGCGCTATGTTGCTACGCGCTATTTTTCTCAATTCGGCTGGGAAGTTATAGCTTGAATTTGAGGCCCAGATT
The DNA here is from genome assembly GCF_020466585.1 of Dendroctonus ponderosae. Lineage (NCBI taxonomy): Eukaryota > Metazoa > Arthropoda > Insecta > Coleoptera > Curculionidae > Dendroctonus > Dendroctonus ponderosae. The sequence continues at coordinate 46,365,332 of NW_026017110.1, read as the reverse complement.
TTAAAAATCGGATCAAGATTAGAAAAGTTATGGCTGCAAGGCCAACACGTTAATATTTATTGAGACCACTACGTAAGTAAAGATAATGGTCAAAAAAATAAAAAAAAAACGTTTTGCGACTTCATGCTTGTGGCATAGAAATAGCAAAAACTTTTTCTTGTTTCAACTTGAAAAATTACTAGAGGTTTCATGGTGAAATATATCGAAAGCAGCGAAAGAAATCGACTTAAACCAAGTACCTACACATTTTCTGATTAGGAAACATCGGAGGACAAGGAAATTATCTTATAAAAAGTTTGATAGTTGGGATACGAGTTGTTGATTACCTGAGATTACCCAAGGCGAAATATGGCAACAGCTGCCCAAGTAACAGACTGGCTTCGTAATCGAAGAACAAACTCAAACCGCCAATTTCCAATGTTAAATTAACTGAAGATGGTGTTAGGGCGTGGTACTCCACATCGATACTTTTGGCAACAATGCTACTGAATCCAACCAGCTCCAAATGGGACACATTGAGCCATCCGCTAAAAAACACCAAATCGTTTCTTGCTCAACTAATAGAGCCTGACGGTAAATTGAACTCGCTACGTGATTTAATCAGAACGGATATAGTCCCGCGGGACCGCAGCGAATAAATAAAACCACAGCTTATTTATCTCCCAGTTAATCAAAACTCGTCGTCATAACTTACGTTAAAAGTACGTTGTTGTAACGTTCGAAAAGTGACGGAACTTTCAGGGGATCATCCAGACCATCCAGTAAACTATTGATGGTGATATTAATGAAATCTTCCACTACACCCTGAAGATGTGCGTTCTTATTGGGAGCAGGTGAAGCTAAAGTTGAATGTTGCTTCCAATACACAGTGACCGGAAAATAGGTTTCACTTTACTTACCAGCAATATTTTGGGCGAGCGCCACTAAAACACAGCAGAAAACCACAAAACTCGACATTTTCATGCAGACCATTGCAATGCGTCTGGATATTAAACAAGTGGCTCGATTAGATTACGCACAATCACTCGTTTTCATCGTATAAAAAATTCGATTCCACTCAAAATACACGAAAACAACCGGTGAATTGCCCAATGGATAAAAGTCTGGCTAAGTGGCCCCGGCAGGGGTGGCAGGCGCAAAGGACCTCCAGTCCAAAGGACAAATAAAGAAAGCGTCCACTTCGGGCAGAAAGTGTTGAAAAAATGTTTCTTTTACTCGAATTCAAACGGATTTTACGGTGACTCGAGTAAATGGAACTATTTTCATTCCGATAGTTTTAGTTGGAAAAGTCGCATCCGTTGTCAGTTTGAATTAAATTGTCTTACTGTCTACAAGAAACTCTTTAAGCCATAGATACAATTGCAATTATCGTACCTAGAAACGGTGAAATTCACACCATAGTGGCACGCAAAAGTCCGCTAAAATATTGGAAAAAAATATCGTCTCAATTTCTAAAGCCCAATAGAAGATAGATTCAAGGAGAAATGTAAAAATTTCTGAAACAGCCGAAGAAGTATTTGCAGCCAATTTTTCTCAAAGGGTCTTTTCTCGAAGAAAAATTCACGCAAATTGACGCCTTTTGGTTAAACTGGATAGAAGAATCCAAATGCTTCTTAGCAAAATCGCAGATAGAGTCAGTTGAAAATGCTGGAAAACATCCTGGAATAGCAGAAGGAAAATTTAGAGTCAATTATTTTGAAAATCTCTCTTCTGGCAGAAAACCGCTAGAAGCCAGGCGATGTTAGACGTCAACCTATAAGGCTCAATAGAAGGTGCAAAAAGTTTCAAAGGTTGAAAGAACTTCTGGGAAAGCGAAATAATAATTTCAAGTTATTTCTGCTCAAGTCTGTTTTCTGGAATAAAACTGCTCGAACCAAGGGGTTTTCCTTAAAGTCACCCATACGAAAAAGCCAAATAGAAAATAGGATGACTTGGAAAGTTTTGGAAAAGGCTTGAAAGAGCTGAAAGCTGCTAGAAATCCAATGAGTTTTGGTAAGAATGTGTAAAATGACTAAAGTTGTAAAAAAATTGAATGAGTAGGAAAAGTTTTAAAAAATCCTGGAATAGAGAAAGAGGAGATTCCAATCAATTATTTTTAAGTCCCTTTGTTGGGAGAAAACTGCTAGAAATCTCATGGGTTTGGGAGAGAAAGGATAGGATACTTCGAGTTCTAAAGCCCAATAGAAAATGGACTTCTGTACGAAAGAAAAATGTCCAGTGAATTGTTCCCAAAATATATTTTCTGAAATAAAAATGTCCGAAATTCGATGGCTTTTTATTAAAATAGCTAAATCGATTCAGTAGTCCATTAATGGTGAAATTAATAAAATCTTCAACTGCACCTCAAAAATATGCGATTTTTTTTGGAGCAGCTAAAGTTGATAGTAGCTTCCAGTACACCGCGACTAAAACTTAAGTTTCACTTTACCTATCAGCAATATTTTGGGCTAGCGCCACTAAAACACAGCAGAAAACCACAAAACTCGACATTTTCATGCAGACCATTGCAATGCGTCTGGATATCAAACAAGTGGCTCGATTAGATTATGCACAATCACTCGTTTTCATCGTATGAAAAATTCAATTCCACTCAAAACACACGAAAACAACCGGTGAATTGCCCAATGGATAAAAGTCTGGCTAAGTGACCCCCCAGGGGTGGCAGGCGCAAAGGACGTCCAGTCCAAAGGACAAATAAAAAAAGCGTCCACTTTGGCCAGAAAAAGTGCTGAAAAAATACTTCTTTTATTCGAATTCAAGCCGATTTTACGGTGACTCGCGTAAGTGAAACTATTTTCATTCCGATAGTTTTAGTTGGAAAAATCGCTTCAGCTGTCAGTCTGAATTAAATTGTCCTACTGTCTACAAGAAACTATTTAAGCCATAGTTAAAATTGTAATTATCGTACCTTGAAACGGTGAAATTCGCCCCCTTAGTGGCAAGCAAACGTCCGATAAAGTATTGGAAAAAAATATCGTCTCAAATTCTAAAGCCCAATAGAAGATAGATTCTCATGGAAACAGCCGAAGAAGATTATGCAGCCAATTTTTCTCAAAGGGTCTTTTCTCGAAGAAAATGCACGCCTTTTCGTTAAACTGGATGGCAGAATCCAAATGCTTCTTAGCAAAATAGCACATAGTCAGTTAAAAATTATGGAAAACAGCCTGGAATAGCTGAAGGAAAATGTCGAGTTATTTATTTTGAAAATCTCTCTTCTGGCATAACAGCGCTAGAAGCCAGGCGAGTTTCAGTTATACGTCAACCTATAAGGCTCAATAGAAGGTACAAAAAGTTTCAAAGGTTGAAAAATGTTCTGGAAAAGCGAAATAATAATTTCAACTTATCTCTGCTCAAAGCCCAAAGTTGTAAAGCCCAAAAAAAATTAATCGGTTGGAAAAGTTGAAAAAGCTGTGGAATAGCGAAAGAGGAGCTTCCAATCAATTATTTTTAAGTTCCTTTGCTGGACGAAAACTGCCAGAAATCTCATATGTTTTGGATAGAATGCCTAGAATGATTCGAGTTCTAAACCCATTAGAAGATGGATTTCTGTACTAAAAAAATACCCATTGATTTTTTCTCAAAATATCCTTTCTGAAATTAAACGCCCCGAAACTCGATGGCTTTTTATGGCAAATTAACGCCTTTTGGTTAAAATGGATCGAAGAATCCAAATGCTTCTTAGCAAAATAGCAAATAGAGTCAGTTGATAATATTGTTTATAGTTAATTAATATTATTATATTAATAAGTTCCCCC
>NW_026017110.1:46306605-46361538 GCF_020466585.1 Dendroctonus ponderosae | reverse complement strand
AGGGGCCGCAGACACAAAGGACGTCCAGTCCAAAGAACAAACAAAGAAGGCGTCTATTTCGGCCCGAGAACGCGCTAAAAAACGATCCGTTTACCCCCAGAGAGACTTTTTGGGAAAACAGTGTCAAGCATTCGCGTTCCTTTATGATTTATATTTGCCGCACACTCTCAAGGGACGTCTAGTTCAAGACGCACGGATGACAGTAGCGTATTTGCACAAAACACGCGAGTGTAACGAAGCGATCGATCCGCATTCAAGCGGCAAGGTTTATCTGGAATAATTGGGCATTCTTGGTGATTAGAGCAAGTAACACTACTTTTAGTTGGAAAAAAGTTAACTTGTCTACAAGAAACTCTTTGAGGAATATTTAAAATTGCGATTATCGTACCTTAAAACGGATCCGGAACGTAAAATTCACCCCATAGCGACACGCAATAGTCCGTTAAAGTGATGCGAAAAAGAGTGGCAATCAACAACAACACATTTCTGGATATTCTCGTCCGATTAACGATCCCGATTACTACGGTTACTACAAGTAGAAAGCACGTACACGTGAAAATCTGAAGACAAAACTTCGTGGGACGCCACTCAGTCTGCCAGCGTCGAAACACTGTCGATTCCGCGTCTGGAAGCGAATATCCAGATGGCATGCGCATCTGCAACACTTGCATCCATCCAGTTCTGGACCAATATCCAAGAGAATTATTTAAATCCCATTATTTCCACCTGAATTTTGCCACTCCATTCAGCGATTTGCACTCGGAAAATTCCGTATGCCTGTTTTCTGAGCTGAAGGAATCATTGTCCAGCTCAGAAACTCCTCAATAGTCACACAGTCGATATGTGGTAGTTGAGCGGGTCACATGCATCTATTATAGTGGAGTTTTAACCTAAAACCTATGAGAGGAAGCACAAAAATGTGCTGGAGTCTTTGTGGTTTGTATGTGTAATTGTTTTACTCTTTATTAAAACAGAGGCTTCAAGAGCAACAAGTACAAGTAATTGATGATGTTGCTCACCGAGTGACGCAACAGATGAACCATTAATAGAGATGGCGCTGTGCGTTTCATCCCACAACAGAAAATGAGTGGGTGAGTAGCGGTTTTTAGGGTATCGGTCCTGAGGAGGGCTCAAATGAAAGCCGAAACTTTATGCTTCCAAGCTTGAAGTCAAATAATATCTGACGAAGAGGCATATTCAAAACGTTCGCGGTCTGTAGAACAGGGTTTTCTCCATAAAACGTAAGAACGTTCAATGTTTCCCCTCGTTCGCTTTTTATATAATTAGTTTCAAAAAATGCGCATGAATGAAACATTATTGGCGAGTCAAAAATTCCCTGTTGAAAGAGCAAATTCGAGATTTTGATTGGAGTAGGCAAGACAGACAAACAGGTTTCAAAAAAAATTGTTAAAAATTCTTTGATGAAAAGGCAAATTCAAAACTTTTTATGTTTATGTTACTCAGTTTATAGAGAAACTATGAAACGCAATAAGACAAAATTCTTTCTCTCGTTACCCTTTGAAAGCACCAAGGTGTTTTGAAAGTTTCCCATAAGACGCGTGCATAATTTCAAAACCAGCGAGTTTAATACAAATGTGAAAAAATCTCTTATGAAGAAGTAAATTTGAAACTTTTGGCGTTGATAGTGCTGAGTGGAAAATGCTAGGGCCTGGAAACGGATTCGCAAAGCAAACTAGTTTCAAATAAAACTTTAGAAATGCTCTGATAAAGTGGCCAACTTTTTTCTCTGTAAAACGAACAACTCACAACTTTGCTTCGCATTCGCTTTTTACATCATTCGTATGGGAAAAGACGAGTGCATGAAACAGTCTTGGCGAAACAAGCGAGTTAAAAAAAATGTCAAAATTTCCCAACTGAAGGGCGAAATTTGGGATGTTTGCAGCTTGTAAAACTGGGATTTCACTATGAAAGTCAAAAACCGAAATTGTTCGTCTCGTGTATGTTTTACATAACAAGTACCTATCAGAAAAGATAAGCGAGTTTCAGAAGAAATGCCCACAAATTCTCTGATGCAGAAGCAAATTCGAAACTTTCGGAATTTAGACTAAGCTTGGGAATTCAGTGAATTTTTAGGAGTGGGCGCAGTGCTGCGCAAATGGCTTGGTGCGCGTCACCCAACGCACCGGCGGAGTAACTCCGGAGTAATTCCGTTTTTGGGAAAATGTTGATAACTTTTTAATTGTTTTTAAATTTGTTCTAAGGGCCATTTATTAATAATATTTTTCAAATTTCTTCAGAATTTCCAATTTTAGCCAAGTTACTCTTTCTCCTAAATTCGCCTCATAAATCGCTTTGCAGGGGATTTTAGAAAACTCTTTTCAACTTCGAATTTGGCTCAAAAACCAGGTAATTTTATTGACTTTTTAACCGAAAGCAATTAAAGTTACCTTGTAAAAACGACCAAAGCAAAAGTTTTCTACAAATTATTTGGAAAATTCGCCACCCTCATCGCTCTGAAGACTTTTTAAGTTTCTTTAAAATTTCAATCTTTTTAGTTTAAGCAAAATTTGTATTAAGCAATTCTTTCTACGCAAAAAAAGTAGTATTTTTCAAGTTTTACTTAAAAATACCGACAAGCTTCAGGTATTTTCTGTGAAAAATTTAAAATAAATTTTATTGGAACACTTAACAGCTTTGTAAAAATTTCTCCAAATCCTAATAATTTTTTCTTGATTTCTTCCCAAAAATATTTTCCCGTACAGAACATGCGAAAGCAAAAATTATAATCAATTATTTTGAAAACTCGTCACCTTCGTCGCTGTGAATGATTTGATTTTTTTAAATTCCGGTTTCTTCACTTTTAGGTCAATATTTGTAAACAAAACTCTCTCTAACCACGTTTTACTGTAAATTATGGCGAACTGAGAGTCGTTTATGCGAAAAAATTAAGAGATCGATTTTACAACAAAACTCGTCGTCTTCTTTATCGTCTTTTTCAAATACCCGTTTTACCTTTCAATCTGGGACAAAAACGAAACAAAGTTCTTTTGTTTTTTTTTTTCAAAAAAATTTAAGTTTCCCAAAAAACACTCAGAGAAAGCGAAATCATATATTCAACTATTTGGAAAACTCGTCACTCTCATCGCCCCGAATAATTTTTAAGTTGCTTCAAAATTTCCGGTTTTTTTCGTTTTAAACCAGATATTTTCAAGCAATCGTTTCGCCCGATAAGATAAATCTCAGTAAATTTTTAGGAGTGAGCGCAGTGCTACGTAAATGGTTTAGTGCGCCAACCCAACGCAACAGCCCAGTAACTCAGTTATGTTGTTGGGAAAATGTTGATGACTTTTTTAACTTGTTTTTAGATTTATTTTAAGGGCCATTTATTAATAACATTATTCAAATTTCTTCAAAATTTCAGAACTTTTCAGTTTTAGTCAAGTTACTCTTTCTTCTACACGCTCAATTTTCTAACCAACTCAACGCTCCAACCCAACGCACCGGCGCTCCGTTCAGTTGCTGGTAAAACGTTGATGACTATTTTTAGATGTTAAAATTCCAGTCTCGGTCATCAGTAAACGAGTTATAACTCGATGAGTTAAAACTCATTAACTCAAAGAGCGGCAAAAACTCAAAAGCGCAGCTCAACACAATATCACCCAGGCCTAGTTTAGAGTACCGAGTTTTCCGTATAAAACGCAACAAGACTTAACTTAACTTCTCGGTCGAAATGTCGAATAAAACCTTAGCTTCCTGCAAATTTTGGAGCTAAAAGATTGCCAAAAATATCTGCAAAATATGCAAGTGCAAAACTTTGTGGGTTTGCAAAACTGGATTTTACAAATCAACAAACAAAATAATTGCCGTATAAGCAACAAAATTAAACTAATTTAGAATATTTTGAAAAATTCAAACAATCTGCACCAGTTGAAAGAGAATATCCAAAAACACGGCAACTGTTGAGTTTAAGTAATTCTACTTATAATTCGATGGAGATTAAAAATTGAGACGAACAGCAGGTGCTTCTAGTTGAAAAAAATAAGTTGATGATCGCACCTCATTTTTATCACCCTGTGCAAATTCGGTTGGTATAGAAAAATTGCGTTTCAAAATATAAATAAGTATACGACCCACTAACATTGGAACTTATCGCTCTTTTTACCGCAATTATTCGCCTGTAACGCCACAAACGTTGATAACTTCTTCTACGATAAGAAAATCACCAAACATTTCGGTAAATCCGGCCGGGAACTGGCCGATTATTTCCAGTACGGATCTGTGCAATGACGCACAACTGATACAGGTTTCCTCCAGCAGGATTTCGTGGCAGGGTCGTGGCAACTGCGATGGCAATACGAGAAAACAATCAAGCGGACAAAGGCGAATAGTTCACGGTACGATCGCGCTAGTATGCTAGTACCATCGACAAACAAATTCCTAGCTGCTCCTGCGAGAGTTTGGCATCGTTTTACTGCGTACAGCGTGTCGTTTATCCGTGTTCTGCCGTGATTAAAGTGCAATTTTTTGGGTGTCAGTCACGCTCAGTGGCGCTTTTTTTGTGGCCGAAGACATGCTAGATTTTCGGTCAAATTGCAACAGCAAAGTCGCGTCAGCCAGAAAGTGTGCACAATATGGTCGATTTCTAATGTAAACAGCCTTGTTATTGCCGACAAGTAAGCAGCTTTCACAGGACAACTGGTATGTCATGACTGCTGCTGGCGCTTTTTTCAAATTTTTCGATCTAACGCCAATTGCCGCATAACGGCGCCCAGAAAGGTCAATGAGTCTGAACCGTCTGAACGATGAAAAAAACGAGTATTAAAATATCTGCATATTCAACCCAAGGACTTTTTAATAATTCAACAAGCAGCCTCTTTTAGCACCTCAGCATGCTAATTGAGTCCATCGTCCGCGCAAAGCGCGCTCGAGTGGAGCAAAAACATTAATTTCATATTTTTTGTTAATTTGCAAAAATGTAAATCTACAAAAATTACTTCCAGCTACGATCACTTCCAATAATAGATAGTGCATGACGCTACTGATAGCCTATCAAGGCGGCCAAGCAGCACTGTTTGCATTCAAATAATTGTTTATCCAGCTCCTAATTTACACAACACACTGTTTTTTCAAATAAAACCGGTTTGTTTGCTTAAGAGGGTTATCATCCCCTTCAACTCATTATATGCGGCCACTTAGGTTCAAGAAACCACTGTCTTGATACCAAAGTTATACAATTTGTTTATACGCAAAGGACAAAACTGAACAGCTACAACTGAAAACTTGACTTTTTGCGCTAACACTATTTTTGCGACAGCTTTCTTTTAAAGTGTTCAACCCTACATTGAAAATTCTTTAAAAAAATCAACGTAATCCTGAGCAGCGCTGGATTTAGGTGGGGGCTACGGGGGCTCACGATGTCGGGGCCTCGGTAAGATCTAATATAAAATCACATAAAAAATGAGAAGTTCAATTGCACAGCGACCTTTTTTTTCTTTTAGAAAAGGGCCTCTGTCGGAATCGTAGCCCCGGGCCCTACCACAGGACGATTTTCTTCTAATTATTTTCAATGCTGCGCTTCTCTTGGTTTCACACACGAAATATTCAAAGTGAAGCTTCCGACACGGAAAAAATGTTTAAAAATGTGCAATTCTTTAAAGTCTTCAGGAAACTTAGTTTGTTTGTGATTTAAGAAGCTGAAACTAAGTCCAAATCTTCTGAAATTTTGCTTTTTTATAGGCTGCAATAGTGAATTATTCGCTTCGCTCAGTTGCTTTCAACTAAAAAGTCAAACTTGGGACGTTCATCTCCCGATCGCCTCAACAATGTTTTTACCTTCTTCGTATCTCAGTCATAGTTAAACCTACACGATTTTCTTCTAATTATCTTCAATGCTGCGCTTCCCTTGGCTTCACGCAAGAAATATTCAAAGTGAAGCTTCAGACACAGAAAAATGTTTGAAAATGAGCAATTTTTCTTTAAATTTTGCAGGAAGCTTTATTTGTTTGTGATTCAAGAAGCTGAAACTGAGTACAAATCTTTAAATATTTTGATTTTTTATAGGCTGCAATAGTGCATTCTTCGCGCCGCTCAGTTGCTTTCAACAAAACATTCAAGCTGGGGAGGTTTTTATCTTCCAATCGCTTCAGACAAATTTTTATCTTCTTCGTATCTCAATCATAGTTCAACCCACACGATTTTCTTCTAATTATCTTCAATGCTGCGCTTCCCTTGGCTTCACGTACGAAATTTTTATTCATTACGGGTGTTTGTACCCGCCCTGATCCTGAGTAAGAACTAAATGTGGCTACACCATTAACTACTTGTGATAAATTCCTCAAAAACCTTCTACACAAATAGACCAGAACCCTTCTTGTTCCAGATTGGCAACATGAACTTTGGAGCCTCAACATTTACCCTACTAGTCCTTCTAGTCGCTTCAATCGCTCAGACACTGAGCATCGACTGCTCAATTTTCGGCAGAAATATGTGCCTGTGCCAGCATCTGGAAACGGAGCTTCTCCAGTGCCCGCCTGCTGAACCAAAAATCATCATCTCCATCTCGGATAAGCAGCACATTACTGTGCAGTGCCAGGATGAGGTCACACCCAATCTGGATCTGGATCTCTTTCCTGATCTCAACATCACGCAATGCCAACAGTTCAAATTGGAGTACTGCTATCCGGAGAACGGCTTTGACGGTGTGAGGAAAAAGTTTGGTGTCCAGAACCTCACGGTGCTTGAGCTGGAAAGCATGGCTCCTAAAGAGAATTCTGCCAGCTTCAGCCTGACCAAAGATTTCCTTGGCAATCTCAGCAGTCTGGAAAGCCTTCGCATCTCCTACAGTCCCATTAGTTTTGCACCGGATTTTCTGGCAAATTTTCCCAATTTGCTCGCTCTGGTGATTTACAAGAGCGAAATCAGCCAGTTGCATCGGCATTTCGACTACGTCCCCAAACTCACACTGCTCGATTTGGCTTCGAACCAAATCAGCGCCCTGCCCGACGGCGTTTTCCGCTCACTGACCAACTTGAGCAGGCTCCAGCTGTTCAGCAACAATATCAGCTCGATATCCAGACGGACTTTCGAAGGGCTGGAAAACGTCAAGCTGCTGGAGCTGAGCTTGAACCACATCAGCCAAGTGGCTGAGGACAGTTTTGCTGATTTACCTCTTTTGGTCAATCTCAGCTTAAGAGGCAACCGAATCCAGACCATTGAAAGCAACATCTTTGCGCACAACTCGCTGCTGGAGAACGTCCGGCTAGGGTCCAATCCAGGGGTGATTTTCCAAGACAGGGTGTTTGAGAACTTGACCAAGCTGCTTACGGTGGAACTGAACTCGAATCGCTTCCAGACTCTACCCGAGGGGACGTTTACCAACTGTCGAGCTCTGAAGGATATTAATTTGAGCAGCAACTTGCTCAGCAGCCTGCCCGAGGGAGTGTTTCGCAACCTCAGATATCTGAAGCGACTAAATTTGTCCTTCAACACCCTCGGCCTCTTGCCCGATACATTGTTTGTGTCCTTGGAGAGCTTGGAGCAGCTGGAGCTCAGCCACAACCAGCTGAGCGCTATCAGTCGCCAGCTGTTCAAGCCTCTGCACGCACTGAAGCAGCTCCACCTGAGCCACAATCAACTGAGCATCATCGATAAGAACGCCTTTTCCAGCCTGCAATCCCAGTTCACCGTTTTAGATCTTTCTTTCAACAATTGGAACAACAGCTATGATGTGCCCGTTGATATTTTCCAAGTGACTCCCCTGGCTGAGCTGCTGTATGTTGAGCAGCTGCTGCTCAGTCACAATCAGTTGCGCTGGATTCCTGATCTGCCTTCCGCTTTGAAGCTGCGCCGGCTGGACCTCAGCTACAACAACATCAGCAACGTATCGGTGAGTACTGGCAGGGCTTAATAAAGCGATGCTTCCTGCATTTGGTCAATCCTAAAACTTTAAACTGAAACGCTTCGATTCCAGAGGGAGATTTTCTGTTGAAAAGACTGCAGAAAATGTAGTTCGGTCAATACCAACGTTGTGTTTTCGTATTTTTTCATTCTCCATAAGCAATTGACCAACTTTTGTCTTCGAAATTTTATCTGTAGAGCGAATCGTTGTTCAGTTATCGAGATGTGTTTGTACTTTAGTTTATCAGCATCCTTCCTTTGGTATACATCTTTTAGTTTCATCTACAGATGAGAATTTCTCGATGAAAAGCGACCAACCAGAACATTAACTCTGTTCCAGATGCAGAGCTTTGCCCACCATAGGGCGTCCGACCTGGAGATCGATCTAACCCACAACCAGATAGAACAGGTGGACTTTAAACTGGCAGAAACCGCGCTTGTACTGAATCTGGAAGAGGATGCCCCCAAGGACCCCAGCAACATTTTCAAGCTGTCCAACAACCCTCTGGTGTGCGACTGCCGCAACTACGACCTGGCCCGATTTAGCAACGGCGAGATGAAGCACATGAAGTGGGTTATCCGAATCGATCTGGACGACCAGACTTGCGTGGACGACAGCGCCGTGAAAGTAGCCGCGCTCACTCCCAGCATGGTAAACTGCCCCATGCCACAGGCATGCCCTGCACGATGCAGCTGCGCCTACAAGCCCTTTTTCCGAGCGGCGCTGGTGAATTGCTCCCACCAAAACCTCAGCTCCTATCCAGAGTTTGACCTTCAGAGCGATTACGATCACCGCTTCAATCAGACATGGCTCGATCTGAGCGGCAACAACTTCACCAAATCACCTTCGAAAGAAGTGGCCTATTCCAGCTACTCCAATGTCACTTGGCTGGATTTATCCGCAAATTCTCTTCAGGGCATCGACTGGATTTCTCCGCAGGTGGAGGTAAGGTTCTTAGAACTTTCAAAACACCAAAAATTGAATTGTTTTAAGCCCAACTACTGCTCCCCTTGCAGGTCTTGAATCTTAACAACAACTCCATACAGAACCTGGACGAAAACGTTGTCGCTCAGTTGAAGAACTGCAGTCGCCTGCGGCTACTGAAGCTGAAAAACAATCCCTGGAAGTGCAGCTGCCAGTCCCTAGAGCTCCAGAAGTACATCATGGAGTACTACCACAAGGTAAACAGGCATGGGGAGACCTCCAGACCGTAGGAACTCAGGTGTTTGGTTTCCGCAGGTAAATTCCTCCGATGTTTACTGCAGCGACTCGCAAATGCAGCTGGTGAAGCTGACGGAGCTCTGCACAGTCTCCGCTCTGCTCTCAGTGCTGCTCCCGATCGTCCTCAGCGTCCTGCTGTGCTTCTCCGTAGCTGTCGCGCTCTACTATCGCTACCAGACGGAAATCAAGGTCTACCTCTTTGCCAAGAATCTCTGCCTGTGGTTCGTCACCGAGGAGGAACTGGACAAGAACAAGACCTACGATGTCTTCGTCAGCTACGCGCACCAGGACGAGAACTTTGTGATGGAGCACCTGTTGCCCGAGCTGGAGCAGAGGGAGAACCCGTTCAAGGTCTGCATCCACATTCGGGATTGGATTCCAGGCGAATTCATAGCCGAACAAGTGGTGAGCAGTGTCAAAGACTCGCGGCGCACTCTGGTGGTGTTGTCCAACAATTTCGTGGACAGTGTTTGGGGCAAGTTGGAGTTCAGAACGGCTCACACGGAGGCGATAACGGAGGGACGCGCGCGCGTAATTGTGGTCATCTACGGTGACTTGGACGAGACCAAGCTGGATGGAGAGTTGAAAAGCTACCTGAAGACTAACACGTACGTGAAATGGGGCGATCGCTACTTCTGGAACAAGCTGAGGTATGCGCTGCCGCATTCGCACGGCAACTTCTACGAGAAGAACAAGCGACACGCCAACGTGATGCTGAAGATCGATGATAAATTTGAGTTAATCAAGAATCCGCCCAGTCCCAGTACCACCAGCACGCCGCCCATCACATTAGATCCGGCGCTGCTTCAGAACCAAGTGGGGGCGCTACCGGTGGAGGGCGAAGCCCCGCTATTGGTCCGGTCTTAGACTCTTCTGGGTGCCAAAACTGTGATGTTCAAATTGCCCCACACAATTGGGGCGAACAAACTAGCTTAAGGGATGTAAAATGCTCATTGACTAGTCGACGCCATTCTAATCAACGTTGGATTACACAAATCTGTTTATACAAAGTACATTCTATGAATTCTATTTTTTTATGATTTTCCAGCAGCAGTACCATTGGCGGAAGACAGTAGGGTCGATGTTAGATGTATCAAAGTACAATTTGTTAATATATTAATTGTTAAACTGGCTTTCAAGTCCAAACAGCCGATTGAATGTGTTCTGTTTTACCTATTGTTAAGTACATGATATCATATGTTTGTTTTTATATTGACTATATATTTTTTAACATTCTGGTGTTTCATTTACTTTTTTTTCGTAGTGAGTTAACTAAATGGGTCAATTAATGGGAAATGAAAAACCAGAACCAGGAAGACATTTTTGTCCAACCGCTTCAGGCCATTGTTCAATAGTTTAGATACGCAAATTGATAATCTAACGAGCCAATTATTGGCCGTTTTATGCAAATCATGCAGCTTTGAGGAGATATCGTGAGGACGAGTTTTTTGACTGGTTTCTTATCAGTTTAAATTCGTGCAGTTTTGCGTCCCAATGGGAAAGTTAAGTTCAAAAGATAGCAGGAGTGGGACACATGACAACGACAATATTTAATTGTTTGCGACGTTTCGAACTTTAACGCCAAGTTGAAAAATGGTTTTCAACTAGAGAAAGTTTCTAAAGACGTTGAAACGACCGCAGGATTGATCAGGGAAAGTTTGTTTTTCGCATCCACACTATTGACACTGAAACGAGGCCAATTGGGAACCGATTTTTTAAACTCAAAAATCTGAAAAACGCAATAACTTTGAGGTATTAAAAATAATTTTCAAATGAGGAAAGTTTCTACAAGCGGAGAAGCTACCAGTGGATTTATGAAAGAAAGTTAGTTTTTTGAACGCTCCACAGCATTCGGACCAACACGTCTATTAGAAGCTAATTTTGAAAGTTTAAAAAACTGAAAAACGTGTGAAAGTTAGTCTTTCGAAAGTAGTGTTTAAATGCAGAAATGTTCTAAAAACGTTGAAACTACCGCCGGATTTAGCCGACGAGGATTGTTTTTTGAAAGCCTCCACGCTCCTCACCGCAAAAAGTGCGTAATTAGCAGCAAATTTGAAAAATTTGAAGAATCGCAAAAATTCGGTTTTTCTTCATTAGTTTTCAAAATGAAAAAGTTTCTGACGACGTCGAAATTTCCGCCGGATTTACCCGGCAAGGCTTGATTCTCGAATCCATCCACACTTTTCACATCAAAACTATCCCAATTAAGGGCCTAATTTCAAACTTTCAAAATGAGAAAAATGCGAAAAACTGGATATTTAAAAAATAGTGTTCAAATATAAAAAGTTTCTAAAGACAATGTAACTACGGCCTGATTTATCCGAGCAGGTGTGTTTTCCGAACTCCTCCACACTATTCAGATCAAAACGGGGCCAATTTAACACCGATTATTAAAATTCAAAGCTTTGAAGAACGCGAAAGGTTTGATCTTTCGAAAATGGTTTTCAACTAGAGAAGGTTTCTAAAGACATTGAAACGACCGCAGGATTTATGCGGGAAGGTTCGTTTTTCGAATCTATCCACACTATTGACACCAAAACGTGGCCAATGGGGGGCCGCTTTTTTTAACAAAATATCTGAAAAGCCCTATAAGATTGAGCTTTCAACAATGCTTTTCATATACAGATAGCTTCCAAAGACCATGCAACTTTCGTGGGATTTATCCGGCAAGACTAAACGTTCGAATCCCTCCACACTATTGACACCAAAACAAGGCCAATTAGGAACCGATTTTTTAAACTCGAACATCTGAAAAGCGCAATAACTTCGAGGCATCAAAAATAGTTTTCATATGTGGAAAGTTTCTACAACCGGAGAAACAACCAGTGGATTTATGAAAGAAAGTTCCCGTTTACCCGGCAAGGCTTGATTGTCGAATCGATCCACACTTTTCACACCAAAACGCACCCAATTAAGGGCCTAATTTCAAACTTTCAAGATGAGAATTATGCGAAAAACTGGATATTTCAAAAAATAGTGTTCAAATATAGAAGTTTCTAAAGACAATGTAACTACGGCCTGATTTATCCGAGGAGGTTTGTTTTCCGAATTCCTCCACACTATTCGGATCAAAACGAGGTCAGTTTGCCACCGATTATTAAAATTCAAAGCTTTGAAGAACGCGAAAGGTTCGATCTTTCAAAAATGGTTTTCAACTAGAGAAAGTTTCTAAAGAAGTTACAACTTTCGTAGGATTTATCCAGCAAGGTTCAACTTTCGAATCCCTCCACACTATTTACACCAAAACAAGGCCAATTAGGAACTCATTTTTTAAACTCAAAAAATATGAAAAACACAATATCTTCGAGGTATGAAAAATAGTTTTCAAATATGACAAGTTTCTACAACCCTAGAAACTACCAGTGGATTTGTGAAAGAAGGTTCGTTTTACGAAACCTTCACACCATTCGCATCAACACGTCAATTAGAGGCTAATTTTCAAACTTAAAAAAACTGGAAAACGTGCGAAAGTTAGTCTTTCGAAAGTAGGATTTAATTGCAGATATTTTCTTAAGACGTTGAAACTACTGCCGGATTTAGCCCAAGAGTTCCATCCAAAGTTCGAGCTTTCAAAGAAAGTTTTCAAATGAGCAAAGTTTCCAACGACCATCCACACTTTTCACACCAACAAGAGCCCAATGTCAAACTTTCAAAATGAGGAAAATGCGAAGAACTGGATATTTCAAAAATAGTGTTCAAATATAAAAAGTTTCTAAAGACGTTGTAACCATCGCCGGATTTATCCGGGCAGGTTCGATTTCCGAATTCCTCCACACTATTCAGATCAAAACGAGGTCAATTTGCCACCGATTATTAAATTTTTCGTTTGACATGAAAAATACTACTACATAAAAACACTGCACAATAACTTAAACAATTTGTTGCAATTTTCATTTTATTTTCTCAGAATGTATAATAACAGCAAATAGAGTCATCATTAATGTCAGGGTTGACCCACTATAAAAAACCGATAAACAAAATGGAGAACTTATTCTATACTACTGAAAATGGACACTGAATAATTATCGCAATATTAACAAGGCCACTCTGTATAGAAGATGAGAAGAAGCCCTGCGTGCGGTCAAGGGCGTGCACCTTGCGCTTTATAGTCCTGTAAAATCAGACTGAAACCATGAAAAAGCCAATGGAATCGGATTGGTACCCGGAAGATTGAGCGTAGGTTCGCACATCAGATTTATGGAAATGCGCCTCCCAACTAGGACAAGCTTGGTGACGAGTAAGTTTCCCACGCGCCTACAAGGAAAAAATCCCACAATGATGGGTACCATCGCCGGCCCAAATTCGCCTCCACCGCAACAGGTCTAAACCGCCTGGGCTAACGCGACGGGCCGAAGAAGACGCTTCTGAAGAGCAGCAGCCGAAGAGACCAGTGAGTGACATTGACTCCGCGAAGAAACACGCACCGTCAACCAATCGCGAAAAAGTTTGTTAGCCCCTGCATCTGAGCAAGTTCAGAAATCCATTCGAAAGGTAAGAGGGTTTGAGTAAGCGTTGCATTTTAGCTAAAGGACCTTTTGGGTCCTAAACCTTTGGTGGTTCCGATGTAGAAGGTTGCCCTTTTTCAAATTTGCTCTTCAGCTCAATCAAAAATGTGCCTCCAAAACCTTTTGAGTTTAGAGCATTCGAGTTTGGCTCGTCCAATCCAGGTCTTGTTGACTAGAAAATAACGGTTGCAAAACTGCTAAATCAACATGAAAAAGCCCAACAAAGTTCTACGGATTTTGCGGTAAAAATGGCACCAAAAAAAATCCGTTCAACGCGAATTAGATCTGCTAGAGTACATCGGTCCATTAAGCAAATTTGACCATCGGTCACCGTCGTCAACTAACTGTAGTGTTCACTAAATTCCAATTAGCATAACCGAAAGATGCCCGCCGGCTGCATTTGTAGTCATTTTACATTTTTGTACAGTTGCTGCCTGTTTACACATATAAATCGGTACCTAGAAACCCAGTTTTGAATTTAAAAATGACGACAATGTTTCCATTCATTCATTGTGCCATTGGCGTCTCGGCGGAACGATTAATTATATTATTATCGGCGATCTCGAGTCGCTAGGAAATGGGCAACAGTACAAGCGAAAGTCGTACTGTCGGCCACAAAACAGGGATTAAGATCGACAGGTTTTGGGCTACATTTCCTTCTATTAACTGGAAAATTGAGGGTTTTTGCCACATTTGGCTTGGTTCAGAGACTCAGATTTTTACACTCAAAAGATCAGTTCAAAGGCAATTTTTGACTTCGATTGCGCAAAATTCGGCTTTCCATTGAGTTTTCCAGGCGATGTTAAATGGGCCTGTATATCTTATTCATTTTGATTCATTTTGGATACATATTTTTATGGATTAGGCAATTTCAATTTCAAAAATCAACACTTCCATTTATAGAGCATTTAATGCTCTTTACTTTGATGGTTTTAACCCAGCAACTTTAAGCTTATTTGCTGGACTTGCTTGGGAATTGTCTTTTTCTCCAACGCTGCTTTTTATAAGAATGACTTTGGAATTACTGCCTAAAGATACTTTCAGCAAAAACTGTCAATTTCGACAAAAGCGAACGCATTGTCTTCAACTGGCCATTTCGTCTTCATGAAAGAAGCGATTTTAAAACTCAAACAACCAAATAGAGTACTTAATTCTATGTGTTTTCGCGGTTTAAATTGTGCAAATATCAGCCTTCCGAAATGCTCTCCAAGAGATGTTAAGAGGAATCGTTTTTCGGTTCTTTTTTGAGTCAAATGCTGCTTTTTAAGAAAACTGGATAAATCAAAGAGTGAATCTTTAAGAAATTAAAAAAATGGCAATATTCTACGACAAAAGCGACGCGAAGCATTGCCTTCAACTGGTCATATTTCCTTCAAGCAAAACACGATTTAAAAATATATTTTTAATTATTTTTTAAAGGACTAGTTGATTTTAAAACCCCAAAACATCCTCTAAAGAGCATTTAATCCTCGTTACTTGGAACAAATATCAGCTGGAAACACTCGAAGCATTTGCTCAGTTTCCGCCTTAAAAGTGGCGCGTTCCAAATTTTAAACGCTTGAACCCGTTGAACGTTTTTAGGAATATTCTAAGATAATTGCCAAAAAGTCTGCTTTAAACGGGTCAAAATGAATATCAATTTTTACCAACTGAGAAAAAAGATTTAAGGCCTAAAAACAGCAAACAAAAAAACCTTCTGTAAACCCTCCCGCATTTCCAGGCATTTTTGGGCATAAAACTTTAGAAAATTGAACTCACCTCCTCATTCTTGACCTCAGCTGTGCCTTATGAAGTAGCCAATGTCCACTAAAGTTCATAAATATCAGAAGTTTTCCCAAACACTGAAGAATTCGCGGACACATGCCTAATAATCACTTATTATTGCGATTTAATGCACTTGACACATAGACGTCAGAAATTTCCCGATTTCGAAATCGCGTTTTAGAATCCATTGAGAGCTCGGTAAAATATCACAAAACCGCAAAGAAAGACTTAGTTTAACGGAAAATCAGCAGTTTCCAGCTGGAAAACGGAAAATATCGCCGATTTTGTCGTTTTTAGACAGAGCAAAGTACACCCACTGACCCTGTTCACCTGACTAAACTCAACTAATGACGAAGTGACAGCAGCTACGACATGCCAATTTGCCTGGAAACTGCACCCTTAGCGCATAGGGGATGTCTGAGATGAGCTCATGAGTCACCATGCGGAATTCCTTTTCCTCATAACTACCCCAATTTGGGGCCGATTTTGAAAATTCAAAAATGCCTGAAAGCGCCTTCGGAACATTTTCCAGTGGCAGGATTTCGCCAAAAGCAACCTGGCTCAGAGCCCAATTGGGTCCAACTGACGCTCTAAGGAAGCAATCCAAGCATTGCCATGAGCAGTATGGGAAAACGACCCAGACATCCAATAAGTGCATAAAATGCTCAAAAGAGTGCAAAATATCAAGCAAAACGGGTCTAATTCCCGCCTGAGGAAAAGTGCCACGTTCCAAATTGCCAACTACCCTAATCGCACAAATTCTGACCTACAATCAAATCGATTGCATAACAAACTGTTCCAATTGGCCTGACATTTAATGCAACCGGAATAATTGGCATAATTTGGTAAACGTGCCGATTTTTCTTCGATCTTCAAATGCTTTGTCAGTCTCAAGCTGGCACCAAATTGGCCACGCTCTATAATGATGATTATTAACGGGCCAATTAAGGTTAGTATAACTTTGCTCTTTTCGTTCGAAAAGCGGAATCCGAGTGAAGAATGAAGAGACGAATAAAAGCAACAATACGAGTACAACAGACCGGGATTTGCACATGTTAATTGCCGGCTTTCAGAAATGCCTAACAGTATTCTAACACTGGGAAAACGGTGTTTTCGTATTAGTACAGTTATTAACATTAAAATTATATTAATTTTATATGTTTTTTGGAGTCGATTTACTGGTTAAAATCCTATTTAAACAGCCCATCTTTCTCAGCGTAACAGACGTATGAAAGATGCAATTGAACGAATGTGGTAACCGATTCCATCTGGGTAAAAGTCCGGGTTTCATTTACGAGGCTTATTGTTAAGATCGCACATTGTTTGGAGGAAAATGGCTTCATCGCATCCATTCATCCAATTAATTGCGTTTGCAAAACTCACTAATGCAATCCAGGTGTGGGTTCAAGCTGATATAATAAGTGCATGTGGTACCATTAAATAATCTGCCGATGGTCTGCTTTCAAATTTCAACAATAATAGCGGAAAATTCCCAGACGATGTTAAATGCCGTTGTTTCATGCTTGAATCTGAGGGCTGTATGTAACCGATTCAACATCAACATTAAGTGGATACTTTCGAAATTATGTAACATTTATTTGATTCGTTTTGCCCGCGGTAATTTTGATGGTTTTTTCAGGGTTTTTCAGGAAAAAGAATGTTCTTGATCATTTGTAAAGCGATTTTTTAAGTCTTGAAACTACTTGAGCGAAGATCAAGCGAAAAAGTGACATGGCGTGAGCTTCATGAATTAAAAATTCCTAAGAAAATTCTCAAAGTCCTCGGTGTTATGAGGCAAACTGTTCCCTATATAACAGCGAAAACCGTTTATTGCCGCCGAGCCTAATTATGGAGAAACTAATTTTTAAAACATGGGATGCAAAATAAATTGGCAGAAAATGCAGTCGTTGGTAACTAGAATTTGGAAATTTTCTAAAAGATACTGTAAATTCTGATCGCAATAAGCGTTCTCGGATTAATAAAGAAATATTTTCTCCATATGATGCTAAAAAGAGCAAGTTGCGGACGAGTCTCTGTTAAGAGACTCGAATTTTTGAAAACTCGTCTGATTAGCGGATAAATCCGTCGTTGGCGATCCAAGTTTAAAAATTCCTGCAAAATTACTCAACACTTCGATTGCAACTAAACGTCTACAGTTTATAAGGCAAAGCTTTCTCTATGCAACTGCAAATAGAGTTAGTTTAGCACAAATTTAGGTTTGGAGAAATTAGCTTTTGACTTAGCGAAAAATTATGCATTAGTAACCAA
This sequence comes from Dendroctonus ponderosae, assembly GCF_020466585.1. Lineage (NCBI taxonomy): Eukaryota > Metazoa > Arthropoda > Insecta > Coleoptera > Curculionidae > Dendroctonus > Dendroctonus ponderosae. The sequence goes on along the minus strand of NW_026017110.1, from coordinate 46,343,922 downwards.
ATTTAAAAAAATAAAAAAAAATACTGAAGGCTTCAGTCGCAATTAAACTACTAGAAGTTATAAGGCAAAGCTTTGTCTAGGCAACGGTGGAAAAAGCTAATTCTTTCCAAGTATAGTTTTATATAATTAATCTTTGAAACATGGGCTGCAAAATGGATTGGAAGAAGGAAACTTAGCTGGCGAACAAATTTGAAAAATTTCGAAAAGTTTTCGTGGAGCTCCGGAAACAATTAAACTTCTACATAATGTATAGAAAAGTTTGGGTTAGTCCAAGTTTCCCAAATTCATAAAAAAAATGCACAAGTTTAAAATCGCTCTTAGATTTTTCATAGTTTTAGGTAAAAATCCGCTCTATGGAACGGAGAAGTCGCGCTGTTCTAACAAATTTCACTAAAGACATATCATTTTTTGAAAAATACACTGTGAAATTGATTGGCAGGAAAAACATAGTTGGCAAACCAAAATTGTAAAAAATTAGTGACTCTCGATTATCATATGAACCTACAGAACACATTTGTTCTATATAATGGCAGAAAGTGCAAGGAATCAGAAAATCCGTATACAGACAAATATATTTTTGAGAAATAGGACTTAAAATGTATTGACAAGGTGGGAATTTAAGTTTCCAAAATTCATGAAAAAATGCATAAGTTTAGAATCGCTCTTAAATTTCTCAACAGTTTTAGGTGAAAGCCCGCTCTATGGAACGGAAGAAGTCTCGATGTTCTAACAAATTTCACTAAAGATAAATCATTTTTTGAAAAATACACTGTAAAATTGGTTGGCAGGAGAAAACATGGTTGGCAAACCAAAATTAAAAAATTGTGAAAAATGAACGATACTCGATCATTATATAAACCTACGGAACTCGTAGAAGAAAGTTTGTTCTATATAATGGCAAAAAGTTCAAGAAATCAGCTAATCCGGATAGAGACAAATACATTTTTGAGAAACAGTCCTTAAGATGTATTGACCCGGTGATAATCCAAATTTCCAAAATTCTTAAAAAAATACACAAGTTCAGAATCGCTTTTAAATTTTTCACAGTTTTAGGTAAAAGTCCGCTCTATGGAACGAACAAGTCCCGATGTTCTACCAAAGTTCACTAAAGACAAATAATTTTCCGAAATATACACTGTAAAATTGATTGGCAAGAGAAAACATCGTTGGCAAACCAAAATTTTAAAAATTGTAAAAAGTGAGCGGAACTCTCGATTATCAATGAACCTACAGAACACGTAGAAGAAAGTGTGTTCTATATAGGCAAAAAGTGCAAGGAATCAGCAAATCCGTATAGAGACAATATATTTTTAAAATATAGTCCTTCAAATGAATTGACCTGGTGGGAATCTAAGTTTCCAAAATTTATAAAAGAATACACATGTTAAGAATCGCTCTTAAATTTTTCACAGTTTGAGGTAAAAGTCCGCTCTATGGAACGGAAAAAGTTCTGATGTTCTAGCAAATTTTACTAAAGACAAATTATTTTTTGAAAAATACACTATAAAATTGATTGGCAGGAGAAAACATCGATAGCAAACCAAAATGTAAAAAATGAGCTAACCTCTCGATTATCATACCAACCTACAGAACACGTAGATGAAAGTATCCTCTATTTAACTGGAAAAGTGCAAGATCTTAACAAATTCGGTTTGAGCTAAATTATTTTTTGAAAAATTGTCATCAAAATGTATTGACTTGAATCAGGTACAACTTAATTTTAAAAATTCATAAAAAATTACTCAAAGCTCAGATTGCTGTCAAACTTTTAGAAATTATAGAGAAAAGTTTGTTCCATCGGATTTTATCTGAGATAAATGATTTTTTGAAAAATTGACTGCAAAATGGATTGATAGGAAGGGGGCAACCAAATTGAAAAGTCTCGCTCATTTGGGTCATGTACAAGGTGTCCAAATCTACTGGCCAACTAGTAGAATGTGCCCCTTAAGGCAAAAATCCTCATCAATCAACTGCGTTCTCTAATGGCACAGATGTATTGCGTTTTTTTACTTCCACACCCTTTTAGTCGATTTCAAATAAATCAACACATTGGGGTCTGCCTCACTTCGGTTTTTTTCCAGACAAATCACGCTCAAGTTCAGTTTTACCAGCTGCGTTCTCAACTCAACAGCAGTTAAGTAGCTGAAATTGCCAACGTTTTCTTTGAGTCAACGTACCATAAGAGGGCCTTGAATGGCGGCAATTGTTTCAACCGAATCGAGCGCCTTTTTGTCCATTATGGTTGAACGGTCATCATTTGCCTCTTTAGTCAAGCGATCAATGCAATGGCGTGGAAAAATCGCTCAGAATACCGTTGTTTAAACAACAAAAAAAATGTTTTTAAACCAATTTTTTCCAACGGAAAAAGACGTTGAATGAGCGCCATCATTAAAAAGTACTTGCGCAACTAATGGTTGTTTAGATGAAGATGCGGTCAATAAAAGTGATAAAAATGCGCCTCCAAGTACTCAAATTACACCAGATCTGGGTTAACAGCTGGCCGAGGCACGGAGACTGAAGAGTTTCAGGCTCATTTAACAGGAAAACGGCTTAATTAATGAAGATTATTTGTGTTGTTTCAGATCGCATTAACAAGCTGGCATGCAGTTACTGTACTTAATTATAACAGGAATCGTCCTCCAGATATGCTACGCAGGTGACGATGGAACCGGCGAATCGGATGGAGACACTTCGAGAAAAATTCTCGGCTCCAGGTAAGTTACAGGGTTATTCAAGGTGTATAGAAGGAGATATAAGAATTCACTTAATTCAAAAAAATATTTTTTTTTTACTGACTAGCTGAATATTTCAAAAGCAAATCAATTGGCAAGTTTTGAAGTTTTTCCCTATTTATTTTGGACGTTAAACACAGTCCAAAAGTCAGCGAATATTGACCACGCTGTACATTCCAGTGTGGTAACCTCCGTATCAGTGGTGATGGACACCGCCAATAAGAAGCACACCATTTTCACGGATGCAATCGGGAGGCCTCAATCCAAACCCAGCAATCCATCAGAACTGGCCAGTCCCATCGACCTCCTCAATCCTGATCGCTACGAGTTCTACACCTTTGACGATCATGGCGATCTGGTGAAACGCCTGATGTCTTTGGAGGAAATCCGCAGTATAATTGCAACTGGAGATGGCGACGTTCTTGATCTCGACTCCTTCACATCGCAAGATTTCCTTCCGGAAAAACGCGTCAGCGACGTTGTAACCAACGTCCAAAGCGTGGTCAAGGATGAAATGGAGGTCCTGAAGGACTCGCTAACCAAACCCATGTTTGATACTCCCGATGTGAGCGACTCTTGGAGCATGATCCTACCGGCTGTATTCGGGAATTCTGGCGAAGACATCAAGCCTGAACGGCCAATTGGTTTTGTCACCCCTGATACCATCATGTTGGAGCCGTCCAGTGCTGCCAGCACTCGAAGGCCCGTCACTTTGTCCACTCCCATTTATTACAGCAGCTCCTCACCTTTGCTTACCACTAGATCCGCAACTGAGCCAGCGATCAATGTGCAGATTATTGCGAACAGTGAAGCTGAAGGCCCAGGAGCAGCTGACCATGGTAAGTCCACTTAAATCTGTTTGTCTCACTCTGTACTAATCTCAGGACATTAGGGTGGCCCGTAATTTTGAACTACCGCACTAATCTATTAACGTCTTTGTTGCTAACCAACAGTTGCGCTGCAGACAAGTGAAGCGCCCACCAGATCTACAGTCCCTCCACGAACCAGCGCGGCCCTAGTGCGCACCTCCACCGCCACTCAACAGGCTCCGCCCACAACAACACCAAGTCCACCATCGACATCTTCAACCTCCACCACTCTGCAACCAATCACAAGCACGAAAGAGCCCACAAAGACTACAAGCGCCTTGAAACCTCTCCCCAACATCTTCGGCCTGCCTCCGTTGGAGACCTTCAGGCCGCCCACCACGTCCACACACCCACCCCGCCCCACTCACAACATTTTCGGGTTGCCCCTCACCAGCTCTACGCTTCCACCGCTGTCCTCCACTCCTCCTCAAAATAAAACCGAATATCCCACGCAAGCAACCACTTGGAGGCCCACGCCTGGGCTGTTCAGCGCGTTTAAAGAAATGCTGGCGCAAACTACTACTCATATGGAGCCGGAGGAGGCCACAACTACCACCAATTGGGAGACGACAGAGCTGCCCACCACTACTGAGCAGGAAACGAAAATGCCGCCCCTTCTGAGCGCTCTGGACGAGGCCCAGAAGCTGTCCGCCTCCGAAATGCTCAACAATCTGCTGTGGACGACCAATATTTACGAAATCAACACCGAGTTGGCTGCTGCGCAGCCCAATGCCTCGCTAGTGGAGCCGGATCAGCGCTTTGACACGTCTGATAGCGCTTCAGAAGTGCAAACGACCACTCTGGAAGGCTTGGAGACATCCACTCAGTCTCCCAGCGAAACTTCTTTCTCGACTTTAACACCTGTTAGTAACGATGTTGGTTTAGCAGCGACTACAGAAGATGGGGAGTTGACTGAAGCTGCGCCCACTGAAGAGGAGGGCACGGATCTGAGTAGGCAGGAGGACATTGAGTTGGGCACCTCCACAACAACAGAACTGCCCACCTCCAGCCCTCTGGAGGCCGCTAGCAACCTCAACAGCTCAGTGGAGCAGCTGCTGGCCCAAGTGAATAACCAGCCGGCCGCTCTGAGCGGCTTTCAGTTCACTGAGGCTCAGAGCGCCTCTACTCAGCAGCAGCAGGAGACAACCACCTACTACTACGTGGTCATGACTAAATCAAAGCCCGCCAAGGCGGACCTCAGCTTGGAACAAGCCATTATTGCCGAGGAGATGAAGAATGCGTCCCTGGTGCAGCTGGAGGTTGCAACTGAGACCATTCAGAATAGCTCTGAAGCCCCCACCAGCACTCAGGAAGAGAGTGAGGCTACAACTACTGAAGGGTTCACTACGGAGGGTTCCACACAGGAAATCGCAACTAAGACCATTCCCAAACCTTCGATAGTCATCACGGTGAACCCGAATGGGACTTTGGTCACCGAAAGTGGACACCTGGTGGCCAACCACTCGTTGTCCAACCCAAATTGGACCTTGGTGTCCACCGTAGCCCCCCAGCAGGCTTTGAACCTGCCGCCCCCTACTCTGCCCTATCCAGAGGCAGTGGCTCCTAATCCAGTGGACCTGGAGGCAAAACCAATGCAAGGCTTCGGGCTGGAAGAGAGCACCGCCTCTTTGGATGTGGACGTGCATCAGTTCATCCAGCTGTGCAACGAACTGGCCTTCGGGTTCTGGAAAACGGTAACGACAGGCCTGAGTTCGGCCCGAAGCGTTTTTGTGTCGCCCTTCGCCGCCACCTCCATGCTAGCGATGGTGTTCCTAGGCGCCAAAGGATCCACCTCCGAAGAAATGAACGAGATCCTCAAGCTGGATGACATGGTAACCTTCAATCCGCATCTCACCTTCAAGGGGGTGAGCGAGTCGCTGACTAGTGAGCCGGGGTCGGGAGTGGCCACCACCGCCATCATCAGGGAGTTGTTCAGCGACCGCAGCAAAGGCAAGCTGCTGGACTTTTACAAGAATAGAGTGAGGGCGTTTTATGATGGGTTTGTGGAGGAGGTGGGATATCGGGAGATTGGGGACGTGATCCGGCGCAGGTCCAATCTGCTGGTGAAGAAGTTGACCAATGGCAAGTACCCGCAGTTCTTCGGCGACGCCTCCATCACCGCCCGTCCCCCTCTTAGTGGAGTGAGCATCAACATTTTCGAAGTGAGTGGACCTTCCTCCAATCAAATGTTTTGGGTGGACAGCTAACGCCTTTGTTTCAGACCGATTGTTCGCAAACTGCAACCGAAGGCCGCGACGGCGAGCTCCATTTCATAGTCTTCCCATCCATCAAGCAGCGCCGTTTGGTTCCCGTACCAGCTGTAGTTTACAAGGCCGGGTTCCTGGCTGGATACGAGCCCAGTCTGGACGCCACCGCAGTCTCCATTGGGGGAAAGGACCAAGTGGTGAGCACCATCCTGGTGATCCCCGGCCAGCAAGGCATTGCCGCCCCTGGAGACGGTTTGGCCAGGCTGGAAAAGCGCCTGGTGGAGAGCTCCTTCAAAAAAGGTCAGTTGATGATTGGGCGAAATTCCCGGGGCTTTATGCAGTTGGATTGCAGGCGCTTGGTCCAGACTGCTGCGCTCCCTGATCCCGCGGCCGGGGCTGGAGGTGCAAATTCCTCGGTTCTCCCACAAGTCGGTCATCAATGCCACCCACACGCTGCAGCGCATGGGGCTGCACCAGCTCTTCAATCCTGCTACTGCTGATCTGCGCGGCCTGAATGGCGTGGCAAACGAGCTGCATCTGTCGGATGTGCTGCAGGTGAATCAGTTCGCCACCTGTGGGGAGAAGCGGTCAGAGGACGCGCACCATTCCGAAGTGTATCCTGCTACCACTGTGCGCGCCAGGTGGGTGTGCCGTTGTTGATTAACTGCGCAGAATGAAATTCTCTGCTTTTGTCCGGCAGGTCGGCCAGACGTTTGGATTACATCCCGATTGGGGAGCAGGATGAGCCGCGCGACTACCAGAGGGCGTTCCATGATCCCCTACATGATCCCTCCCTTCTGAAGCTGCCTCTGAATCTACGGCCGCGCCAGGCCAGAATCCCAGAGGTGCCTCGGCTGCGCTTCGATCGGCCTTTCTTGTACTTTGTGCGGCACAACCCCACGGGGCTCATTCTGCACATGGGGCGGTTCAACCCCCGGCTGCTTCCATGAGGGGACGGACCGCGCCTCTACTTAGTGGGTAAATTAGTAAATTATTGGTAGGCCACTTTGGAGCGTCCGGCACAAGAAGACTGTAAATTCATTCATTTGTATGCTTAATTCCGCCCGCTGGGGCGGAATTGTGATTGTAAATAACGCAAAATTACTTAGGTTAGGCTTTATGTTAAGGGCAACTGATTGTAATTTATTGAAGTAATTTCTAATAAATGAAATGTGTGGGATCGAGGTTTTGGCGCAATCTGATTGCTGATCGTATTGAACCGAATGGAGCTAAGTGGAAGTTTCAGGTGCGTCTACACCAGGAATTTTGCATTTTTCCACCATTTTTTTAAAGTAAGTAATGCGAAAACTGTTGGCGTTATAAGGCCTGAAAGTTTCGTACGTGAAACTTTATGAGGTTTTTTTTCAATTGCCTGTTTTTGCGCGGGCTGATTGAGTACGACGTTATATTAAGCCTGGGTAACTCAGTGAATATTTAGGAGTTGGCGCAGTGCTACGCAAATGGCTTGGTGCGCCAACCCAACACACCGGCGCAGTAACTCAGTCCCGTTGCAGGGAAAATGTTGATGACTTTTTTACTTGATTTTAGATTTATTTTTTAAGGGCCATTTATTAATAATACTTTTTTTATATTCTTCAAAATTTCACTTAAAAATTACTGACAATCTTAAGGTATTTTCCGCAAAAAATTATAAAATAAATTTCGAATCCTTCGTCGCTTTGTAAAAAGTTTTGAAATCCTTTTCCAGCTTTGAATTTGGAACAAACATCAGCCAATTTTCGAACGTATACAACCTTATTTGGAAATCTCGTCATCTCCATACCTCGAAGACTGTAGAGTTTTCTAGAAAAATATCAGTTCTATAAACGGAGAAAGTTTCGAATCTGCCCCTTGATTGGATACTATTTTACATTTTTTTAAATCTCGCTATTTTTGCGAGATCTTTTTCTTGCACCGCACCTTCTTGGAAGCTTGTGGTGTTAAAAGCGAACGACAAAGTTTTATAATATTTTACAAGTTTTTATCAATTTATTGAAGTACTTTATCATAAGGACAACGTATTGGTTTGCGAATTTTAAAAAACTTCTGCGGATTACAAACGAGTAAATCTAAGCTAATGGAGTAAATTTGAAAAAACAAACAGGCCTATTTCTTCGGCTTTTCATCAGGTTTCTCCTCCTTCTTCTTATCCTTCAAACTGCCCACCGCCTGCCGCACTGCCTCCGATTGAGGATCGACGCCAGGCAGACTCTCAAGCACGCTTTGGAGGAAAGTTGGGTCGTTCATAACAGCCGAATAGTCTTCGTCGTCAACTGCTTCCACTTCCATTGGTTCCTGCTTGGCGGCGCCCGCTTCAGCTGCAAACGACCAAAAAATGTTCAACATGTTTGTCGTTTATTATTTAAAAACCTACAATTATCCTGCATGGACATTTGCATGGCAAAGGCGATCTGCTCGTCTTCGGTCATATTGGCAAAATCCACAGGGATTCTGGATACTGGGGCGGTCGCTGGAGCAGCTGTAGCGCCCTCTTCCATCGACATGGCCAGCGCCCTTTCCAATAGCGCCTCTTCAGTAGGCTCTAAAATTTGTTAAAACTCCTTTTCCTGACTTGCAAATTATAATTCCCCCACTTCAATAATCAAAAAAGTTGTAGGTATAAAGAGCACATAACACCTATACTACTTTTTTGTTACCACAAATAATCACGGGGGCGCCATATAAATGTCGAAAACGGGATAAACTGTACCTTCTTTGGTTTCCGTTTTCTCCTCCTGCTCGTCGCCAGTGGTCCCGCGCGTCCTTCTAGCTTCCTCTTCTTGGCGTTGACGCTGTTCCTCCATCGAGACCCGAAGGGCCTTAAAACGCAACTAGTTTCAGGGCTGCTTTCACACAAATGCAAGTATTACCAAAGCCAATTCTGGATCCTCATTGGGATCAACACCGAACTCGAAACCAGACCCGCTTAGGCCTGCGGCCCCAGTTCCATCCTCCCCCTGAATTATCGGGGAAGAAATCAGGGCGTCAGATAAATGGGGGCCAGGGGGCACCGTGACCAAGTGGCTGCTGCTCCCATCCTGCGGAATAAGCAGTTTTAATGGACACTGTCCGGGTGCAGTGCAAGGGGCGTACTTTGCCATTTAGAGTGCTAACGAACGACGTCAAGACGCCGGAATTTTCGGAATCCTCGCCAAAGCTGATGATATCCACATTGACTTTTTCTTTTTTTAGCTTTTTCGCCAACTTGACTAGCTCCTTCTCGTCGCTGATCACCGGGCTGCCCACAAAGACCACTATTCTCATCTTGTGGTTTTTTCCTTGCCGATGTTTTAGAGCCAACTGAAACCCCACAGGTTAGATAAGCTCGATGTTGCTCACAGCTTTCTTACATGAGCAATGCGGATTCCTGTGTGCAGATTGATATCGCCATCCGGTTGAACCTGGTGCAGCTTAGATAGAATGCGCCCCACATCGCTGGTGAGGGTTGCCAAAACTTCCACACTGGAAAATAAGGCGAACATTAACCAAAAGGGTTTGCTGGACGGCACTGGGTGCACTCACTTGGCAAGCGTGAGCAGCCCCACGTTGTTCTCGGGATTGGACCGGGTCTTCGAATGGCACACTAAATTGACTGCGTCCTGCTGGGCCTGCAGTCTCGTCGGCAGAAAATCCCCATTTCGCATATAGTCGCTGTTATCGACACTGCAAGCGAAAACCCCTCCTCCATTAGTACTCCAGTGAACACACCCAAACACTCACCAAATCATTGTACTTTCCAGCACCATTCTAGCGGATTTTCCACAATTTTGAGGCAAAATTAAAAACTTTCTGCTTGTTTGGAACAAGAGTTGCTTGTAATGATGACAGGATTGTCAGTGGGTGACAAGTCTATGGTGACAAGCAGGAAAAGAGGTTATTTAGCTGCAGTGATGTCACAATAGTTATTAAATAAATTTTAAAAAACTTCGTAAATTGAAACAATTTGTGATAAAAAATCTCCCTTTCGCCCGGCGGACAAATTAATTGGAAAAATAACTACAAGTATTGCGTCACTGCCAAAAAGTTTGGGGAAAACATAGCTGCAATACGTCATAACCAACGTCAAATCCAAAATCCAAGGGCATCTAATCCAGTCTAACCTCAAAAAAACCTAGCAAACTTGGGTGCTTTATCGAGCCCCACATTGCACCAATGCAGCCTTAAATCGCCTAACCCACGTTATGTTTGAACATATTATAAGGCGCTCATTCAGCCAGTTGATCAAGCCAATCTTTAAAATGAGTAAGTACGCCTTCATGCCCCCAAAGCGCGTAAAAAACTCCACTTGCAGGGCCCGTCAGCAACAAACAGTGTTCGACCGCGTTCTCAACGGCCAAACTATTCGACTTGGAAGCTGAGCGCTTGGTTTGGATAGACATGGAGGTATGTAGGTGCTAGCCAGCTGGACCAGGCCTAAGACCATCTGGTTATTGTTCCAGATGACTGGCTTGAACGTCGATCAGGATAAAATCATGGAAGTAGCTTGCATAGTGACCGATACCGATCTGAACATTGTCGCTGAGGGCCTAGAAATCGTCATCAACCAGCCGAAGGAGACTCTGGATAACATGCATGAGTGGTGCGTGAAACAGCATGGAAAGGTGGGTGAAAACTGGCTTCCTCGCACCCTCTGTATGGTATTCTATTTCTCCCAGACTGGACTAACAGAGGCCTGTCTCAAATCGCAAACTTCCCTCGAGCAAGCTGAGGACTCCATCATGGATTTTTTAAGGGCACACGTGACACCCCACTGCAGCCCTTTGGCAGGGAACAGCGTTTACATGGATAGGTTCTTCCTTATCAAGTACATGCCCAAAGTACACGACTATCTCCATTATAGAATAGTGGATGTTTCCACTATTAAAGAGCTGTGCCGACGGTGGAACACTCCAGTCTATAAAAGCGTGCCGAAAAAAGAGTTCCAGCACCGAGCCCAGTGCGATATCAAGGAGAGCATCAATGAACTGAGGTACTATAAAAATGCCTTTTTCAAAACCAGCTGACCTTAGGAGGAATTTTAAAAAAAACACCTAGCTATATGCAAAAGAATTTAATAAAATAGTAGGTACTTGAACCAATGGCTTATTCTTTCAACTAAAAACGCCACTGGACTTGAACCGTGAATGTTGCATTTTCCAAGTGAATGAGGTACTGATAATCGCATTGACTAATACGATACAGATGCACACTTTCATCAGTTGCAAATGCCCAGCCAAATGGTTCCATCTTAAGAAGCTGAACTATGTATAATAAATTACATGGAATACTGTTAACGCCCCGATTTATGCTTTATACATTTAACAACATCAACAGGATAAATATCAACAAAAAGTTCAACACTGTATAAAAAATACATTTCAATAACGTCGATTCAAGGCGGGCCAAAAACTCGGCGCGCAAATAAGGAATTTGTTGTGGTTTTTCGCTACAATAGTAGTAGAAGTGGTTTTTCGCTACAAACTACTTAGACAATAAATTGACTGCAATCTGTATGGCAACAGCCTATTCTAGAGTTATAAACAACTATAATACACTTATTTTACATAATTTGTAATCGCGCTTTTAAAGCCCTCCCAAATAGAGCCAGCGTATAAGTAAGTTCAAGGGGAATCGAAGAAAAAGAACTCTTGATATGAACCTCACCCTCAAGTTGAACCATCTGTCCTTAATCAACTAACAATCATCATTTAAATTCTAGTTTTGGCATTCACGAATACTTACATCACATCTCAACGTTAAATGCACATAAATTATGTTACAAAATGCTTACAAATAAATCAGTTTCTTTGCGTAAAACTACAAGATAATCGAAGAAGTCGCGGGCTTTCACAGTTGGAAATTGATTTAGAGCACTTACCTAGCAAATGTTTGGAGTGGAAGTATAAGCCCCATTTTGTATCAACCCCAGACGGGGCTTTAAAATGGAAGCACAATCTGGTATGTTTCAGCAAGGCCCCGGTATAAGAAACCTTTATCTTTTACTAGCCTACAGTTAGGTAGTTGGATGCTGCAACATTGTGGCGTTTCGTAAAAATCGTCGTCTGGCTAGTTCCGACATAGCTATGGGGCCTAAGGGGCCGATTTCGGGAGACGTCGCTATTGCCCTGTAAAGGAACAGGACTTATAGCAGGTTCGGGAAAAAATTGTCTGTGCCTACTATAAATCTGGCAGGATTTGGCAATTTTGTCAGCGCATAAAAGACCTTTGCAGCTAGGCCTGGGTAACTCAGCGAATTTTTAGGAGTTGGCGCAGTGTTGTGCAAATGGCTTGGTGTGCCAACCCAACGCAACGGCGCAAAAACTCAGTTCCGTTGCTGGGAAAATGTTTTCACTTGTTTTAGATTTATTTTAAATGCCATTTATTAATAATATTTTTAAAATGTCTTCAAATTTCAGAATTTTCCAGTTTTGGCCAAGTTTCTTTTTCTTCTAAATGCTGAATTTTCTAAAGTTTCTTATCTATAATCTTAAGGTATTCCCCGTGAAAAATTATGAAATAAAGTTCGAATCCTTCGTGGCTTAGTAAAGTTTTGAAATCTCTTTCCAGCTTCGAATTTGGAACAAACATCAGATAATTTTCGAAAGTTTACAACATTATTTGGAAATCTCGTCACCTCCATTCCTCTGAAGACTAGAATTTGTTAAGAACTGTGGTTTTTTTAGTTTTGACTGAACTTTTTTTACTTTACTTGCTACTCAAGAACGAACTATTTTGTAGTTTCACTTAAAAATATTGACGATCTGAAAGACGCGAAAAATAAAAAAATTTACAAAAACTTTTTTAGCGTCGAATTTGGGACAAAAACGAAAATTCATTCCTCCCGGTTATCCCCGAAAACCATTAAGGTTTTCTCTAAAAGCGATCACAAAACTGAAAGTTTTTAATCAAAAACGCAAGAAAGCATTATTTTCTGATGATTTTCTTTTTTTCGGACAATAATGGGGTCTTTTCAGCCAAAAATGACAAAATTTATTTTGCTAGAAAATTCGCCCCATTCATCGGTTTGCAAGGAACTTTAGAAAACCCATTTCAGCTTCGAATTTGGCACAAAAATCAAATCATTTTATTCAGTTTTTTACTGAAAGTAATTACGATTATCTAGAAAAAGCAATCAGAGTAAAAGTTTACAAAAAATTATTTGACAAATTCACCGCCCTCATCGCTCTGAAGAATTTTAAAGTTCATTTAAATGTTCAGGTAATTCCAGTTTTAACAGTTTCTATTAAGAAGTTTTTCTCCGCAAAAATCGCATTATTTTTCAGTTTTAACAAAGTTTCTATTAAGCAATTCTTTCTACGCACAAATCGCATTGTTTTTTAGTATTACTTAAAATACTGACAATCTTCAGGTATTTTCCGTAAAAAATTATAAGATACATTTCATTGGAACACTCGCCTCCTTAACCGCTTTGCAAAAATTTTTGGAAAATTTTTTGCAGCTTTGACTTATGGACAAAACCGTAATAATTAATTCTGGGTGTTTTTCCAAAAATATTTCCCGAACTGAGAAAGCGAAAGTTTATAATCATTTATTTGGAAAACTCTTGGAAACTGGGGTTTCTTCAATTTTAGGTCAATATTTCTAAACAACACTGTCTCTAAACAGAAAAACCTCATTTTTCCCTAACGTTTTACTGATCGATTTTACAAGAAAACTCGTCGACTTTCTTGGGACTCCGTTCTGTTGTAGGGAAAAACGTTACTCCGAAAAAATGTTGGTGACATTTTTTTAATGTGAAAATTCCAGTCTCGAGTCTCGTAAAGTTTTAATAAAGGAATTATAACTCATGAACCGATGAGTTACTCACGCGTTAACTCAGAGAGCGACCACAACTCAATAGCGAAACTTAACACAGTGTTACCCAGGCCTACTTCCAGCTATGAGTGGAGGAAATGTTATTACAATCCAAGCCCTGGTTGATTTTTTGCAAACTTTGAAACGTGCGCTTGAACTAAGCCCGGAATGCCCAATTGCAGAATCGCGGAAAAATTAGCGTCATCCCGCCCAAGCTGGCAGGTTTTTGTCATTTGCCAGCGCATAGAAGAATCTTCCAGTTATAAATTAGGAAAATTGTATTAAAATCCCGGCACTGGGGGATTTTTCAGACTGTGAAACTTGCGGTTTAACTAAGCGCGGAACGACAAACTGCAGAGCCACGAAAAAAATACTCGCGTCAACCCTAAATTTAGCTGGTTTTTGCAAATTTGCTAGCGCATAGAGAAAGCTTCCAGCTTCAAGTGTAGAAAATCCGTTGGTTTGCTTGACGCTCGCTTGAAACTTTCATCTCCATAATATCTTGCAAAACAAATTTCGCAACTTTCCCAGAAAAACCCTCCAGCTACCAATCCACAATTTTTCATTCAAATCGAAACCCGAGGTGATTTTTTACAAGCTCGCTTGGGCACTTTTGCCGGTGACTTACCTGAAGGTGGCCTCTACCGTTTTCTTCAAATGCTTGGTCAGATCGTGCGTGTGCTCGCGCTCGTGGATCTGCAACTGCGATTGGCTGGATTTGAGCTGGTTCGATCGCTGCCACACGAAAAAAAACCCAAAATTTTACCCCCAAAACTTCACGCCTCTAGTTGCTACCCACCTGGCCATAATAATGGACAATTTGAGAATTCAACCAGGGATGTTGGTCGAGCTGAGCGGCCGTGGGCCGCTTCCCGGGCGAAACGTGCAGCATAATGGAAACCAGAACTCGCGCCTCACTTGACAAGCTCTTCCATTGCTCATTCTGAAACCGCACAAATGCATAAAAAGCCCCGAACTATCAAAACCCGCCTCCCATACAGAGTCCAGCTGTCCCGAGTCCATTTTCTTGAGCAGCGCTTGGGGACTGTCCGGATCGCGGATTCCAAACGGACAACACCCGCAAAGCATTATGTAGAAAATCACTCCTAGGGACCAAATATCACAGGCAGCATCGTAACCTGAATAAACAAAATAAAGCAGCTGTAGTCCTTTTGGGGCGGGTTTAATAAGGATTTACTAACCTTGACGCTTTAGCACTTCGGGGGCCACAAAAGACTTTGTGTAGCAGGGCGTCATCAGCAAGCCATTCTCGGCTTTCAGCTGCAGAAAATTGGGGCTTGAATGCCTGAAATAACCTTCATCAAAAGTCTCACCTGTTTAGCGAAGCCCAGGTCCGAAATCCGCACACTATCCGGCGCATTCCGGTCGGCCAACAGTATATTGGCCGGCTTTAAGTCCCGATGAACCACGCCATTTTCGTGCAAATACGCTATGGATTTGGCCAGGGTTTTCAGTATTACTGCCGATTCCTGTTCGGTTAGTTTGCCCTGTGCAGAAACAACTGAGATTTAGCTTTCAACGCGAAAATTTGAAGAGGATTTTTGTGCACCTTCATCACCATATAGTCCAGCAAATCGCCCCCCGTTAGCAACTCTAGCACCAAATAGACGCTCTGTGTATCTTCGTAGACTCGCTTCAGACTGACTATGCCAGGATGCTGGTTGTATCTGCGCAAAATTTCCACCTCCTCTCGACAGTCGCATCGGGACTTTTCAATTATCTGAAACAGGGGACTTTCAGCAGGAAAAGTCGCAGGCTTAAAATACCGGAAAATCACCTTAACCGCGTACTTTTGACCTGTGGCTTTGTGAACGCCCAGTTTGCAGTAGCTGTAGCTGCCGGCGCCTAAGAAATCCTTCAACACGTACTCATCGAAGAAGTTGCCAGTGTTGCCGCCGAAGGAGTTCACCGGCGTCACCATCGACTTCTTGTAAACGGTGCCGTTCTCCAGCAGACAGGGCGCAATGTAGCTGAAGCTGCAACAGCAAGTTTCACCAAGTTGGTTGCGATTTTATCAGCAACTTGGTAATGTGGGCCTTTGCAATCGCTTGAATCGCAACTCCTTACCCTTTAAACAACTCGTGTGTGTCTGCACTAACCGGTATTCCCGGGGAATCTTTGGGCGTCTTGCACGTGTACTCTTCATCGAAGTACTCGTCCTCCCGGCTGCACAGCACTGGTTGAAACGGCGGCTTGATCTTCTTGGCAAACAAGTCATCAAAGTCGATGGTGGCGAAGAATTCGTGGCGCTTTAAGTCCTGGGCGCCTTCGGCTCCCGACCCCAACCTGGAAAACCACACGTTAAGGAGAGCGATATGCACGATCTTTTGTAAAATTTGTACACTCAAGGAAGAAGGAAGCCTGGTTGCAAGTAAACTTTTCGATTTCATTGAACAATATTGGCTCTTTCTCACGGATGAAAGCGCAAGTTGCCAGCAGATCTCGTTTGAGAGGAATGAATTGTTAAAAAATTGCAAAATTTGGAAAAATACTTTTCAAGACCCATCTGCATCTCGAAAAATCAACTTTCGGAATATAGGAATATTTACCGGTTGGCGGGGTTTCTCTTAAAAAGAACCCTAAGCAGACTTTGCGCCTCCGGACTGAGAATGGTGGGCATGGCAAGTTTGGCTTTGAGGATTTGGGTGAGCGTATCCTTGCGATCGTGGCCCTCAAAAGGCAGCCCTCCAGTCAGCAACTCGTACATCAGGACGCCAAACGACCACCAATCGGCTGCATATGAATGGCCTTTGCGGCTCACCACCTCAGGAGCCATGTATTCCACCTAAACAAGCGCCAAATCGGTCAAATCGCGTGAAATTGATGGCACATTTCCTTTCAACAGACCGTGCCGCAAAAGCTGTACGCCACATCCCCGAGGGGCAACTTCGAAAGTCCAAAGTCGGTGAGCGCAATGTGCCCATCAGAGTCCAGCAGCACATTTTCAGGCTTTAAGTCTCTGTAGATTATTCCTATTGAGTGCAGATGGTCCAGGGCCAAGGCCAGCTCTGCCAGGTAGAATTTGGCGTCCTCCTCAGTGAACATCACCTGCACGAATCGGAACCTTCCATTAATACCTAGCTGAGGTTTATCAACGTTTTTACTGTCCATGCATGTTAGGACACGTTTTCTGACCAGGCAACCTGTCGAAACTTGTTGGATTTTGCTTCAGTTTCAGAGCTATTTATCGCTTGTTCACTATTCAACCTGAAGCAAGAATTCCTTCAGTATGTAAAATCCCTTATAGGTATATCACCCCGCGTTTTTAATATACATAAAAAATCCAAATTAATTTGCTTTTTGTCAAAAGCTTGATTCATACTGCTGCTTAAATTGCTAGAGAATCTGGCCACAAACCTCTTTGTTCAGTCGCGTGAAAAGATCGCCTCCTTTGAGAAAATCCAGGATCAGATAGAGCTTGCCTTCGGTTTGAAAAGTGTAGTGCAACTTAACAATGAAGGGATGCTGAACATCCACCAGGATGTTGCGTTCTGTTTGCGTCCGAAATCTGTCCTTTATCTACAAATTACTAAATTACTAACCCAGTATTTTCCCTAAATGGTGCCTTGGGTACCTTCAAGGTGGCCTTTTTCAGCACCTTCATAGCGTAAAGAGTGCCGGCGTCGCTGCCGACGATTTTCTGAACCAAAAACACCTTCCCAAAGGAGCCCTGCCCTAGCACCTTCAGCAGGTTGAATTGGGACGGGGTGGCCTTTTCATGTCCGTTTTTCGCTATCTGAAAACGCCCATTGTTCGTTCAACAGAGCCTCAATTAGGGGGCTGTTTCGCAATTACCTCCCCCATGTCAATTTCCACGTCCTTTTCACTTGAGCCACCGGCCGCCTCGTCGCCCCCAACCGCTTCATCTGTATCCCCCGATTGAGACTGCAACAAATCCCCATTTTAGCTGCGCGTAAACAATAAGCATGCTACAGGTGTTTAAATAAGCAGCATAAATAAACACGACACTGTGCAACAGTTGCTGAGCCAAATGGGGCTTGAATTGAACCGGCCCAGGCCTCAACGGGGGTAAAAGCGCGAGCTTTGTCCTGATATCGAGCTGCTTATGCAGGCTGTTTGAAAGGCAGCCCCTTGAGAAACCTGGCGATTTTTCCCCTAACAGGGGGTGTCTCACCTCAGTGTTGGCGCGCTGAATCTGCCACAGCTCGCCAGAATTCGCTAAGGGCATCCTAAGTGATTTCACTTAACGTTTTTCATGTGAACAGAAGGAGTTTTGGCTGGCAAGCTCAAAACTCGATAGAAAACCAAACTGTTTGACACTGACAGCAAGAGGTAAGGCACATCTGATCGGATCCAGGCTCACCAACATGAAGGGGTACTTTAACCTGAGAAGGGTATTTTTGTTAATTTAAATTAAAAAAAAACTTGGAAGTTTAACAAAAATCATCAAATCTTTCAGGACTTTGCTTGAAAAACCCCGAAATAAAATGGGCAGTTATTTCTTTGCGCCCGGTATAGTTACGCCACAAGCAGCCTGTGGACTTCAGGGAGGGTAACTTCCACCCTTCAGGCCAAACAACCCTTACATAACAGAGTTCATAAGGGCTAAACACGCTCAGCACAGTTCACGCCCTCGATTCAAATAGACGCGCAGATGGGCATGACGATTGACGGGTTGCCTTGCATCCGCTTAGGTGGCAATCAGGTTGCCGGTTGCCAGTAAAAGGCGCCGAATTGAACGAATACTCTTGTAATGTGCAGGCCAATTGTGGGCCTGTGTGCCTTCAGAACGCCACTAAATCAACTCCCTTAAGCCATACTCCTAGTTTTAAGTGCTAATTAGCCTGAGAAGCGGATTTACTCCATTTTAGCCTGTAAATAACCCCAGCAAAGATTAAAGGCGCAAGCACCTGGCCACACCTGGCAACCCTGTGCGAGTCTAACCCTAGTTGGCATCCGGTATTTGTTTGGTTCAGCCATGCCAGCATTCGAATTAATTAATCACAGCGTCATGTGTCGAACGTTGTGGTTTATTTTAATCGAAAATTAACGTTTTCACGTCATTGGGGCCCATGTGATGTTGTGAGCACAGCCCCAATAGCCTCAGCCATGTCCGTCTTGGTCGAACCGTGTTCTGGTAAGTTTCCTGTCTATTTAAAGAGCCTTTGTTTGAACTCTCAATTGGCATTTTACATTGAATGGCTTGCCTTCAACAGCTCCAGCAGGCGAACATTCGTTTGCTGGCTAATTTCGTGTTCAGTGGGGCTTTTATTGCCTAGTGGGCCTCAAGGGAATTTGCTTGTGGGCTTCGCCCCCTTTTAATTACTAACCTTATGTTGGCGCAAAGCGATAAATTCCTATTTCTTATCAGTAAACGATTGATAAAGTTGGCGTTCGTTGGCGTCCACAACGTTGCAACGTTGCTGTTAAATCGCCTACACCACAAACAAGTTGAAACTTGCAAATTTTAGGTCCGATATGGCGAAAGCGTCCCTTCAAGGGCCTGGATGGCCCGGATGTGAAACGAAGACGCGTCGCCCAACTGCAGCTGGAACCCGAGAGACCGAGATCATCGGACGAAGATACTGAGAGCGTCAGCAGCATACAAGAGAAGGAAACCGGTACGAAAGGATCAGCCGCTGTAGCCACCCGGACGCGGACCGAAGATTGTAAACATTTCGTTTTAGATTATGTTAAGGACGCTTCGGAACCAGAGTCCCAGACCTCAGTACAAAGTTCCACCGATGAATATGAAGTCGAAGTGGCGTACGAGGTGGAATCTAATGGAAATTCCAGCGATATTTCTTCACCTGAATCAGTAGGTGCTTCGAATATAAACAGGCTGCTTGCACTGAGTGGGGCATAATGAAGGAGAATTTGCGCTTTCAACAAAAAAGTATGCACTTCTTTGCCCTGACAACACCAGCCGGGTATAAGTGAATCCTTCATTATCGCCCATCTCGCTTGCGAATGCCCAGTTTACCAATCTCAGAAGAAAAGTCTATAATTCTTTGATCATTCCAGGATATGATGGTGGCTGTGGCAGCTGCAATGATATGCAACAAGCCCTTGGACGCATGGCTAACTGATGCTGAGGCGTCGTACTCAGATTCTAGCACTTCATTGGACGAGATCGCCTTCAGACGACAAGAGTTCACCACCTGCTTGCTATGCAAGACCAAGAACCCCAACCCACTCTACAGATACTGTGAACAATGTTTTCAGGTAGATATTGACAGTTTTAGACACTTTATTGTGGATCTGCTTGGAGAGCGTTTAACTGGGCTCGCTAATCGAGCTGCTTCGAATGGCAGGACGTTGAACGAACTTCCATGCAGGTCCATTGGCCAAAGACTTAGACTGTAATCATTTTTATAAGTTGGAGTATGCACAAATATGTGTGTGTTTTGTTCGATAACAAGGTGGTTTAATGTGTGGACTGTTAAAATGGACTATAAAGTGTTTTTGAGCTGCTCACGAGGCTAAAATTTAAAGGACTTTACCGATTCAGTGTTAGAACAGTTTTTTTTATAATCTTAAAGGACTTAGGATAAAAGAACGGCCGTTTCCGGCTGCGCTATATTAAGTTCCAGTTTAAGCAGGTAAATTCTTTCCATTTTTTATCACCAGTATTATTTGATTTCGGTTTGTTAAAGTGAGGTAAGCAAACATTCTCCATTCTTGGTGGTTCCTCTGTGTTAGAACATTAGAGCATTTTCACCCAGCTGATTGTGTCTAGATTTTTTTTGTTTAATAGGATGTCTGATGTGCCACGGAATGAATCATGTAAGACACATGTAATTTGATGTGGTAACACTCCAACTGCCCATCGAAGGAAACAGGGTTGCAGGTAAGTAGGCAGGTAAGTCGCACTTGATAGCAAAAAGCAGCGGGGCACTCTGCCTTGTGAAGTTGCTATAGTTCTAGTGTTGCTGCTATAGATCTAGAGTAGAACTGTATTTAACATTAAAAACACTTAGATTAAGTGACTACTAAAATGTTACTCTATGCTCTGCTATTTGAATGGAGTGTCTAGTCAGTTGCTGAGTGGGTAAGTAAGTTCTGGCCTCATCGGTAAAGCACAATGTCCTTCGTGAGCCAAAAAAAATCTAGACACATTTTTCAACTTTCATTTAGGAACGTTCCATTGACTGCATTAAAGGCACTCATGCCAAATGACTTGCCCTGTATAACTTCGGACTCATCGACAGAGTGTGGCAGAATGCATTATAGAACCATCTATTAATAGCTGTCTACATATACAGGGTGTTTGGTAAGTCGATGTCCAAAATTTACAGGGTTGGCAATCATCACGTTGTGCGATTTGAGTTAAAGTTTCAAAGTGTGTTATGGGTTGTGCGAACTTGAGCTACCTGCCTTGGATTGAGAGTTCAAATGTTTTAAAAGCGAGTGAGGTGAAAATGCTAATTTTTCGCTTATTCACATATTTGAAAAAATCAGTCTTTAGCATGGTTTAAATGAAAATTGCAAGATCAAACCGATTCAGGATCGAAAGTTTGAATTTTGATTTTTTTAGGGAAAGTGTCGAGTTGATCGAAAACGTTTTTTATGCCATTGTTTACAGGGCTGGCAAAAATCGGTTTTTGGTATAATTTCAAAGAAAATTGCACGATTCCATCTGGAAGTGTATTTTAAAGGGTGTGCCAATTTCAGTTTTAGGCTCATGATCGGAAGTCGGGAATTTGTAAAGGGTGCGTGCAATTGAGCGACAGTGTTTATTTTCCGTCCATCATTAACAGATGTATTTGGCAAAATAAGTCTTGTACAATTTCAAAGAGTATTGCAGGATTCTTAGCTTGAAGTGTCTTCTATAAGGTGTGCGAATCTCAGTTAGTTTCGTTCTCAGGATTGAAAGTTTGAAATATTTAAAGGTACAAACAATGTTTATTTTGCGGCCATAATTAATCTTGCCCAATTTCAATGAGAATTACCGGCTTGGTATAAAGTGTCTTCTATGTGGATAGGAATTTAAAAAATTTCGGAAAAACTCCGAAAATGCTCGAAACAATCTCGGGCAACGAAGACATCGACTTGCCTAATACCCAGTATATTATATGCAGGGAGTCCAGGGGCTGTTGTTGGGTCTTGAAGGTCCAGGTCAGAAGACCGATTGAATGATCAGTGCCACCCATACTGGACACCCTGTGTATCGCATTAAGGGCCATTTCGGCTGCAGAAGGTCCAATCCAGGCCATAGACCGTTTGGCTTATTTGTCCGATTTTGTCATCAGGAGAGAAAGACATTATTGCCGGCGCGGCCCGTCCAGAAACGGTGTTGGGTGAAAGCCAATAAGTACAAGTCTAATGAAATCGCTGCCTTGAAGGCCTACCAGAGCGGCCATTCGCAAGATTCCGGCATGGGCTTGAGTGAGGAGATGTCGCCTTATGGACTGGAGCCGACCATCACAGTGTATAGGTCAGGTAAGTGTACCGTTATTTGCGGCCCTTCGGTGTTAGTCTAGATTAGCTCTTATTCGCAGGTACGTCTGCATCTCTTACCCGTTTATCGGCAAATTTATCGCAGAAAAGTAAGTTGCGTTCTGCAAAACGCAAACTTCTCAAGAAAACCGGCTTGAAAAGGGCGCGCCCGTTCTCTGAAAGCAGCATTTCGGAGTTCGAGGTGAAAAAGCCCAAATTGCTCCCCAAACCAGATAAAACTCCCCTAGAGGGATCTGAGCTCGTATCTTGTACCTTCCCGTCCATCGAGACGATTCTGACTTCAGACAAATTACAGTTGGAACTGCCCATCGACTCTCAAAAAGAATCGATCGTCAGCTCAGAGCCAAAAAAAACAACAGAAACGCTCTCACTGACTGAGCATAGTCAAACTGATTTGACTGATGAAGCGGAATTGTGCATTTTCTGCAACAGTGCCCCTAAAGACAGTATTTTCGTGCATGGTAAGACAGCGCATCACTGCTCCTGCTATCCGTGTGCCAAAAGAACGTTAACCTGCATTGGGAGATGTCCGCTTTGCAACGCAGGACTGGAGACTGTAATGAGAATGTGTTAGGGGCTCGTCGGCGCTTCCCAGTAGGAGCGTCGAAACGGCAGACCATCTCTATAGCCTCTAAACTGATTGTGATACAGCCGAGTATCGATTGGTGCTTGGAAATGTTCAGAAAACCACTTTTTGTTTTTTTGAAGCTCACACGAACGAGCATTTTTATTCGCAATTAACTAGGTGTACAGAATCAATTGTTATTTATTTGAAAGATGATCTATTAGAAATATTAAATTATATCCGAATCCTTCAAAGCATCAAAGGCCTCTGTTGAAAGAAACCAAAGTTTTGAATGTTTGAAGTGCTTCTGTTCTTTTACATTGAACGCGGGCGATTTTTGAGTTGTTCAGAATTGTTTTTTATGGCGATTCATAAAATATCTTATTCTGTTTATGCGCCCGGTTCGCTTGTACATACATCAAATAAAAGTTGTTCCTTATTACAGTAATATGTTGATTTTTAATACGGTCCAATTGCGATTATCTTAGCTTTCAATCCACAGCTTATATCTTTTTCCTATACGGTGTTCATTTCTTTAGCCGTATTCACAAACTTTCAAGCCTTTCTTTCACAAGTGTCTTTTATGTGGTGTGACAGTTTCAAGTCGCTACCTGCTCTGTGTTGAAAGTTACGAATTTTTTTAGGAAGGGCTTTCAGTTGTCCGAAAATGTTCATTTTTGGTCCATCATTCTCCAGATGTACAAATATCTGGATCGTAAGATTTGAGTGAAATTTTGATAGTTTTGAACCTCGAGTGCGCGAATTTCCAGTCACTACCTGCTGTGGGTTGGAAATTTAGATTTTTATCAGAGGGCATACGATTGAAAAAAGTTGTAATTTTGATCCATCATTCCTTTCATTTCAGAGTTTCAAATTTAAACAGAAAATCCGAAAGTTTCAGGTGGCTGGCCAACATTTGCCTTCGTTACACACCACAATTTTGCTGAGAATCGAACTTCAGA
This sequence comes from Dendroctonus ponderosae, assembly GCF_020466585.1. NCBI lineage: Eukaryota > Metazoa > Arthropoda > Insecta > Coleoptera > Curculionidae > Dendroctonus > Dendroctonus ponderosae. Next base: position 46,320,351 of record NW_026017110.1, on the reverse strand, counting down.
AAATCACGTTTTGTTTTCCTTCAAACACAAATGAACATTTCTCAAAAAACTTGGGGTGTTCAGTATCAATTGCTATTCATTCAAATATTATCGATTCGAACGAAAGCTTCAAGAGCGTCTTGTTGAAGAATCAAATGTTTTAAATGTTTGAAGTGCTTCTGTTCTGTTACATTAAATGCGGGGAGATTTTTAGGTGTTCAGAATTTTTTTCTGTCGCTCTCCATAAAATATTTTATTCTGTTTGTGCGCCCGGTCCTCGTACTTTCATAATAAAATATAATTGTATGTACATTTTTCCGTTTACTCTTAATACGGTTCGATTGCGATTACTTGAGCTTTCAGTTCCCCACTTCCATCTATTTTCCCGTTTTTTCCTATGCGGTGTTCATTTCTTTATCCGCATTCACGTACTTTCAAGCTTTTCTTTCACAAGTGTATTCTATAGGGTGTGAGAGTTTCAAGTCGCTACTTGCTCTATGTTGAAACTTACGAATTTTTGAGGGACTGCGTGTAGTTGACCGAAAATGTTCACTTTTGGTCCATCGTTTACAACGTAGCCAACAGTAACTGAATCCAAATCCTTCAAAGCTTCTTGCTCTTTTTGAAGAAAGCTACCGTTTTGAATGTTTGAAGTGCTTCTGTTCTGTTACATTAAATGCGGGGAGATTTTTAGGTGTTCAGAATTTTTTTCTGTCGCTCCATAAAATATTTTATTCTGTTTGTGCACCCGGTCCTCGTACTTACGTAATAAAATATGTTTCTTGTTACATTTTTTCGTTTACTCTTAATACGGTTCGATTGCGATTATCTGAGCTTTCAGTTCCCAACTTCCATCTATTTTCCTATGCGGTGTTTATTTTTTTTATCCGCATTCACATACTTTCAAGCTTTTCTTTTACAATTGTCTTCTATAGGGTGTGAGAGTTTCAAGTCGATCCCTGCTCTGTGTTGAAAGTTAGGAATTTTTAAGGGAGTGCGTGTAGTTGGCCGAAAGTGTTCACTTTATTCCATCATTTACTAGGTAGCCAACAGTAACTGAATTAAAATCCTTCAAGGCTTCTTCCTCTTTTTGAGGAAAGCTACCGTTTTGAATGGTTGAAGTGCTTCCGTTCTGTTTCATTAAGTGCGGGAAGATTCTTAGGTGTTCAGAATTTTTTTCTGTGGCACTCCATAAAATATTGTATTCTGTTTGTGCGCCCGGTCCTCCGTACTTATATAATAACATTTTCCGTTTACTATTAATACGGTCGGATTGGGGTTATCTTAGCTTTCAATTCTCAACTTCCATCTATTTTCCCGCTTTTTTCTATGCGGTGTTCATTTCTTTATCCGCATTCACAAACTTTCAAGCTTTTCTTTCACAAGTGACTTTTATGGAGTGTGAGAGTTCCAAGTCGCTACCTGCTCTATGTTGAAAGTTACGAATTTTTAAGGGGGTGCGTGTAGTTGGCCGAACGGGTTCACTTTTGGGCCAACGTTTACAAGTTAGCCAAAAGTAAGTGAATCCAAATCCTTCAAAGCTTCCTCTTTTTGAAGAAAGCTACCGTTTTGAATATTTGAAGTGCTTCTGTTATGTTACATTAAATGCGGGGAGATTTTTAGGTGTTCAGAATTTTTCCTGTGGCGCTCCATAAAATATTTTATTCTGTTTGTGCGCCCGGACCTTCGTACTTACATAATAAAATATATTTCTTATTACATTTTTTCGTTTAGTCTTAATACAGTCCGATTCCGTTTATCTTAACTTTCAATTTCCAACTTCCATCTATTTTCCCACTTTTCTAGGCGGTGTTCATTTCTTCATCCGCAATCACAAACTTTCAAGCCTTTCTTTCACAAGTGTCTTTTATGGAGTGTGAGAGTTTCAAGTCGCTACCTGCTCTATGTTGAAAGTTACGAATTTTTAAGGGAGTGCGTGTAGTTGGCCGAAAGGGTTCACTTTTGAACCATCGTTTACAAGTTAGCCAAAAGTAAGTGAATCCAAATCCTTCAAAGCTCCTTACCTCTTTTTTGAAGAAAGATATCGTTTTGAATGTTTGGTGTGAATGAAGTGCTTCTGTTCTGTTACATTAAATGCGGGGAGATTTTTAGGTGTTCAGAATGTTTTTCTGTGGCTCCATAAAATATCTTATTCTGTTTGTGCGCCCGGTCCTCCGTACTTACATAATAAAATATGTTTCTTGTTACATTTTTTCGCTTACTTATAATACGTTCCGATTGCGATTATCTTAGCTTTAATTCCCAATTTCCATCTATTTTCCTGCTTTTTCTATGCAGTGTTGATTTCTTTATCCCTATTCACAAACTTTCAAGTGTCTTGCTCTGTGTTAGGAGTTCGGAATTTTGAGGGGAGGGTAAAAATCCTTTTCAAACCATCATCCACAAGCCGGCCAAAGTCAGGTTCTTTTGCTATTTTAGTGAAATTTTTAAAGTTTTGAGCTTCGATAGGGTGTACCAATTTTCAGTTGAAGAAAAGTGCAAATTTTTTGCATCATCCTTCATAAGTTTTCAGGGTTTTCAACTTTCAAGCGTAAAGAGCGAATGTCCCAAGTGACCATTTGTCTGCGTTGCGCATTCACAATTTTGCTCAGAATCCAACTTCGTGGCCACCTCGATGGCGTTCTTGCGCATTCGGGGCGCCCCCCATTCAACTTCGCATCGCTGCCTTGGAAGAGGGAGTCATTCGGGAATCGGGCCTAGTCGTGTTTTGAGTCAGCTGTTAGCCGGACTTCCATTTTAACCGATTTTTCTTATTAGTTTCCTCTTGTTCTTCACATATCAAAGGTAAGAAGTTCTTGAATGTTTTATTTAATCGCCGATTCTCCGCCCATTTACCGAGTCTAAATAGCGAAATCCCACATTGATAAGCGGCCCAAGAACTGTTCGGACGCTATTAAAAAGGGTGCGGTTTGATAAGATCGGATTTGGGAAGTTGAAAAGTTTTTGTCTATTTGTCTGCCCGGTTTATTCAATGATCTTCAATTGAAATTTCGAGTGGTTAGAAAGGGGCTTTCGAGAAAAAAGTAATTTTACGTGTTTTGACTCGGACAGAGGCACACCAGCAATTTCCAATTGAATGCAGTAAAAAATTAAACGCCGGCAATAAATGCGAAATTCCGCACAACCAAAGATGGCTCATAAAATTCGCTTGATTGATCAATACATTTGTCTGGGGGGCTGGGATGAGTCACACGCTACCCATATGACTTGGTGTTTCGGCCCCTTCCACAACATTTTCCTCTTTATTCACTTCGTTTCGAAACATTTCGTTCAACAAAGGCTTTTATTACCACATAAGATTTTTTCCAAATCAGCCAAAAAAAGTTTTCCGCTAAATAAGCAATTTTAATTTAAGGAAAAGAAATGTATTTATTTAAATTGCCACGTTATACTGCCAGCCCCGCCCAAATTTCCCCAATTACCATCACAAAAAGCCGATTTTTTGTACTAAAAATCCGCGACTCACTTGATTTGTCACTGTCAGTGTACTAAATTTTTTCAGACCGAAAACGTCCAAATAACGTCTCAATTTTAAATTCTTTAAAAATTAATGAATATTTATTTTGTCCGGATTAACTCCATGTGAGTTAACTGAGGGACTTCGGAGCTCAATTCGGCATTTTTATGTGTTTATCAGTTTCTGTAAACTATCTAAATGAGTGAAATTTCCTTCCAAGGGTGATAATTGTCAGCAAGGGAACTTAGTCATTAGACAACTTCGGAAATGTTAATCGGCCGCGATAGCGATAACGGCCAGTGCCAAGAACAACAATATTTAACGTGTATTTATATCGGCTTACTGCTAATGAGGAATATTTGTACAAGATAAGAGTGCAGTACCACCAATAAGTGTTCACAACCTTAAACCATTACTCACATCATCAATGCGAATAATTGCCATTATCAACTGTTACAGAGTGATTTATTGCGAATTATGATTACAAGGAATATTTATAATGTTCATTTCGACGAGCTTAAGCCAATTTAATTGCGCCCCGTGAAGAAGTTTAGTTTGCACGCGCATCTTTCAACTGATCTTCGATGGAATTTTGTAGGATTGCCAAAAAATACATTACGAATTAGTGCTTTTATGGGGTCAAGGGTTCTTCATTTTAATATATCTTCTATGGGGTGAGCCAATTTCAAGTTGCTACCTGCCCTGGATAGGAGATTAGGAATTTTTCTAAAACTTGCCGTGTGAAAATTCATTTTTGGTCCATTATTCATAAGGTGGTCAAACATCCGGATTTTCTAGAATTTTAGTGAAATTTTGAGGGTTTGCAGCCCCAACTGTCTTCTATAGGGTGTGCGCATTTCAAGTTGTTACCTCTTCTGGATTCAAAGTGACGAATTTTTAAAGGAGGGCAGGCAGTTGGGAGAGAATTTTCATTTTCGTTTCATCATTCACAAGGTGACCAAGAACCAAGTTCTTGCAGGATTTGACTGAGATTTTCAGAGTTTTTAGTTCCTAGTATCTTCTATAGGGTGTGCGAAAGTTAAGTTATTGCCTGCACTGTCAGGAATTAGTACAGAGGGCGTTCAGTTGGGTGAGCATTTTTCATTTTCGATCCATCAGTCACAAGGTGGCCAAACATCCGGACTTTGTTGAATTTGAGTGATGTTTTGAAGTTTTTGGCGCAGAGTTCTTGGAAGTTGGAGGTTCTTCGCAAAGGAAGTCGCGCAATTGGGTTTAAATGTTCAGTTTCGTTTCATCATTCACAAGGTGGGCAAAAATCATAATCTTGCAGGATTTGGGTGAATTTTTGAGACCTTTTAGTCCCAAGTGTCTTCTCTAGGGTGTGAAAATTTCAAGTTACTACCTGCTCTCGATTGGAAGTTAATTTTTTTGAAGGAAGGCGCGTAATTGGGTTTAATGTTCATTTTCGTTTCATCATTCACAAGGTGGGCAAAAATCATAATCTTGCAGGATTTGAGTGAATTTTTGAGAGCTTTTAGTCCCGAGTATCTTCTATAGGGTGGGAAAATTTCACCTGTTCCCGATTGGAAGTTAAAAATTTTTAAAGGAAGACGCGTAATTGGGTTTAATTTTCAAAGGGTGCCAAAAATCAGGATCTTGCAGAATTTGAATGAGATTTTCAGAGTTTTTAGTCTCAAGAGTCTTCTATAGGGTGTGTGAATTTCAAGTTATTACTTGCTCTGGATTGAAAATAAGGATTTTTTAAAAGATGGCGTGAGTTGTGTGAACATTAGTTTTTAGTTGGTCATTCATAGGTTGTAAAAAATTGTTTTTTTTTTTTTAATGTTTTCCGAATTGAGTGCAATTTTGAAGGTTTTTAGCACCAAGTGTCTTCTATAGGTTGTGCGAATTGCATTCCAGTTCAATTACAACCTGCTCTGGGTTGAAAATAAGAGATTTTTAGAGGATGGCGTGCAGTTATGTGAAAATTTTTATTTTTGGTTTACCCTATAAGATTGTAAAAAATTCTGATCTAGCCCGATTTGAGTGCAATTTTTTTTTTTGCGGTTTTTAGTCCTCAAGTATCTTCTATAGGGTGCCCGAACTTCAAGTCGCTACTTGCTTCAGAAGTTCGCGCTCCGACTGTCACGCACTTATTAAATTCTGATGCTGATTTCCGTTTTATTTGAGAGGTTTTTTCCAGCTTTACAGGCCATCTTTTTCTCGCATTGTCTAGCCTAATGAATAATGTAAAAGTTGTAGTTCCTCGTCCACGACCATCAAGCAGCATGATGGCATTTGCTTCCGGCGATTCAAATCCATCCATTGTCTGCTGGTGAATTGTCTTTGCGATACTCGATACTGATACCTTACACCCTGAAAGGGAGGGCTGTATCAAATGTTTCCGTTAAGGTGGATCAGCTGCAGCCCACCAAGATTAAAAAAGTGAAATGTAGGCTGCATTTGGAACGAGCCTTTTATGGGCGATTTTGAAATTCGTCCCAAACTAGGCAAGGATTTGATTGGAAGTTATATATTTTTTTGAGCCAAAGCAGACAGCGAAAAGAACCACTGGCTAGATTTATCAAAGAAAATTAGATTAGTAGACAGCAGCCCACTCTTTCACCCACACGAATGTATCAACGTGCTGCCAACAACCACATCTGTTGATTAAATGGATTAAGGCCACTTTCGATGTTTTCTTTTGGGACTGTTTCTGTCTGGAAATTGACGTTTTTTTATTCGGTGATCATGAATCATTAGCAAAACATGCGACGTTCTTTGTTATTGTCCGTTTTTATAATCAGTTTTTTTGGTTTATCGGTATTTTTTCCAACTGGGCCAGGCTGAATATCAGCAAGGTTCTAATCGTTTTAATAAAAGAAATGCCTTTCCTCGATTTCATTCCTTTTTTGGTCTTAGCCGCGATTTGAGGTCAGACTTTGATGCGTCATATGTGCAAGCTGTTGGAAAAAATAACCCAGTGGCGTTTCATTAATTATTAGTCTATCGACAATGGTTTTTTTGGTTCGGTTATTTTACTAACTGATGAGGTTTTGCCGGAAAATCATATATTAATCAGCATTTGTTTTGATCCAGAGCGATTTAAGGACTATTTTTATCAGCAATTTCCTCGCTTTTCTAGTTACATACAGAAAAACATTTACTGAGGCTCAAGCAGACTGTTTGACGAAGAAGTTAACCATCCGACTGAAAAGAGTGCTCGACCACCTTAAAGCCGCTTATTTAAAATTCAAAAAAGCCAGTCTGAGGCCCCGGTTTAAGCCCGAGAGGTTTTTTATGGTCAATGGTTTTATGGACAATGAACCGTACTTTATGTGTTGCATTTTGAAAAATCGATTTTGTTTCTTCTGTGGGTTTAGGACGTTGCAAGTATATTCAGAAAAATATTAATAGGTACCTATGTATTAGAAGAAAAAAAATTTGATGATGAAGACGAATAATTACATATATTTTCACCCCACAAAGTTCGCCCGGTAGGACTTTTGCAAATTAAAAATTTGATATCTAAATTGGACGAGCTGATCTCATCCCATGGCCCCCTAATAGTCCCGACTTAACGCCTCTTGATTCTTTTTTCTGGAGTGATTTAAAACATATTGTGTATGAATGCCTTTTTTGCCTGCTGCAAAATTTTCTGCAGGCACTCTGTTTTTGTTCAACAAATATTTACAGTACCTGAGAGGGTAAAAAAATATATGCGAAAAAATCGAAAACTTTTGTTCGAAAACCTGCTGTTGCTGCCGAAGCGCTTGGATTCTCGCCAACTTTACACATTTACAGTTTACCATTTCAAGCCTTACCATATGGTTGTCAGACGGCAAATATAATCGTTAAAACTGATTGCAAATGAGCCAGTGGCGTGCCTGTGGAATGTATTTAATTCGCATTGTTCGGATGAATTAGCAGCTTTAACGAGCGCAGCCCAATTAGCAACAAAACATCGGGATATTTTCAATTAAAAAATTGAATTAGAGAGGGCACTGACTATGTAGCTGCTTGTTGAGTGGTGATTAGTAGTTAAGAAAAATAACTGATTTTCTTCCACCAGATGTCATCCTGTGCAGTACCAGTAGCTCCAGCCCCTCCAGCGCTCAAGGACCTTCCAAAGGTAGCAGGAGACCTTAAGAGCGAACTGGAAGGTTTCAGCTCGAGCAAGCTGAAGAATGCAGAAACTCAGGAAAAAATCGTTCTGCCATCGGCCGAAGGTGAGGTTTAAATTTAAGCTGGAGTTTTTTTTTGCCTGACGATCCTGCGACATCTGTAATGTGAAAATAGCTCGTGTAGGGTGGCGCTGGAATGTGTCTTTCAACGCAAAAGCGAAGAATGCGACTGAGAATTATGTGAATTCTGTAAATAGAAAAACCCTCATGATGGATGCTCGGCGGGTCGCTGAATAGAAACACATGTTTTTGGTTTTTGGTTGTCGTCTTTTGGAGCGAAAATAATCAGGATTTTCACCGATTTGTGTGAACATTTCAGACAATTTTCCTTGGAGGGTCTTCGATAGGGTGGGCGTTCAAGTTCAAGTGTATACTTGCTCAGGATTGGAAAATAGCACTTTTTTAAATGCAAAATTGCAGTTGAGCGGATCGTTTTCTTTTCGTTCATTTTTCACACGGATGGGAAAAATTAGGATTTTGCAAGATTTTTATGAAATTTTCATACTTTTTGCCTAGAAAGGTCTTCTATTCTAGGGTGCGCAAATTTCAAGGTAGGACCTGCTCAAAATGAGAAGTTCTCAATTTTTAAAAGTGCGCATACAGTTTAGAGAAAGTTTATTATTTTTGCCATTCATCTACAGGTTTGGCAAAAATCTGGATTTTTTTGAATTTCAGAATATTTTTAATGATGCGTCTTGTCGGGTGCGAAAATTTCAAGTTGCTACCTGCCCGGTATTGGAAGATAGCAAGTTTTAAAGACGAGCGTGGAGTTGAGCGAAAGTTTTAATTTTCTCCAATAGTTTACAAGGTTAGAAAAAATCAGGATCAAAAAGTCTTCTATAGAGTTTGCGAAATTCCAGTTGCAATCTGCGCTGTATTGGCAGTTAGGAATTTTTAAATGACGGTATGCATTTGAGTGAAACCATTCATTTATGGTCCTGCCTTTATAGTGCTGACAAAAAATCAGGATTTCTTGTGGTTTGTTTAAAAATTTCAGACTTTTTCCTTAAAGTGTCTTCTATAGGGTATGCAAATTTCAAGTTGCTGTTTGCTTAGGATGGGAAGATAGCAATTTTTAAAAGCGAACCTGCAACTGAACGAAGGTTTCTTATTTTTGCCTTTCAATCACAGGGTTGTAAATAATCAAAATTTTGCACGATTTCAATGAAATTTTTATTTTGGCTTGGAAAGTCTTTTATATAGTGTGCGAAATTCAAGTTTCTACCTATTCAGGATTGGACAATTTTAAAGGCGAGCGTGCGGTTAAGCGAAAAATTTCCCTTTCGTCTATTATTCACAAGATTGGAGAATATCAGTAAAATGTTTTGTGTTTTGTTTGAAAAACTCATATTTTTTCATTGAAGTGTCGTCTATAGGGTGTGCGAATTTCAAGTTTGCTACTTGTTCAGGATGTAAAGGTAGCAATTTTTAAAAGTGAATATGCAGTAGAGTGTAAATTTCGTAGTTTTGCACTTCATACTTAGGGCCGGAAAAAAATTTGGCTTTTGCGCGATTTTAATGAAATTTGCAGACTATTTAACACGAAAGTTCTTCTATAGAGTGTGCGAAATTTAAGTTGTTACCTGTGCTGCATTGACATTTAAGCTTTTTAAAGGACAGTGTGAATTAGAGTGAACCTATTCATTTGAGACCCTGCATTTATAAGGTTGTCAAAAATCAGGAGTTTTTGTGATTTTTTAGAAAATTTCAGACTCTCCTCGTTGAAGTATCTAGGAGAAAGAAGTATATAATTGTCTTCTATAGGCAGCGCTAGATTAATGTGAGAGTGCAGTTGAGAGTTGGAGAAAATCAGGATTTTGCGCATTTTTAACGAAAATTTTAAACGTTTTAGACTTAAAAGTATTCTATATAGTGTGACAAATTCAAGCTGCTACCTGCCCAACATTAGAAGATATACAAGCGTGCAATTGAATCAAGCGATTTTTGCAGATATATTCGTAAAATGTTTACCAAGCCAAGAACGTCCAGCTTCCATGTATTATAAATAAAATAATCCCATTCTTCCTCTAAAAACGTGATGCCACAGGGTTTCTCATTGCTGTGATTTTCTCCCTGTATTCAGATGTGGCCCAGGAAAAGACCCACAACGCCCTTATTGCGGGAGTCGAAAATTTTAACAGTTCCTCATTGAAACGAACGGACACCAAAGAGAAGATTGTGCTACCGAATGCACAAGGTAAAAACGGCCCTGGACTCACCCTATTAATTAATGCGTGTGATCCTTCTATTGCTTTGCCTACCTATACTAATTATTAATATGCGAAACGGCAGGACATTGGAGCTGAAGCAGATTAATCAGTTGGTGTTTTGAACGTGCCGCTAACTTTACCCTATGAAATTCGTTCAGGCTTAAACAGTTTTTATGTTTTTCTTAGATTTAGCCGCAGAGAAGACTGAGAAAGCTTTGATTGAAGGAATCGCGAAATTTGACCCCGCCAAGCTGAAGCACACAGAGACCCAGGAGAAGAATCCGTTGCCCGATAAAGATGGTGAGTTTCCTCGATAGAACCTGGCATGTGGTGCATGGTTTGCGTATGTTTTCACCGATTTGCTTTGCACGTTTCGATCTAGCGGTGCAGCAGGAGAAAACGCACCAAAACCTTCTTAGTGGTGTCGAACACTTCGATAAAACCACCATGAAGCATGCCCAAACATCGGAAAAAATCATTTTGCCCAACACTGAAGGTAGGAATGCTTGCAATGTTTTCTCCATGCCTTGCATGCGATCACTCTCAATGAATAGTAGTTGAGTGCTTCCGACTGGTTTCAGTGATCGAGCAGGAAAAGGCGCAAAGCAACCTGCTGTCCGGCATTGAGAACTTCGACAGCACTAAACTGAAGCATGCAGAAACGCAGGAGAAGAACCCACTGCCCACCAAAGAGGTGATCGATCAGGAGAAGAGCGCCTAAGCCCCACAACGCTCAAGGAACGAACCACAAGCCACTTTTGTACTTTTTTTACTTTTATATGATATTTAATAGTATATTTATTACCGATAAGACATGTGTGGCCGAGTCGGATCAAGTGGCGCCCAATTTTTCCATTTCGCAATGGGGCCCGGTCTTGGTATATCTATTAATGTTTTGCGACTAAGTCATGCCAAATGAGGGTGTTTAATTGCTGTGAACGACGGTCCAGGGGATTTTATAGATGCGTCTAGATATGATTATTTTGCGTACATTTATGGTGCTTTAATAAATTCGTTAAAATGTCTCCACTAGTTTTTTTTTAGTACTTTCCGGCCTTGTCCCTTCGGTCATTTGATCATCTTGTCCGTTAATGCATGACTGCAAGCTGACTTAAAGATTGTGGAAATTTCAGGTTGATTCTTGCTTTATTTGGAAGGATGCAATTTTTTATACGCGAGAACGCAGTTTAGGGAAAACATCCAACACGAGATCTACATTTACTAAGCTGGAAAAACCAGAGAAACCATTGATGTTTGTGGACTCCGCGTTTGTGAACATACGTCAGATGCGAAAGGCAACTCTGAAGATGCCAATGCTGCTAGCGAAACGTCAGAGCCAAATTCCTAGGGTGGAAAATGAAAAATTTCACAAATAATGCATTCGAAGTTTCCACCGCAAATTTTGATGTATTTCTTGTATCTATGTTTTCAACAATATTTAATAAAGTTGGAAATAATAATTTCAATCGCCCCTTTACAATGCAGCGCACGTTCCGCCCCTGACCACCTGGACCTCTGCAAAGCAATGAAGTCAGTCACAAAGCAAAAAATAGCTAACTAAGCTACACTTACCAATTCCGCACAGTCTGGCGCACTGTAGCTTGAATTCGTTATCGTAGCTGACTCCGTCGCTGCCGCACACTGGATTGTAAGTGGGAATAGTGCGACAATTGGTGAAACATGAACGATATGCTGCGCTATCAACTGATGTGCTCACTGCCGGTTGTGGACTCGCTATATGAAAAAAAACTCTTTATAAAGAAAAAATTACTCTACCGAGCCGGGAAGGCATCAGCCCGAAACTCACCTTGATCAGTTACGGTGCCTAAGTCGTTTAAGTCCGATTGGCCCTTGGATGGATGCAGCACGCATAAAAGCCCTAAAGCTGCAGAAATAATTCAAAAATCCTGCTGTAGCCAGCACACTTTTACTCACCGATTACAAGGACAAGTCGGTACATGTTTAACGCGACAATGATCGGCACGAAGAGTGACAATGAAACTAATTCGCTTCGGTTGATCTGCTGGTTTTATGCATTTATTTCCATTGGGAATTTACAACTTCCCATTAATCGTCCGGTCTTGGAAAGACCGGTATTGATCAAGATTGCCCTCGATTGCGTGCAGTTGAAACAAACATCGATGTTATCCGTTATCAGCTACTTTAAACCAAAACAAGTTTATTTTCTAAATGAGCGCGATTATGGTGCAATTAATTTATCGGACAACGCTGCTGTTTAATATCCCGGTAATATACACAGTGATAGCTCAACATTTTTAGATTAAGAAAAATATTTCTAACACTCTTTATATGTGAACTCTATGGATGACTAGCTAGAGAATGTTTGCGAACTAATCACCGACATTCAGCTGTAGAATCAGCGTGGAAAATCAGTGGGCGAAGTCAATGAGGTATGTCGCAGCTCTGCTCAAATTGTCATTCAGTAATGGCATTGCCTGCAAAAAATTTGACTGGCTGCTGATGTTTTGCTCGACTGAAAATGGGACAAATCACAGTTTTTTCGCAATTAAAATCCTACATTTGTGCATATTCCGATAAATCAATCATTCCTGGACAGTTTTGTGCCAATTTTTCCACCAATATGGTGATTTTAAGACCAAAAATTTGCTTTCGAAATTGGTGCCACATCTGACGTTTTTTGTAACAGCGCTCAGTTTTCCTCGAAGAAAATTGACGAAATCGCAGCTTTTTAGTGCTTTAGAGCCAAAAACTGGGCATTTCCGGAAAAATAAATTAATCTTGAATAGTTTTGTGGTGATTGTGCCGCCTCCAAAGTGATTTTCTGGACAAAACCCTCTTTGAAACCCTGACATCTTTCGACATTTAGCCGTCAGAATATGAGCAACTACCAATGAAACCAGACAGTCAGAGTAAGTGCGACTTTTTTCTTCCAATGCGTCTAAATATACCGGGTGTTTTAATGAAGCAATGATTTAGATTGACTACACTAAGGCAGTCATAGACAGGGTCAAGCAAAACACTAATTAAAATCGGAAATGTTTCCTTAAATTTTCTGACAAACATTAAAAAGGTTTGAAAAAATGCTTAGGTTAATTTCGGTCTCAGACCCATCCACTTACCGACCCTGATAATCTTGAAAAATCGAGTAAAAGTCTCATTATGCAAGCCGCTGAAACTTTCTAACCATTTATTCAATATAAATCCACTTTAGCTTCTTTGAAAAGCTGATAAAAGCCGCATTCCATCAAAGATTACAGTTAACGCTTTAGTGGGAATTAAAAAATCCACACAATTTCTACGGTTTATTGCAACAGTCCACTGATAAACTACAAAAATGAGGCCGTTTTGTTACGGTTTGAAGCTCCCTTCACGTGCCTCCATTTGGAGCAGCTGCTGAAAGTTGAGGAGTTGATGGAGTAGCTGAGGAGGCGAGGTTACAAAGAAGTAACTGGCAGTTGTTTCATTGCTGCCACTGATCTGGGCCTCCACTGTTTCTTCTTCTACAGCCTGTTGCTGTGAAAGCCGAAAGAAAGAAAAGCTGATCGACAGGCATATCAGGGAACAGGTTCTTACTAGAAGTCCTCTACGCCACAACCATTATCCCTACCAAATGGGAAAATCCTGCGAATCTGCTATCCGCGAGTTGGTGCAGAAGGCACAAACCTCATTACAGCGTAAAGAAATTGATTTGGCGGCTTTTCTGGACATAGAGGGAGCATTTGACAATACCTCTTTTCAGTAAATCGTCAAAGCGGTGAAAATAGTGGAGTGGAGCCTATAATATGTAAATGGATCCAAAACATGCTGAGTTGCAGAACGGTTACTGTCGCACTCAATGAAGTCAGCATGGAAGCACAGATAGCCGGCGGGTGTCCGCAGGGAGGAGTTTTGTCGCCTCTGCTGTGGAGCCTGGTGGTGGACCGGCTCCTGTCGTCACTTGAGGGGAAAGGTT
>NW_026017110.1:46276437-46306467 GCF_020466585.1 Dendroctonus ponderosae | reverse complement strand
ATATGGTGGCATAGAACCAAAATCAGCACATATCGACAGTCCCTGAACAAAGTTCAGAGGCTGGCGTGTCTGGGAATAACTGGAGCAATGTCAACGACCCCGACGGCCGCTATGGACACACCTCGGGGGGCTGGAGCCGTTGCATTTATCCATTGAAGCTGAGGCCCTAAGAAGCGCTTACCGTATGGGTGACGATGTCCTCAGGAAAGCGACGGATTTAGGACACAGTGCGATCTTCAGAAAGTTGAAGATAGTCGAACCCATGGGATCAAAAGCTGATCGAATCAAAACTCTAAGCATCTCGGTACCTTTCAGAACATATGTTCTAAACGAGGGGCGAGATGGTGGAGAGACTCCATCAGCCATCACAGGGGACTCCGTATGGTACACGGAAGGCATAAAAACAGCTTAGCTGGAGTCCCACACAACCCAGCGCCACAGACCACCAGAGAGCTCTGGGAGTGCATAAAAGCGCATTTCCCAAACGTCACCGAAAAAAAAACATTTATTCAATATAAATCCATTTTAGCTTATTTGAAAAGTTGATAAAATTCGCATTCCATCAAGGATTACAGTTAACGCTTTAGTTGGAATTAAAAAATCCACACAATTTCTACGGTTTATTGCAACAGTCCACTAATAAACTACAAAGGGGCCGTTTTGTTAAGGGTTGAATCGCCCTTCACGCGCCTTCACTTGGAGCAGCTGCTGAAAGTTGAGGAGCTGATGGAGTAGCTGAGGAGGAGAGGTTACAACGAAGTAACTGGCAGTTGTTTCGTTGCTGCCACTGATCTGGGCCTCCACTGTTTCTTCTACAGCCCGTTGCTGTGAAAGCCCACTCTGGATACCATCCAGGTTGTTCAAATCGTTGCTGCCCGACGCAAACTGAGGATCCAGGAAGCTCGAGCGTTCTAAGCTTTTTTTTGACTCTTCTGGATCCATAATAACAATTCCTGCAGAGTATGTGTTGCTAACAGCCATAGAAGCAGGAGATTGAGGACTCAGAATGCTCTCTGCATCCGCAACAGCTTCGGTCTCAACAGATACGCTCTGATTGGCGGGTTTGGCATCAAAGCTCTTATCCAAACAGCCCAAGCAGTGTGAGCAGCAGCACGTGCCATCATCTGCAAACTTCTGGCACTGCCCACAAGTGCATTTTTGAGTCGCTGAGTCTCTCATAGTGCTGGTTGCAGCGCTGACGCGATCGCACTTTACCACCTCGATATTGCCTGATATGCACATGGTCAGTTTTTCACTGTCCGGCTCAGCTACGCAGCTGCAGGACCTTTGGGCGGGCTTGGATAACTTCAGGCGGCTCTTCAGCGACTTGACCGACAACGCTGAAGCTGAGGCCAACTTGGAAAGGCTGCTTTTGTGTTTGAACTTTTGGCAACAGGCTAGAAAAGAGCGCGGTTGCTCAGCTCCGGTTTCTTCTGGACAGCTGCAGAGCAGCTGCGCTGATTGGCCAGTGCAGGTGGAGATTTTGCAACCGCAGCTATGGCATTGGTCCTTGTCTGCCAATTAAAATCACTAGATATTTGAGGGTGGAATTGTGCAAATTAACCAAGCGTTTTTTGTTATATTTCGGTTGTTTTTAAGCCAAAAGCTTTGAAGTTTTGCAATTGCATGCGCTTCTAATCACAAAATACACTGTATTTGTGCAAACTCTTTGGCTCAGGATGGTTGTGAAGTAATCGCCGACATTCAGCAGATAAATCAGTGTGGATAACAAGTGGGCACGGTAAATGACGTGTGTCGCAGCTCTACTCAAATTGTCAATCATTAGTGGCGTCACTTGCCAAAAAATTGACAGGCTGCGTGTTTTGCGCTGCAGAAAATTGGAAGAATCGAAGGTTTTTCGCGATTTAAATCCCGTATTTGTGCAGATTCCGATAAATAAACCATTCATGGACATTTTTTTTGCAAAAATTCTTATTGTTGTAGTGATTTTAGAGCCGAAAATTCGTTTTGAACACCGGGGCAATATCTGACGCTTATTGTGACATCGCGTCTTAAAAAAAATTCCGCATATCGCAGTTTTCTCGTGATTTAAAGTCCAAAGCTGGACATTTTTCGTGAAACCAACCATTCCTGAACAATTTTGTGTTAAATTTTCTAAGCGATTTTCTGACCAAAACCCGTGTTGAAAACGTGACAACTGACGTTTAACCAGATATGACCAACTTGAGGCAGACAAAACCAGACAGTCAGAGTAAGTGTGATTTTTTTCTTACAATACGTCTAACTATACCGGGTGTTTCGTTAAAACCATGAGCTACTCTCGATCGCTAGAATGATTTTATTGCTAAAAATTCGCGATATCTGACGTTTGCTGTGATATCGAGCAATTCGCCTTGAAGAAACCCGACAAAATCGTAGCTCTTTAGCGCTTTAAGGACCAAAACAGATCATTTCCCGATCAATCAATCATTCCTGAACAGTGTTGTCCTAATTTTTCGTTCGCAATGGCGCTTTTAAAGAGAAAAAGAAGGTGTTTGAAACTCGGCTGGTTTTTGACATGAAGTGCTTACTAAAAACAACGGAAAAAAACACGCTTCTTGAAGTTGCACAAAACTGCATGTCGCTTTCATCTCTTACCTGTCGAAGACAGGCTAAACGCCGCCCTTTGATTGTTGTACTTCCTCGACATGTCCTTCTCAGGTGAGCAAAACAGCTCTTTAGTTTTGCTCAGAATCTTCTGCATCATGGACGGTTTTTTGGAAACTCTGGGATTGCAGGCGCACACTTGATGGTAGACAAAGTACTCGATGGGATTGATGAAATTGTTCTGCGGCAATTGCGCGATTTCCGTCTTGAGGCTCTCGTACTGCTCCAGGGTCTCTTTGAGTCGAACTAGCGACTGGCGCAAAGAATCCTCCTGGTCGCTGTCGCATGTCCTGGTTGACTCGCACGATTGGTCGCTGTTGAACGTCACCACGAAGTTCTCAATTTCGTCGCAGCTCTGCTCGCAGTTGAAGCAACGCTTGAGGATCTGTTTCTTCTGGAAACAATCCAGCAGAGTGTTGGAGGTTTGGCACTTCTTGCAGTCTTTCAGCTGTTTGGAAGTCTGCAAGGAGATGCTCTTTAAGATGTCCGAGTTGGCCATCACCAAACAGTATTGGGACTGTTTGGCTTTCAAGTCGTGGTAGCTTTTGCGTAGGGATTTCGCCGGCTTGCGGTAGATCTCCAGCAGACCTGCACAAAGAACTAGTGATTGTTCGCCTGCAAACACCCTTCAGGGCCATACTTTTGTTTTCGGTTCCCACCCCGACATGGACTGCCGCGTTGATTATCAACTGCTCCCGCGCCATCTGCTTCTTCACCATCTCAAACAGCATTTTGGAGAAATAGCTCAAGATAATCTTCGACTGGTGGTCTTCACTTTTACTGCCCTTGGGGGCCTCCAGGCTGGCAGTAAGAGACAATTGTTGGCTCTGGCAATTGGGCTTGCTTTGGATGTTGAGCGATATCTCCGACCGCGACTTGGACAGGTAGAATTCTTTCTTTTTTCTCTTGCCCCTTTTAAGCGTGCCTCCAGTCGAGCACTTGGAGGATAATCTCGAGTTCCCTAGATCCTCAATTGAGTGAATGGGCGAACTGGTGCCAGTGGTTTGCTGTGGGGTTTTCCTTAGGACCAACTCTGGAAAACATCAGTTGGTTTAAGTGAAAGTAAGTTATGTTTGAGCAAAAACTTGCTGTCTTCCAAGCCTGGTGTTCTGGGCAGTGAGCTCGGGCTGGCCAGGAAGATGTTGGGCTCAACTGAAGCCGGTGCTTCTTGAAGCTCTAAGCTTGCCAGGGCCTTTGGCCTGCGATAGACTGGAATCCTGCTGAGGCGCGACTTGCGCTCTGCAACAAGCCCCGTTGGGCTGATGGGTCGGTCTTCGTAGCTGCGCCTCATCCACTTGGAGAAATTCCCACTTGGCTGGGCCTGCCCTTTTTCCACCCCAAAGTACTGGATGAAGTACTGGCAGGGTAGAGGAGGATCGCTGGACAGGTGGATATAAAAGGCCAGCTTGAGTTCGACTAGTTTCCTTTGGCAAATCTCCCGGAGCTCGTCCTGGGGCAAGTCGGGTTCGTAGAAGAAATAGAGCACAGTATGTATGGGGTTGAGCACAAAGCGCTGGTTGGCCGTAAAGTCTTTCTTCAGATCCGTGGAGTTTTTCACCTTCTGAAGGCTCATTTGCAGTGACTCGTTGATGACGCTGAAGTCGTCTTCGTCCAAGGGCAGCGAACGCAAACTGGCCGCATAGGGCAGACATTTCTTCATTTTCTCGTTCAAGATGGCTTTCCTGCAGCATTTGGCCGGGCGGCAGGCCCTCAGCAGATTATCAGTACCGAAGTCCTGCAGCTGCACCACGATTTTGTTGTTTCTGTTCCTCATCCCATGGGAGCGGATCTTGGAAGCCGCGGTGGTTACGTCGAAGTCCAAGGAGGAACAAATCTTCGTTCTGCCCAGAGGTATGTAGCGATCAGGCACAAAGTAGGCGACGCGCTGCCTGGCAGGCTGGGCGTTTGTTTTGGAAGCAGGCGCCTTTTGGGAGGAGTTGACGGGTTCAGAGGCGCCTTCGCTGTCACTGAAAATATCTCCTAGACTCAGCTTCTCCCCCACCAGCTCCTTGGGGGTTACAGTGAGGGAAATGACCAGCTCTTGCCCAGTTTCCGTTTCGAAGCACAGATTGGTGGTTTCGCACATTTTTATCCTGGAGCAGCTGAGCTGGTTCTGCACATAGCTGCGCAGCGTGGACCTTCTGGAGGATTTTCCTCCCTCTTTCTCTTCCTTCTCCGCCTCCTCCTCCTCCTCTTCACTGCACACCACACTGCCCTTGGAGTCTTTGTTGTGCAACACAATCGGCTCTGAATTATCATTAACACTGGAGTCGCTCAAGATGGCCTCTTCGGACTTGATTGCATCAGCTACCGGAGGACTTTCGGTTATCAGTGGAGTTTCAGTGGAAACTGGCAAAAAATTGGCTGTCGGTGATTTGGTGGTTGTTACAGCTCCTTCAGTGTTGGCCTTGCAATCGGGACATTGACGAATCACTATCTGCACATCGCCTTCTTCTTTGTTGCATCCCTTGATGCAGATGATCACTTGGTCTTCGTCGCATTCCTAAAGAAATTTGTTTGTTTTCTGTTTACAAACATCTCCTTTAACTCACCGGAATGGTGGCGCCTTCATCCAGGCCAAAACAGTCCTTGCAGCAACAGCCGTCAGGACCTCGAGCTCGAGGTGCTGGGGAGAATTTCGCAGCCTCTTCTTGGCTGGGGACGTAAAAGTGTCCCTTTTCTTGACTGGGGACGAAGAAGCGCTGAGACGCTTCTGAAGCATTGGAGACTATGGTGGAAGCGTCGACTCTAGGGGTGGCCAGGTAGTCGCTCACTCCCTTCAGGTCGTAGATACATTTTACCAATATCTTCCGCGCCCCATACACGTCGGTCACTCCAGTTATTTCCTCATCGTCCATGAAGATTTCTGATTTGGATTTTTTCACTGACGAGTACTGATGAGTGGCACTTTGCATGAGGATCTGCGATCTGGATTCAGCCAGAGGCACTATTTGGGTCATAGAAGGCATCACCAGGAAGTTCTTCTTAAAAAACCCCAGCGAAGATGAGTCATTGCTGTCGGCTTGAAGTTTCGGGTTGAGCTTGAAGACTATTTTGTTGGGGTTGCAAGAGCTGGCGCTTGAGAGGGATTCGGTTTGGACAAAGGAGTGGATGCCAATCGAGCGGTAGAAGCCGTCCAGGTCGGCTTTGAGGTTTTCCAGAATATTATGCAGCTCCAAAATGCCCAGCAGGAGCGAGGTGTCCACGTAGACCTGCCGGTCGCAATTTGCCCGCTCCCGATACTTGTCCATGTCAAAATTGACCATCTGGATATCCATCTGGAAGCCGATGTTTTCCAGGGCCTTTGTCACGTCCCGCACAATGTCCATCACCTGTTCAATGTCGTCGCATTCAGATAGTTTGATGAAGTGGACGGGACTTTTGGGGGCGTCCATCAACAAATCGATAATGGGGCTCATTTTCATCGTGGCCAGTACGAGCATTTCGTCCAGCTCCATGTTGTAGCCGGGTGGCTTCATGTGCTTCAGTTTCCGCTTGATTTGAGATGGGGACGCGTTCAGTCCACTGATGGTTTTTCTGAATCTCATCTTTACAAGGAATTTTCTGCTGATTTGGAAATGATTGCCGCAGTCAATGTCTTGTCACCCTCATAACCCTGAAATACTACACACTTACTAGTCCTACTGTTGCTTCATTTTCCCATCTTCGAAAAAAAAGCAGCTTGAAGCTGCTAAACTCAAATTGGATGTTCTTAAGCAACTACGTTCTCGCTCTTAAAAATTAGCATCTTCCAAACTAATGCAAGTAGCAAATTTAAGTCTACACCACCTTTAATGGAGAATCTGAGGAATTCAACCGCTCTTAAGCAGCGCTGGGTCTAAGGGGGGCTACTGGGGCTATAGCCCCGGCCTCACGATGTCAGGGGCCTCCTTAAGAGCTAGTATAAAACCACATAAAAAATGGGAAGTTTAATTGCACTAGGGACTCTTTTTTCTTTTTAGAAAAGGGACTCTGGCGGGATCGTAGCCCCTGGCCCTACCACAGGACGATTTTCTTCTAATTATCTTCAATGCTGCGCTTCTGTTGGCTTCACGCAGGATATATTCAAAGTAGATCTGAAGAGACGGAAAAATGTTTGAAAATGTGCAATTTTTCTTTAAAGTCTTCAGGAAGCTTCGTTTATTTGTGCCTTAACAAGCTGAAACTGAGTCCAAGTGTTCTGAAATTTTGATTTTTTAGAATTCTTCGCTCCCCTCAGTTTTTCATTTTCCAATCGCTTCATATAAATTTTTATCTTCTTCGTATTTCAGTCATAGTTAAACATACACGATTTTCTTCTAATTATATTCAATGCTGCGCTCCCTTTGGCTTCACGCACGAAGTATTGAAAGATAAGCTTAAGAGACGGAAAAATGTTTGAAAATGTGCAATTTTTCTTTAAAGTCTTCAGGAAGCTTAATTTGCTTGTGGCTCAAGAAGTTGAAACTGAGTCTACATCTTCTGAAATTTTGATTTTTTATCGGCAGCAATAGTGAATTATTCGCTCTGTTCAGTTGCTTTCAATTGAACATTCAAACTTCGGAGCATTTTTCATCTTCCAATCGCTTCATACAAATTTTCATCTTCTTCGTATCTCAGTCATAGTTAAACCTCCACGATTTTCGTCTAGTTATCTTTAATGCTGCGCTTCCCTTGGCTTCACGCACGAAATATTCAAAGTGGAGGCTTCCGACAAGGAAAAATGTTTGAAAATGTGAAACTTTTCTTTAAAGTCTTCAGGAAGCTTCGTTTGTTGGTGACTCAACAAGCTGAAACTGAGTCAAAATCTTCTGAAATTTTCATTTTTCATAGGCTGCAATAGTGAATTATTCGCTCTGCTACTGAGCAGAGAAGCAACTGTGCTTTCAATTGAACATTCAAACTTAGAGGTTTTTCATCTTCCAATCGCTTCATACAAGTTTTTATCTTCTTTGTATCTCAGTCATAGTTAAACCTACACGATTTTCTTTTAATTATCTTCAATGCTGCGCTTCCCTTGGCTTTAGGCACGGAAAAATGTTTCATAATGAGCAATTTTTCTTTAAAGTATTCAGGAAGCTTAGTTTATTTGTGCTCCAACAAGCTGAAACTGAGTCAAAATCTTCTGATATTTTGATTTTGTGTTGGCTGCAATAGTGAATTCTTCGCTCCGATCAGTTGCTTTCAACTAAACATTCAAACTTGGGATTGGAAATTGTTTGAAGCGATTGGAAGATTTTCATCTTCCAATCGCTTCAAACAATTTTTTTTTAAATATTTTTCGTATCTCAGTCATAGTTAACTACATGATTTTCTTCTAATTATCTTCAATGCTGCGCTTCCCTTGGCTGCACGCACGAAGTATTCAAAATGGAGCTTCAGACACGGAAAAGTGTTTCAAAATGAGCAACTTTTCTTTAAAGTTTTCAAGCTTAGTTTATTTGTGCTCTAACAAGCTGAAACTGAGTCTAAATCTTCTGATATTTTGATTTTTTGTAGGCTGCAATGGTGAATTCAAACTTGGCAAGTTTTTCATCTCTTTTCTAAATTTCTAAAGTTTTACTTAACATCATTGACACTATTGAGGTATTTTCTGTGAAAATTTATCAAATAAATTCTATTGGAACACTCCCCACCTTAAACGCTTTGTAAAGACTTTTTTTAAAACTTTTGCAGCTTCGAATTCTGGACAAAACCCTAATAATTTTTTCTGGGTTTCTTCCAAAAAATATTTTCCCCAACAGAACAAGCGAAACTTTATAATTAATTAGTTGTAAAATTCGCCAACTTCGTCGTTGTGAATAATTTAAGTTATTTTTAATTCCGGTTTCTTCACTTTTAGGTCAATATTTCTAAACAAAACTCTTTTTAAACTGTGCACACTGAGAGTCTTCGAATCAAAAAAATTAAAACATCGATTTTACAAAAAAACTGGGCGTATTTATACTTTGGTCTTCTGTTCCTTCATTTGGTGTCTTTTTCGAATACTCGTTTTACTTTTTAATTTGGGACAAAATCCAAACAAAGTTCCTTTGTTATTTTTTTCTCGAAAAAATTAGTTTTCCGAAAAAACGATCAGAAAAAGCAAAGGCATATGACTATTTGGCAAACGCATTGAATACCTCACAGCTTTGAAGATTTTTAAAGTTTCTTCAAAATTTCCGGTTTTTTCGTTTTAGACCAAAAACCAGAAAAACCGCATTTTTAAGCAATCGTTTCTACAGATAAGGTAACTCAGTGAGCCTTTAAATGTTGGAACAGTGCTGCGCAAATGGCTTGGTACTCAGTAACTCAGTTCCGTTGCTTGAAAAACGATACTCCGCATGTTAAAATTCCGGTCTAAGGTTTCGTACAGCTTTAATCCGCTTTGATAAATGAGTTAAGACTCATTAACCGATGAGATATAACTCATTAACTCAGAGAGCGGCAACAACTCAAAAGCGCAACTCAGCACAGTGTAACCGAATTTCTGGCCCACCTAGGGGAGGATTCCTAGATCTTTAAGTGGCGGCGGATGGATGAAAAACGGCGATAAAATAGTCCACAATTTACCAAACAATCACTAATTGTTCCCAAATAATCGCGAAATACCAAATCGGTTAGTCAAATGGGACTTACCCTTAAATTCGGGAACCACCAAATAAAGTTTTTCTATAGCCAATCGTGGGGTGGCTAGACCAGAAAAATATCCGCACACTACACTGTCTTTAAAAGTTGGAATCAGCCGGGTTCTGTCCACTCAAAAGTACTCGGAAGCGCGCTTCAGAAACACAACCTGATCCTTCAGAATGTAATCTGGGAAAAAACGGGACTGAGCACAAACATCCCCCTTTAGGGGATATTTTGTGGGACTGACTGCTTCTCTCGGCTCTGTGCAGGCTTATTTATCCTAGCAAAAGGGGGTTCCCTTTATTATAGGGTTTCTCTATCCGATACGCGCGCTCCCACAGTGCACTCAATTTTTTTCCCTCAATAGAATGTGGTTCCCCTGTAACTGGTGTTTCGCTCCACGACAATCCCTAAATGAATGTCTGCTAAAGTTACTGAGATACAGGGTGTTTTACCTTTTAAACCCCCAAAATATTCACAGTTTTGCTTCTATTTTCTTGGAGGTTAGGTCCTTCTGGCCAAATTTGTGATGCTCTATCGAAAAGCTCCTAACGAATATTCAGAGAGTTTTTTTCGCAAATTCCGTGTATGCTGTTTTGTGGTTCAATGCCTTTTTGATTGCCCCATTTTAAAAGGACGATTAAAATTATTATTTCTAACTTTATTAAATATTGTTAAAAACATACAATAAATACATTGTCTGGAGGTGTATGTGCTTATAACTAATGCATCCTTAAACGTTATATTCCCTAGTAATGTTGCTGATTAAATGGCGTCAAGTTTCGCAACGGAAACAAATGCAAATGATCTGACCCTTCGGGATTTAGCCAAGGGCGAAGCCCTAAAGCGACCAACTGATGGGCTGATTGGTTTCCGCTTACATAGATAGAAATGTTGTAATAAAAACGCTATAGATATAGAGACGGCACGATAACATTAAAGCTTTAGCACGTTTAGATACTCTCTAATGTAAGGGCGTCGTACGATGCATAAAAATACTCTCCCTACACAACTAAATCCTACCGATTAACTAATTAATATTGCATGAAAGTAAACGGTTTTTTATCACTTTCCTAACGCAACGAAATAAGTACAAAATTACAAGGAGGTGGCGGATATATCCAGTCCTACTGTCCATCCAAGCGTTCAGAGGCTGGGATGGACTGTGTGATCCAATGGTCTACTACTTAATGGAATGTATTTACATCGATTTATTAATTATTTTGAATTGAGATTATTTAATAGAATTGCGTAATAGAAAGGGGGATGGGAGGCAGCCGGAGACCTACTGATTTATCGGACATAGGCCTAGATTTGTCTGGATCTGATTAGGCCTGGCGTATTGTTGATTGATTGGCTTCGTGTTAGATCTAGTAAGTCAGTCGATAGATTCTTGCAAGCGATGTTCCGGCTTATAGTTGAAAGTAACTGTTTTTTTCTTGTTTAATATGGACGCAGCTGAAGATTTTTTCTAGAGCCCCACTAGGGCTTAATATTCAGTAGGATGGTCTGCACTGCCCTCCACCTCTTGGTCGTCGTCCTCATCGTCGCTTCCACCGTCCAGACTGTTGGAAAGTCGTGATTCCGGCTTCTTGGCAGGCGGTGCGCTCGTCGTCATTATTGTGTCTGGAAAAGTCGAGATTTTGCAACCTTTCCTGCAGGAAACTGCTTTTGGATACTGACTGCAATTCGGCTTGGAATGCGTGCGAGTGTTGGCAAACTCCACTCCGTGTTTATCCACGCACCAACACATCCCAATCGCTTCATGGCACTGAATCGGCTTGTAGAAACCCAGGTTATCGCATTCGGGAACGTACACATCTGGGAAAAATCAGAACGTAAATAGAAATTTAAGTTTTCAATGTTGACTAGGCCTGGGTAACTCAGTGAATTTTTAGGAGTTGGCGCAGTGCTATGCATATGGTTTGGTGCGCCAACCCAACGCACCGGCGCCGTAACTCAGTTCCTTTGCTGAGAAAATGTTGAAAATGTTTTTTAACTTGTTTCTAGATTTATTTGAATTCACGCATGAAGAAAGCAGACTGCATTCTAGCGTGAAGATCGGGTTCTATTTTGAGGGTACTTGTTTTGCTCATACGCGTAGTTCTTGCTACTTGCCTACTGCTAATTTCTCGATTATCAAGCACTTGAGTTAAAACTTCTTCTTCTTGATCGACGGAAATAGCACGCCTTTGGCCCGCTATGTCCCGCTTAGGACAAAAACTACCAGCCGTTGTCCAAGCCGTTGAAGTAGATTGTGCAATAGTTTTTGATTTGGTTGCGTCTGTCAGGATATAACTCTAAAAAAAATATCGGCGATGCGCTCTACTTCCAACATAATTTTCTTGCGGATAAAAAGTCCATTTAATGAACATGTGGCAATTTTACTATTATTCATTTATCATAACTCTCTGTAGTATGTTGCAGGTCTATTTCTATTTCCAGCAGTAATGTTTGGACAGTGTTTTTCGATAAGCGAATTAGCGTAAAAAAACTCAAGGTGTCCATGATTTAAAAATAATTGACTGGCGGATTAAATATTCGGGGTCTTCTAACAACCTGAATGTCATTATCCTCATCAGATGGTGGTAAAACATCGCCATAAAACAAATCCAACCTGTGTTTACTTAAAATTGTTTGAGGTTATAATACTACACTAATCGTGATTATCGTCAATAACCAGCCATTTTCGGCGATTAAGTTAACCACTGATTAAGTGTCCATAATCGTGGTTAAAATTATGGTGGAACGCAAAGTGTTGATTAAATAGTTTTAATCAATGATTAACATTTTAATCGGAAATGGTGGAACCGGGCCGAAGACTTCACATGCAAGACCAAGACGAAGATTGCCGTTGATTTGCAAGACCACGACCAAGACTATGTATGCAAGAACAAGACCAAGACCAATAGAAGGTCTTAGTCTTGCTTTGCTCATCACTAGGTGTTATCTCTATTTTGGGGATTTCTGCGTTTAATTTGCAACACGACAAATTTCACAGAAACAGAGAAAAATAAAAAAAATCTACGTTAATGAAAAAATGTTTAATTAATGACATGAATTTACGGTTTCTGAAATTTGAAAAAAAAAGAGAAAAAAGGCAAAAAAATGTATCACTTGAGCAGGTCTTTGCGCGGTAGTGTGCAAAGCCCGAAGGGTGGATGCGGTGAAACGCCACTGGCTTTCGCAGCAAAGCTAGAACGCTCGGCGGTGGTATGCTGCCAAAATACCCACTTAACACCCGATTGATATTATTTACGCTTAGAAAAAAAATAATATAAAACACGTGGTTTGACGAGCACAAGTTACCGACTGCTAACCGTTTGATTTGCTGAAATACTCGAAATACCTACTTAGATAAGGTAGTACCATATCGCGCATTTCTTCATTCGAAAATAAGTGATTTCAGGGCATTTGTAATAAAATCAATGTAAGAGTAAAACTTAAATAATTTTTTTAGCACTTAACTAACACCAAACTGACAGTAAGATAATTGTTGTCCTAGGCTCACTTCATAAATGTCAATCTACGACAAAAGGGATCTAATTTGAGCTGGTTCAAAACATCACTAGATTTTTCATTGTGAAATATCTCGAAAACGGTGACAGATAGCGACTTCAACCAAGTATACATCTTTTGCTGCAAACCTATTGGAGAACCCCATATTGCTAACAAAAATGCGATATGGTAAAACCCAAAGAAGTTCTGATGTTTTAAATGGCTCCAGACTATTGCAGCTAGCGCCCTCTAGGAACTACAAAGTGGATAATAGGAAATGTGGATTTGCCGATCTAAAAAACCCCCAATCACAAATTCTTGTAGTACTAGTAACACTGGTTAAAAATCCATTACGAAAAAACGAAATTTTTATTTGCCCTTTGACCTTGGTATCTCGGAATCTAGTGACTTTCGGATAAGGCCAATTTGCCTGAAACGAAATATTTTTGACCAAACATTATGCCAGTGAATTTTTCGACATTAGTTGAGGACCACCATGTAATCATTTATTTGGAAAACCCTTGGAAACTGCAGTTTCTTCACTTTTAGGTCAATATTTCTAAACAACCCTATCTCTAAACAGAAAAACCGCGTTTTTCCTAACGTTTTACTGTAAAATACTGGCAAAATGAATTTTTGTGCAAAAAAATTAAGAGATTGATTTTACAAGAAAACTCGTCGACTTTCTTTGGACTCAGGTCTGTTGCTGGAAAAACTTTGATTTATTTTTTAGTTGTTTGAACACAGTAGTAAAACGTTACTCACAAAAACGGTGAATGACCCTTTTTGAGATGTGAAAATTCCAGTCTCGGGTCTCGTAAGCTTCTTTAATAAATCACGTATAACTCATGAACAGATGAGTTATAACTCGTTAACTCCGAGACCGGCAACAACTCAATAGCGCAACTCAACACAGTGTTACCCATGCCTAATATTGACATCGAAAATCTACGGCCGATGCATACGTACCGAATGCATCCGAAATGATTATGCGCCGAAGAGCCGCACAGGACCTATCAGCTTTAGCAAAGCACTTGCACCATTCGATTGAGGTGATCACCAAGTCCTTGTCCAGATCGCACTGTTGCAAGTAGGATTTCAAGCAACCTTCGCCCTTGTCGTGCTCCAGATCGTAGAGCTCTTGCACAGATAGCTTGGAGTCGGCGTTTTCATCCAAGTGCTGGAACATCCATCTCACCTCGCTCCTGCAGCTCGGTGTGAAACGAACTGGAATAGTCCACAGCCTCAGTAACAACTCTAGAAAGCCCATGGAATTTTACCCCTGGATTTGCTTCTGGGTCGTCGTCTTTTGGACGAATCGGCCATCACAACTGAGAACCAATCCAGAAGACGGTTGCCCATTGCTTGCAACGCAGTGGCGGGACATTGTTTGGGACTGGATGTGGCTGGATCCAGGCCGTTGATCGCGTTACTGAAGGCCTTCTCATCGGTCACCTCGTTGTAGCCTCTCAGTTTGTCTTTGTCCTCTCCATAGAGCATGTTGTCCTGAAAGCAGCAGGAATCAAGCAAACAGCACAAGGCAACCGGCCAAACGACTGTTACCTTGTTGAACTGCGTGTACTTGATGTACTTGTAGTGTTTGTTGTCGTACTTGATGTCCTGTGGAACAAATGAGTAAACCACGTCCTTCTTGGACGGTTTCTCTGGGTTAGAGCTGCTGATCGAGCCGCCTGTCCCAGACTTATCCAGAGTGGCCCGATATTTGCTGATAAAGTTGTTCAGGCGCTCAGACTGCCTCTGCTTTTTCCTCAGCTTGATCTCCGGTTCTGCTGAAATGTTTTCACATCAAACCATTTCCGTTCGATAATGGGTAGGGTTTCAAGCTGGTACCTTTGCACGGACAGAACCCTTTGCAGGACACTTTAACGGTGCTGTGGTGGATGCAATTGTGGTAGTCCATACGGCACAGGGAGCTGTAGGTGCGATTGTCCGAACCGCATAGGAAAATTGGCTTCACCACTGGGCATGGACGGCATCTATGGAAGACCTTTAGAAGAACCACACTAAATGAAAGCGCAACTGCTTACTCGTTGGAATCGCTCGCGTCGTCATTGGCTTCATCATCTGCATCATCTTCGCTGTCGTAAAACACGTCTTCTTCGTCATCGTTCTTCGAAGTTGGGTCTTCAGGTTTGGCGCCAGCCTTTGGCACCACTACATCCCTAGAAGCGCAGATGGCTTTTCCAATCTTTGTGTTCGAAGAAGGTTTCGTAACTCACCCATTCTTCTTCAGTTCTTTGCGCGACACGCACACGGCAGTAAAGGAGTCCTCCAGCAGGCAAATCTCCTTCTTCTTGCAGTTCAATGGACGGCATAAATCACCTAGAAAGCCACAAATATATGTTAACCCATCTGATCCAAAACAGGGGGCTAAAGCTTGCCGGATTCTTCGGGGGCTTTGCCCAACTTTGGCCTAAGAGCGAGATTCTTTTGTTTCAGGTAAGCAAATTTGGATTGTTTGGGGGCGATTTGCCTCCCTACTAAGACCAGGAAATTAGTATTCAGACCAGGAAAAGAAAACCGCGTCCTAAGAGGGTGCTTATCGGGGCTAATTCGCCGTTTTACTCTAGCTAATTAATAACACCAAAAGTCGGGCCTCTCTGGATAAAGGCAATAGGAAACGTTATCGGGTTAATCTGGTCGCTCTCTAATGCGTAATCGATACAAGCAGCGCCAGCCAGCAGCTCTCTATTCTCTATTTTTCCACGTTCAATATGGATTTTCCATTCGGTTTTTCCTTCTCCGATCTCAAATGCCAAAACTCCAGCCAGTATTTCAATTACTCGACTAGGAAAATACGTTGATTAAATCGAACCGCTTTGGATTCTTCTGATGTTTTTTTGCCAGCTCTTTTTTTTTCATTAAATTAACTTCTTAATGGAGCTTTGACCGCACTGTGAGCATGACTTGTGATTTAGCGTCCATTTCAGCGTAATTCTTGAGATGAGCTGCCGAAAAGCTTCAAGTGGCTAATTGGATTATTCCAGTAGTTTTTGATATGCGGTTTAGTTAAAAAATCTTGGTTTTTTGCTTCTGCCTTTTTAGAGGTTAGAAACATTGAATTAACTAATTTAATTTATGCGGAATAGACGGTTCTTGAGACGCTGCATCGAAAAGATTCACTGACTATGTCGTTAACATGAACCGTTTTGGAGATATGAATGAAAAAGCACACGAATTCGCATGTACGTCATATTTTGGCTTCCAGCTCTTTAGAGGTTAAGAATTTTAAATAACGTTTATATGACAAAGACGTATTTTGAGATGCTCCATCGAAAATATCTTAATGATTATTTGGGTAGTATGAAGCGTTTTTGAGATATTAATGCAAAAAGACATAAATTCGCATATACATTATATTTTTGCTTCCAGCTCTTTCGGGGTAATAAATTTCTAGTAAAATCTAAAATATTCAAATGTACTTCTCGAAAAGGGCTATCGAAGAGCTCCTGGTAGGCCTGGGAAACTCAGTGAATTTTTAGGAGTTGGCGTAGTGCTACGCAAATGGTTTGGTGCTCCAACCCAAGGCACCGGCGCAGTAACTCAGTTCCGTTGCTGGGAAAATGTTGATGACTTTTTTTACTTGTTTTAATTTTAATTATTTTAAGTTTTACTTGTTTTAATTTTATTCATTTTAGGGGTCATTTATTAATAATATTTTAAAAATTGTTTCAGAATTTTCCCATTTTAGCCAAGTTACTCTTTCTTCTAAACCCTTAATTTTCTAAAGTTTCACTTAAAAATGCTGCCAGTCTTAAGGTATTTTCCGCGAGAAATTATAAAATAAATTTCTAATCCTTGGTCGCTTTTGTAAAACGTTTTTAAATCCCTTTCCAGCTTTGAATTTGGAACAAAAATCAAACAATTTTCCATCAAAAAACAAACAGAATAAGCGAAAATTTACAACAGATTATTAGGAAATCTCGTAACCTCCATAACTCTGAAGACTGTAAAGTTTGTTAAAAAATGTGGGTTTTTAGTTTTGACTGATTTTTTTTCCTTTACTTTCTGCTCAAAAACGCTCTATTTTGTAGAGTTTCACTTAAAAGTACTGACGATCTGGAGGTGTTTTACGCGAAAACTTTTTCAGCGTCGAATTCAGGATAAAAAGGAAAATAAATTCGTGCCGTTTTTCTAACCATTCCGGAAAACCATTAAGGTCTCCAAAACTCACAAAACTAAAAGTTTTTAATCGAAAATGCAATAAAACGTTATTTTTTTATGATTTTCTTCTTTTCTGGCAATAAATAATAATTTTATCGAATTTTTCACCTAAATTAATTAGGATTATCTTGAAAAAACGACCAGAGAGCAAAAGTTTACAAAAAATTATTTGGAAAATTTGCCGCCCTCATCGCGCTGAAGAATTTTAAAGTTCCTTTAAATTTTCAGGTCATTTCAGTTTTAACAAAGTTTCTATTAAGCAATTCTTTCTATGCAAAAATCGCATTATTTTTTAAATTACTGACAATCTTCAAGTATTTTCTGTGAAAATTTATAAGATAAATTTTATTAGAATGCTCGCCTCCTTAACCGCTTTACAAAAATGTTTGGAAAACTTTCTGCAGCTTCGAATTATGGACAAAACCCTAATACTTATTTCTTCTTCTTTTTCCAAAAATATTTACCCGAACTTAAAAAGGGAAAGTTTATAATCATTTATTTGGAAAACTCTTAACTTAACTTTTAGGTCAATATTTCTAAACAACACTGTCTAAACAGAAAAACCGCGTTTTTCCTAACGTTTTACTGTAAAATACTGGCAAACTGATTTTTTTATGCAAAAAAATGAAGAGATCAATTTTAGAAGAAAACTCGTCGACTTTCTTTGGACTCAGTTCTGTTGCTGGGAAAATCTAGATTACTTTTTTTTAGTTGTTTGAACAAAGTAGTAAATCGGTAGTCAGAAAAAAATGTTAAAGACCCTTTTTTAGATGTGAAAATTCCAGTCTCGGGTCTCGTAAAGCTTTAATAAATCCGAACCGAATGAACCGATGAGTTATAACTCGTTAACTCAGAGAGCGGCAACAACTCAATAGCGCAACTCAACACAGTGTCATCCAGGCCTAACTTCTGACGGTTAATTGCATATTTTCAACCGTTTTTGAGACACGAGGTGTTTTAGACAGCTTGATCGTCAGAAAGTTCACTTTTTGCTTCTATCTTAAGTGATATATCACTATAATATTAACTATTATATAACTATAATCTGGTCTTTATCTTAGGTTCCTATTCCTATTACTTTCCTATTACTTTTATGTCGCATATACATCATATTTTGGCTTCCGGCTCTTTAGAGTTTGGAAATATCTAATTAAACCTAATTACTTGAATATAGATATAAAAATGGTATATCGAAAAGTGTATGCGACCAATTAGATATTTCGAGCCGGTTTTGAGATAAATAGTGTATTAGAAGGCTGGTTAAGGGGGCGAAGCCCTGATCCGATGTTTAATGTGTTGATACCGAAATATCCTCCGGGGAAGCGTTCTTACGCTAGATGCGATATTTTCACTAGTGTTTATTTTGGAAGCCTTTTAAGGCACAGTCATGCTCGTAGCTCTATTTGGACAATAAAATGATCACGAATTAATTCAGCAGCCAAATCCACTCAACTGGCAGAATTTCAAGATCCATTTGCCAGATTGCATTTTTTGCCACCAATTGCTCTTCTGTGCCCGGAAATGGGTCGCAATGCGCTTCGGGTTTCTGCAAGCCAAATTGCCTGTTTTCCAGGCCTCATTGTGTGTCAAATGCCCCACATACGCCCGCTATTTATAGACTTATATAATGCTCTATTTAACTTGTGTGCGGTTTCTTTTAATGGAAAATCAATGAAAGCAAACACTTACTCGATGGATCGTGTATCCAATGCTTCTTTTCTGCTGATTTCCCAGCCTTTGACTCGTCCTGAAAGGAAGAAAAATTGTGTTAGCGCTGTTTCCCATTTTAAAAGCCAGTAGAAAAGTTCTGGCTTAATCCTCCAGATCCAGCTTGTTAGGAAGTAAATTGCCAGGCTGATGGGCCGAACTAGTTCGGGCAGGTTTTATTAATGCCGTTCAATTTCCGCCTTCCAGACACAACAGGAA
This sequence comes from Dendroctonus ponderosae, assembly GCF_020466585.1. Taxonomy (NCBI): domain Eukaryota; kingdom Metazoa; phylum Arthropoda; class Insecta; order Coleoptera; family Curculionidae; genus Dendroctonus; species Dendroctonus ponderosae. The sequence continues at coordinate 46,287,663 of NW_026017110.1, read as the reverse complement.
GCAATTCCAATTTGCAATAAAATTCCTGGATGGAGGCAAAAGGCCGTAACATCAGAACCCCTCGAGATTTTCCATTAGAGAAGGGCCTGAAAATTCAATAATTCCAGGATTTTCATTAGATCTATGGATGGTCGAACATTATTTAAAATATTTAACAGTGCCAGAGGAGAAGTAAAAAAAACAGCGGAAGGCAGTAGAAATCGATAAGCGACGCAAGCCCTTATTAAAGTTGCCAGGATCAAACGGCCGCAATAAATCCAGAAAATTGTCTTTGGATGGAGAATGGAGGAAGTGCCATTCGTTGGCTCGGGCTTACGGCTCTCCGGTCTGGAATTATTCCGGGGTTTTTGCTCTTTAACCGATTTATGAACTGGAATGGCTTCAAGGGAGCAACAAACGAGCTATCTGGATTGCCAGAATTGGAGAAAGGCCAGTGTCTCTATGCAAACGAACTTTTCCCGAGCGTCTCTAGTGGAAGGTTTGAAGGATCGAGCTCAAAAGCTCTGGTTCAAAAGCCTTTGTCTTCCTATTCCAAGATTGAGGGTTGGAGCTCGAATTAGGTCGGTTTACTTGTGAGGAAACAGAGATGAGAGAGAAATGAGAAATTAGAAGAGTCTGAATTGGGAGTGGCAAAAGCTTGAAGAGAAAGCATGGAAATCGCTCTCAGGAATCGCTCTCATGGAAGTTATCATCTCTTTTGGAAAAATCGATAAATTTGCTTTAAAATGTGCCTTTGAATCAAACTCTCAAGTTCTATGTTATTGGTTTATCTGTTTTTTTTTTAGTTAATGCAAAGTGAAATATTCAAACATTTTGGTTTCTTATTTATTTTAAACTCGTCACATTTATGCACAGGTTCTTCACCTATTTTCTAAGAAAAAACCAAAGTTGATAATAATCAGGCTTGTTCATCTATTTATTGATGAAAAATATATTTTTTAAAACAGGCTTTGGAGCGACAAAAGCTTGAAATTGACGCATGCGGAAAACCGCAGATGTGGGATCTCGTTTGAATTTTTTTCTAAATTGGCTTGAAAATCTGCTTTTTCATTAAACTGGCCACACAAATAAAACGATTTTTTATCTATTCGTTGATCAAAAACTCAATATTTAGACTATTCTGGCTTCGAAGTGAATTGATCTTAAAGTCCGTTTTTTTATTAAACTGGCCACAACAAAAACGATTCTTCATGTATTTATTCACAAAAAAATTAATGTTTAAAATTAGAAATTAATAAAATAATTTTTAAACTTAATTAAAATTAAGTTTAAAAATTCAAATATTGGGTCTATTTTTAAAAATTTGCCAAATTCGCTTTAAAATCGGATGGCAAATGTCAGACTTTAGTGCGATTGAAGTGGAAGTTTACGAGCAGTCAGTCAACCACCAGTGCATTCTATAAGGTGTAAAAGTTTCAAGTTGCTACTTGCTACTAAATGGGAAGGAAGTTATAAATTTTCAAAGGCAAGCGTGCAGACTGAAAGTGTTAATTTTTTACCAATTTTTCAAACCCTTGGAAAAATCAGACTTTACTGCGATTGAACTGGAAGTTTACGAGCAGGCAACCACAAGTGCCTTCTATAGGGTGTGAAAGTTTTAAGTTGGCACTTGCTCTGAATGGGAAAGTGACTGCAATTCGGCTCTAGTAGATTTTTAGAAAAACTTTCATTCAGTTCACCAAACGTCCATGTATCCTTGTCAACGATTACCATGGGGCCTAAACCTAAAACCGGCATCGGGAAGTTTGGCGCAAAACTCCAAACAGCCGAAACTCCGCAACTCCGGATCGATATGAGGGAACGAAATAGTTTCGTTGCTTTAATATCCTGAAGGGTGAATTGATGGGGGCTGGTTTGCTTCGTTTTAAATGCCCTTCCATTAGCCGACCGATTTCGAGCTCGAATATGGAATAAATTCACAACTTTCCAAACTATGGACAGTTGCTCGGGAATTTCCATTATCAGGTGATCGATATGTAGGTTTCCCTATTGCTGAGCGACTGCATTAATTAGTTGGGCGAACGCCCCAGTAAATTTCGCATCAACAACAGCCTTAATGGGCTTTAGTTATAATCCTGTTAAGGAAACAGAACGCTTTGATTGCTAATTATAAACGCCCCAATCCAACTAACAATACAATATTTTTTAAAGAGTGGAGGAAACAGTTGTAATTGTGTAAAGTAAAATTATCTTATATAAAACACGTTTGCTAAACGGGACGTGATGCTGCAAGCAGCTCGATGGGAATCGATAAAGACTGGCCTTAAAGGGCAGTTTTTTGCGCCTTTGGCTGGCGACTTGTCGGACGATTTATCTTCCATTTGGATATATGTTTTAGTGCATTTTTTACCGGCTTTCATCCCCCGTTTCGAAGATAAGGCGTCCGCCCCGATTCCCCATTTCCGTTCCGAATTGCTTTCATTAGGGCGAGGGGCGCTGGAGATTTAAACGAAATTGTCGAATTAGTGGCGCTTGCAAGAATTAATCACTGTCGAAAAAATAAACCCCCAAAATAATTAATGTGGACCTTTGGAGTGAATCAAAGCGCCATTTCGAACCTAATTGCTTCACTTGCTTCGTTAGAGTTGAAGTCAGTTTTGTCTCAGGAGGGCGGAACTGGCCGAGGTTTCCATACAAAGGAGTTGCACAGTTAAGTGGGCCATTGAGAAGCGGGCCATCGTCATTGACCGCTTTATGAGGGGGTTGAGTCCTTTCATTTCCAGGCGCCTCCAATCTGGATTAACTCCTGAGGGTCTAGCTGGCAAATTTTCCACCAGATCTTTTCGATGCGAAGCAGTGGCAATTGACCAGTGAATTTAACAAAAGGAGGAAATATTTTTCTTTCGGTTAAAGCGCAATTTCCCCGGTAAATTATATTCCCTTAACGAGAACGTCCCTCCGCTTTCGTACTTGCGGAATTATGCAAATTCTCGCTATTGCAAGTTTTATTTATGGCTCAATTCCGGTTAATTTGTGGGGCTTGGCTGTTTTCTCGACTCTGAATGGGTCACGGCACTGAAAAAGAGCCATTGAGGTATCTTGCAAGGAAACGACAGTCGCAGACAGTGCTCTAATTGGTTTGCTGGAATTCACTAGCTTTTGCCACCCTGAACTCAAGCTATTTTCAATATTGACTTTTCTTATCGGTAAATAGCGGAGTTTGAGGAGGAGTAAGGCTTTAAGGCCAATTTAGCCAATTATTTGCGAGATTCAAAATCTGCCTTAGTTTCAAGCCTTTGCAGAGGTCAGCCTATTTTAAACAATAATTTTTTCGTTAACCGATTATCAAATGCTTCATAAATGTGGCGAGTTTGATGGAAAGTAGGAATTTAAGGCCAATTAGGAAAATTTCAAAAAGAAACTAAATTTCTACGGTTTCCATGCTGCACACACATTTATTTTTCTCTTAATAAATAGATGAAGATGAAGAATTACTTTATAAGTGTGGCAAATTTGAGAACAATGCGAATTTTAAGGCCAATTTGGTACCATTTTCAAAAAATACCTAATATTTGCGGTTTTCAATCTGCATTGACTTTAGGCTTGTCCCACTCTGAAGCCAAACTGTTTTAAATCTTGATTTTTTAATGATAAATAGATACTAATTTGGTCTATTAATGTGGCGAATTTGGTAAAATGTAGATTTTACGAGCAAATTTAGGAAATATTTACTGATATTGATGATTTATAATCTGTGTTTTAAATCGTGTATTATTTCAAGCGTTTGTCACTCCGACGCCTCACTCCTTTAAATATTGGCTTTTGGTTTGTGAATAAACAGAAAATTGGTCTATTAAATTAGCTAGTTTAATAAAAAGGCACATTTTAGGTTAATTTAGTGAATTTTGCAAAATATACTCAATATTTGCGTTTTTCATTCTTTATTATCTTCAAGCGTTTGCCACTCCGACGCCTAACTGTTCGCAATATTGTTTTTTTTTTTCATTAATAAATAGAAAAAAAGTGTTTTGTACATGCAGCAAATTTGATAAAAATACAGATTTTAGACCCAATTGAGGAAATATTAAAGCGGAAACCGAATAATTGCGTTTTTTATACTGCATTATCTTCAAGCTTTTCCCACTCTGAAGACAGAATGTTTTAGACCTTGATTTTTCCCATATTAAATGGATGAAAAATTGGTCTAAGAATAAGCCAGGCATGATGAAAAATCTGCAAATTGATAAGCTTAAAGCTCATTGAGAAAATTTTGCAAAATGTACTCAAAATTGCCTTTTTCATTCTGCATTATCTTCAAGCGTGTGCCACCCCGAACGTTTACTGTCTTAAATATTAATTTTTCCAGTACTGAATAAATTGAAAAAATGTATGCTAATTCAACGAGTTTCATAAAAAGGCAGATTTTAGGACCAAATTGGCGACTTTTTAAACATTCTGTATTATTTCAAGCGTTTGCCACTCCAACGCCTCACTGATTTCAATATTGATTTTTTTGATTAGTAAATATACAGAAAATTAGTCTATTAATATAGCTAGTTTAATAAAAATCATGTTTTAGGCCAATTTAGCGAATTTTGAAAAATAGACTAAAAATTTGTGTTTTTCATTCCACATTATCTTCAAGCGTTTGCCATTCCGGCGCCTCACTGTTTGAGATATTGATTTTTATTCATTAATAAATAGAAAAAAATGGTCTATTAATGCAGCAAATTTGATAAAAATACAGATTTTAGAACTAATTGAGGAAATATTAAAACGGAGAGCGAATAATTGCGTTTTTTATTCTGCATTATCGTCAAGCTTTTCCCACTCTGAAGACAGACTATTTTAGACCTTAATTTTTCCAATATTAAATGGATGAAAAATTGGTCTAAAAATAAAGCAGGCTTGATGAAAAATTTGCAATTTGATAAGTTTAAAGCTCATTGAGCGAATGTTGACAACTATGCTCAAAATTTGTGTTTTTCATTCAGCATTATCTTCAAGCGTGTGCCACCCCGAAGCCTGACTGTCCTAATTTTTTATTTTTCATTAGTTAATAAACAGGAAAAATGTAAGCTAATTTAACGAGTTTAATAAAAAGGCAGATTTTAGGGCCCAATTAGCGAATTTTTAAACATAGACTTATATTTGCATGTTTCATTCTATATTATTTCAAGCGTTTGCCACTCCGACGCCTCACTGCTTTAAATATTGATTTGTTCGTTAGTGAATAAATATAAAATTGGTCTATTAATTTAGCTAGTTTAATAAAAAGGCACGTTTTAGGCCAATTTAGCGAATTTTGAAAAATAGCCTCAATATTTGCGTTTTTCATTCTACATTATCTTCAAACGTTTGCCACTCCGACGCCTGACTGTTTGAGATATTGATTTTTTCATTCATAAATAGGAAAAAAATGGTCTATTATTGCAGAAAATTTGATAAAAATACAGATTTTAGAACCAATTGAGAAAATATTAAAACGGAGAGCGATAGTTGCGTTTTTTATTCTGCATTATCTTCAAGCTTTTCCCACTCTGAAGGCAAACTGTTTTAGGCCTTGATTTTTCCAATATTAAGTAGATGAAAAATTGGTCTAATAATGTGGCAGGCATGATGAAAAATCTGCAAATTGATAGCAATCTGCAAGCTTAAAGCTCATTGAGCGAATTTTGTAAAATATACTCAAAATTTGCCTTTTTCATTCTGCATTAACTTCAAGCGTGTACCACTCCGAAGGCTGACTGTCTTAAATATTAATTTTTTCATTAGTTATTTCAGCGGGTTTCATAAAAAGGCAGATTTTAGAACCAAATTAGGGACTTTTTAAACATAGACTTATATTTTCATTTTCTATTCTGCATTATTTTAAGTGTTTGTCACTCCGAAGCCTGTCTGTTTTAATTATTGAATTTCCTATTCACAAATACAAAAACAAATTGTCTATTAATGCGGCTAATTTGATAAAAAGGCAGAGTTAAAGGCTACTTTATGGAATTTTTCATCCGAAAGCAACATTTGCGCTTTTCACTCTACCTGATTTTCAACATTTTTCACTTGTTTCTGCCATTGATTTTTTCACAAATAATTGCAAAATTGGTCTATTAAGACAGCGAATTTGATAAAAAGGCGATTTTAAGGCTGATTTAAATAGTCTTTCAAACGAGACAAACAAATATCTGAGATGTCCGTTCCGCATTAACTTCAAGCTTTTGCCACTTCGAAGCCGGACTATTTGAAATATTTTTTTTTATCGTAAAATAGATAAAAGAACGCTTTACTAATGCAGCAAGCTTGATGGGAATTTGTATTTTCACGCTAGTTTAGCTAATTTTTCAAAAGAGACCGAGTTTTTCATTCCGCATAAGACAGACGGAAATTTAAAAATTTGATTTCTCGTTAATAAATAATTGGAAAATGTGTCTATTATTGCGGCGAGTTTAATAAAAAGGCAGATTTTATGCTATTTTTAAAGAGAGTCCGAATATCTGCGTGTTCATCATTCCACATGATCTTCAAGCTTTTATCAGTCCAAAGTGAGACTGTTTTTGATATTGATTATTTTATCAATAAATAGATGAAAACGCTGAATAGATGAAAAAGCAGGCTTTAGGTCAACTTCGAACATTATTGAGAAAAAGCCCCAATATACACGTTTTTCATTCTTCATCTTCAAGCTTCTGCCGCACCGGAAGTTAGTGGGCACTTATATTCTCTTGCAAATAGAGAGAAAATGCGCTATTAATAAGAGCACTTTTGAGCCTGATGGAGCGCTTTGCGACATTTTTTTCGACTTCACTCGAATTTTAAGACCAATTTTTTGGCATAAACTCAAGGAAAATTTGAAACCGCATTTGATCTAGGCGTGGCACCAAGACAAAAGACCCGAAACGAAAACCCCTACCAAACCGGCACATCCATCCATCAATATGGGCGCAACCCACATAAAGCAATATTACTTTGAAACCGATATTGAACTTTTCAATTCTCTTCTGTACAAAAAGGCCCCCAATCTTCCCTAATGGTAAAATCAATAAAGCGGAGTTAACGCCGACATGGTGCCAGTGGCGAAACCTAAACCATCCCTCAAAGAGCTTTATCGTGCCGATTATGGTGATTGTTCGAATACGAATTCGATTTTTTCCTCGCCCAATTTCCAACGTATCTCCAGCATTATCATACATATTGCTTTCGGGCCCTCGATGCCCTCAAAACCCTTTGCCACGCATTGCAAGAAACTCCCACAGTTTAACTGGTTAAAAGAACTTTTTATGAAAATTGTGCCCAGGTTTTTTAGGGGCCCAATTGTGGCTGTGGGTCCAGGCCAAAGAAAAAATGGAAAATTAGGTGATTTTATGTGGGATTTGAGGAGTTTTTTATTAAATTTTCCGTTCAGCTCAATATTAGTCGCTTTAAATCCAGCGAATCGGGAACGTCCGAAACACAAGTCCACTCGACAGGAAAACAATCAGGAACGCAATTAAGCAGCAATCAAAACATGTCCAGGGGACAATGTTTCCATCGGAAGAAAGTGTCGGTTGCAATGGACAAAAATTGAAATTTTTGGTGCAACGGAGCGCATGAATAATTGCATAACAGTCGCAAGTTCACCTATATGATTTAAGCGAAGCCACAGCAGGTATGCACGCTACTGTCCATCCGAAGGCCCCGCAGGGCAAACGAAGAGATAAAATTCGCTCACCTCTTCATCGAACTCAAAGTCGCCCTCGAATTTCCTTTTGCGCTTTGCCTCGACATGGAAGGCCACCAAACCGACCAGCAGGACAAAAATGAGCACCCTCATCGCGTCCGGGGGTGGCGTTTTGTGCCGCTTTTGCCACGAAAAGACACTGTTTTGGGCGAGCGGTGAAAGACAAACGACTTGAGATCAAACCAGCTTACGCGATACACCGCGACCGGATCCTCGATGGTTCGAATGACCGCGTTCTTCGGCTACGGGGGGGCATGTGAGAGTGCGCGAGTCCGAAACAGAGCCCCTTCACATAGAGCAGGCTCGATCGGCTCCCGAATCGGCCGGGGTGGAGGCAACATACCGATTTTTCCGGACGAATATCGGATGCGTAGTGTCACGGTGGCGGGGGCTGGAACAGCCCCTAGACTTTACACCTTTAAACCGAAAATTTTGCCCCTAAATGGCCCCCCATCTTCCTCTTTGTCTTCTTTCTGGAGGTATCCACTGCAATATTTTCCTCGGCAGTCGTTCTCCCCCATACGACTCACATATCATTAATTGATATTTTCCGATGCAAGCCACTCGTGGTTACGAAACGTCAGCAAAACCAACGAGCTGAAGAACCCGAAAACTCCACGATTTGTGGCTTTAAGCATCAAATTCGTTTTTGGTTGTTAAATAATGGGCTCCAATAAAATGCGCTCAGCGACAGACGCTCCAAGGGTGAGCCAAAGCCGCAAATCGATGCCCGACATCCGTTTAGGCTGGGCCTGGTTTGCGTTAGTTTGGCCAGACTAAACTTTTTCCGAAGTTGAATCATTTATACTTAAAACTGCAGCCTTTTTCTATTTTGCGGTTAAACATTTAGCATGAAGCCTCCAGAGCAAACGACAGTGTTTGAAGCGCCCTATCGATACGGGTCTAAAGTAGTCTTTGAACCCGGGTAGTTCCCATCGTTCCTGAGAATTTCCCAAATTGCCGCTTGAATCTTTTCAGCGGGTGCAAAAGGCACAGTTATTGGGTTGCTCCTAAAAGGGTTCAGATGACTGATCGGATGTTTTTCATAGTTTCTGAGATTTTCCCAAATTTTCGTATGAATCTGCGTGACAAAGCGCAGTATTCTTAAGACGCTCTATCGGAAAGCTCTTTATGATTATTCAGATAGTTCAACGGTTTCCGATATATGAAGGAAAAGGCACAAAAATTCATCAAATGTGGCTGCTATCTGAGACTAGAAATTATGCTGGAACCGTAAGAGGAGCTTTTAAACAATTGATCAACAAATTACACCTGGGGGTGAATAAAAGTACAACACACTAATAGAAATAGGGAATTTAACCAGTTATCACATCCATTATCACATTCAATAGAATGAACCAGTTTAACCACAGTTGCGCTGGAACGGAGACATGAATAAGTCCCGACCCTGCTCCACCATATTGGAGACCGTAAAAAGGAGTCTGCTCAGTATTTCCTCCCGAGTGGGGCCGGTATTGAGAAAGACCATCTGATTGACCTTCAGACAGAGGATCAATGGTGTTTTTTGAAACACTGTTAATTGAGCGCTGATGCCATTTCTATCGAAGTAATTCTCCAAATCCTCCCACTTGGAGAACAGGACCTGGAATACAAAGTTGCTAAAAAGGTTTTTTTTTCACTAACTCTAACAACTACTTTTGTGGTGGGTACCAGCAGCTCAGTATCTGGACAAGGGCTGACTGTAGGCTGTGAGTCGCCAATCCGAAGACCCTCCATTAAACTCAAGTACTTGCCCAATACTGTGGCTGTTTGGGCTTGATCGCACTTTACAAGGTTCAGTTGGGGAACATCATTGCGCGGACTCTTCTCCAAATCAGCTTCCCTAATCCTGGAACAAGCCAATCAAACCAAAGCCAACAGACAATGGAAAACAAGTACAGTTTCAGCATGTTTTTGGCCGAATCCTGTTTGGCGTTCTTCTTCGTCCTTCCGAAACCTTTCGCTTCGAAGTTGAGGAACGAGCACAGCATGCAGAACTGAGTCATCGATTCCATACTTTGCTTATAGATTGGTTGCGAAAATCGATTTCCTGAGCTAAACTCGTTCAGTTTTCCCACGTAATTTAAACAGGCCAAGTCATTGCTCTTGGGTGGCAACAGGGTGGAATTGAATTCATTCTTTTGAAATTGCTAAAACATTTGGATAAATGGTTAACGAATGAGTGAATCGGATTTGGTTTCGTTTACTGAGTAGTAAAGATGGAATGGGGTTTTTGCAAACAACTCCAAATTTTAAGCCTAGTTAATGTAGGTACAGGGTGTCAAAATTTAACCAGGAATTAAAAAAATGCGCTCGACTTCAGTGGGGCACCATACAGAAGTTCCGAGTGATAAATATTGGCTTTGGCCTCAGACTCTTCGCAAGAATTTCGCTGCCCCGGTGGAAAACTTGTGCATGTCCACATGCCTGCGTGCTCCACAATGCCTTTCACTGATTATTTATCATGTCGAGATAGGACCATTCCAAAATAATGAATATACTGAGTGAATAGAAACAGATCAACGGGAATTGCAATGCACAATTTTGTGAAATGTAGGGCTACTTTAAAAACCAGTTTACCTCACAGTCCGTTGAAGTTGGGATATCGAATAGCTCCAAAATTTCACTAGCTGCTTTATGTTTGGCTGCTTGTTTAGTGGAACCGATGGCTGAGGCAGATTTTCCATCCAATGTAACTTCGCAGGAAAATGTGGGATTATGCGATTGCCCCGATACAGACATTTCATAGTTGGGAAAGGGCAAGCCTTTCATTGTGGCAAATTCCTGCAAAACTGACACCGGAAATTTCATCATTTTGGATGGGCTGAATAAGGGACACTTTTTGTACAATCTGACCACTTTGGACCCACTAAATATCACTTAGTTGCAGTTTGATTTATTATTGAGCAAGCACTGACCACAAAATATCCCCCCTTAGAATAGAAACAAAATAGGGCGGGACATTACATGCTATTTCGAACCTCGCTATTGTAGATTTTTTTTTGGCAGAAATTTCCAGCAGTTTGCGGTTAGTTTGCTATTTGGTAGATATGTGGAGACGACACTAAAATTCTCCGCGGACCTAGCATTGCGCGAGCGCGAAATTTAACCGTAGCCCGCCTCAGCTGACTGTCGAAAAATTGGCGCGCATTTTAAACCACTTTGTTACTGATAAGATGTATCACATGTATATGAAACTTGAAACCACCCCCACTAATTGCCCTCCAAAAACGGTTTAACGGTCCAACGCTTCCTGTTCCCTGCTGCTAAGGCAGACGTTTGTCTTTGCTTCCATCGTATAGATGATTTTAAAGTGACCGAATTGAAAATTTCTTCAAATTGTTCGCTACTGTGTTTTTATCACCTAGTTATTGCTTGCTATCAACGATATAAACTGTAATATATATAACAATAGTATAGTTAGCTCATATATAAAAAAGAGTAGATAATAGCCGTATTTTTTAATAAGTTTGTGCAAGTTGCATGGTGTTATCCAGAGTCGTTTAAGTGCTTGGAATTTAATTGCCTGTTAATTTAATTAATTAGTTCTTCAGGTTTGTTTGGTATTCACA
>NW_026017110.1:46274141-46275438 GCF_020466585.1 Dendroctonus ponderosae | reverse complement strand
TTCTAGATAATAAATAGATAAATGAATACAGTTTGTGCGAGCATACATACATTCGAGGCAGATAATTATAAAGTTAATGAAGGCGGCTTCTAAATGCCAAGAAATTGATGGTGCCGAATTATCAGATACTTTTTTAAGTACGAAATAGATTTATTTTATTATTTCTCGAAAATTACAATTACTGTAATGACATCACCAATAATTGCTGAAGCGACAAATAATTTTAGGCAATGCCAGAAAATTAATTCCTCACATTGTTGTTTCAGAGCCGAGCAAATCAATCATCTTTCAGAAAATATCCGGACAAGGGGAACACTGGTACATCACAGGAACAAACATTTGTTGCAAATCGTCCCGAAAGCAACAAAACATGGTTGTAACTGATTTATTGACTACGTATTGAATAAAATATTACATAACAGAGTTTTTTTATTGACCCGATATATTTGGTGAATGCAATCATTAATAGTCAAATATCGGAGAAATTCCTCATAGTTTGTGTGCTCATACCGCTAGGTGGACAGCTGAATTTATCTCCATAACCTATCATTGCAGTTTCCATTCTAAGGGGGTATGTTCTGTGGCACTGACGTAAACCTGTAGATCCCAAAGCTAAAATTTCAAAGTTGGGGTTAGGCCCAGTCTTATCACTCTTTATGGTTAGGTCACGTTGATGGCGCGAATTCAAAGTTTAGGGTTTAGGGGTGGTTGCGCCAGGGAGTTTTGCAGAAAACTAAATCCTCTGGAACAAATTAACTGATTTATATAAAATGGAAACAAAAATAATTATTTTAAACATAAGCAAATTAATTGAAACTAATCCAATACATACAAAATGTAATAAAATCAGGTGGAAGCAAATTGTAAATGTTGCAAATGCGCGAAATTTTTCGCCCTTAGTCACCGTGACATCGGTTTGACATGGTTTGACATACAGCGGGCGTATCATGTGACCTTTGATATCTTATGAAAAACTGGTAATTTTCCCCGAGTGAAAACTGGTCGAAAATCGAATTTTCGCTAAAAACATCACTAAGAAAAGTGGCTAATAAAAATATTATCTATAAGGTGAGCACATTTTTATCGAAACAGACCAAGGCCTGGTGCTCTTGAAAATCACCGTAAAGGCGCCACAGAACACCTCTGAACAAGAAGTGACAACTCGATGCAAACGGCCGTGACCGGTTATGCGCGCTCTCTGCCGGTCCCTAAATTAAAAAGAAGCGGGAATTTCGATTTATGAATTACAATATGATTGTAAAGCCTGTGTCCCATGCATCCGCTTATACGATGGTAC
>NW_026017110.1:46260940-46273142 GCF_020466585.1 Dendroctonus ponderosae | reverse complement strand
CCACTATAGCATTGTCGCGGCTATCTTTCTGCGGCTTAATTTTCGATTTATTAGAAGCAAAATATATTTTCACATATTATAAATAATACATTCCGAAACTGCCGGAATTATTACATATATTCGTCATGCAAAGGGCAACAAATTATTGAAATGTTTAAGAATTCCATTAAACCTTTTTGACGTAGCTGCAATAGGAAAAATATCTTCTATCATATTCTAAACAATTCTAAGTTTTATTGTTTAAAAGATTACTTACATTCTTTACCCCGAATACGTCTTTCCTGCAACTCTTCCAATTATGCTCATAACGTTTCAATGTCCTCCTCATGCTGCATAGCTTGTGAAATAGAAGTTGTTTCCTTGGGGTCATTTTGTTCCTGCTGGTTACTCCAATCGAATGAAGCAATTCGCTTCTCACATGCAGCGGTAAACCTATTAAATACTTTTACTTAATACTTTAGAACATTATAAAAACTTACCGATTTCACTATCTACATTATGCGTAGGCATCGAAAAAGTTGATTCTTGTTCCTGTTCGACAGAAGTAGAATCATCAGGGAAGTTTCTTTACCTGATAAGTTTTTTGTTATTACAAACATTTTTTCTGTCAAAAAAGTATCTCTACCTGTGTGCGGATGTGTCTCCGAATAACTAGCCGATGGCATGCAAATGTTAGGAGCTATAAAACTTTTGGGAATAGCTTTTGTCAGCAGAGTCTTCCTTTCGGGAGTTTGTAATTGAGATACTATAATATGGTTATTGCATACCGAATAACAGTAGTATGAGCTAATTTAGACAATGCTAGATTATTCACAACGTCCATCCAGTGTTGAAACATAATCGCACCATGAGGAAACATGTGGAACCTCACATCCGGATTCCCGTTACGATTTTCGCACTACAAAAATGCACACTTTTTATAATAAAGTCAAGGCATGATCTGAAGCAATAGATAAATAAGGCAGTGGTATCTTTTCCCCTAGTTATCTATATTTTTTAGCACAACTTTTAGTATGAACAACAAACTATGAAACAATCACAAGATCACTAGCAAAATCGAGTCCAACACGTGTTCTGCAAGCAGTAAAATGCAACGCAGCAAAGTTTTTGTTATACGGCAACTGCTGATCATACATAAAGACGTGCTGCTGATTACAGTGATGATTAACGACAGCCACAGTTGTCTTCATCTATGGACAGCCACATGGCGAGTTTAATTTTTCTTCCCGCCAACAACGCGCCTCTTGCATTTGTTTACGGAACTAATTTTGTGGTCAAGGCTATCCCATTGAATTGTCATGGGGGTGAAAAGCGCTCTTGCCTTGTCTATCCCCACTACTCGTGTTGTTTCTTTATGATTTCCTACCTGTTCCCACAGAACATACCCCCAGGGGGGATATTTTGTGCCTGTTCCTAACCTAAGTTGCTTATTATTTGTTGCTATTAGTGTCATAGAACAAGGATCAGTGTGTGTTTTATCTTTAATTTGTTTTGATTCAAATAGTGTTCAGTGTATATGCGAGTGTTAGGGAGAACGATCATAAAACATTGATTCCCGGTAAGTTTCCCAGATGAAACTTTATTCTGTAGCGTTTTAAAGCTTTTTAGCCGTTTTTTACCCGGCAAAGTATCTGCAATTTTTGGTCTTTTCCCTGCTAGCACATTAGAAATTAACCAGTTTCAACCTCTCTAGTTTCTAGTTACATTTACCATCATTTTCAGCATCTACGAATGCAAATAAGATGCCCCCAACGTTAACAGCAACTAAACAAACCACTCAAAACGGGGAATTATCGTCTAAAGAAGCGGGGAGCCCAAAAGAAGCCAGTGGTTCCCGCACTAAAAGCTCCCCACCTCGTATCAGTTTACGAATATTAACCCGGAAAACAAAAAACAATCAAACCAGCCCAAATGGGCAAACTAATGCAAGAGGAAGTCAAGTGAAGAAGTCACCTAAAGCAAGCAGCATCTCAAATAGCGATAATAAGGGGCGAAGCCCCACATCAGCCAGAGCCTCCCGTAAAAGCGCAGCTGCTCCCAAGAAGAGTAAAAGCAATGCAGCCAAGGACTGTGCCCCATCTAGTAAAACCCTGAAAACACCCAAGAAATCTTCAGATTTGGATCTGTTGTCACCTCTTGAATCTAAGCGCCCCAGAAAAACCAGTGAAAAGGCCGCTAAAAGCGCTCCAAATCGTACTAGCCCACGAAGAATAACCGGCAAATCGCAAGACGATCAAACCAGCCCAAATGGGGCCACTTTAAGCATTAGTGGCAGGAATGCAGGAGGAATTGAAGGGAAAAGTTCCCCGAAAGCAAGCAGCAGGTCGAAAAGGGACAATAAGGGGCGAAGCGCCGCCTCTACCAGAGTCTCCCCTAAAAGCGCAGCTGCGGCCAAGAAACGAAAATTTAATCCAGCCAAGGACTGTGCCCCGTCAAGTAAAACGCTGGAAATACCCAAAACTTCAGATTTGGACCTGATATTACCTCTTGAAGTTAAACGCCCTAAAAAAACCACTGAAAAAGCCGCCAAAAGCGCTTCAGTTCGTACCAGCCCACGAAGATTAACCGGCAGATCGCCAGACGGTCAAACCAGCCCGAATGGGGCCACTTTAAGCATTAGTGGAATAAATGCAGGAGAAATTGAAGGAAAAAGTTCCTCGAAAGCAAGCAGCAGCTCGAAAGGGGATAATAAGGGGCGAAGCTCCACCTCTACCAGAGTCTCCCCTAAAAGCGCAGCTGCGAAACGAAAATTTAATCCAGCCAAGGACTGTGCCCCATCAAGTAAAAAAATTCGAAATCTAAAGGCGCAAGTAAACAATTCGAAATCTAAAGGCGAACTGAATAATGAAGATATAGAAGAGCGGCTGTTGGCGTCCCCAAAGCGCAACACCGACCAGTCGGAAGCCTTTAAGAGGTATGGCGTAATAGTGCCCTCGATTGAAGAAATGTTGGCTGAGAAGAACAACCTGGTGAGCTACAGGCAGCATGTGGAAGAAGCGCAAAAGATCGATGAGCCCACTTTTGTCTGGCCCAGTTTACCTAAGCGAGAGCAATTTTGCGAGCCGATGCTGGACTGCAAGAGTCTAACTTTAGATGAGCTCACTGAGCAGTTTAATCTCAATGTGAGTTTCCTGGCTGGAATCAGTGGGGGAAAAACATATTCGGATAGACATCAGCGTTACCACAACTCCAACCAGTGGCAGCACAAATTCACCCTCAGGGACTTAACGTATAATACCAGCACTATAGTGTTCAGTTTCGAGCAAGTGGATCATTTGGCCACTTTGATAGACGGTGGATTTCCCGACCAATCCAAGTATGTGTTCCAAGTGCTGCTGCCTGAACTGTGCCTGAAGATTTTCATGAACCAGCACGACATGAGCAAGCTGCAAGCCAAGAAGTACTTAGACATGCGACCAGTTGAATGAGCAAATTTACTTTATGAAATATACAAGTTTTTGTTTAATACAGATCTGTTATTGCTAAGCAAGCGCGTCTGTATCTCTTATCGTTGTCGGGTGAGATAAGACGGTTGTTTTCTTGTTGATTGAAGGCGAAATGTGAAGCAACAACAGTCTTTGGCCGATCGCGTTTTGTGTTGAAGCTGCCAGGAAAGTTAGATGGTTCCTTTGGGGAAACTGTTGCTGCAGGTTCCTTCTCGAAGTGTGCGCAGTCTGATTTTCAGAGCCATGTCGGCGAACTCCGGCGAATTGTTGATTAACAGTCCCAAGTACGCATTTTTGAAGGAGTTGGGATTGAGCGAGACGAATCTGGGGGTGTTTGATGGGGAGTGGAGGGCAAACGGCCAGGTATGTATCAAGGGGCGCATTTGGTAGCTGGGAATCTTTAAAGAAGAGTAGTGATGAGCAAAACAAGACCAAGACCATTATTTGCCTGGTTTTGGTCTTGGTCTGGCAGCAAAGCAAGACTCTTGCAAGTCTTGCTTTTATATAGCCGTAAAATCAAACGAAATAAATTCAATAATAATAATTAAATTAAAAGGTAATACTAATCAATAGGAAACAACAAAAAATCTCAGACTATCTGCTATTTAATAAGTTGGGCTTATACAGGGTGTCCCACCGAGAACCGCGGCGATCGATATCTAGCAAACTGTAATTAGGTGAAATTTGACAATTGGACAGTGTGCCGAAGTCATTGGGGGCAAGCGATCTAAAATATTTTCAAGATGGCCACACTTCCGGTTATACCGGAAGTAGGTATCAATTTGCTTATTTTCAATGGAACACTCTGTATATTATTGCATTTTTTAATTCTCCGCGAAATTGTAAATATATTTCATGTATAATATCCTATACCTGAGTCTAACCGTTTTTGATATATGGACATATTTGAAATTTTATGTAAAAAATCATTATCATTCGTCATTTGTCCTATCACGGAATATGTGCTACTTAATTTGGCTCGCATTTCTTGTTGAAACGGACTTACTTTAAAGAAATTTCGGCAACATTTTGATAATTATTAATACAAGTGTTAACAAAAATTGCTTCAAAATGACGTTGGAAAAACCGCCCAAAATCATTTTTTTTTCAAATGGAAACCTACATTTTTTATAATTTTGTCTTATTCAGTATTAAAAATAAGGGCCAGTTTGTATATGGTTGTCTATTCCAAAAGTGTTGAGTTTTCTAAATATTGCATTTTATTATTAATAACAGATGCAGTACTGAATGTAGTTACCGATACTGCGAAATTAAAAAATATCCTTCAATGAGAAATTGCGAGTCGACAAAAGTGTAATTTCCTGAAGCCAGTATGTATCCGCTCTTACTTTTATTCCAATCAAAAGATATTTTGTTTTGTAATCATGTGTTTATTTAAAATTATTTAAAATCCACACATTATTACAATACAAAATCTCGTTTGATTGGAGTTTCTTCAGTGTTTACACAATCGCTTTCTCCCTCTCTTACTTTTATACGTAGGGAAGAGTGTTGTACCTTGGGACATTTTTCGGTTTTTATTTTTTATTGTCAGTATTTTTTTAAAACCGTCATCTAATCTGAACGAGCAGATATAGTGCTATTTCAGCCATTTAGGGTAAAATTGGCAAAAAGGTAATGTTATGTTATTAACTAAGGATTTGAAAAAATATGTTCAATTGCAAATTGTTCCAAGTTCCTAATTATGCTTAAAGATGAGAAATAAACAAATGAAAAGTTATATAAAATATGCAAAAGATTTTTATTAATTCATTTTAAAAGAAATAGTCTACAGAAAACGAGAAGTGTTCCATTCGAGGATCCGATCCACCAACTACTGTTGGTTTCGTTATTTTTCTCAAAATGTCTGATTCACTGATTTCATATAATTCTTCAGTCTTCACAAATTTGTTACTATGCATAATTTTTTTTAGATAGAGCACCTCAAAACATCTTTCTTCCAAAATCTTTTGTATTTCTGCTATGCAATGACGTACAGATTTTTTCCCCTTGAGTTCGGTGAATACAAAATCTGCTTCTACTAAAGTGGAATTTTCTATATCTCTATCCTGTTCCATCTCCAAACTTTCTTGCTCAACCAATTTTTCCAAATAATCGTATTCATCACTAAAATCTTGGATAGGGATTTCGGTATTTTCATCGTCGGAACTATCTTCAAATACTTTTTTTGTCACTTTTTTAATTTTGTTTTTTTTGCCTGCTTTTCTGGGGTTTCTGTTAATATTCTCGATTTTCCCTTCTTCCTGCCTCCTTTGGTTTTTCTCGGTGCAGCAGATAAATCAATTAAACATTTTGTTGTATTTATGCATGTACCTTGGGACTGTCCAAAGGTACATGCACACTAGTGTCCAAAGTCAGCTTGAAACCATGAATAATTTTTGTTCATATTTTTTTTAGTTAGTAAATTGACGATTTTATATACTAACCAAAAATATAAGAAGGCATTAAGATATACACCCACATAATTCAATTTTCTCGAAACACTTACCTGAAGTCGTATCACACACCGTCGTTAGTGGCGAGAATTAAATTGATGCGCCAAAAACACAACAAACTGTTGTGAAATTAACAACTCTGCTGGAAGATCTAGAAAAAAATGCTCCATCACGTCAACTTTTATTTTTAAGGGGACATCTTGCTGACCATCACTGCATTATACAGGGTGTTTCATAAACACGATACTACGTCACACGTTTGATTTTCAAATGGAAACCAACTAGTTTTATGTCATTTTTTGATCCTGCCAGAAGTGTGTAGTAAATTTGTTATAGCATGTTCTATACCCATCTTCAACCGTTTAGTTTGAAAATGTTACAAAAGTTCTGCTAGGGTTTATTTAATCAGTTCCATCCAGACAGAACTATTCACGATAAGTATGTGGAAAGATTAATCAAGAAGTTTGAAAGATCTGGACCTGCGATCATCCGGTTTTGGGACACGTAGCACTTGACAATAGCCAAACCCTCATTTATTTAGAGAAGTCGATTTCCAACATCCCCGCAAGTTAAACGTTTGGGCAGGTATTTTATTAAATTATATTGTAGGACCGCTTTTTATTCCTGGAAACTTGTCGAGTTATACCTGGAGGTGCGGGAAAATACAATAGATCCAATACGTACGGAAATAATAGAAAACGGTTACCATAACGCCAAACATTTTCACTTTGAAGAAGATTACACACCACCCAATTATGTAGCTCCTGTAAGGCAATGTTTGGATCACAACTTTCCTGGTCGGTGGATTGGTAGGTGAGGTCCAATTGAATGGCCACCGAGGTCCCCAGACCTAAATCCTTTGGACTTTTTTCTTTGATGTATTTGAAAAGCAAAATTTATGACTAAATCATAGTCGATTGAAAAGGTTTGCCACCGGATTACGCATGAGCGCAGAAATACTTCTTTAGATAACTTGTTAAATGGCCGCAAAAGAATTGAGCAAAATCTCTATTACTTTATGTAGGAAAACTGACACCATTTTCAACATTTATTATCACATTGAAGTTCATATGTTTGCCTAATAAGTATTGTTTTTGCTTAATACTTCATTTATTTAATTTAAAGGAAATTATTAAATGTGGCAAATTTGCTACGAATCATGTAGAGTTAATTATTCACAGCATTATTGCAAGAATTTCTAGTTTTAAATTAGATTCTTAAACGAGTATTTAAGTTAAAAAAACGTTTAAGCCCACACTGACACTTGACGGCGACTCGGACTGACACTTGACGGTTGTTTTGAATAAACTGTCAGAGGCATCCATAGAAACGGCAATGTCCGAACGGCTCAAGATCTCGATCATTCAACAACAAACGCAAATAAAACTGAACCGGTTGAAGACGGGTATAGAACATGTTATACCAAATTTGGTAAAACCACCAAAAAACCAAAGGTACCAAAAAAACTTCTGGTAGGATCGAAGAATGACATAAAACTAGTTAGCTTCCATTTGAAAATAAAAAGTTTGTCGTAGTATCTTGTTTATGAAACACCCTGTATAATGCAGTGATGGTCAGCAAGACGCCCACTTAAAAATCAAAGTTGGCGTGTTTGAGCGTTTTTTTCTAAATCTACCAGGAGAGTCATAAATAGGAGTGCGACCTTTTCTTTGGCCCACCCTGTATAGGGAATATTAATTTCAAGTTCAGCTTCTACCTGCTCTGAGTTAGCAGCTACGAATATAAAGAGGGCGTACGGTTGGGTAGGAATGTCTATTTTTGGTCAACAAGGTTGGCAAAAATCAATCTAAGTGAAAAAATTCAGTCTGAAGTGTGTAACAATTTTCAAAGAAAATCGATCACTTGTAATTTTCCAGACAATCCAGTCAATATGCCCCAGCAACGGGTTGGCAATCGCCCAAGTGAAACAGGCCTCTCCATCCGACTATGAACACGCCATTCAAGCGTCTGAGGCTGCGTGGACGGTTTGGGCCGACCTGCCTGCCCCTAAACGAGGAGAAATCGTCAGGCAGATAGGAGACGCTCTTAGGAGCAAGTTGCTGCCATTGGCCCAGCTGGTCTCTTTGGAAATGGGTATGTAGTGGCCTCCTAGTGCGCTAAATGACGTGTTTTTGGGGGATTTTGCAGGCAAAATCTTGCCGGAAGGAAAAGGCGAGGTGCAGGAGTATATAGATATTTGCGACTATGCCGTCGGACTTTCTCGCATGATTTCGGGCGCTCTGATCCCCTCAGAACGTCCGGGACACGTACTGATGGAGAACTGGAACCCCCTGGGAGTAATTGGCGTTATTTCGGCATTCAATTTTCCGGTAGCAGTTTATGGTTGGAACAGCGCTATTGCTATGGTGGGTTTACAGCGTTAGATTAAGCGAGGGTACTGAGAATTTGCCTCTATTTATGTTGCAAACAACTGGCGCACAGTGGGGTATTTTCAATACAAAACTGATCGAAAATCAAAAAATTAAGTATGCGCTGGTTTTTAAAAATACTCATAAATGATAAGTAGACACAAGACTTGTTTACGCCGTGCTATCAAGAATTAGTTGATCTGGATTATTTGGCTGTAATTTTAAGTCAAAGACGACTAAAGCGCGTGTCCCATGCATCCATTTGTAGGATGATACGATGGTACGAAAGTGTTTCTATTGGTTAGAGATCTTGTCAATTCGTACGACGACGGACGAATTGACAGATCTCCAACCAATAGAAACACTTTGTATTGTATCCTATGTAGTGGCAAACTGGGCGCCGATTTAATATGGATGAGTAGTATTTTAAATTTAAAGTAAGAGAGTTTAAAAATAATGTAAAAAACATAAAGTATGACTTAAACAGAGGGGTATAGTTAACTATTTTCCTGAATTCAGCAAAGTTTTTTAATACTTAGTCCAAAGTAAACATCCAGCTTTTTGATGGTTAAAAAATTGGCTGCAACTTTTTTGCCAAAATTTAAAAAACTGCTCCAGTGTTGTCCCTGCAGAACTGAAATCCGTCGACTATACAGGGTGATTCAAAATTGGCGTCATTCTTTTTAAGGGGTAATAGGGGCTCACTTGGAAGGTACGAGAAAAATATTGAAATTTTTTTCCCGATAATTTCTAGAAGATATTAACAGTTGAAAATCGAATTTCAACTTTGTTATTAGGTATTATTTTCAAAGTATTCCATGTTTAATTGGAAGCATATTGGAATACTTCAACATTCAACAAGAAAAATTGCGATCTTTGCATCAAATTACGAAAAGTTTTGCTATTAAAAAAGTTCCTTTCTAAAATTGTTTGATGAAAAGTCAAAGCGGCGATGATGTTTTTTGTCATCTACAGATAGTTAAAGGTGGATAACCCATATCAATAATAACAATAATATGTCAAACTGTGACTTACTTTAAATTTTCTTTCACGAATTTGCGGATATGCGATTAGTTCGGGGGAAATGGTACAGTAACATAGCAGAAGCTGAAAGAACTCACGCCAACAAAGGGCGAGGAGAGTGGTTCCAGGAAGATAGTGGACGACAATCGATGTTCGGGTTCCAGACACAGAGGAACACGTATTGGACATAATTGCAGCAGAGCCTTCCAGGGGCACTCAGAACATTGCACAGCAACTGACACTTTCCCAGGCACCAAATAAATACCGGCTACATTCCTACCACGTATCTAAGATCACATTAAACCAATGGATTACTGAACACCGGTATAAATTGAGCAGGAGTTAATTAACCGAATACGAGAAGCTGCTCGAGAAGAGTGCATAATAAGGTGATTACACAGGCACTTGTTTGGAGTTACAGACTCAAATATATGTTTTTGTAATTTGGTTATGAGTTTCATCCAACAATTCCTGTTGAATTTACCGTTTATCCTTGTCTATCTTATTGTCTCCTTTCTCTATTTATCCATGGTTACCGGAGTTTTAAATAATTACGAAGCAACTTTTTCGAAAAACGCCAAGACACTGTGAACAAAATACCCAGGAAAGAAAAGGTATTCCTCTTGGGGGATTTCAACTCTAGAATCGGTAATATACCCATTCAAAGAGTAATGCAGAGGTTCAATGAAAACGTAATAAATAACAATGGTGAAATGCTATTAACATGCACACAACTAGAATTGCGTATCAATAATACGTATTTTAATCACTAGCCCCAATATAAATATACCTTTAACAACTCACGAGACCAAAAATCTTTATCGATTTCATAATCACAAACCGCAACATACATCCTAAAGAGATCCTGGACGTAAGAGTATTATTGACTTTGCAAATGCCACAAGGGAACATGGATTAACATTATGTGAATACCGCCAAAAATTAAGCATACAAAAAAACAAACCAGACGAATACATATCAAAATATATTCCTATCCAAAATATTCCCTATACATTAAAGCCTTTAAAAATCAAAGAACAATAACTTTATATCCGCAGGGATTGAGACAAAAAATCGCTAACAACCACATCGATGAACAGGATACGTGAACCAAGCCTGGGAAAAAATTGCATCTAACAAAATTAAGTGCAATAAAGGCGATAGGAGTGAGGAAAGTTAACATCAATGGAAGAAGAAACAATAAACCGTGGTTTACAGAAGAAGTTAAACAGCTGGCAAACGAGAAAGGAAGAGCCTACATTAGATACAGAAATGCGAAATCCCCAGAAGAGCACGAGGAATACAGAAGAGTAAGAAATAAAGTGAATCAAGCAATCAAAGAACTGAAGGAAAAATACTGGGAGAACTCCTCAACGGATATGTAGCATGACTTATATGGAGGGCAAAAAAAGGTGTGGAAAATGTTGAGAACCAGGAAAAAACCAGTAAATGAGGAGATACATGTAAACAATATCAGCCCAGAAGAATGGGTCCCATACGTTCAAGAAACATACAACAACCAGTCGGAAACCGAGATAGTGACCAGAATATAACCGACACGACACGAGTCAACAGATAAATACATCGCAAATAGAAGTAACGATAGAGGAAGTAACGAAAATCATAGGCAAACTGAAAAACGGAAAAGCACCAGGTGTAGATGGCATCAGTAATGGAATTATAAAATCTCACTTCCGGGTGAGAATGCTGCTAAAGAATTGACAAAACTTTTTAATAAAATAATTCAAGAAGAAATGATCCTAGAAGAATGGCATAACAATCCCAATATTAAAAAGGGCGTCAAAAAACAACCAAAGACCTATAGGGGAATAACCTTACTGAGCTTAAAATCTTCACAAAAATATTGGCTCAAAGAATCGAACAAAAATTAGGAATATGCGAAGAACAGCAGGGTTTCCGCCAAAACAGATCCACCATAGACGCAATCTTTATATTGAGACAATTAGCAGAGAAAGGGATTGAACACAAGCCAATATTTATGTGCATGGTTGACCTAAAACAAGCATTCGATAGAGTCAGGCTAACAGACATTGAAAATATGCTACACCTGCATGGCCTAGATAACAGATATATCCGCATAATAAGAGATGTGAATAGGAACGGCAAAACGCGAATCAAAGTTAACCAGAAACTAACACAAGAAGTACATTTAAAAACAGGAATACGGCAGGGTGACAGTTTAAGCCCCACAATTTTCAATATAATAATGAACGAGATTATCGAGGATGTTACACGAGAGGGAGTAGGATACCGAATGGCCCACAAATCTTTAAAGATATTGTGCTATGCAGATGATGCCGTATTGACATCAGAAAGTGAAGATGACCTGCAACGGTTACCATTTAGATTTAAACGAACGGCAGAACGATATAATATGACTATCTCCACAGAGAAAACACAATACATCGTCATATCTAAAGAATCCATCCGTTGTAAGTTGGCAGTCGATGAGAAGACAATAGAGCAAGTGATGAAGTTTGACTATCTTGGCGCGCAATTATCTAGCAGCTGGAATCTGATCGAGGAAACGAGGACATCGAGAATCTCAGGAAGCTTGCGAGACGACATCTGGAACAATCAATTCATGTCAATTCAGAGTAAAGTGAGAATCGACAAGACTTGTGTGAGACCAATTCTGACGTATGCATCGGAAACTCGAGCGGAAACATCTAGAACGAAACAACTAATGAGGTGCGCCGAAATGAAAACGCTAAGAACAATCAAAGGGATCAAATACGGAGCAGTACTATAAGAGAAGAATTACAGGTGGACGATGTAGTTAGATGGGTGAGATCAAGAAGACGGCAATGGAGAGATCACGTAGATGGAATGGAACAAGATAGAATTGCGAAATGGGCTAAAGACCACATACCACAAAGTAGAAGAC
>NW_026017110.1:46251349-46259941 GCF_020466585.1 Dendroctonus ponderosae | reverse complement strand
CTGTGGAAGAGCATACATCGGCACCACAAAACGAAGCATAAACACTAGGATCACGGAGCACAAACGAAGTTGCAGATTAGGACAAACGGAAAAATCAGCAGTAGCGGAGCACGCACTACTAGACGGCCACCAAATACGCTTCGACGAAGTTGACATTCTGCACCAATCTGAAAGAGACTACCCGAGACTCACCAGGGAGGCCATCGAAATATTTAAACACCAAAACAATTTCAACAGAAAAGAAGAAATTACGGCACTCAATCCAGATTGGAAGCGCGTTTTGCGCCAAACAGCATGTGCGCCGAAGCGTTGGAACCCCCACCCATCCCCCACGCATGAGCACACACGGCTGGGCGGCATAAATACGACTGGGAATCCAGCAGTTGAATCATTCTTAGTCGGAAAGCACGGGAGATCACTTCGCCCACTGGACTTTTGGTCCAAAGAATATCGCAGTACTCTTTTGATCATGAGCTTACGGGACACCCTGTATAATCCGCTTTAAGAAAAATCTGATTAAAAAACAATTTTGATCAGAAATTAATATCAATTACCCCACTGTGCGGCGTTTGTAGACGATGTGGTTCCGAAGAATCCGAACTGGCCACTACACGCACACCCGCGACTGTAATACGTGTAAAAAATATGTAAACTCAATGATTTTTCCTTATACTTTTCCTTTATTGATATTGAATTGGCTTTTTGGAATCGTTCCAGGTGTGCGGCAACACGGTTTTCTGGAAAGGCGCCGAAACCACGCCCCTTATCTCGATCGCCACGACCAAAATCGTGGCAGGCGTGCTGGAGAAGAACAACCTACCAGGAGCGATCGCCACTTTGTGTACTGGCGGCGCGGACATTGGCCAAGCCCTGGCTTCAGACCGGCGCATTAAGCTGCTTTCGTTCACTGGCAGTTGCCAAGTGGGGCGGCTAGTGGCCGTGGAGGTGCAGAAGCGCTTTGGAAAGAGTCTGCTGGAATTGGGCGGCAACAACGCTCTGATAGTGGCAGAGGATGCCGACCTGAAGATGGTAATTCCTGCCATTTTGTTTGCCTGTATCGGCACGTCTGGGCAACGCTGCACGACCACGCGAAGGCTCATCGTGCATCAAGCGGTAGGATTGGTTGCAACCATCGAAGACTTTCATATAACAGGGTTGGACAATGTTGGCAGGTTTACGACGAAGTCCTGCAGAAGCTGAAAACGGCGTACGCGCAGGTGATGGGGCGGATTGGGGACGCGCTGGGGGAGCACGTGCTTATTGGTCCGGTGCATTCCCAGAATGCAGTGAAGCAGTACAAGGAAACCCTGGCGTTGATTCGGCAAGCTGGAGGCACTGTTGAATTGGGCGGCCAGGTAAAACCGTGTGGCCAAGAGCTCGGCACAACTTCTTCAGCAGTCTTCAGTGCGTGCGTTGTGCCGAGAGCTGCGGGCACGACCCTGAGTTAAGCGCAGAAAACCCTGTCTTCAGATTTAATTTTGCGTGTATTGGCTTCAAACTGTGTCGTGCCCGAAGGCCGCAACGCATAACTTCTGCATCAGCCTCCAAAGAGTGTTTTGTGCCGAGCCCTTTGGGCACGATACTGAATTAAAAGCTGAAAAACACTCAACAGGTCCTTAAGAGGCCGGGATATTTTGTGGAACCCACCATAGTGACGGGAATCGCACACGATCATGACCTGGTGCACACTGAATGCTTCGCCCCCATTTTATACGTGCTGAAAGCCAGCAGTGTGGAACAGGCCATTGGCTGGAACAATGAAGTGCCCCAAGGACTCTCGTCCAGCATATTCACGCAGAACATCTCCAGCATATTCAAGGTAACAAATAACAATGCAGGTAGGGATTGCAAAAGAATTGACGTTCCTTTGGGGTGCAGTGGATCGGCCCGAAGGGCTCCGACTGCGGCCTGGTGAACGTGAACATCCCCACTTCGGGGGCGGAGATAGGCGGCGCGTTTGGCGGCGAAAAACACACGGGGGGCGGCCGCGAATCGGGGAGCGACTCTTGGAAGCAGTACATGCGCCGGTCCACCATCACGATTAACCACTCGAAGGAGCTACCATTGGCGCAGGGCATCAGGTTCGAGTGAAAGTCGTTTTGCTAAAAAAATCCCATATGTATAGCTTGGATAAAACCAGAAGACAATAATAAAGTATGTATGTAACTGATTAACTAAAGCACTGTAAGTGCTCCTAACTAAACTATCATTTTGGGTCTGCGACCAATAAATTTGCTTATCTAGTAAAAAGATCCGGCCCGGACAGTTTGGAGCTCAATAGAGCCCAAGTCGACGACTCAAATAAAAAGTTCATTGGGTTATCTCCACTCATCACCCTCCCCCGGTTTTAATGGGGCTTCTCCTTCTTCTTGCGCTTCTTTTTTTTGTCCTGCAAATCCTCGTTCTTCTTGGCCAGGCAGGGTTTGCAGTACCAATTCTCGTTCTCGTCGGGCGGCACCTGAATCCCCACACACACCCAATGATACCACGCATCGCAGCCGTCGCAGCCAATCATTGGGCGACCGTCGTCCTGTTGGCCGCACGCCGGACAAATCCACACCTCGTTGCCTTCGGCGTCCCGTTTCAGGAACGGTTGTTCCACCTTCTTGGGCTTGGGCGCCGGCTTGGGCTTAACAGGATGGATCCGGGGCCGTCCTGGCGGTCGGGAAGGTGACACGGCCGTTGAAGGCGTTGCGGCTTCAACCGGCGCCCTTTCCGGCAGCACCAGACTTTTTTCTGACTGGGGATTTTTCGGCTTGGGTGGACCGATCACCAGGGCGGAGATCTGCGCCAGCCCGGGCGACGTTTCTCTAGGCTGGCGCTCGGGCGATACGTCCTCCTTTTTCACTATGGGCTTAATGTTCAGTTTCTTCAAGGAGTCGTCGGGCGTTTCCGGCCTGGGCGACGGCGAGTCCACTTTCAGGAGGATCCTGGGAATTGGTTGGGCCTCCGGCTGCTCCCCAGGCTCCTGCTTGGGGAGTTGCTGCTTCTTCTTTTTCTCCTTCTTGATTTTCACCTTCTCCTTCTTGGCCTCCTTGAGCTTCTTTTTTTCGCTCTTGTCCTTCACCTTCTCCTTTTTGCTCTTCTTCTTCAGCTTGTCCTTCTTATCCTTTTTATGCTCCTTGGACTTTTTGAACGCCATCTCCAGGGGGGCGTTGCCGCCTTCCGCCTCCTCCAGCTTGATGGGTTGGGCCAGAGGCGGGGGCGCAAGCCCGGGCGGGCGCAATGCAGGCGCCGCCTCCGCTGGCTCAGTTTTCACCTCCTTAGGCTTGGGCGAAACCTTCGGTTCCGGCTTGGGTTTGGGCGGCATAATGGGGGGAAAGTACGTATTGGTAAAGTCAGAAATGGTGGGCGCGAATGGAAAATTTAGCGATGGAATAAGCCCGGGCCCTCCAAACTTTGTCAGAGGAAAGGGGAACGGCATTGTGGGAAACGGTGCGGTCTTCCGCATCTTCAAGCTGGTGTCTGGGGTCTTTGGTCGCCCGATGCTCATGTCCATCACGTCCGTGTCCATGAAGTGATGGTGCGGAATAGGCGGTTGCTGTTGTTTCTTCGGTTTCTTAGGTCTGGGCATCCGTTCGGGTTTCACTTTGCGTTTCCTCTTCTCCTTGGCCGACGGTGACGGACTATGATGCGCTAGTATCTCGGGCGTCCTTGGAGTAGGTGGCGTGCCCGGAGGAGAACCGTCATCAAAATAGGGCTCCGATTTTGCGACAAAATTATGCCGCGGATGGATCGGCTCAATGGTAATATCACTCGACAAGTTAATTTTGCTGACAATATCCTGCGCCTGTTGCACCAGCTGGCTCTGCTTGCTCTTCTCGTGCTTCTCCTTCACATTGGAGATCTTTCGCAAAATGTTAACCTTCTGTTTATCGGGCTCCGCCAGCAGTTTATCAACTGGCTGATGCATGGGGATTTGGTACTTTGGCTCGGCCTTCACGGGAATGGCAGTGATCGTAGTGTTGAGTTTCTCGGTTTTGGCCTTGGCGGCCGCTAGGACTTTGTTTAAAGCGCTGGGCTTGACGATTTGCGGTTTGGGCCCGTGGGCGACTAGGGGCGGCAGTTTCATGTCGCCGGGAAACTGGGCGGACATGAAATGCGCTGGAGGCGGCAGACCTGGAAAGGAAGGCCTGCAAAAGCCGGGCGGCGGCAACATGCTGGGCGTTGCTTTGGGACGCTTCGGCGTGTCCTTTGTGTTGCCGGGTTTCTTTGGCGCCTTCTCCTCATTGCCTGATTTGGCTTCTTTGAGCGGCTTGTCCTTTTTCTTTTCGGGTTTTTTCTTTACCAGTACTAGCTCGGGAACGGGAGGGCCTGGCGGCGGGGGCGTCGGCGCTCTGGGCGGCTCGGGCGGCGGTGCCGGCGCTTTTGCTTCCGGCAGTCGACCTTCACGGGCCGGCGACAAAAACCCCGATGTTGTCATCATCACACTGCTGATTTCCCGTGTCGGCCTGCCTCCTTCGTCCTCCCGCTTCACTCGCCTGAATTCCGGCGACAAATCGGCCGGCTTTTTGAACGGATGGGAATCGCTCTCTGGCGCGCCGTCGTTACCGTCTTTGACCGGCTGATTATCGGCTAGTTGCTCGCTTTGCTCCTCCAGCAAAGGATACATGGGGGGCAGGTGCTCGTTTATATGGACCGGCCGTGTCACCACCTCCTTGCTGCCAGGTTTGAGGAAGTTTAAATTGCTCTCTTTAGCCACGGGAAACTTGGGCACCGGATGGGGGGGCGGCAAGAAGTTCACGTACGTAACATATTCCTCCAACTCGCCCAGATTGACGCCCATTTGCTGGAACGCCAGGCCCAGATGATCGAGATTGGGCTCGGTTTGCCCGAATTCGTTCGCATAGTTGTTGGTGTCTCTCGCCAGCTCCCTTATGTAGCTCGACATAATGTCTGTGAGCACTTCCAAAGGCGTGGTGTTGATCGAATGCCATCCGATAGTTTGCAGGATCTTGACCACTGCAATTTTGCAGTGATCGCGACTGAATTCCGCACTCATTGTCTCGGTTTGTTAACTGCTGCACTCAACACAACACTCGGTAAAAGTCCACTTGAACGTCTACTGAAGCCTTCTTGTGGAACTTGTAGGTGGCAGGTAGATCATAGCGTAGCTCCGCTAGCACTTCACCTTTGGCCCCCAAGGAGCTGATGTGCTTCAGTACGTGGCTTCTGCAATAAACAATTATGCATTAGAGCAAACTCTGCCCAAAAAATTCAAACATTTTTGAAAAGTGAGCCGTAGCAGCATGCGTTGCGCCATTTGTTTGACAATGTATAAGCGCCGTTCTAGGCCTTACCTGGTGCTGGTTTTATGCAAGGTGTACACAGTTCCCGAACTCTTCGAGAGCTTCACTGCTGCTTCCAAGAACCGCAAGTCAGTGCCCTGGTTGTTTTTGGTTCCAAAGGGTGGGTTCATCAACACGGTGTCGAACTGCTTGTGGAACCTGAAACAGAAACATCAGCGTGATTCTCGGTTGGAGGAGCGATTGCCGCCTCCAGCCAACCTCTCAGGGATATTGAGCGCGTCGCACTGCACCACGTCAATGGTAGTCACTTCGTGATCTTCAATGTTCTTCTGGAGAACCTCAATTGCGTCCTCGTCGATCTCGAACCCCACCACTAAATAGCTATCCAACAAGGCGGCTCCTATTGATAAGGCGCCGCATCCACAGCCCAGATCGGCTACAAGTTTGCCGCGCAGATCCCCATATTGAGCCTGATCAAACAGCCCGTTAAAGCCTGCACTAGTGGTGGGAAAGCCGTAACGATTCGTTATTCGAGTACTCGTTACTCAACCGGGACTCAACTAAGTCCGTATTAAAAAGTTTCTCTGTAGTCGATTGCAAACGCAAGTTACAATCATACGTACGAAACTAAGTAAGTCATGTAGGTAGGTCTGCATTTGATTACGGTAGTTTCCAAATCCAAGACTTTCGTAAATCTAACGACTAGAACGAGTACTTGAATAACGAAGTGTCGGGTCGGTAAATTAACCAAATCTGCCAGTAGGTACCTGAATAGTGTGCAGCATATGCGAGCCAAGATGGGCGGGAGTTACATACTGTTCCAACTGGACCTTGGGGCGCTCAAACTCCTCAATGCTCTGCAAACGTTCCGCAATTTTCCGCAGCCTCAGGCAGGGAAACATTACTTTTGGTCGAAGCGTGGCAGCACGGGCAAGATCAAGTTTCCAAACAACGAGTCTTGGGATATGAAAAAGCCCATCGATTGAGCGTGAGCGGTTTGCAAAGCAGCGCGCTGTTGATGAGAGTTCATCGAATGCCCCTCTGGGTTTAGGCTGGGTGCCACGCTGGACAGGGGTGAAGAGTTGATCGAGGGCGTAGATCCTTGCTTCAACAGCAGCTGCTTCTTTTGAATCTGTAGCTCTTCCAGAATTTTATTGCGCGTCAATTCTGCAAAAAAACTACTTTTCAAGTAGGATTTGCTCATCGCATTTACTTTTTGCAATTATTATTGAATTAACCGTCCGGGCTCAAATTTACAAGGACTTTGAGGTAATATTCATAGAGCCTAGATATCAGATGACCTTCTAGTACACCAGGCCCCTCAAGGGCTCTGGTAATCCAGATTGAGGTTAGCTGGAAAGGAAATGTCGCTCATTTCCGAACTAACTTACCTCGCTGGACATTGGTTTGAGGAAAAGCCATCAAAGTCGTTCTACCACTTGCTCATAAGGTCCACAGTAGAAAATTGCCCTTTTAAATAGAAAATTTGAGCAAAAATCGCCTGGCGTGTTATTGTTTGCAACCTTCTAACTGTAACCTTCACGCAAATGACAAGCTAAGCAGAGGTGGCGCTGCTTCTGCATAAAGCTTTCAGCTAAGGCCCTTGAGAGATCAGATGCTGTCTCACTCGCACACATAGATATTTGCCTGCCTGAACTAACTCAAATTTTGGCAATAGCTGCAGCAATATCGCCTGACAACTAGGGATGACACAAACCAGTATTTTTCAGTCACAGGCAGGCACAGGTTCCATATGTGACTGTTCCAAGTATCTGTTATTTTTAGTCACATGTTATTTTGGCCCATGATAAATATTGGTTTGTACCTGTAAGCGGGCTGCAGCGTATTTTGAGTCCAGTCAGATTCCATTTTAAAAGGCCTGTTTCGGGCACTAAAAATATAATGGTAAAAGTTTATTGGAAGTTGTTCGGAAGGATGTCAGAATATTGAGACAATGGATTGTGCTCGATTTCCGGCTGTGGAATATTGTTTATAAACAATTATTTATAAATAATTAAAGAAAGTGCGAAAGCTCGTTTTTTGTGCATAATTGTCGAACCGTTGATGCTATTGAAAAAAAGTTTGATCCTTTTTTTCAAGTATTAAAAATACCTATGATATCAGATAAACTACATTAAAATCCGTTCATTAGTTTACTCAAAAATCGAAAAAAAAAACGTTTAGTTTTGTTTCACGAAAATGGTACCATAACTTTCTTTGGTCAGTCAGTAATGAAATTTTCATTTACTGTACGTTGTAATATAACTCTTTACGAGTAAAATACAGCCTCAGAGAAGTCTCTCCGACGTCTGAAGAAAAATTTATTTAGAATCTGGCAAGAGCCCTTTTTACATAATTTAACAGATAGCAACAAAAAGTTATGAATATGTTGGAACTAAAATTTATACCACTTATAAAGCATTAAAAAATTAAAAGCAAACAACTTAAACACCTTCAAAAAAAGTTATAGTGAGATTTTTTGAAGCAAAACCAAATTAATTATAAAAAATTTTACTTTCATCTATTTAGTGCGAATTTGGTGGGTCTACAATAAGTTATGACCGAAGACCGAATGCCGTTTGTTCCTTTATGTATGCAAGGGCTGATGGTCAAAAAAATTGATAACATTTTTTATAAGTAACGTTTTACCATTTTATCGAAACTTTATTTGAACTCAAAAAAAGGTGACCACATTTTTTATATTTCCCACTTAAGGGCAGTAAAATGTGAAAAATCTTCTATTTTCATGCTACTCACTGATTACAATTCATTTTATCGCTAAATTGAAATTTGGGCATTTAATACTTCAGCTATGTTTGATATAAACAAATATTGAAATATGTCCAGACTAGGTAAATAGCGCCTATACAAATTTAAATTTAGTTCGTCCTCTACTCCACTGGAGCCCAATTCTCGAAACTGGGAACGGCGATCGCATGAGAAAGAAGTGCGTGGTTCTCTCGTGAAGCGAATATTGGTATTCTTGAACGCGATCGAGTGATCCCATCACGCAACGGCAGTAGAACAAGCTTCTCTTGCCAAATCTCGCGGGAACGGATCGTTCACCGGTTTTATAACCACACACTACACAGGTTTTGGCGTAGGTACCCGGTTTGAAAAGTGGTGTGATTTCGGTTCGAACTCGAAATAATGAATTTCATAAATAAAACTTTACAGTGTTTATAAAATAAGGAGCAATTTAAGAGATTTTCTAACAGAGAGTAGAGCGAGCTTGTTCTAGAGAATGGTTCTCAACAATTTTCAAGGTAAGTTTTTGTGTTTCGAATCGTGTCTTGTAGTAGAAACTATTTTAGTATTACTGAATTAACTTGTAGATGCAGAG
>NW_026017110.1:46234210-46250350 GCF_020466585.1 Dendroctonus ponderosae | reverse complement strand
ATTGAAAATAAATAGAACGTGTTAAATGTAAAATAATAAATAAAAATAACAATATATTATCATTACTTGTTTTCATTTTTTTCAAATCCTTTTTTTTTAAGTTTGTGCTTTTTTAAGCACTTTTTTAAATTTTTTTGTGCTTTTTAAAAATATTTTCATGCTTTTTTAGGCACTTTTTTTCCATTTTTTTGTGCTTTTTTATCCGGTCTTTAGTGATGAATATTCGCTTCACGAGAGAACCACGCCCTTCTTTTTCATGCGATCGCCGTTCCCAGTTTCGAGAATTGGGCAGATGCAACAAATGCTAGTTTATTTCAGAAGCACTGCTATTGGTCGAAAAAGATTAAGTTTCAAGGACAAAGAACAGCTCAGAATTCCGAAAAAACAGTCAGTCAACAACCTGTGACTCACAGGCCTGTCACATTACAGAAAATATCGGAGACAGTTGTTACTGCTATTCCCGATATTTTTTGTTCATTGAATATTGCTATTTGCCGAATCATGGGTGCAGGTCCCACTCCCATACATACAAAACCTTACCACTTCACGAGAATAAAATATCTCCTTTCACTAAAACTCAGGCCAATTGACAACGCCGCGGGGAATTAAAAGGCACAAAGTATTTGCCTTTTTGCTTTGTGAAATATCGAAATACCATGTCGTACTGGTCCTGACCAGCATCGTAGGCGAGCCCTACGATGCCTATGTTATTTTAAATATCGGTCACAGGTCCCAACTGTTCCATATTGATATCTGTTCCAAAATACCTGTGACAAGTATTTCCTGTCATCCCTAATTGACAGTGTGGATTCTCCCATCAGAGCCTATCTACGACATGCGACTCCATTTGGGCTTTGCTCGTTTACAGAGTTAGGCTACCTGTTGGCCGAGTGAGTGAGTCGTTGATGAAGCCGAATGATTGTTTATTTTGTCATATGTTAATTGTCAAAGATCACAGTCTGTGAGTCTGTTTGTGTCCACTATCAGCCTTTGTTTGAAAGAAAAAGTGTGTTTAAAAATGATGAAAATGTGACTATTTTTAAAACAAAACGATCTGCGCGTTTGTGTATTCTTGAGCGACATCGGCAATGGTGCCAAAACACGTCCCAGCCATCAGTGAGTTGGACTTGGACATGTTCAAAAAGCATTAGTTAATTATGGGCATAGATAAAGACAAGTATGGATCGGTGGGAAACTGATTGTTAAGTTGCTGTTCTAGCAGTCGCTGGCCTCGAAGGATCCTTCATCTGGTTGAGCTGCAGGTAAAAAAGCAAACATTCACATTCTGACTTGGTCGAGACTTTAATCGGAGGCCCAGGAGTCTTCAAACACAGCCTTAGTTCGCTAGCTGAAGCCTTAGAGCCCCCATCGACTGTAGGGGTTACGGCTCAATTTGTTAATTAAAACAGTCTTATCGTTGCGTGGGCTTAATTAGAGGAAGTAGCGTATCTATCATTCCAACAACAATGAAGGGTAATTACTTGCAATTACAATTCATGTTAGTTAAGACCTGGACAGGCCAAGAACCCACATTAGACTCACCATTACAACCCAGTCGTTGAGATGTGCTTTCCAAGTTGGTTGAATTCATTATTTGTGTACCAATACTTACATAAAGAGTAAAACTTATTAAATTAAACTGTATAAAGTCAAAACCTCAATAATGTATCCATCAATTTTCGATTTTTAAGGTAAACTTTCATAATGACCTGGCCGGAAAAGTTTCGGAATTTCTTCAAGTCAAGCAGCAGCAGCAATGCAGAGCCAGCTTTCGATGAGACTCTGGAAACAGCCGAACAATACCAGCAGCGCTGGCGCTCAATATACGTAGTTTATTTCACTATGTTCATAATGTCGCTGGGATTCAGCATTATAGTGACTGGCGTCTGGCCCTACTTAGACAAGGTATTGCGATCGAACCTAAAACAATGCCGATTAAGTTGCATGAGTTTCATAGCTGGATCCGACAGCCGGCAAGGAATTTATGGGATTTATTGTGGCAGCCAATCCATTCGGACAGATGATCTTCTCGCCGCTAGTGGGCTGGTGGAGCAACAAGCTGGGCTCTATCCGTGTCCCCTTGATTGTGTCCTTGCTGGTCTTTACTGGAGCCAGCGCCATTTACTCCTGCCTGGAGCTGTTTGGAGGCAACGTCAAGCACTGGATGCTATGGAGTCGATTCTTAGTAGGCGTGAGCTCAGGTAACAGATGCCTCAAAAATAGTGATCATGATAATTGGATAGTTTTGATAGCGGGTTTTTAAATGCGGTTGAGTAAGAAAATTCAAGTTGAGACCCACGTTTGCTCAGCTGGCAAAACTCAACCATGCTGCTGATTTTTGTGAAACTTTCGTCATCTTTAGAGTCAAATTTCTGCTAAAGATGGTGCAAATTTCAAGTTGCTACTTGCTTTAGTTTAGAAGATGTGATTTTTAAAGACGAGAGCGTAATCAATTACGCTTTACCCAATCAATTGCTCAAGCAAAAAGTCCAATTTGAGACCCACTTTACTAGACTGACAAAACTCAACAATACTGACGATTTTGGTGAATATTTCAGCATCTTTAGAGTCAAGAATATTCTCAAACTTACGCAAAGTTTCATCTATTCAAGTTGCTACTTGCTTTCGCTGAAACTGCTGAAAGTTTCGAATGCTTAAAGGCGAGAGCGCAAAACTTCCAATTTGAGACCACAAAGAGAGAACACAGATAGGGTCTGAAATAAAAAGTGATTTCTTTGCTCGGGAACAATAAATGCGATCAGCTTATAACAAAAGTGATTTTTTAGCCAATGTTGCGGCTTGTCGCTCCTACCTTTCCGCCGCCACCAAATACTCAGAACGCACCAAGGCGGTCTCCATGATCTCCCTAGCGCAGGTGCTGGGCTTTGTGGTTGGTCCGGCCATCCAGGCGGCTGTGGTCCCATTGGGAGACGAAGGGGTTTGGCTGATTGTCGACAAACTGAGACTCAACATGTACACTGCCACCGGTAAGCGGCTACATGCAGGGCACAGTTGCGGCTTAAAATCTGCCTTTAGGATGGATCAATGTGTTCCTCACTCTTGTCAACATCTACCTGTTTTTTCCCAATGTCTTCCGGGAGCACAAGATAGCGGCCAAGGAAGCCATGCTGAAGCAGGGCAAGAATGACGAGAAATCGACCTGGAAGGGATCCAACCCAGACTACTTTGCCGCCTGGACCTTGATCGTGGCCTTTTTCGTCATGGTGTTCAATTTCATGCTCTTGGAGACGCTGGGTATGTGTGGAAATCGATAAATCCCCCCACTAACGGCCATTTTGCAGGCACGCCGCTGACTATGGATCAATTGGGCTGGTCGAAAACGCAGTCGCTCTGGCACATGGGGCTGATCATGTCCGTTTGCGCTTTATGTTCCATTTTCACCTTCCCGTCAATCCCTATTCTATCCAGGAAGTTCTCGGAAGTGAAGCTGATGATCTGGATCGGGTTTTTGCTGATGGTTTTAGGCCGAATTGTGAGTACTGATAGTTGAGGCAAGTGAGGAAAATTGTCGTGGTCCGTTTGCTTAGACTTGCATCCCGTTCAGCGGTCCTCCGCCCAAGGTTTACGACGTGAACTTCCGCATGAATTTGTCGATTTTCTGCGATCAGCGCCTCAAAGGCCTCCACATGGAGCAGCAGTTGGAATTTAGTGCCTTGAATGCCAGTCTGCATCAGTACGAAAGGTATAGACTGGCCCAAGTCTTCTGGCAGTGACGCAATGAGTTGTTCTCTATTACTTCTCCCGCGTGCAAGACGAAAATTTGATGGTATTAACGTATCACTTTCATAGAATTGTTACAATTCGCGGAAAGAAGTAAGGAAGAGTTTTTAAATTATTTATTTGATTTCGTGGCGAGTGTTCTACGTTATATGCTCAAATAATGACGTTACTGCCAAATATCTTGGGCAAAACTACATTTCTAAGCATCTTCTGAGTGGAATGATTCACACCGCAAGTCCGCCCGTAGATTTCTCCCGTTGAACACTACCAACGAATTACTGATCCGGCACATGACTTTGGACTGTGGAGACGATCTTTTGGGCTGCCCCTCCAGCC
The DNA here is from genome assembly GCF_020466585.1 of Dendroctonus ponderosae. Taxonomy (NCBI): domain Eukaryota; kingdom Metazoa; phylum Arthropoda; class Insecta; order Coleoptera; family Curculionidae; genus Dendroctonus; species Dendroctonus ponderosae. The sequence goes on along the minus strand of NW_026017110.1, from coordinate 46,246,273 downwards.
AGGAATGGTGCAACTACGTTCCCGCTATCACTTACACGCAGTTCATCTTCTGCTACGCCCTGACGGTGCTTGGCTATCCCATTGGGATCACTCTCATCCAGACGCTGTTCTCGAAAATTCTGGGTTCTAGACCGCAGGTAAGCCACTGCAGCAAGGCAAATGAGGATCTAGTAAAGTTTTCCAGGGAGTTTGGATGGGTTTTATGACGGGATCGGGGTGCCTGTCGCGAGTAATGGGGCCCGTTTTTGTGACGTACGTCTATCAGGAGTACGGAACTATTTGGACCTTTGGGATGACGTCGGTGATGATGGCAATCAGTTTGGGGTGGTTGTGGTACTTTGAGGCAAGTCTTGAGCCAAAGGAACCGAAAGCCGCGTTAACCGACCAGGAGCTGCAGCCCCTCGACATCAGCAAACCGATAAATCCTAGCTAGAAGTGGCAGGTTATGCAGTTGCACCGATTGCTTGCCGAGGTTAGTTCAAATTAATATTTATAGGTTGTGAAGCAGAAGTACTTAACTACTAAACCATCTGCTCAATACAGAGGATGCGAATTAACGTGATATTATCAAATAATTAGGTTGACCACTGAGCAGATTGATTGTTATCCAATATATTTGAATAACGACCCTGCTGTTCAGTTGCGGGCATATTTTTCTATTATATTTACATGTATTTTATATACTGATATATATAACATATTTTTAATGCAATATACTTTGCGGTTGTGTATGTGTGGTTTGGCTTATTAAAATTTTCCGCTTCATTGCTTCCCTGGTTGCATAGCGTGTCGGATTGACAATTACTCCTACTCCTAGAAACAAGTGAAATTCTTTTCAAAATGGTGCAGCATCTGTCATTGTTGTGAGTTTTTCCGCATTTATGGGCTGTTTAATAGAAAAATTAAGCCCTGGATGCGCCCGCCCGTGGAGGAAACTGTGGATTTTCCATTCGGGTATGTCCTATTTGTATTTACAACACATAAGATTTGCACAATTCACCGATCATAGACGCTGTTGAAGCCTTGTGTTGAATAATGTTTTTTAAGTGTACTGAAAGTTTTTGTCAAGTTTTCGAAAAAATGTCGCAGTTCTGTTTTGGGCGTCGAAAGAAATCAAGCTAATGCTTGATATGCATTAATATGTTGTGTTTCTAACTGTAGCATAGTACTTAGGACATCATCACCGTAATATGAAAAGTCCAGGAAAGTATTTTTGTCAGGAGGCAAAAAACCGTTTTAAACTAAACACATTTGCCTCTATGATTTAATCTGCCAAAGTATTGCATTTGCGCTCTTACTAAAAAAATTTTCACAAACTGTTTGTTGAGTCCAACACGTCTTTTCGTCCAAAAGACGTGAGGAATGTCTGTCTTTTCTAAAGGCAAGATTCCCAACACACAGTTTGTGAAAAATGAATCCTCCTCAACAATATAGAACTTATCTTAATAAAATTGTTATGAGCCAAGCAAAAAAAGTTGGTTTTAGAAACAGCAATGGACTTTGGCAAATTTTACTTCTTATTTTGTCACAAATTTTTAATTTTTTTAAGCAATTCCTTTTTTGGCTGGTTTTGAATAATAGCTAGAATCTGATGGCACCTTAATGAATACCGGAACTGTTTTTTTATGGAGTTAGATAATATGATCGGCGTTTGCTTCTAGAAGCTTTTATATGGTTTTGAATTTGATTCCAAAGTCCAAAAGTGCTTGAAGACATTCCTAGACTGTTGCAGAATATTGTTTTACAAACTCAAAATTTCTCACTTTTTTGCACTAAAAAATTTGCTAGTTTTTGCGCTCTTTTCCTTTCTGTTTGCGTCGTCTCTCCTACTACATTTTCCCCCATTTTTGTTACCAAGACAAATTTTAGAATGTTTTCAAAATGCGTTCTTTTTTTGTTTAATAGCAATCAAATGCACAATTTCTGTCTTTTGACCATAAGCAACGATTTTTTTATTGTCAATCTGTTGCCTTTTTTTCCAAATGCATGATGTCTCCTTTTTCTCTATTAATATTCAGTTCCCAGCCGTCACTTTCACTAAGTCGGCTGTCCTTATGTTTATTTCCTCTAAACCCTCTTCGTAATCATATAGCTGTGATCTCGATCATTTTCATCCCATCTGGTTAATCGTGTTGGTAAATTTCTTCTAAATTATATTAACTTTCAGCTGTCTGATTATCTAAACTACTGTAGTTTTGTGTTCAATGTTATATTATAATAGGGGATGATGTCGTGCGCTTAGTTTGTTCGAAGAATTCCCTTATGTGCAGTGGCAGTGTGTAGAAGGTAAGTACAATGCACACACAAACGTGCAGCAAATAAAATAAAGGCAATTGGGTCAATTTTAATGGCTTTAAATAGTATTTTGACAAAAACAATTTAAAGTCATTGAATTCTATTTGTCAAAACTTTATCCATATTACAGGAAATATGTACGGGGTTTACGTTTGGAAATCAAGTTCATCGACTTGTGCTGGATGCGTTTCGGCAATGGGAAGCGAATCCTCGAGTCGTGGAACTGCTTCACTTGGGGCCGTCTCGTATCGCCAGCCTTGACTTGCTCCACTTTGATGATCTGCAATGAAAATTCCAGAATGAGTTTGTGTTGCTTTGGCGCTTTGCTCGAGATTTTACCTGAATGGCATGAGCCCGGGCACGATGACGAGCCCCCATATCCCGGTAGCACTGTGTGACAGCCCCAGAAACACTAAGATCCCTGTACTCTCTGTACATATTATGGGTGCCAGATCGGGAGTCGTACCTGCGAGAAAGCCAAACATCAAAATGTCAACCAACGAAGATTTTAGTTGTTTTGCCTTACCTGAGCCAAATACCGAAATTCTTTATCTTCGTCGGTGTCCTTTCGGGAATGGGTTTCAGCGAGACAATTTCACCGGTGGACTTCTTGAACTTCTTCAACTGCCTCAAAAAGTACCAAAATCTGGACTTGGCCACGATTGGATCCGGAGCGAAAATTCGCATTTTATATAAAGGAGTAGTCGGCTCCTTTTCAGTGGGCAGCTTGCGCCCAATGACTTCGTACTCTTTCAGCTGCAGAGAGGGCAAACTTAGTTTATACATAACCTCAAATATTGAGTGAAAATCTCGCAAAACGTCAGAAAAACGCCGAAGGCCCCCATATTACGTGCTAGTCTACCTCCTCTAGGCTCTACGAACACTTTTAAGGACAATTTCCAGTGATTAGCAAAGGAAGCAACTAGCACGTGTACAAATGGCAACCCGAGCATTGATCCATCGTGAGCAGTTCGAGCAAATCTACGTTTTATCATAAATGAGAACGCTTGGTATCATAAGAGAATAAGGAACACGAAAACATGCAGGCAGGTGAAAGATATTAAGAAAATATTCAACAAACCTCTCCCTTGGCTTTCATGGCGGCAGCTTCAGATGAAAAAGGCAAACTAGTAGCGTTGACAACGAGACGCCAGCATAGATAAAGACGAGTAGTGAAAGGTTGGCGGATTTAACGCAAGCGTCGCCTTTTTGAGCGGTGGAAAATAATAATGGCGCACTGCATAAAAAGACGTAGAAGACATGCGCCACGCCCTATTGAGGTTCTGCTTATTATTTTTGTTTATTTATTTATATATATGATATTATTGACCAACTAACTATTTATCAGAACTTCCTAATCGCCAACGAAATAGAATCAACAATATGAAAACAAAAAAATTACAAACATTCTCCATATTGCAAACTGTCGAAAGTAACGGATGAGACAAAAAACATCTCGAGCCAATGAACTGTATGTACTAAACTGTACGAACTGTACTAGTGACAATATGAAGTTTATTGCCTCAAACCAATGAACTATATACTAACGTAACGTTAGTATATATAGTTTAATGCCTCAAACAAAATTCTTAACCTCCAAAGAGATAGAAGTAAAAAGTTTTGTAGTTTCCGATGTTTAATCACGCTATCTCAGAAACGGCAGAAAATATCGTTTCGATTGCGTAACTCGAAAACTATCATTGGTCTTGTTGGTTGTTATAAATTAGTTTTATCCAAAATTGCCAGCCTTTAAACAGATACAAGTAAAATCAAAACATCCTCCAAGGGAATTTCGGGTGGGTTGTTGAAACATAAACAAGATTGTATTTTAGTACTTTATTTAACTTTTTTCTCGAACATTCCAAGGATAGGACTAGGGAAAGTCATGGCCTGGAAATGTTCCGATCACTTTTTATTGCTCAAATTTGGCAATAAAGCTCTGTTTCTTCTGTGCAACGCGGTTCTTGCGTTCAGCCAAAGTCAGCTTCCTGCGAGCCGCCTTCTTTACGGTAATCGGTGCCCGTTCTTTCTTTACCGCATCAGGATTGGCCCGAATAGAAGTGTGGGCGTTTTTGTAGATTCCCTCAATCTGCAAATAAAACACACATGAGTAATCGCGTTGCAATTAACTGACGATGTGAATGTCCCAAAGGGCGACAGTAGCGCTACATGATTGATCGCGAACTGTTACCGCCCCCCGAGTTTCATGTAGTCCAATTGCGACACTGCGATTCCATTGGCTGGAATGGCAGAAATTCTTTTGGACGTAGTTAAAGGACGTTTTTCATTCGCTTACTTGATCGGAGTTAATTCCCAGCCTAATGTACTGGCTGAACTGTCTCTTGAACGCTTCAGGATCCTCCTCCTCCAAGGACTTCATATAATCGGCGACATGCAAGCCGAAGATGTGGTTCCGGTGAACCTCAGCATTAAATTGTTTATTTTCTGCGTCGTAACCGGGGAACCTTTTTGTGGAGTGAGGAATGTTTAAACCTCCATCGACTGCTCCCTTCATTACTGCGAAGATTCTCGCCCCAGTTGAGGTCCTGTTCAGACCTACATCCAGGTAGCACCTGAAAGCGCCAGAACCAGCATTAAAGGCCAAACGTTGTCAAAAAAGGATAAGAGAAGAGAAAAGCATTTGCAAGAGGTCAGAGACACTATTTTATAGTCAGTTGGGGAGCCCTTTTGGCCGCACCGAAGTTTCCACTGATGAAAAACTCAACAAGCAGTCTTCGGCTTGGTTTTGGACGGCCCCAATCAGATGACGCGCATGTGTCTTAAAATCATCATTGTTCAATCTGGATAGCTTATCGATATATAGAGAAACAAGTAGTTGGTGGATACCTGAAAGCTCCAGGGCCTTGATCCAGAGCCTCCACATTGTACTCGTCCCCGGTGACGTCGGTTGTGCCCTCGTACAGAGTATCCAACCCGAGCTTCTTGAGCAGACGACGAGCGAGGAGAAGTCCAGTACAATAAGCGGCCGCATAGTTGGTAAGGCCTACCTTAACACCGTGCCTAAAAAGTAAGCAAAGCTAGACCCTGCAAGCCTGCTCAAAAGAGGTTACCTGGGCAGTTCATGTGAGTAGGCAGCGCAAACAATTTTGTCGCCCTCAATCCGCGAATAAGCCACTTGAGCTGTGATGTCCTTGTTGGACAAGCGCACGATTAAGCGGTATTTAGGCGTGTTGTACTTGTTCTTCACTTGTACAATCAGCCGCTTGCGTGCATAGTAATCGGTCTTTCCTTGCCTGCGCCTCTTGAACTTCACTTGGAATCGTTTGAAGTACTGCTTGTTTTTTACAACCTTTACGAATGCCTGAATAGAACGTTATTTCGGATAATTAACAGATCGCTATTTAAACCAAACTATGACCAAATTGATTGCCAGAAAACAACAATCCCAAGTTTAACCTTAGAGACAATCTGAGATCATCTCACTCGGGCAACGGATTATCCGAGGAAATTATTATTGCAACTGTTCATCAGACTTTCTAGTTAAGCTGTTGGGATGTATTTTTTCGATTTAACTCACCATTTTTCTGTCTGTGCCAAATTCTTATCGCGTATGGTCCGCGGCAAAAACGCGATGAAAGCAACGTAGTGGACGCAAAGGAAACAACTTTCTGACAGTGGCAGCTTTGACATTAACGTTCCGCTATTGGTGCGGCATTGTCAATGGCTAAGGACATGGTTGCCACCGCAATGGGAACACTGGCAATGAACTTTTTCAGAAATATTGTTGTCGACCAACCAATTTACCTAAATCATGGAAAATAAAATGCATAAGCACAAAAAAATTGAGGAAAAACTTACTTAATTTTGGAAAAATTGAATGTTGATGGTCTAAATGTGCCCAATGTTTTTCTTGATTTTCCAGTATGGTTTGAAGTGTTTTTTTCATGTTTTTCACATGTTTCATGTTTTTGCAAGCGACGGAATTTTGTTGATTAAAAACATCGGTTTGAAACTTAAAATTTTTTTAAGTCAAAACCCAGCATTGTCGGCGCATTGACCAGCGTCTACAGATTTTACGTATTGCGATTTTTATTTCAAAAGCTTAGTGGAACAGCATCAAAATTAATTATGGCCAGCACGTTGAATTTGCAATACTTTAAAAAATTTCAGCTCCCTTGAATTTTTGGTTAACTCGCCCAGAAGGCGGTTGTTGGTGATACGAGTTGTAGACATTGTCGACGAATTCACCATCTTGTCCAAATTGTACCTTGTAATTTCTATTAAAAAAATGGCAGAACATTAAAATGCTTAACTCTGAACTTACTGAGTTCACCATTCTTTTAAATTTCTGTGCCCGTTTTAAGCTATCTGTCTCAGAAAACAGGTAAGAGTAGAACGGTAGAAAACGGGTAAAGTTGTCCATATTTCCGGCGCATTCACCATATTATACAGATTTTACCTATTGTAATTTTTATTTTAAGAATGAAGAAAATCGAAATCCCTATTCCGAACATATTGACCATTTGTGCTTAATTGAAGCGCCCGTTTTTAGTGGTCGCTCTTAGAAGACGAGCGTTAATGAAGAGTTCTCAACATTGCTGATGCCTTAGCAATATTCAAGAAAGTTTTAATTATTTCAAACAGATTGAATTTGCCCCCTTTTTCTAATTGAGCCACAGATCGGCAATGAACCAATCTCTGTTTGGACGACCTTGAATTTTTCAGGTACTAGCACAAAATGTTGATGAAAAATTGTTGATATTTCCGGCGCATTCACCACGGTATACAGATTCTGCATATCGTTACCGTCATAGTTACTCGAACAGTTAAATGCCGCCCTCAATTATTACCCCAAATTTTACAATTTACCCCAATTTTTGAAGTAAAAAATGGGACTAATTTGCTACACAAACAAGCAAAACAAAGAAATTACAGAGTGGTGTAACCAAGACGGGGTGGAAGATTATGGCTAACTGGAGTGCAATTTTGCCGTGATTTTTTATGCGATCAATGGTGGCCATCCATTAAAATGATTTCCGTTAGACAAGGTGTTAAAACACCCTTGTGTGTGTGAGAAAACGGTAAAAAACTCACGGATGTCTGATGAAACTTGTACTTTATTGCACTCGTTCGGATGTTGTTTACTTAAACAGGCGTTAAGTCGATGTGAACCTACAAAACTAGCTCACCCACATGGGTTTCCTAGACTAGACAGATTTCATAGTTGACTATGATCCAATGCTAATAATAAATTAAAGCTAACTCTATATACAAGCGTTAGAATTCTATATGGGTGTCACATCAGTAAAATTTGACCTGCTGCAACTCCTTGACTTTTTGGGGTGGACTGGCGGCGTTCCCGAAGCTGCACACTTTGGACAGCTTCAACAGCCGCTGATTGCTCTTGGAGGACTCTTTCCAGTAAACGGTCTGGACGGCGTTGCGGCCCGCTATGTAACGCGTAGCTGAGCCAATCAGGGTGCTGGGAGCGGGCATCTTGACTGAACTGGCAGATTGATTGTACGACTATCGAAACAGCGAAGCGACAATGCGTTCCAAAGCTGATGGACACTGATTTATACGCGTCCTTATCTCTCTAGACGAATGACGTCGTGTGTTCCATGTGAAACTTTCATGTTTTGATAGGGGACTTGGCACACTTTGTTCGGTTCGTTATCGCTTTCGGGGTTGATAACCGGCGGCCCTAAACTGCACTTTGGCCTGTGCATGAATGCGTGCCTTGCAATTTTCCTTGCACATTCACCCGTAAATTTGACGCATTTTCATTTGATTTTCCAGCGCAAAACGCCCAAAATATTTCCGCTTTCTAATTAGTTTTATCGATGTTTTCCTGACCTACTCCTATCAGCAGTTCGCCGATGGCGTCACTATCTTATAATGATTGCGGCGTGCAAAGAGATTACGAATTAACATTTTCCTTCGCTACCCAAACAGCAAAGGTGTGTAAAGATTTCGCAAGGATCAGTAGTTAGAAAAGCTCTATTCTTTAATAGAGGCATTGATACGGTGATTCCATTTCCTGAGGGGAATGTCCTAAGGGGGAATGAAAATTCTTAAAACTTGTCGAATTTAGAGTATTTTCATGCGCCCAAATCACCTACTCATTCAGTGTCGGACGTTTGAGAGTCGACAGGTTGAGTCTTTTTTGCGACCGAAACCAGTGTCGACTGTTTGAGAGTAGACGAGTTTGAAGTATTTTCTTGCTCCCAAAGCAGTGGCGTGCCCGAAGCGCCCGGTACAACAGCTAAGTTATCGTGTTCAAACAAATATGTTTAATAAACCTCGAATTTAGTTGGTGTGCCGAACCCTTGGAGCACTCACTAGCTTTGGGCGCAAGAAAAAACTCGAAACTTTTCGAGTCTTAAATAATCGATCCTAAACAGTGGTCAAATTTGGGGAGTTTTCAGGCGCTCAAATCACCTCGACACTCAGTCAGTGTCGACCGTTTGAGAGTAGACAAGTATGAAGTATTTTTTTGCGCCCAAAGCAGTGGCGTGTCCGAAGCGCCCGGTACAACAGCTAAATTCTCGTTTAAAACAAATGTGTTTAATAAACCGCAAATTAAGTTGTTGTTCCGAACCCTTCGGGTACGCCACTGGTTTTTGGCGCAAGAAAATACTCCAAACTTTTGGAGTCTTAAACAATGCTCAAATTTGGAGTATTTTCAGACACCCAAATCATCTCGACACTCAATCAGTGTCGACCGTTTGAGAGTAAACGAGTTTGAAGTATTTTCTTGCTCCCAAAGCAGTGGCGTGCCCGAAGCGCCCGGTACAACAGCTAAGTTCTCGTTTAAAACAAATGTGTTTAATAAACAGCACGCCACTAGTTTTGGGCGCAAGAAAAAACTCGAAACTTTTCGAGTCTTAGATAATCGATTCCAAACAATGCTCAAATTTGGAGTGTTTTCAGGTGCTCTAATCACCTGATCACTCAATCCGTGTCGACGAGTTTGAAGTATTTTCTTGCGCCCAAAGCAGTGGCGTGCCCGAAGCGCCCGGTACAACAGCTAGGTTCTCGTTTTAAAACAAATGTGTTTAATAAACCGCGAATTTAGTTGCTGTGCCGAACTCTTGAAGCACGTCACTAGTTTTGGGTGCAAGAAAAAACTCGAAACTTTTCGAGTCCTAAATAATCGATCCTAAACAATGGTCAAATTTCGAGTATTTTCAGGCGCTCAAATCACCTCGACAATCAATCACTGTCGGACATTTGAAAGTACACGAGTTTGGAGTATTTTCTTGCGCCCGAATCGATTTCGTGGTTATACGGAGCCTTTCGGGCACGATACTTATTTAGGCGCACGAAAATACTCGAAACTCGTCCAACCTCACGCGTCCGACGCTGAATGAGTAGGTGATTTGGGCGTATGAAAATACGATACGTATCGATTATTTAAGAGCCGACCAGTTTGGAATATTTTTTGCGCCTAAAAGACTGGTAAGACAACGAAATTTTCGTTTTACGCAAGAAAATACAATTTATTTATTTCACAAAATCTCTATACAACGAGAATGACACTGGTTTGGGCACAACAAAATCCTTCAAACTAGTTGACTCTGAAATAATCGATTCTGATGGCGTAGCAGAGTTTAGAGCGTTTCTTGTGCCCAAACCAGTGCCGTTTCCGAAAGGAAACTCGATTATTTCGCTTAAAATTACGCATCTTCAACTGTTAATTCCAAAGCAAGCAATTTGTGCGTTACAAACAACGACATCGCTCAATGACGCATATTTTTGAGCAATCTTGCACTCAATTTACGCATTTGCAACATTTCGGCGCATCACTTCCTCAGACAATGAAAACTCAACATATGTGTTATTGCGTGTATTACTCTTTATAATATTATAAAATAAAGCAATAAATAAAATTGCAGGTCCCAAAGCCAGCCGCCTCCTAACTTGTCAGCATGTCTTTGATCTTCTGGGGCGGATTCGGCGACTTTCTGAACGTGCAAGTCTTGGACAGCTTGAGGAACTTGTGGTGATTCCCATCGGATGGCTTGATCCAGTAAACGGTCTGGACGGCGTTTCTTCCAGAAATGTATCGACTGGCTGACCCGATCAGAGTGGACGGCATGATTGAGGTTCTATGTAAGTACTCAGTTTTTGAATGTGCAATCTTACCTCGCATTTTCGCCCTTTATATTGCAACCTTATCTAGTTCGCGAATTGACGTCGAAAAGGTCGAATGCGCCAATTTTCAACATTAGCTGGGTCATAAGACCTCATTCGGATAATGTTGCCAAATCGTCGACAAAGTAGTAATGCTTTTAGAAGTATCAGGTAAAACATGTGCACGTACAGTGTCTTTCATTTTTTTTAGAGATTCTTTTCCTTTTGATCGAATAACATTTCCTCTGTGGGATAAACTTTTTTGTTTTTGCGCTTCTGACGTTGAGATCAGCAGAGCAATTCGAGTGCTTTTCGCATCCCCCATTAAAGCCAAATTTGCTTTTACGGTTCTTAAAAGTTGGGTCATATAATCCAGTTGATTCGGAAGAACAATGGATGGAAAAGTTGTCACATAATCATCAACTATTAGGTTTTTTTTATTGGGAAAGTCTCACACCAGAATTCTTCTGGCTCAACTGCGATAAGTAGATGAATGTGCAAAGTCTTAGTCTTAGCCAGATGTAAGTCACTTACAATGTCTTACTTTTCCTGTACCCTTTAAATCTAACAAATCCAGTTTTTCCAGCTGTGAAACTGATCTATAGATTGAAACTCATATTTGTTTTGAACTCAGAACACTAATGTCAGAGTGTGACTTCAAACTAGGCCTGGGTAAAACTGTGTTGAGTTGCGCTATTGAGTTGTTGCCGCTCTCTGAGTTAACGAGTTATAACTCATCGGTTCATGAGTTATAAGTGATTTATTAAAGCTTTACGAGACTGGAATTTTCACATCTAAAAAAGGGTCATTAATATTTTTACTGAGTAACGTTTTAGTACTTTGTTCAAAGAACTAAAAAAAGTCATATAGATTTTCACAGCAACAGAACTGAGTCCAAAGAAAGTCGACGAGTTTTCTTGTAAAATCCATCACTTAATTTTTTTGGATAAAAGATTCAGTATTTTACGTAGATCGTTAGGAAAAACGCGGTTTTTTCATAATTTTTCGCGAAAGATACCTTAAGATTGCCAGCATTATTAAGTGAAACTTTAGAAAATTGAGCATTGAGAAGAAGAGTAACTTGGCTAAAACTGAAAATTCTTAAATTTTCTTGAAATTTTAAAAATTTTATTAATAAATGGCCTTTAAAATAAATCAAAAAGAAGTAAAAAAAGTCATCAACACTTTTCCAGTAACGGAACTGAGTTACTGCTCCGGTGCGTTGGGTTAGCGCAACAAGCCATTTGCGCAGCACTGCGCCAACTCCTAAAAATTCACTGAGTTACCCAGGCCTACTTCAAACTGTTCAAAACACGAAGTGGTTTTATAAGCAAAGTTCGTGCATCAAGATCTACGCATAAATTGGTGATTGCTTGCTTCAGAACTTTACCACTTGCATGGGAAGTTTCCATTCTCGGTCTGTTATTCGAAAACAAGCAGAATTATACAGGTTGTCCCGTAAGCACATGATCAAAAGGATACTGCGATATTCTTTGTAACAGAAGAAGACGATCTGCCCTAACTTTTATTAATAGAAAATGTCTGGCTCCTCTGCTATTGGTGGTCAAATTTCTTCAAAAATTATCTTTTTTGAAATATCGGGAGAATGGTACGATGTATTTTAGTGAAACTCGCTGTGAATTTGTTCTTATGTAAGACTCATATTTTGAT
>NW_026017110.1:46205139-46233211 GCF_020466585.1 Dendroctonus ponderosae | reverse complement strand
CGATGTATTTTAGTGAAACTCGCTGTGAATTTGTTCTTATGTAAGACTCATATTTTGATGAAACAATCGTGTTCATCCGCTTTGGACAAGTGGTGAATTCTTGAGTGTCGTGGTACAAAAACTACCAGACATTTTTAATTGGTGGATGAAACCAAGCCATTTTTTTTGGTTGATGCACTAATCCTTTATTCATAATTTTGTGCTCCTTGTAAAATCTTGTAGCATTCCTAGTTTTTGCTAAAAAAAATATTTCTGTTTCCTTGCCACTTAACAATGTTAGACATTAACTGCAAATATCGAGATGCAAGACATAAATTACCTTTTGATATAAAAGACCTTTTCTAATGAAGAAGTGACCGAGATGGTCAAAGTATTACGGTTTTGCAAGGACAACTTGCGTGAAAGCGTAAGCGTTTACGCGGTGCATATTTGCAGTTAATGTCTAACATTGTTAAGTGGCGAGAAAACCGACATATTTTTTTGCGCAAAAACTATGAATGCTCCAAGATTTTACGAAGAGCACAAAATTGTATATAAACAATTAGTGCATCAACCAAAAAAAATTAGTTGATTCCATCCTCCAAATAAAAAGTTCTTGTAGTTTTTGTACCACGAAACTGAAGAATTCACCACTTGTCCAAAACGGCTGAACTCGATTGCTTCATCAAAATATATGAGTCTTACATAAGAACAAACTCACAGCGAGTTTCACCAAAATACATCGTACCATTCTCCCGCTATTTAAAAAAAAATTTTTTTTGGTAGAACTTTGGCCAATAGCAGAGGAGCCAGACATTTTTTGTTAATAAAAGTTAAGTCAGATCGCCTTCCTTTGATCCAAAGAATATCGCAGTACCCTTTTGATCATGTGCTTACGGGACACTCTGTACAAAGAAATATCGAAAAAGGTTGCAAATCGATACCAAACAGATACTTTCATTTGCATACAAATGGCAACATTGCAATAAAAAAAAATAGTTCCTTGTGCAATTTGCAATCTTCAGTTGGACTTGGAAATGTGCAAAAATCCGGCTGTGATGCGCGTTTGTTTGGGTTCAACTTGGAGGTTTATCAATCACCCAACAGACGCAAGTGGTTTGATAGTGGGTGGGACTTTGCACTGTTGCTCCTAGTAGGAAGTCGTTGCATATGACGAAATAGTAAATTTAGTTTCACATCTACACGACCTTAACTGGGCGCTTCTGAGCGGGATCAGAATGGTTTCTGAGAAAGTGGTAGGCCTTGGACAGCTTTACCAGCTTCTGCTGGTTGTTGGCTCCACTTTCCCAGCAAACTCTCTGAACGGCGTTTCTTCCAGCCCCAGTTACGGGCCTGGTGTGGGTCATCATGGTGGGACCTGCAGCAGGCATTTTTCCTCTTCGTCTTCTTCTACAGTTGCCCAATAAAATGCATTGATGAAACTAGTCAGATGGCTAAATTGGAGGAGCTTTTTTTGATGCGTTGGCAGCATATAGCTTCAAGTGGCTTAATCTTAGATTGCGCAACTTCCTAAAGTTATCTGCCATCAATTGTTTCCATGTTAGTTTGTTTCGAATGTCACTATTCACTTCAAGTCCTTCACCACTTCAGATTCAGTATTTGTCTTTATCGTCAATTGTAAACACCGATCTGAACTATTGATCTGCAAATGAAATCATCCCATTAACGTTAATCACGTGAGCGATTAACATTCCAGGCGGCCTCCTCTCTGCTTGTCTGGCTTGAATCGAACGAACTGGCCAAGAAAACAAATATCAAATTAATTACATAAACGCTGATAAGCCGAACTGAACTTGAGAAAGTTGCCACTAGCAGACCACATGTCTGGACTGCCATGGTTTCTTCCTTCAATAGGGAAAACTTTGGGAAATGACTGGGTCAAGCAATGGAAAGATGGTATTTTGTACTGCATTTTACTTCGAGGAGAACAACATATATAAATTTCTGTACACAAATTTGGCGAGTATTTACACAAAACAATAATACATACATAGAACATCTTTGGCGAAATTATACAGGGTGTCCCTTTAAAGTAATGGTAAAATATTTAGTGGCAGATTTCTGCGGTAAAATGATGAGATTCATCACAACGTGCATCAGAAGAAAAGTCTAAGGAAGCGGAAATATCTGACTTTTTCCAGGATTGAAAATAGTTGTGAAAAGTGCGCTTTTTCAACTGTCTATTCTTGTTTTATTTTTGTCTATTTGTCCATTCACTGCGTCATTGTCAACAGGCAATAAAATAAATAAATAAACATGCAATGGAAAGCTCCTAAGTCGAAAGCAGTAAAAAAACTCGCATCTAGTTACATAGCCATAACAACTGACTCTGCAACCAGAGTACCGAGAAGACACCAGGCATCAGCAGAATACCAAGAAGACACCAGGCATCAGCATTTGACGTGTCAGCAGTTGCGTTTACTTCATTTGGTTGTTATACATAATTCATTCATTCTTTGTAACCACCTTGTGGAATTAAGTAGTAAGCTTATTCGCTGTTAAAATTAAATAAAGCTTTTTAAAAACGGTTTCGTTAAATAAAGTTTTATAATTATCTGAAATTTTTGTATTTTTGCCCAAATTTTCATGAATGGAGATCGTTTTGTAAAATAAATTAAATCTCTCCAAATGCCCCAAGAACCATAAATAATTAGAATTAGAAAGCTCCCATTTGCTCCTCAGGTCAAAATCAGTTAAAAAGATCGCACGTGAAATGTTTGCTTTTTAATCTAAAATTTCAGTCAATCAGTTGAGGTCGATGTTTAGGAAAAAAAAATCTCTCCAAACGCCTCAAAAACCGTGAATTTTCATAACTAAGAAGCTCTTTAAGTCAATAGGATTAAAAAACTCGTATGTGAAATTTTTGGTTTTTTGCCCAAAATTTCTTTAGTGGAGGTCGATGTTTTGTAAAACAAATTAAATCTCTCCAAATGCCCCAAGAATCGAAAATTTGCATAATTGGGAAGCTCATTAGGTCAAAAGCAGTTAAAAAGCTCGCTTGTGAAATTTTTGTGTTTCCCCAAATTTCATCAGTTGAGGTCGATGTTTAGGAAAAAACTAAAATCTCTCCAAATGCTTAAAAACCCGTGATCTTTCATAATTGGGAAGCTCCTTAGACCGAAAGCAGGCAACAAACTAGCATGTAAAAATGTTGGGTTTTGTCCAATATTTCATAGGTATTACTGGAGGTAAAGGTTTTGAAAGAAAATCTTTCGAAATGTCCCAAAAACCGTAAATTTGCATAATTGGGAAGCTCCTTAGGCCGAAAGCAGTCAAACAACTGGTACGTGAAATGTTTGGTTTTTTCCCAAAATTTCATGAGTCGAGGTCAGCACAGCACCTTAGATTTGAGGTTCATATTGTAATAAGACAAATACCTAATAATTATTATTATCAACAATCTATACAGAGAGTACCAATGTATTGATAGTTACGTCCTACAAATTTTTCAATTCGGCTAGTTCAATAGAAACTGCATTCACAAACCCATTAGGTTTCCAAATGACGCCCCAAAGAAAAAACTTCCAGGTGAGTTGTATTCCTGTTTCCGTTGACTTTTCTTCTACGGTAAGTTGTCCTAACTCACATGTTTTTGACCGCGGAAATCCACCCGATTAAATTTTTTTACCGTTACTTATGAGACAGCCCGTATACAAACAACTGAATGTGAATGGACAGAGATAGTTGACCAGCAGCCAAATAAATAAATACAATGTTGATTGGGCGCAAAAAAATCCGTAAAATCACATTTAATGCCACTAGAAGATGCAACACACATCGGGTGAAAAGTGCATTTTGTCTGGACCGCATTCCAGTTCCGTAGCACTTTCGAGTGGCAAGTGCAACGAAACCGAGCGAGCCCTTGTTTAAGTATAAAAGTGCCATAACAACAACGATTATCGATGAGTATTAACATAGAATAATAATCATAGTCTTGACTGATTGTACATGATGCATATTCAGACAACTTGTTACAATTCAACGGCCCAAAACATCCAAATACACGGTTTAAATCTACTCAGTCACAAGTAGTGGCTCGATTGATTCCGAACAGCCACTTTAGCCGGTGATTCCGATTTAACACGGATCGAAATTGAATGGCTCTAATTGCTAAATAATACTCGATGGAAGCTTTTCGTATTGCTGCTGAGTTTGGCTTCCTCGTCGCCTTGGGATGGTGCCACTAATCGCGACCGTTGCCATCTTTAGAAAAAACTGTAAATTTACATTCAACTTCCAAGGTGGACAGTTCAACTTACCTCTGGACATCCGTAGCCAAGCAGCAACTCCACCAGGTGTTTGCTGTTTGTCGCTGAAGCATCCAGATTGATGCTTTTTGACGCTGAACACTTAGCTGCTGCTTTGCTGGCGGCAGCTCTAGCATAAGCCAGACAGGTCCTGCCATCCTGATCCACCGCTTTCACATCGGCATGATGCTAAGAGAAAAAAAAAGACTCAAAAATAAAACGCTTAAGATCGAAACTCTGCTTTCGATTAAAAAAATATTTATAGCAGCTAATGGAAAACTACCCGAAGAAGGCAGGAGACACTTTTGAAGAAATTGTCAAACTAATTCGGTCTTCAAGCCCAACACGCTTGAATGCAGCTGTGCGTAAAAAATAATTTTGGCTAAACCAAAAAAGCTAGCAGTTAGAGGAAGGTTGCATTAGGACTGCTAGAATCGCTTCTATGTATTATATACTTTCAGATTTTGTGCCAT
Organism: Dendroctonus ponderosae; assembly: GCF_020466585.1. Taxonomy (NCBI): domain Eukaryota; kingdom Metazoa; phylum Arthropoda; class Insecta; order Coleoptera; family Curculionidae; genus Dendroctonus; species Dendroctonus ponderosae. The sequence continues at coordinate 46,228,491 of NW_026017110.1, read as the reverse complement.
CAGAAAGTATTTTTGGAGATTTTTTTCAATCCATGGAAAGCTTTCTTCGATTTTCTTACAAATGTGGCTCAAAAAATTCACTCAAACGAAACCAAACACGATAGCAACTAATGAAAAATTGCATAAAGAAGACAAATGACGCGTTTATCTACTGTAGAAGTTTCAGTTTTGTGTCACCTTCAGGCATTTTTAAAGAAATTGTCAGACTTAATTCAGTCTTCAAGACAAAAACCACTTGAATAAAGCTGTGCGCAAAAAATAATTTTGGCTAAACCAAAAAAGCCAACAGCTAGAGAAAGGTTACATTAGGACTACTAGAATCGCTTCTATGTATTTCATACTTTCCGATTTTGTGCCATCAGAACGGATTTTTAGATATTTTTTTCACTCGATTCAAAGCTTTCCTCGACTTTCTTGCAAATGTGGCCCAGAAAATTCACTCAAACGAAACCACAGACGACAGCAACTAATGAAAAATTGCATAAAGAAGACAAATGACGCGTTTATCTACTGAAGAAGTTTCAGTTTTGTGTCGCCTTCAGACTTTTTTGAAGAAATTGTCAAACTTAATTCAGTCTTCAAGACAAAAACCGCTTGAATGCAGTGCGTAAAAAATAATTTTGGCTAAACCAGAAAAGCTAGCAGATGGAAGTAGGAACTTACCCAAATGAGTAGCTGGGCAATGGACAGATTTCCCATAGCGCAAGCCAAGTGCAGGGGCGTTCTCAAGTCGCGGGGGCCCACCGTTGTATTGACTTGTTGCGTATTGGCTAAGGCCAACACATGCACGATGCTTTTAACGTTCGAGGCGCACACCGAGTCGATCAGTTGCTGCCCTAAAGGCATCGTATTGTTGGGCGCTGGTAGGAACTCTTTGTGCTCGTATTTGGCTCGTATCCATCGTTCCTGCGGAGAAAAAAACATCTCGCACGTGGCAAAAATGAGTCCGAAACAATCACACCGTTTTACCTTTTCCTCTCGACTAGACGTGGGGGTGGGTTTGGTTCGGTTGTGCACCTGAGATTCCCACACCGAGTTCGCCAACGTGTTTCCTATCGTCAACATCACGCTTTGATTGCCCGGCCTGGAAAAATCGCTGTCATTAATTGAGGGGATTTACCGAATTTGCTCGTAAAGTTTCGCCAGTAATTATGGCGGGCATCTTCAGAGTTTTGATGGGTTTCTCGTTCAATAAAAGCTTGCTGGCTCTTCTCGCTCAGCGCACTATATTACAGGGCCAGTCTTCAGGAATTTTTAAGATAAAAAGTCCGTATCGGAACTATCCAGCTAGATCCTAGAGGGTCTTAAAAATTAATTCTAAATTCTGTATTTTCCAAGCAATTGTTGATAGGAAATCGATTAAGACTGGGTAACTCAGTGAATTTTTAGGAGTTGGCGCAGCGGTACGCACCTGGTTTGGTGCGCTAACCAAACACACCGGCGCAGTCACTCAGTTCCGTTGCTGGGAAAATGTTGATGACTTTTTTTACTTGTTTTTAGATTTATTTTAAGGGCCATTTATCAATAATATTGTTTAAATTTCCAGTTTTAGCCAAGTTACTCTTCTCCTCAATGCTTTATGCAAATTTTCTAAAGTTTCACTTAATAATGCTGGCAATCTTAAGGTATTTTCCGCGAAAAATTATGAAACCAATTTCGAATCCTTCGTCGGTTTTGTAAAAAGTTTTGCAATCCCTGTCCAGCTTGGAATTTGGAACAAAAATCAAATAATTTTCTATCAAAACACGAACAGAATAAGCGAAAGTTTATAGCAGATTACTTGGAAATTTCGTCACCTCCATACCTCTGAAGACTGTAGAGTTTGTTAAAAATGTGGTTTTTTAGTTTTCAGTTTCATTTTTTTCCATCACTTTCTATTCAAAAACGATCTATTTCATCGAGTTTCACTTAAAAACACTGACGATCTGGATGTATTTTACGCGAAAAATTACAAGATAAATTTATAGCTCGGTAAAAATTTTACAAAACACTTTTTTCAGCGTCGAATTCGAGACAGAAACTAAAATAAGTTCCTCCCGATTTTGCCCGAAAACCATAAAGGTTTCCTACAAAACCAAAACGGACCAGAAAGCAAAAGTAAAAAAAAAATGATTTGGAAAATTCGCCGCTATATCATCAATCTGAATTTTTTAAGGAGAACGCGTTTTTGCTCTAAAACAACATTTTTTAGGCGCGTGTTTAAGCAACAAAAAATCAACATTCAGTGCGATTTCCATGAAAATTTCTCAGTTCTAGGATGCAAACGTTCACTAGCGCAAGAAAAATCTTCAGGTGCGCACTTGTCCCCGGTTAGAAGTTACGATTTTTTTACGGAGAGCGCGTCTTTGGTTAGAAACTTTTATTTTTAGACTCGCGCTTAAATAGCAGCAAAAAATCAACATTCAATGATGTGATTCAATCTTAATGACCTTTTCTTCAGATGTGAAAAATTCAGTCTCGGGTCTCGTAAAGCTTTAATAAATGAGTTATAACTCGTTAACTCAGAGAGCGGGACCAACTCAATAGCGCAACTCAACACAGTGTTACCCAGGCCGAATATCGATATTAGGACGAAGATTGATGTTGCTATCGAAACGTCAAGGTAACTTTTCTTAATTAATTGGAATTTTTCTCTTAGAACTTCAGCCAAGTGTGTCGTAGTGATTACGTTTTGTAACTTTTGTTCTTTAACAATATATACCAATAAGAGCATTCTTTCTCAATCAATCTGTAATAGAAGACGTGAGAAAATTCTGTCTAAAAATAAAACGATAAAAATAAAACGAAAAACACCCAACAAAAAAGAATAACAACCATATAGAACTTATCTACCTCTGCAGATGGTAGTCGGGCGGGCAAAACGTTGCACCAAATCGCTTCAACCGCGCTCTAAATTGCCGCAAATGATCGCTTATAACAAAGCCTACTTACGGCCACTCGTCCAAGTCCAAGGAACGCACCCTAGAAATGTGCGACCCCAAGTTCCGATGAATCCCCGAACATTCTATGCACATTAGGACGCCTAAATTTAAACTAGCCCAGTCGGGATCTGCAAAAAAAATATATTTATATCTTTACTTTCGCGTCATTGGCTCAAACTCAATAAATAAAAGCTTGATTGTTAGACACTGAAACTTCGAGTCCAGGCATGATTCTCAGAGTTAATAAGCAGCTTCTTAAACACAAAAGCATTAATTAAAGGTTTGCGTTTCAAATGAAGAGTTCGAGCGGTTTCAAACACCGAACTTTTAGGGGGTATATCTGGCTGCTTCGGGGTTTTCAAAAACTTTCGAAATTCGAAAATTGCGTTGAAAAGCTCGAAATATCAGCTTTATTTCGGTTTCACAATTGGCTTTTAATTAGAATCGTTCCGAGGTGAAGAGTGTGGAAGGTGGTTTAAGAAAAAGTTTATTTTCTTAAACCACCTTCCACACTCGTTATGAGTTTTGTTACGAAGTGAAAATTTTGAAGGTTTTCAAAACGCAAACTTTCCGGTTAAATCGGTGAAAACGGCGTTCGAAAGTTCAAAAACTTCAATGTCTTGGTATTTTTTAAATTTCAAAATCAGCTGATGATGGGGGTTGATTGGGCTCATTAGCAAGTAAAGAGTGCGGAAGGTTTGAATTGAAGAAACAAACTTTTCCGGTTAGATCCGCCCGTAGTTCAAAATCTCGAAATCTCCGCATTTGCAGGATTTTTTTCCAAATCGGCCTAACTGGAAATGAAGCATTTGAACGCTGTCAAAACGCAAACTTTCCTAGTTAAATCAGGCCGTAGTTTCACCACCTTTATGGACTTTTTATATCTAATACCTGCGATCGAAAGTCCAAAAGCTCCGAAGAGGAACCTTTCAAATCGAGTTGGTTTCACATCTACATATTCCGGAATTTAGACGAAAAAAAAACCGCACTTTTTTTATTTAAATGGAAGCCGATCTAGTGATTATTTTCAAAACATGATTTAAACATTGAAAACTTCTTACTTGGGGAATCACAATCCACACAAAATCCATTGCCAGGTACCCTGCTTTTAATTGCTTGTATTGAGGCCAACTCGTTGGGATTGCTCTTGGCCTTTGAGGACTCGTTGAGTTGGAGGGAATTGAGTATTTGCTGCTCGATGGCGGCCACCCATTCGTCTCTTTCCTCAACGGAAGAAGCGTCGAAATTCCACTGCTTGCCTTCGAGCGACACTATGTAGAACTCGTACACATCTGCGTCTGGAACCAAAAAACTACCTTAAAAGCAAGGTAATTGGCAAACTGAAACTATTGGAGACACCCTATACATTTGATTACATAAAAAAGAAGCAACGCAGAGTATCGGGTTGGTGTAAAAAATTGGGAGTTGGCGTAGTACTACCTGAGATTAGTAATCTCTGGTGCTACGCAGATGACTTGGTGCAGAGACAAGAAATAATTTTATTTATCCCTTGTCTCTGGCTTGGTGCGCCAACCCAACGCACCGGCGCAGTACCTCAGTTCCGTTGTTAGGAAAATGTTGATGACTTTTTTAACTTGTTTTTAGATTTATTTCAAGGGCCATTTATTAATAATATTCCTAAAATTTCTTCAAAATTTCAGAATTTTCCAGTTTTAGCCAAGTTACTCTTTCTTCTAAATGCTCAATTTTCTAAAGTTTCACTTAAAAATGCTAACAATCTCAAGGTATTTTCCGCGAAAAATTATGAAATAAATTTCAAATTCTTCGTCTCTTTGTAAAAAGTTTTGAAATCCCTTTCCAGCTTCGAATTTGGAACAAAAATCAAATAATTTTCTATTAAAAATCGAACAGAATAAGCGAAAGTTTATAACAGATTACTTGGAAATTTCGTTACTTCCATACCTCTGAAGACTGTAGAGTTTGTCAAGAAAGCTGTGGATTTTTAGTTTTGACTGATTCTTTTTCCTTTACTTTCTACTCAAAAACACTCTACTTTCTAGAGTTTCACTTAAAAGTACTATCGATTTGGAGGTCTTTTACGCGAAAAAATTGCAAGATAAATTTATAGCTTTGTAAAAATTTTACAAAAACTTTTTCAGCGTCGAATTCGGGCCAAAAACGGAAATAAATCCGTATTGTTTTTTCCCCGAAAACCATTAAGGTTTCCTCCAAAACCGAAAACGACCAGAGAGCAAGTTTTTAAAAAAATATTTGAAAAATTCATAGCCCATCCCCCTGTAAATTTTAACTTCCTTTAAATTTTCAGGTCATTCCGGTTTTAATACCGTTTCTATTAAGCAATTCTTTCAAGGCAAAAATCGAATTATTTTTTAGTTTTACTTAAAATACTGACTCGAATTATGGACAACACCCTAATTATTATTTCTGGATCTTTTTCCAAAAAATATTTTTCCGAACCGAAAAAGCGAAAGATTAGAATCATTTGTTTGGAAAACTCTTGGAAACTGGGTTTTCTTCACTTTTAGGTAAATATTTCTAAACAACAGTGTCTCTAAACACAAAAACCGCGTTTTTCATAACGTTTTACTGTAAAATAATGGCAAACTGAATCTTTTATGCAAAAAAATAAGAGATCGCTTTTACAAAAAAACATGTTCGACTTTCTTTGAACTGTTGTCTTGGTGCTGTTGGCGGGACAATCTATATTACTTTTTTTTAGTTGTTTGAACAAAGTAGTAAAACGTTACTCAGAAAAAAGTCAAAAATTATATTTTTTAGATGTGAAAATTCCAGTCTCGGGTCTCGCAAAGCTTTAATAAATGACTTATAACTCATTAACCAATGAGTTAAAACTCATCAACTCAGAGAGCGGCAACAACTCAATAGCGCAACTCAACACAGTGTTACCCAGGCCTAATTACAAGAATAACCTGTTTTCAAAACCCTTTTTTGGGAGTTTTTGGGCCTCATAATATTTGAGGGACAAAGGCAGAATTATTTAGGTCATCAAGAGCTTCATGAGAAATTCCAAATTGTCGAGAAATTAATTGAGAAAAGTTAATTTCCGAAATATTTCAGCGTTTCAACATAAAAGAAACCACGCGGTATATTGTTGGAATGGCCATTTGAAAGCCAAATATTGTATTTAGAAAAAACATAACTTATGGGATAAAGTACCTATTTTGAACGGAATAATTGGAAAACTTTAAACCGCCTTAGAACAGGAGTCGCCCCCCACAAAGATGAACCCAGCAAAACTATAAAAAGAATATGATTCGGACACGAAAAACTCGAAAAAATAGTCAAGTTTGCTTACCATCGTATTCAGAGTTCTTCACTCCGCTGCTTTTCACTCGCCGATGCCGTTTCTTCACGTTGGGCGTTTCAGTCTTGCAAATTTCCCCATTGAGAAACGAGTTGCTGCTCGACAACGACATCCCCTCGTCTCCACTCTGTTGCGCGAATTTGCTGCTCGGATCTTTCACCGTTTCGAACGCCGATATTAGCACCCTTTCCGTGGGCCGTTTATCTTTATCTGAAACATGAATATTTCCTTATCGGTGCGTTAAAGTTATGAGTTTCATAAATTTTGGGTTTCTAACCCACCCAAAAAAAAGCTCCAGAAGCAATTCCCATTTATAGAACCGTTTAGGCTATTGGAACTGCAGGTAATTTCAGAAACTATAAAACTCACTCAGTAGTGATAAACTGCCGAGGTTCTCATGCAGAGCAGAACTGCAGCCGCCGTAGCCCTGACTGGACACGGTGACAATTGACTTAGAACCTGCAAAAATCGTTTGAATAATCGCCAGTTTGCTTGAATTGTCCTTGGTGGCTTACCGCGTGGCTTCTGACCGGGCACTTTAACAGTCACATACTGTAAAGAGATTTCCTTTCCATGCACGTCGTCCATGTAGTCGTGCAGGCTCGGGTGATAGGTCAACCTGCCATCATCACATAGCGTCACGTATTTCTTCTTCCATTCTTTGTTTAGAGGTTTGCTGGACTTTTTGTACAGGTAACCCTGGAAAAAACAACATTGAATAACTTCACAATTCATCATTTGCCGAAACTCCCTTTCTAACTCGGAACTCAAGTCGATGTGCTGAAGACTAAAGATGCTAAACTGAATGGCGGAAACCAAAATTGACTATCGTAACTGCTTGACAAAAAATACGTTACTCGGTCAAATTTCGACTAATTTTGGCTATCACAGATTCAACACATTTATTGGCACTATTCTCATTGCGCTAATGAAAACCGAAAAAACCCACCTGCTTCAGAGGAATGGCGCGCCCACTGCCAAAATCACCCCCATTTTTGTGCTTGTCATTCTTTGACGGGGTGAACAGATTCGATCGCCTCCTATTCTTCCGCGACGTGGTGGGCGTTGAGTTGGGCGTGGGCAAATCCTTCAGTTCCTTTGCAGTGTTCTGCTGTTGAGCAATCTGAGCAGAGAAAAACGGCCAATCAAGAGCCCCGATTCGTTCCCGCTTTCACTCACTTGGAGATTATCCAACGAATGAGGAGCCGCAAACTTGGCAACGTTATTGTTCTCGGTGGTCACAGCCAAAACTCCTTGAGACGAATTGATGCTGGCTAGGGTGGACGACGAGTTCCATTTTCTCTCTTCCTCGCCCGATTTGTAGCTGTTGCTGTCCCTGTCCGATGGCGAGCTGGTCTGATGTGTCGGCTTTTGTACTATGTGTTGGCGCAGCTCTTGTATCACCTGCGATTCCTGGAAATTGGGCAAAAATAATTAAACTCTTATTTACCACGTGTTACTACACAAACGTTCGTTTATGTTATACACTCATACAGGGTGAGTTTTTTTCATGACTAGTACAGGGATGTTCGGAACTAGAGCCGTTACAAAGAAGGTCAAATGGACAAAGAATTGTAGCTTTGATTACTCTACTCGAAATCAATTTAATTTTCCTAAAATTTGACAGCTGTCAAGATATATTTGGGAAAAACTTATTTATGGTAAATTTTTAAATTACTCATTCTTCCGTTGATATTAATTTGACAGGAAAACATTAAATCGAAAACTTGTAGTAAATTGAATTCCAAACAAAATGGCATAAGACATTTCTCCAAAATAACTGTCATTTTTGACATATGACACAAATTTGATTTTTTTTAACGGCAACCATACTTGATTATTGCCTTACCGAATAAAGCATTTTATGACGATTCTGTAAGATACCACATCGTTATGATTGTTTCGAAAATAAAGTGCCTGCGAACAATTTATACTTTTTCAATTTAGTTGACAAGTTATCTATGGAAAATAGTATAAGACTTACAGCATTGTTTTCGACAACTACGTTAAAGTTGGCAATGACTTTATTTTAACTAAGCCGGCTGCTCATTTAAAGTGTTAATTATAAAAATAAAATCATGCCATTAATAATTAAAATTTAACTATAGAAAATTTAATTTTTATTGTAAAACATTTCCAAAAAGTCCACCATTATTATCAATGCAATCATTGCAACGCTTTAAAACTGAATAAGTTGCTTTTCTTGCGTATCGATCATCAATATTTTCAAATGCTCTAACAACAGCTTCTTTAAGTGCATTTAAATTAGAATATTTGTTTTTGTCAACTGAGTTTTTACGGCTCCCCATAAAAAGAAATCCAAAGGTCAAAGATCCGGTCATCGAAGTGGCCATAAAATAGGGCCGTTTCATCCAATCCAAGCCCCAGGAAATGTTACGTGCATGTTTGTTATTATTTGTTGCTATGGAAACAATGCTGTCTTATACTATTTTCCATGACTAACTTAGATCAACTAAATTGAATAAGTGTAAATTGTTCACACACTTTATTTTCGAAACAATCATAACGATGTGGTATCTTACAGAATCGTCATAAAATGCTCTATTCGGTAAAGCAATAATCAAGTATGGTTGCCATTTAAAAAAACTCAAATTTGTGTCATATGTCAAAAATGACAGTTATTTTGGAGAAATGTCTTATGTCATTTTGTTTGGGATTCAATTTCCAACAAGTTTTCGATTTAATGTTTTCCTGTCAAATTAATATCAACGGAAGTATGAGTAATTTAAAAATTTACCATAAATAAGTTTTTCCCAAATATATCTTGACAGCTGTCAAATTTTAGAAAAATAAAATTGGTTTGGAGTGGATCATTCAAAACTACAATACACTGTCCATTTGACCTTCTTCGTAACTGCTCTAGCTCCGAAGATCCCTGTACAAGTCATCGAAAAAAACTCACCCTGTATAACTCCCAAAGAGATTTTTTATTAATAGTAAAACTGATTAAGAATCTGTTTAAAAACAAGGAGTTTTATGTTCATTTTGACACCCTGTATCTCGGAAACTATTAGCTTTCGGTTAAGACAAATTTGCTTAAATCGCAATATTTTTGCCTACACAATTTGTCACATTAGTTAAAGACCGCCCTGTATATAATTAATTCCAAGCTCACCTTGTTGTGAGGCAGGGTGTGATGGCCCGGCGACATGTGTAAAGAGGATTGCCGATCCATTTGCACGATGCCGTTATTGGGTTGAAGATGGCGCTGCACGGCAGCTGGATGGTAGTGGCTGTTGGGGGTGGATGGACGCGAATTGGTCGGCGTGAGACAAACGGTTGATTGAGCCAAACGTTGCTGGACAATTTTTTGGCAGGCTACAACCCAAAGCTGCTGTTCAGCCACCAACTACTGATAATGCGGAAAAATCTCACCGTCCTGAAAAACGCGCTCCACATTCAATCCGTAAGTGGCACAGGTTTCGTAGTAGGAGCAGCGCTTGAGATCGTTGGCCAGTTTCCGGGCCCTCGAGTCATCAATTACTCGTGGATTGTTCTCGCTAATCGCATCTGAAACATCGATGATTTATCACAAAACGCACTAAATGTGTGCACTCAAAGCTCACCTTGCGTACCAACGAGGATCAGTGGAATCTCCGCAGCATTGCGATAGTGGGACATTTTCGTGTAATAGTTGTAGATTGCACTAAATGACGACTCGTTCTCCAAGCTGAAGACGAAAATGACTGCATCCACCCAGGCCGTGAACTAGATAGACAAAAAGTATATCGGTAATTCACATAATAATACTAAAGGACTACAAAAGCAGAAACAGGTCGCAGTAGGAAAAGGCGACGTTCCGTACTTCAGATACAAAATATCTGAAAAACTCTGTTCAACTAACCCATAACTAAAACTGTACGACCGAAAAATGTTAAACTGTTAAAAAAAGCATGTTGTAAGTTGAGGTCCCATAAACATAATTTTAAAATACACTGTTATTCGGAGTATATTCAGTAGGCCTGGGTAACATTGTGTTGAGTTGCGCTATTGAGTTGTTGCCGCTCGCTGAGTTAACGAGTTATAACTCGTCGGTTCATGATTTATTAAAGCGTTACGAGACCCGAGACTGGAAGGGTCTAATCTAAAAAAGGGTCATTAAAATTTTTTCTGAGTAACGTTTTACTACTTTGTTCAAACAACTAAAAAAAAGTAATCTATATTTTCCCAGCAACAGAACTGAGGCCAAAGAAAGTCGACGAGTTTTCTTGTAAAATCGATCTCTTAATTTTTTGGATAAAATATTCAGTTTGCCATTATTTTACAGTAAACCGTTAGGGAAAACGCCATTTTGCTGTTTAGAGACAGTGTTGTTTAGAAATATTGACCTAAAAGTGAAGAAATTCGAGTTTCCAAAAGTTTTCTAAATAATTGATTATAAACTTTCGCTTTTTCAGTTCGGGGAAATGAAGCGAGTGCTCCAATAAAATATATCTTATAATTTTTAACAGAAAATATCTGAAGATTCTCAGTATTTTAACTAAATAGTAATGCGATTTTTGCGTAGAAAAAATATAAATCTAAAAACAAGTAAAAGAGGCAATCAACATTTTCCCAGCAACGGAACTGAGTTACTGCGCCGGTGCGTTGGGTTGGCGCACAAAGCCATTTGCGCAGCACTGCTAAAACACCTAAAAATTCACTGAGTTACCCAGGCCTAATATTCAGTGTGTCTACTTAAGATCGCACCATATGGGAAACGTTTTTATTACTAATTACACGGAAGAGTTACGGTTCAAAAAGTTTTGCATATTTTAAAATGCAAAATACAATAATCAGATATCAAATTGTGTCAGAAAATATGAAATTTGCCTAAGTAAAGAAAAGTAAAAGTTACTTAATATTTATCAATCTTTATAATCTTTGTTCGGTAAACAAAAAATTCTAAATATATCTGTGTTTGCATTATAATATCTAGTAATTTCATTTAAAAACGTTCACGTTTCACAATTGCAGTCGAAAGTTCAAGACGAATTTCTGTATTATCCAGTACAGTCAAAGGAAACAACTCTATTGCATGTCGCAATTGCAAGATTAAACCAGTTGAATTGGCTTTTCCTTCGATTTGAACGAAGAATTGTTCCCAACAAAAGCATCAGCGAAGCGCCTAAAGGCAAAGGAAAGTGCTTACGCTATTGATTGACTGATGATGTTTACATCGAGAAGTTTTTATGGAGAAAGTGCAGACAATATTTATTGGCAATTTAGGAAAAGTGAAACCCACTACTAGCAACTCACCCTGTCACGCTCATTTTCTCACAAAACACCCGTTTGAAACGCGAGAAATTCGCGAACTTTTTGGAACAAAAACACAAACACTCAGACACCACTGGCCCTTACAACTGCCGCTTCCATCCCTTTTCCAATCAAAGCCTTCGTTCCTTGCATGCACAATCAAGTCCTCGAATTCGCTCCATCCCAGTTGCATTCGCTTGTTACGGGCATTACATACGACCCATGTGCGCCTCTTTGTTCGCAAAAAAATCGATACTGGATGCAGCGGAATGCATTATGCAGCCAACAGAAGGAACATGGCTTTAGAGCCTCATGGCTAAACAATCGCCGATCTTTAAGACTAATGAACAAGGAACATCCAAAGGAGTGTTCCCTGGATAATTGTGCTCTTTTGTGGGAAGCATCCACAATGCATCAAAAATAGTAAAAATTTTATTTTGGCATAAAATATTGTCAAATTACTGAGAAATATCTATGTGAAAAGTCCACAATTTAGTCAAAACTCAAACACAATATTTCAGCAGATTAAATCATAGGCAAAAATATTTCTCGCCTAAAGCCGCCTTTCTTGTCTCTTAAAAATCTACATTTCTGGACTTGGGCACTTGGACCACTGTGCAATGGCTTGATGCTTTAATGGATTATTTGGCGGATGCGCCACAAAATATGAAATTCTACCTCTGCGCGTTTTGGTGGATGCGTACTAAAAAGTAAAAACATGTCGGTACCTGGAGCTCTGGCGGTCCGCCTTCATCCCTAATCAGCAGCAAGTAGCTTTGGTTCTCCACCAGGATCTCCTTTTTGAATCGGCCTCCTTCGGGCGATTCCTCCTGCATGTAGGAACCGGTCAAGTAGCGGTGCACCAACGCCGACTTGCCGGAACTCAAGGAACCCACGATGCCCAACCGCAGATCGGGTACTGCCCTCGATAGAGTCCATTCTTGCGAATTGACAAACGAATCTGAAACAGATCGAAACCCGACATTAATCCGCGAATAAATTCATTGATGATTGTATTAAAACCGAGCCCCCGCTGAGCGAACCGGGATCTTTCTTGTGCAACAGATGATACCTGCAGCTGCCCGCTGTGCCGATTTGAATAGACCGAAGGAAATTTAGAGCAAATAGTTCCGACCTGACTTAGGGCGCTGCGCCCATTTCCGAAACGTTTAGCTTTACCAATGACTTAACGGCTTGCCAGGAAATGGGAAATTCGATCGTTTGTCACTTAGAATAAACCCTTTCTTTTAAAGGGCCGAAGCGGCAAAATGCGAATCAATATATGAAGTAGGCTGGTTCTATTAACGATGCAGCCCACTTTCTTCATTTGTTTACTTTCAAACCGGCATATTTTTTTCGCGCAAAAATGCCGATTTGCGACATAGTTAGATACGATTAAACAGGCCACTGAACATACTTTACATCATAGTGCTGATCCATCAGCATGTTTGTTGTTTTCGCAATTAACAATGTTATAAACAATTTGGAACGTTGTTGGTGCTTCAGTGTGAAGGAAAAAAATAATCTAATTTACCATATTAGGTTCGTAAATAAAACAGCAATCAACATCTGCATGTTAGCGGTTTTTCTCTTTATATGCGGGCCATATGTCGGAAGGCCCACACAAAACGTCCTGCAAAACGTTTTGCAATAACGCACTTCGCGATTCTACAGATGTAAACACTTGGCGGCATCAGCGTTGTTTTCCTAATTATTTTCAGTTGGCGAAACCCCAAGTGGGTCACAACAGCACCATCCACCTCCAGACTGCAGTTAATTTAGACACTCACCACTTTTCCTTTTATCTGGCAGCGCGAAGCTCTTGCTCCTCTTGAGGCGCAACGAGCGCCTCCTCAAGCTCCTCAAAAAGCTTTCGGGCATCTTCTGAAACTTGCCCGCTTCTTCCGGTTTCTTCGAATCGGACATCATCAGCCAATTCTTCACGGCGCTCATCGAAATACCTTTCGATTTCTTCGGAGTCGGGGTGGGCGCCCACTCGCTCCGAATATCCACCATTTTCACTCGCACTTTTCCTTCACTAAATTGCACATTTTTTGCGATGTTTTCACACACTCGCCCACCAGTTAGTTACGAACGGACCGACGTCGCGCCAGCGAATGCGAAAAACCGAAAACGGTCTTCAATCCGACAGGTTTCCCTTCCGATTACTGAATACTAATGGAGCGCGTGGTTTTTTCACAATGCGCACGCAAGAAACGCTCCAATATACAGGGTGTCCTATTTTCGAGTCACACTCATGTGCTTTATTTATGCCAAATTTAAAGCGGTAAAATAAAAAAATTGACAATTTTAAAATCACCATATATTTTCTCAGTTAAAAGAGATACAGAAAAATGCTTCATGCAAAAGTTTCTGTATAATGATTGCTGTATGTGTATGTATAAAATATAAAGGGTGCTCGCTTTAAAAAAATGAGTTTAGGTCCGAAAACTTTTTTACCTGAGCCGTATACTTATTCTGAAAATCGTTGAAAATGGGACACAAAAATGTCTTGATCTAGTCAACGGAAGATTCATAGACATTCGCAGCTACTGCTTGAAACTTATGAGTTTTTTCGGGATTTTTGGTCGCTGAGTTAAATAATTTCTTCTTGGTTTTTCGCGACGGCAGGGAAGAAACACTTTTTTTAGCCCGAAAAACTACCTTTTTAAACGTAAACTTTTGGCCGAAATACCTCGGAAAATGCATGCCAATGGTGCTTGCGAAACATCAGGAAGAAATTCTTTATGACGACTGGCCTCAAAGCCCCAAAAACATAAAGACGAAACTAATAAGGTTTTCGCACTTTTAGGACGTCCTGGAAAGAATTTTTCCTGACGTGTCGCTAGCACGATTGGCACGCATTTTCAGATGTGTTTAGATCGAAAGATTTCACTAGACATTGCAAAGTACTATTTTTCTTGGACCAACGTATAATTTCTTGTTGACAATTCGCAAGCACGAGTTTTTCGGCCAAAACATTAGAAACCGTACGTTGGCACAAAAAAAACAGTTTTTTTCAGTCTCTAGTGCAATTTTTCCGCCTAAACACATCTGAAAATGCATGCCAATCGTTCTTGTGAAACATCAGGAAGCAATTCTTTACGACGACTGGCCTCAAAGCCCGAAAAACATAAAGATGAAACTAATAAGGTTTTCGCACTTTTAGGCCGTCCTAGAAATAATTTTTACTGACGTGTCGCAAATACGATTGGCACGCATTTTCAGATGTGTTTAGATCGAAATATTTCACTAGACATTGAAATGCTGTATTTTTCTTGGACCAACGTATAATTTCTTGCTGACGATCCGCAAGCAGGAGTTTTTCGGCCAAATCATTCGCAACCGGACGTTGGCACAAGAAAAACAGTGTTTTTTCAGTGTCGATTGTAATTTTTCGGCCTAAAGACATCTGAAGATGCATGCCACTCGCGCTTACGATACAACGGCCTTAAAGCATAAATATTCAATAATTTTTATTCTTGAGTGCAAAAACAAATGTGAAGATGATGTTTTGAAGACAGCCAAGCCTAAAATGAATCTAATGTTTCCCAATTATGGGTTTGTTTTGAATTTTAAATCTGATGTTGGCGCTGTTGTCTCGCCGAAACGTAAAAATATGAAATAAACGATATGAACATTTTTATTTCACATTTTGACCGACACCCAGGAAAGAAAAAATATAATACTCAATAATTCCAATTGAAAACCCTGATACTTTAAAATGAAACCTCTTTGTTCTAAAAGCCCAAGTGCTGCGTTCGAAATTTTCAACTTTTTACCCTGTTTTTACTTCACTCTATGACACAACTTGCTCATTTCTAATGGATTTCGCCAATTCAAGGGTGGAGATAGATTCGCCTTAGCGAATGACTCAGACTTATGGGGCTGTTTTAGCTGGGGGGCGCGTAATTGCCTCTCTAGGCAAAGATTAAGAAAATCGTGGGGGAAACTTCGAGTTGGGAGATGTTGAATTGCTTCTTAGAACAGAGGCTGTGCTATTGTTGACCAAAAGTGTCAATTTTAGCGTTTATACCTACTGTGGTGGTTTGAAAACTTTTAAAAATAAATCAATCACGCAAACCTAAAATTTTTTGCTGGTTCCACATCTGGTCAACGAGCGTTCCAGTCGCGCAAATTACGTCCGACATATGTTGTTGGTACGTTTGCATGCATAAAATCTTCGGTTAATGATGGCAATGAATCAAATTGGTCACGTGTCGGGCGAGACTTTTCAGCAAGGGCACTTATTACTCAATTACGTGGCCCCAAATAAACGTTCCCTTTGTCTTTAGATGTGGTGTCCTTTAGGGGCTGCAAAGGATTTGCATATTTCAGCCCCCAAAACACGCAGATGTTGCTTTATAAACCTGTAACCTGGCCGATGCTTATCAGTCTAAAAGCTACTTAAGCGGATCGGTTACAATCGTGATTGAAATCAAAACAGAGGGGTTGTCCCAATCCGTACGGAAATAATGAACGTTTCTTGACCAAATCATCAAGACCTAAAACTAACTAACGGCTAACTGTTTCCATCGACCAGAAGGTTGTTGGTTGGTTGGCAAAAAACAGTAAAACAAAACCGAAACCGTGTGGTTCCGATTCACTGCCCACACTTATTGGGTTCCTCTTAAGAAATCGCCTCGAACCTTGAATTTGCTGCGTCAGGTCAATGCTTGAAGAAGGAGGAGAAGAAGGTGGAAGCAGTTTAAGGAGTAAACCACAACACCAGCCCCTAACGCTAAATATATGGCGTTTAAATTTGCCCTTGCAAGCATGTCAAGAATATGATAATGCAATCGGGCCCCAAGTTGAGTAAGGACTTGCATGAGAACTCTTCTAAACCTTCACAGTGGCGTCAGCCACGAAAAACTTCTAGACAAAATTTCCCAATCATTTTCCAACCGTACTAGGTACCATTGAGCATGTTGAATAATACACATTAAAGCCATAAATTATGAGTAAAAAAAGCTAAAAACATTCTGAACAGGTTCTGAAACATGGCAAGGAGCATCTTTGCGGGTCGAGGAGCTGAAGAGTGCGCCACTGGAACTGGAAATAAGCCCATTATAATTTAGGCAGCAAGTTTGCCGAAATATTATCCAGAGGCAACGACGGCCAAAAACATAATAAAAAGCCAAAGGGAACAGGAAAGTGGTAACAATGAGCGAAACAACAAAAAGGGGCATTTGTATCGTTTAGAAAAGCACGGCACCGAATCCCAGCTGTCCAGAGCTTTACCTGTTGATCTTGAACTTGTGGAACGGACGTTTTACTGGAAATCAATCAACTGCACTTTGGCAATTGGAAACGCAGCACTTTATCTAAGACTATATTAAACTTATTTGAAAATTTTGTTATCAGGATGGTAACATGTCTTAATAATTGTCGTCTCAAGACCATTAGAAGTTTATAATTGCCCTTGGCAGAGAATCGCCCTGTAAGTATATGACGCACAATTACACAGAGATTCCGAATTATATTGCAAAAGTTATGACTTATGAATGGGGAATTTTAATTAAAATAAACAGCTCACTCTAGGTGTCCTTTCTCGTTGGTGTCGCCATTGTCAACTGCACTGACAACTAATCTCAAATCGTCCGAAGTTTTCAAAACTCAGTTTTGACGCATAAAATCACTAGGCTAAAGGAAACGTTGGCCGGAAACTGTTCTGGCATAGTCGCTTTATTGGAAAATCTACACTGTATGGCTCAAAACCGCGAAAAACCGGCGACTTCCAGATATGACAGTAAACGTCAAAATTTACTACAGCTGAAGGCACAATTAGCACAAAACGGTTCCCGAATGATTTATTTAACGAAAATGTCCAAATTGGGGCTCTAAACCGGAAAAAAACTGCAAATTTCCCGGCTTTCCGCGGAGCAACGTGCGCACGTTGTCAACTTTTCCACGCCAAAACCAGACAGCTTGAGCTGAGTTGCGACATACCTCATTGATCATGCCTGTTGGTTTTCTACGGTGATTTACCACCTAAATGTCTAAGATTAGTTCGAAAAACAGCCATAGAGTTTTGGTGAACAAAACCAGTGAATAACCAATGCTGATGGTCAAACTTCTATTTAAAAGCCAAAGGTCGCACTTTACACTCACAAAACATTCAACGCAATAAAACCACTCAAACCACAGCTGGAACTGCGATTTTCTGGTATTATGAACCTCTAATGATCCTGACTTGTGGCTTGGAAAGCTGCCGAAAAGATTGATGACTTGAAGCAAAAGAACACGCTAATCTACCTGCATTTTGAGACTAATGGGGTGCTAGAAAATCATCGATTAAAAGGGAGATTTACCGCTTAATCTGCGATTTGGTTGCGGAAATATTAAAAAAAAAATGGGGTGGACTTGGGGACTTGGCAGAGTAACAGGCGACAAGCTCCAGTAACTTTCGCTAGTCATTGTTTTGGTTTTAGGACCCGAAATCGTCATGTAACCGAAGAAGCAGGAAAGCGTAACGGTCGCTTACATAAAGCCGGGATTTCGCTGCAATCTTGCATAAAATGTGTGTTAAATCATAAAAATTCCTAAAGGCCCCGAAAACGGCTCATGTCATCGTAACTTTCCCATCTAAGCATCGGAACTGTTTACCGCTCAATAGGAAGAAGCTGGATGCCTTGTTATGGACAATAGAGAGGGATGCGAGCAAGCGAAGGGAAATGGGGCGCTTTTGTATTCGATGACAAGACGCAGTCGTAAAAGCTCAAACTTGGGGCGTTCGTTTTTTATTTTTATTTTCATTATTATTTGTAATGAATGAATTTCCGATTGCTCCGGATCCCTCGAATTTCCGAACCCCGATCATGCGACGATAATAAGCCTTATCGGTATCAAAAGAAGTTGGTAAATATGGCAAGAAATCGAGCATCTGCCAGATTAAGGCGGGTTAATCCGCTCGACCGCCTACTGGGGCAGATCCACCGGTTCTAGGTGAGATAATGAAGACATTCTTTGGTTAAAGTCGACTTGATTTCGACACGACCCAAATCAACTAAAAAACTGTGTAATTCGCCTTGGATGAAACAGGGTGAGCCGATTATTAAGCGAGAACATGAAAGAAGGCAGTGATATTAAAGACATTACATATTTTGCAAATAACAGGAAAACTGTGGCAAAAACGAAAAAATGCAGAGAAAATAAAATTGAACTGGAAATTAAACAAAGGCTTCTGACTTCAGTGGCCAACCGCAAAAAGTTCGGGGTATTAAATTGGGCAAAACCTTTATCACCCTGTACATTCATGCAAACCTTTGACAATTTCAATAATGTAGTTTTTTCTAATAATAGTAACTTTATGTTCCAAACTTTCAGTAAGTCTAGATGAAGGTTTTGTCCTCAAAATAGAGCGAAAATGAGCTCCATAGGTTAAGTGGTTTTCCGCAAATTAATTTCAGAAAATTCGATGTAAATTCACTGGAAGTCAAGTTACGCAATTGTAGTCCCATATTTGAGTTTCACAAAACGCGCACAAATTTCCCAAAAAAATGTACGAAATATAAATGAGAACGATTTTCCCCTAAGAAAGGTGCAGCAATCAGCCCCTTAGCTTGACTAGTTTTTTCTGCAATTACTTTAGAAAAATTCGTTGCAAATTCCAAATTATGCAGTGCAGTCGCAGGCTTGAAAGTTTCTCCGAACGGGCATAGTTTTAATAAAAATTGAACTTTTAAGGGTTTTACAGGACGATTTCCTCCTAAGAGTCCGTAATTAGTTTTAGAAAAATTTGTTGAAAATTCAAACGAAGCCAAATTGCGGTCACAACTTCAGTCTAGGCCTGCGTAACTCAATAAATTTTTAGGAGTTGGCGCAGTGCAACGCAAATGGCTTGGAGCGCCAACCCAACGCACCGGCGTTCCGTTGCTGGGAAAATGTTGATGACTTTTTTCACTTGTTTTTAAATTTATTTTAAGGGCCATTTGTCAATAATATTTTTAACATTTCTTAAAAATTTCAGAATTTTCCAGTTTAAGCAAAGTTACTCGGTTTTCTAAACGATCAATTTTCTAAATATTCACAATATTTTCCAAAAAATTATTTAGAAAATTCCCGACCTTCATCGCTCTGATGATTTTTCAAGTTTCTTTAAAATTCCAGGACATTCCACTTTTAGCAGTTTCTATTAAGCAATTCTTTCTACGCAAAAAAACGTATTATTTTTAGTTTTACTTAAAATACCGACAATCTTCAGGAATTTTCTGTAAAAATTAAAGATACTCGGCTCCTGAACAGCTTTGTAATTTTTTTTCTGGAACCTTTTGCAGCTTCGAAATTTGGTCAAAACCCAAATAATTTTTCCTGGATTTTTTTCCAAAAATATGTGCCCGAACAGAACAAGTGATAGTTTATAATCAATTATTCGGAAAACTCGTCACTTTTGTCGCTGTGAATGATTCGGTTTATTTAAATTCCGGTTTTTTCACTTAGGTCAATATTTCTAAACAAAACTTTCTCTAAACAGAACAACGCGTTTTTTTCCTAACGTTTTACTGTGAAATAATT
The DNA here is from genome assembly GCF_020466585.1 of Dendroctonus ponderosae. Classification (NCBI taxonomy): domain Eukaryota; kingdom Metazoa; phylum Arthropoda; class Insecta; order Coleoptera; family Curculionidae; genus Dendroctonus; species Dendroctonus ponderosae. Next base: position 46,208,493 of record NW_026017110.1, on the reverse strand, counting down.
GTAAACTGAGAGTTTTTTATGCAAAAAAGTTAAAAGATGGATTTTACTAGAAAAGTCGTCGTCTTTATCGTCTTTTTTGAATACCCATTTTACCTTTGAATTTGGGACAAAATCGAAACAAAGTTATCTTGTGTTTTTTTCGGTAAAATTTAGGTTTTCTCAAACAACGACCAGAGAAAGCAAAAGCATTTAATTAATATTTGGAAAACTCATCACCCACATTGCTCTAAAATTTTCTTAATTTTCTTCAAAATTTCCGGATTTTCCCGTTTTAGACCAAATAGTCTCAAGCAATCGTATCCACAAAAGCAATCTGTTGATGCCTTGTTTATTAGATGTTAAAACTCCTTCATCGGCCACGAGTTATAACTCATTCAGGGTGTTTTCAGTCCGGGTGTTTTTTTCGGTAAAATTTAGGTTTTCTCAAAAAACGACCAGAGGAAGCAAAAGCATTTGATCAATATTTGGAAAACTCGTCACCCTCATCGCTATGAAAATGTTTTAAGTTTCTTCAAAATTTTCGGATTTTCTCATTTTAGACCAAGTTTTAAGCAGACGATTGCTTCGCTTGCGCAAAAGCAATATGTTGATGGCTTTTTTGTTAGATGTTAAAATTCCTTCATCGGCCACGAGTTATAACTCATTAAGTCAGGGAGCGGCGATGGTATCCATCGATGTTGACATCGAAAGATAATATCGATGTTAGGGAAACATCGAACTATCGAAATTCTGATAGTTTGCCGTTGCATACAAATTTCAAATTGATTAACTTAAACTGCAATAATTTTATTTTACTACTACTACTATGACATTTTAAAGGTTTTTTTTCGAGTGCAGATGGAAATGGGCCGCTATGCCGCGGTATCGTTGATATCGGCACTATCAAAGAATTCGCAGAAAATGTTTCTATCTAGTATCAACATCAAATGTCCGATGTTTTCATTTCAGGATCTAACATCCATGTTTTATCGATGTCCTAAATTTCCAACATCGATGGTAAAAATATCAAACATTGAACCAATTACATCGAGGTGGGCAAAACATCGATGTTTTTCTCCCATCCCTACCCAGGCCTATCAAAAACTGTCCAAATTCCACTCCAGCTGAAACTTTTTAAATGAGCCAAATTCCCACCAGCAAAACTGGTTAAAGTTCAACCGTTCGTTTAGCAAAGAAAATAGTCGATTTTTCGTGATCTTTGACTCAGTTCCGGTTTCGCCACTGTACACGCATTCAATCAGAAATCAACTTAAACAGGAAATGTGGTGGAAGGACCGACAGGAAACATCCCAAGGGCGCTTAGAAAGCGAGCTAAATTAGGAAATTAATCAAACACACTGGTAGAACAAACGGCTAGATGTGCATGGTTGATTTTGGGTAATTTGATCACTTCACATCTAATTAAGCAGTAGGAGCCCAGATGGATTATTAATGATCTAAAATATGATCTAAAATTTCATGAAACTATCGCTTTAACGGGTAAAAAGTTCGTTTGTTGGAAAAGTCCGAAGATGTTTTTCGCACGATTCCCCTTAACAGACACGTCAATCAAAAATCAGCCCCATTGGCTCGATTTCCTCGAGCGCAGCCTGCGACTTCACTTCCCTCAAGAATCTATCGCAACCCCATTTCAATGCTGGGCTTGCGGAAGAGGAAGAAATCGAGACCATTTAAACAACCATTACGAATTCGGCCCTCTTGCGACTCCGACAGCTTGATGAATATTTGATGGACCAACTCTTTGCGATGACTTGCACGTGTCAAACGTCCGAAACGGCTTGATGACCAAACGACCAGCTGGAAGATGAATGGAACCCGTTTGGCCGAAGTCGAATGGCCCGAATTAAATTAAATCTGAACTCGTAGGAGACTGATGGCCATCGGGGGTCTAAGAAATACACTTCTCGGTTTAATTAAGAGCCATTGTGCCTACCCTCTACCGACCAGATTGCCCGGGCCTGGCGCTTTCCCAACTATCATGGATATTTTCCGAAAAACCTACAGCTCGAAAGAAATCGGACACCAGGTGTGTGCCCATAATCTCCGCCCTAATTCACCTGGATAATATAAATCGTCCTTACAAATCAGTTGACTTGTCTCAAGTTCCTTTCATTAAAATCGAAAAAAGGGGGACCGAGGCGGCTTTTTGTCGAATGACGAGCTCGCAGCCCTGGACGCATATACAGGGTGATTCAAAATTGGCGTCGTTCCCCTGGAGGTGTTGTCTGGCGGAGTTTTAGTAGTACAGAAAAAAATAGTTTAAAAAATTAATTGATGTTAAAAACTGAGAAATTTGCAAAAAACTATATCAAACAGACGGCAACAATGTTTTTCAAGGTAATCTGCCTAATTAACATTACAGAAATACCTGTTGCTTTGTAATTATCAAACACTCCGGTAAGCATGGAATTATACAGGAAGTGACAATAAAATAGACAAGGATAAACGGCAAATTAAACAGGATTCGTTGACTGTGAACCGTCCTTTTTCGAAATGTCACTTATTGTCCTCATAACCTCAAATTTATGTATACAAATAAACACACATTTCAGTCATTAAGTAACTCTAAACAAGTTAGTGCCTGTGTAACCTCCTTGTTATCCACTCTTATCGAGCAGCTTCTCGTATTCGGTTAATTAACTCCTGCTCAATTTGTACCGGTGTCCAGTAATCCATTGGTTCAATGTGTCCTTGGGCTCTGTGGAAAGTGGAAAGTGTCAGTTATTGTGCTCTGAGTACCCCTGGAAGGCTCTGATGCATGTATGTCCAATACTTGTTCCTCTGTGTCTGGCACACAAACATTCATTGTCGTCCACTATCTTCCTAGAACCAATCTCCAGTGCCTTTAGCTCTTTGTTGACGTGAGCTCTTACAGCGTCTGCTCTGTTATTTTGGCATTTCCTCAGAACTAATCACTATCAGCAAATTCGTGAAAGGATCTTGAAAGTAAGCCACAGTTTGACAAATTATTGCTATTATTGACAAGGACCATCCACCTATAAATATCTGTTCGTTAAAAAAATCATTGCCGCATTGACTTTTCACCAACAAATTGTAGAAGACAACTTTTTTAATATCAACAATTTTCGTAATTTGAAGTAAAGATCGTAATTTTTCTTTTTGAATGCTTAAGTATTCCAATATGCTACCAATTAAACATGGAACAATTTCAAAATACAAGGTGATTCAAAATTGGCGTCATTCCTCTTAAGGGGTGTTAGAGGCTCCCTTGGGGAGTACGAAAAAAATATTGAAAACATTTTTTTCGCAAATTTCTAGAAGATATTAACAGTTGAAGATCGAATTTCAACTTTGTTATTAAGCATTATTTTGAAATTGTTCCATGTTTAATTG
>NW_026017110.1:46189029-46204717 GCF_020466585.1 Dendroctonus ponderosae | reverse complement strand
TAGTTCAGGGGAAATGCTACAGTAACATAGCAGACGCTGAAAGAGTGCGTCCAGGAAGACAGTGGACGACAATCGATATTCGGGTTCCAGGCACAGAGGAACTAGTATTGAACATAATCGAATCAGGGCCTTCCAGGGGTACTCAGAGCACAATAACTGACACTTTTTCAAGCACCAAATAAATACCGAGGAAGGGCTACATTCCTACCACGTTTATACGATACACACAGTACAAGGAGCACAAACATGTACAAATGGAGCAGGAGTTCAATAACTGAATACGAGAAGCTGCTTGATAAGAGTGGATAATAAGGAGATTACACGGGCACGATGTTATGAGAACAGGTTGATATTTAGAAAGTACGTTCCGCAGTCAACAAATCTTGTTGAATTTACCGTTTATCCTTGTCTATCTTATTGTCACTCTGTATCATTTCATGGTTACCGGAGTTTTTAATAATTACGAAGCAACAGGTATTTGCGCAATGTTAATTAGGCAGATTACCTTGAAAAACATTGCTGCCGTATTTCTGATATAGTGTTTTGCACATTTCTCAGTTTTTAATAACAATTAATTTATTTTACTATTTTTTCAGTACTCCTATAACAGCGCCAGACAACACCTCCAGAGGAATGACGACAATTTTGAATCACCCTGTAGTGCTTAATAACAAAGTTGAAATTCGATTTTCAACTGTGCATATCTTCTAGAAATTATCGAAAACTAAATTTTAATATTTTTCTCGTACCTTCCAAGTGAGCCCCTATTACCCCTTAAAAGGAATGATGCCACTTTTAAATCACCCTGTATAATCTGATCTATGACTTTCGAACGTGACGTCAGGCAGCAAATTAGACAATTCGCGAGTTCAACTACCGATTGGGCTGCTGCAAAACGTAAACTTACTCGCCATTTGCTTACATCCCATATTTTCACGTTTGTTTTCAAGTCAACATAACACAATACTTACACCCTTTTCAATAGGTTGCCATCTGTTTAGAAGCCTGCAAAAGCTGATAAAAACAAATCAAAATAACTCACAATGACATCTAATCAAAATAACTGTCAAATTTCACTAGTTAAAGTGCAGTTATCATTTAGCCGCCAGTGGGCGTTTGGACTTTTGAGCTCGCGAATACTGAAAAGACTCCATGCTGTTGCCACGTTATAATAATATTTGACGTCAGTTTTCGTTTTTTATCTGTCATTTCTGTCAAGATATTTCCATATATTTTCCATAGATTTCCAGAAATACTTAGAATGAAATCCGTTGATAAGCCAGTGGATTCTTCTGAAGAATGTCCCAGTGCCTATTTGACCCCGTGCTTGCGGGACACCCTGTATATGACGTAATGTTGAGGAACCAATGATCAAACAGTATATGCGCCCCGAACTGGACCTCAACATTCATCAATTTAAAGACATTTAAACAGCGAAATATTCCGGGCAACCATTACTAATTTTCTGGTTTAATTGTTAAGTAACCGCCGAACAGTTCAAGTAGCTGCGAAACTGGCCAGTCTGGTTATTTACCGGGACATTTAATGCAAATGTCCGGCAGTACATTTTGTGGCGGCCGTTTGTCTCACCTGATTTATGACCCATGGACGATAATTGCGCTCCTAACCGTGTCCTATCATCGGTTTCTTCGAATGAAAACCCAGGTAAAACGGGTGCACAAGAATGGTGGCTGCGTGGCCAAATTGATTTTAAGGGATGCAATTCATGAATGCACCATGCAAATGCTTTTTCCCTTGTGGGGCCGCGATTGTTAACCAATATGGCATAAGTTCAGGCAACCAGCTTAGTTTAATTGAAAATTGGCCTTATGTCTTTCAAAAATTAATTGCGGGAAAACTACAATAGCTAAGGAATTTATTTCCCCATCATTTTGAGGAAAAAGCCATCCTCGAACACGGCAGTTTTAAGAAGATTTCGAATTTGTGCCCGCAATTTGCCTACAAGAAATTTGCAACGGATTTTTCTACAATTAATCTTCATTACAGAAAATGTAGCCAAGCTGGAGCACTCATTTTCGCTCCACTTTCAAGACAAAACATCCCTCTAAAACTTCGAAAATTTTATGAGTTTTGAGAAAGAAAATTTTGAGGTTGTGACCACAATTGCGTAATTCGGCATCGATAGAAATCGCTAACATTAATTATGGAAGAACTACCCAAGCTAAAGAGCTCATTTTTACACCATCTTTGTGAGAAAACCATCTTCTAAAACTCCTGAAAGTTCCATCGAAATGAAAAGTTTATGGCAGTTTTGGGACAATTTGTTGTAAAGTTGTAACCGCAATTGCATAATTCCGCTTTTCTAAAATTAATTATGGGAAAACTATCAAAGCTACGAAACTCATTTTCTCGCCATTTCTAGGAGAAAACCATGCTCAAAAACTCCTGAAAGCTCCATTTAAATGGAAAATTTATGCGAGTTTCGAGAAAATTTTGAATTTGACTCGGTGGATTGTACAATTTTTTGTTCGCCTTCGGTGGATTGTACAATTTTTTGAAATTAATTACGAAAAATCAACCCAAGCTAAGGAGCTCATTTCCGCATCATTTTTAGAAGACAAGCATCCTCTAAAACTTCGGAAACGAATTTTAGAAAATTAATTACGGAAAAACCACCCAAATAAGAGAGCTCATTTTCTCACCATTCTGAGGAGAAAACAATCTTCTAAAAACCTCAAAAGTTCCCGTTCAACAGCATTTTTATAGATATTTTCAGAAAACTAGCTATTCACCATTTTATGTAGACAATCAACGGTTCAGTGAGTGCAAGTGGGGTAGTGCTAGGGCTTACTATGTAATTATAACTGTATGTAAAATTACAATTAATAAACAAGGAATATCGCAATGAAGACGGCCAGAGAATACCCGCACTCCAATCAAGAACAGATTTAAAATCAGCAAATTCCATGTGGGCGCATTCGCTATCATGTACATCTCAACTGATAAACAAAATATTAAAGTAGCGCATTCACCATATTGTATGGATGTTCTACAACCCGCTAAAACACCCATTCGCTCGCTCAAATCGATCATTTAACCAAAACAACAAAAAGTCCTAGCTAAATATAGCAATCTGTTGAATAAAGCAGCGATGCAATTGGACTTTCAGGTCACGAGTGACACCATCGGGCGATATCTTTTCAATTCCAAGTGTTCTTCGATGTTAGCACTACCGTTACTCTGAATAATCTATTGTGGAAGCGACTGAACATGGCCGAAGTGATAACGTGCGGCTACGAGGACAAAACAACACAATAAACATGGAATGTTGGCGAATTAATTAAAAAATAAAACAGAAAAAAATCCGCTAATCTTTCTTGGCCTAAAAATAACGACATCAATTTGATAACTGCTACACATATTTCGTTTAGTTAATTAACTGGCAAAACCGCATCGAAGTGGTCAGGATTCCGCTTGATTTCTCTTCAAGTATTTTTGCGGCGCTTACCGCAAAAGACGGAAAGTTCAGCACTGTTGCCTGTTATTTAAATCATTGGTAAATGTGTTAGATCGGCGATTGCATGAATTGGGCCACCGTGTTGCGGACATCAACTTTGTTAGTTAACAGGGCTTGGAACCGAAGAAAACATTGTTTTTAGGACAGGAAAAAGCTCGAAATGCGCCTCCTGGGCCTGAGTCACACTGCATTAAATCAGCAGTAGGTGGCTGGACAAATATGGTAGGCGACCAGTTGGCACGTAAATCCGCAATTTACAGTACGCGCAAAATACGTGACGGGCTTCGACAATGATGAACAATCTGGCTGGAAAATTAACACATTTTCACCAGGCCATGTCGATCCACTAATTGCGGCCATCCACGCATTTAAATCGAACAACTGCACGTAAAAAGTTGCCTGCATCAATGTGAAAAACTAAAGAGATCTTAGCGTTAACGTGATCCAATTTGTAAAAATTACAAATGAGCTTTTAGGCTTGTGGATGCAAGAGAGTCTATCTGCAATTCACTGAAACTAGTGGAAAATCACTGCGTTTTTCCAAATTTTCACACTGTTAAATCTGCGCCTCGAATTGTGTAAAGCGACTCGCTTGAAAGGAACAAAAAATTTCATCATTTCAAATCATTTTAACACAATTTTGAGGAGAAAATCGTGCTCTGAAAAACTGAAAAGCGCTTTTGAGTGACACTTTTTCACAGATTAATCAATCTGTGCCTCGAATTGTGTAAAGCAATGCACTGGAAATGAAGAATTTCAAAAAATATTTCGCACGGATACGCACAAGATATAGCGCTCAATTTCGCATCATTTTGAGGAATAAATAGTGCTCTAAAACAACTAACAAACGCTTTTGAGTGGCAAACTTGGGCAAATTTTCACAGACTGTTAAATCTGCGCCTCAAATTGTATAAAGCGACTCGCTTGAAATGAACAATCAGTTTTTCAATGATTAATTTCTGTAAAAATTTGAAATTTAAGGGTTTTTTTCACGGAAATCTTTCTGCTGTTCGCCTTTCTACCACAACGTTCAAAAATTGTTCTCACATAAAATCAAACAACGTTAAAACACAAATTTTCAGAAAATCATCGAGGTTTCGCCTTCCTACCAGTAAACCAGTAAAAACTACCCTACACTCACTGCCAGGTCTGGGGTAAAAAAGCCCTAAAATTCGAACCCTTTGCCTATTCGGACACTATCAGGGGCTCCAGCTCTTGGTTTTACCCAGGATCAATAAAGTACAATTTCGAGACCCCAAAACAACAAGGTCAAGCAGTCAATTTCTTACCTTCAATGCAGACGACGTGGTCCCGAATCTGCTGAGCGATCACCCCATCCGGTACCAAGTCAATCAAATCGTAGATTGCATAAATCGAGGGATGAACGCTCTCAAATCTCTGAATCTCCTGGCGAATTGCTAGCGAATTGTTCAGAAAGGAACCGGCTAAATGCAACCGGGAATTCATTGTGGGGCACTAAAAGTCCGCGCGGGTTTGCACCAAAATCCACTAGAATGGGGCACACATTGCAATCGGACACCTGCTTCAAATTGGGGCCCCTCCGTCAAATCCTGATCTAAAAGCGCTCGGTTTTCTTCGCGAAATCCAAACGGGCGTGTTACCAGAAACTTTTCTTTAGCAAAAACGACGTTTCTACCCGTCGAACAGCCTCCTCAGGTACAAAACAAACACTGACAGTCAAGGGGTTTGTTTATCCGTTCTATACGATCAAACATTGTCAATTTAGAGGCTGAATGGGGGCCGTGGGGCGTTTCGCCAACGCGGTTCACTCCAGACGGGGCATTTTTACCGATTTCTCCACCACTTAATTCACGTAAATCGACATTCGAAATTAATAGGGTTAGGAGGATTTGGTTCGAACACTCCCACTCGCAAAATCTCCATATTTTAATGAGATTGACGCAGGCAGCGCCGCATGGCGCCACGCTACGGCCGACCAGCGAATTTGCCCAATATAGAGCACTGTTTCAAATGGGGTTTGCCTAATGATGGGAACTATCGAATAAAAACTATGAAACTATTCGATAGTTGCAATTTATTAGCGAGTTGTTCGATAGTTGTAATTTGAAATGTTATTTCAATTATTCGATAGCATTGTTTTATTCATTTGTTTTCTAATTTCGGATATTCAGATGGCTTTAAGTCGATTGCAATGAACGAATTCAAATTATAAATAAATTAATTTTCCACTTTTTAAGCAAAGATATTCAATATTCATTTATTAATATTGTCTTTTTTACCAAAAATTTTATGATTAAAAAAGTGCTATATCTATATTTGCATTTTGAATAAGTGCCTACTCTTAGCAACAGGCTTAAATACGAATAATTTGTAGAGTTTTTACTAGACTATTTCAAGAAAAGTAGGAAATGCAAACATTGAGATAAAATAAATATGAATAGCTAGTTAACAACAGAAAAGAAAAATACATCCATAAACCAAAAATTAAATCAATAAGTAATGTTTAATTTCGCTAAAATGAAAATATTTATATTTAAAAATCAAACTTTGCAATATTATTATTAAAAATATGGATGTATCAAAATTTTTTCAAGACTAAGTTTGTAATTTGAAACTTTTCTACACGGCACTAGATGGCTTTCACTATTCAATAAATTAATTCATTCGATTGATTTTATTCGATAGTTGCAATCATTCATTTTGTCATTATTCGATAGTCGAAATCATTCGATAGTGCCCATCATTCGTTCTTCCCCTGCCATTACTGTACTGGGATTTTATCACGATTTTATTCTAATTCGGTATTACACCGCGCACTTTTTCCGATTTGTGCTCATTTTCTGTCTAAAAACGACTTAAATCACTGGGAACAAAAGCTTAAGCTGACATCTACGCAAGATTTCGGATATGAAAAAATTTAAAAGTAATGACGTCACTGCCGAAAGGTTTCAGAGAAAACATTGTGGTTCACTAAGGCCCATTTGATGGACAAGTTTTTCATATAAAGCCCTGGAAGGCCCCATTTTCAAGTCGTTGAATGGTCCAAACACTCGCTGCCCAACCGTGTAATTTCAATAAATTTTAAATCAAATGAAATTTAATTCATGGATCTGGCGGTCAAGGCGAGTTTTTTGCGTTGAGGTCTATTGCCTCGCAGCCTTCTTCTGGTTGAGAAAAAGGCAAAACTGGCCCAGAGACGTGCAGAATGTTCCAGCACAGCTCTAAACTGCCGCTTGCTGATGGCGTAAAATGGGTAAAATCGTCGATTGCTACGCCAATGCAGTGGTCAAGTTCGCCTCTAACGGATCGCGACCAAGCGATTAGTGGAAACAGATACAAATAAATTAAAAAGATTTAGTCAAAAGTCGTTGCGGTCGATACACTCGGTATAGAAGGCTGTTCCAATAGAACGTGAACGGTTCGCGCGATCAGTGAAAATTGGACAGTTTGTTCGAATTGTGCCACTGTGTTGATGGTGGATTTTTAGTTACCTTTGGTAAGTTTCCATCTTTTTGCCTCGAGCGAATGGTAAAAGCAAAAATCCAAAGCCTTTAAACTAATGGCTGAATTTGCGCGCAAACATCTACTTAACGAGTTGACGAACTTTGATAAGGAATTGGGTCTAATCTGACCTATTGACCATTTTTAAAAGAAAAATTCGGCATTTGCACCATCGCCCACTTTGCCATCCAACATTTCATCACCAAGTAGCCTTCGAGAATAGTGCAATCAAGCGACTAGAACCGATAACTTGACTGCTTATTGTGCTTCCGTGAGGTTTTGCAATTTCTACACATGTTCGTCAGCACATTGTTTCAAATATTTTTGTAATTGCACTTTGTTGCAAGTTTCAATCCAATAACTTACCGCTTTCCGACGTTCAGAGCTCAATGTCCTTTCAGTGCTCAGTGCTCTATGTGGAAGGATAAGTTCTCCAACTTCAAAAGGCTCTTTTGACCATTTTGGGCCTTAAATGGGCAATAAATCCCAAAAAAGTTCGCAACTGACGCGAACTGTTCATATTTTGGCACCTCAATGACAGCCGCTTAGAGCAAATATGGCGAATGACTTTTATGCAAGAATAGGAAAAGTGCGTTTAAGGGTAGAGCCATCTTTCCCTCAGAGCTGAAAGTTCCACACTAAATTGGCAAAAATCACCCTTAATGAAGCGACAAAATAAAAATTATTCACAAAAATTGCAACTAAAAGCGTTAAATTCGTTGTTTATCGTATTTTTTGGATCATTTCATGGTTCAGGACATTTTTTTCAAATATTCTTCTGATTGCACTTGATTGAAAATTGCAAAGCAACAACTTACCGTTTTCCTATTTAGAACGCTCAATGTCTTTTCAGTGCTCAATGCTCTATGTGGAAGGATAAGTTTTCCAACTTCAAAATGCTCTTTTGGCCATTTCTCGGCCTTAAATGGGCAATAAATCCCAAAAAAGTTTGCAACTGACGTGCACTGTTCATAATTTGGCACCTCAATGACAGCCGACTAGAGCAAATATGGCGAATGACTTTTATGCAAGAATAGGAAAAGTGCGTTTACTAGCAGAGCCATCTTTGCCACAAAGCCACACCAAAATTGGCAAAAATCACCCATATTGAACCAAAAAAATCGAAATTCTTCACGAAAATTGCAACTAAAAGCGATAAATTCGTTGTTTATCGTACTTTTTGGATCATTTCATGGTTCAAGACATTTTCTCAAATATTCTCCTCATTGCTCTTGATTGAAAATTGCAAAGCCACAACCTTACCGTTTTCCTATTTTGAGCGCTCAGTCTTCATTCAGTCCTCAATGCTCTATATGAAGGGATCAGTTTCCCAACTCATAAACGCTCTTTTGACAATTTTTCGCCTTCAAATGGACAAAACAAAAGTGTTCGTAATCCGCGCTGCCAACAGTTTATCTTTTTCCGCAACAAATTCTCCGAAATTTTCATTACGGAGTCGGGTTTAAAGTCGCAAAATATGATTAAAAATCGAAACGTTTAAGATACCACTTATGGAACAAACTTTGCCTTAAAAACGAGTTAGAAAGGCGACACTCCCTTTTGCATGCAACGTCCTCGGGTAACCCCTAACTGTTTAAATATCCGATAAATCCACACGCAACTGTGACAAATTCCTGAAGTAATTTTACTGAAGATGATTCACAATCGAAACGTTTATTTTACTACTTGTAGAACAGACTTTGCCCTACAAATTTGGCAAAAAAATGACTCTCTGCCTTTGCAAGTTCCTGAAGAAATAAATGTTAACCCCGTGCCTGCTTAATTATCGGCTAAAACCTTGAAAAAAATTCACGCAGATGGCAGAAAATCGAACCTATTGACTTGTACTATTAGAAAATGGATTTGGCCTTAATACATCCAAACATCGACTCACGAACTTTATTCAGCGAAAAGAAACAACCTCGTAAACAAAACGCAATATTGGAAAATTGTGAAAAATTGCAAAAGATGATTCAAAATCGAAACTGTGTCCACATCTTGAAGCAACTTTACCCTATAAAATAAACGAAAAAGTGACGTTCTGCCTTCGAAACTTGCAGAGGAATTAAATGCTTAGCTCCAACTAGGTCTGGGTAACTCCGTAGGTGAATTTTTAGGAGTTGGCACAGTGCACGACGCAAATGGTTTGGTGCGCCAACCCAACGCACCGACGCAGTAACTCAGTTCCGTTGCTGGAAAAATGTTGATAAACTTTTTTCAGGGTCGAGTTCGGGACAAAAACGAACATAAATTCCTCCCGTTTTTCCCCGAAAACCATTAAGGTTTTCTCCAAAACCGATCCCAAATTTAAAAGTTTTTAATCAAAAACGCAAAAAAAGAATTCTTATAATTTTCTTCTTCTCTGACAATAATGGGGTATTTTCAGCCAAAAATTACAAAATCAATTTTGCTAGAAAATTCGCCTCATCCGTCGGTTTGCAGAGAACTTTAGAAAACTAATTTCAGCTTCAAATTTGCACCAAAACCAAATAATTTTATTCAGTTTATTTTACCGCAAGGATTATCTTGAAGAAACAACCAGAGAGCAAAAGTTTACAAAAAATTATTTGGAAATTTCGCCGCCCTCATCGTTCGCTTTAAATTTTCAGGTCATTCCAGTTTTAACAATGTTCCTTTAAACAATTTTCTTTACGCAAAAATCGCATTATTCTTTAGTTTTTGCTTTGCGCTTAGCAAAAATGTTTGGAAATCTTTTTGCAGCTTCGAATTATGGATAAAATCCTAATAATTATGTCTAGGTATTTTTCCAAAAATATTTCCCCGAACTGAAAAAGCAAAAGTTTATAATCATTTCCTTGGAAAACTCTTGGAAACTGGAGTTTCTTCACTTTTAGATCAATATTTCGAAACAACAATGTCTAAACAGAAAGAACGCGTTATTTCTAAAGTTTTACTGTAAAATACTGGCAAACTGAATCTTTTATGCAAAAAAATGACGAGATCGATTTTACAAGAAAATTCGTCGGCTCTCTTTAGACTCAGTTCCGGGAAAATCGAGATTACTTTTTATTAGTTGTTTAAACAAAGTAGTAAAACGTTACTCGAAAAAAATTTTAATGACGCTTTTTTAGATGTGAAAACTCCAGTCTCGAGTCTCGTAAAACTTAAACAACTGAATTATAACTCATTAACCGATGAGTTATAACTCATTAACTCAGAGAGAGAGCGGCAACAACTTAATAGCGCAACTCAACACAGTGTTACCCAGGCGTAGGTCCAACCTACAAGAACCTGACCGGTAAATTCTTGAACTTGCCTGATAATGACTCTCGACCTGATGAACCGAAACGCTTTCTTTTTATAGAACACACCCAGTAAATGCACTCGAAAAACCATTAGCAATCGACTAGAAGCCCGCGATTAAAGGCGCCCCTGAAATTCCTTTCCAGTCAAGATAAGAACAGACATTCAGTGAATAATCAACGAACACACTTTAAAATATCAACACTAAAGGCTGCAGAAGCCTGAAGATGATCCTGAGAATAATCCCCATTTTGGCGCTTTTGCTGGGGCTCTGCCCCCTGCATCCCTGGGCTAAGGACGCCAGTATAGAAGAAGAAGAGTACGAGGCAAGAAACTTCCTCATCCTGCTAAACAGACAAACGGAACGGGACGCCAATAGGGCTTCGCTAGCCGAATGGGCCTACGCCTCAAACCTAACGGAAGAAAACCTGAATAACAAGGTGAGTTTGTTTGTACATCCCGTGTAGGCAGGGGTTTAAGCTTGTATTGTAGCTTGCGGTGTCTTCAGAGGTGGCCAGAAATGTAAAGGAGGCCTGGCAGCGGGTGATCCAGTTCAACTGGCAGCGGTTTTCGGATTACAGTCTGCGGCGCCAGTTCCAGAAGTATTCGGTGCTGGGCGTGGCCGCTTTGCCCGAAGAAAAGTTCAAACAGCTGGAAACCATCATCAGCGACATGCAGGCCATATACTCCAAGGCGAAAATCTGCCCTATCGGTCAGAAGCCTGAAGATGGAGCCGAATGCACTCTCAGCCTGGAACCGGGTAACAACCACCTCTTTAGATCCGCGCCCTTTTGCTCATTCTGAGCGGCTTTCCAGAGCTGACACAGATTCTGAGCACATCAAGAGATCCAGAGGAACTGAAGCACGTGTGGCTGGGCTGGCGGAATGCAGTGGGAGCGAAGTGCCGCGGCTTATACAAGCAATATGTGGATCTTTCGAACGACGCGGCAAAACTTAACAACTTCACAGACACCTCCGAGTATTGGCTGAATGACTATGAAGATGCGAACTTCAAGGCTTCAGTGCAGAGCCTCTGGAAACAGTTGCAGCCGCTCTATTTGCAAATTCACGCCTACGTCCGCACGAAATTGAGGCAAAAGTATGGGGATATTGTGAGTGAACGGGGGCCGATTCCCGTTCATTTACTTGGTGAGTTTTCTGGCTGAAATTGCGAACCGAATTGGGAGTGATTGATGATTGGGGCAGGAAACATGTGGGGCCAGAGCTGGAACAACATCGGCGATCTGATGCTGCCCTATCCGGATGTAAAGAAGGACAATCTGACCGCCGAGCTTCTGAAGCAGGCAAGTTAGAGGGGAATCAATTTAGTTAATTAATTAAAGCTGTTGGCTTTCCATAGAATTACTCAGTCACGAAGATCTTCCGGACAGCGGAGGCTTTCTTCAAGTCGATCAACCTCACCGCGATGCCCGAGAGTTTTTGGACGAACTCCATCCTGGAAAAGCCTTCGGATAGGGACATTGTGTGCCATGCGTCCGCTTGGGACTTTCAAGACGGCAAAGACTTCAGGTAAGACGCTTCACCGTTCTTTATACAGGGTAAGTTTTTTCGATGACCAGTACAGGGATCTTCGGAACTATAGCAGCTTCAAGGGTTCCGTTAAAATTTCTGGGTTTGCCAAGTGTTTTATTTTCGAAAAAGCTAGGGAAACCCTGCTCTACATCTTTCGCTGATCAACAATCCTGGGTTTTGTTCCAGAATCAAACAATGCACCGAAGTAACGGATGAGCAACTAATCACCGCCCACCATGAGATGGGCCACGTGGAGTATTTCCTGCAGTACAAAGAGCAGCCGCTGAAGTTCAGAGAGGGCGCAAACGACGGGTTCCATGAGGCCATCGGGGACTTGGTGGCGCTTTCCGTGCAGAGCACCAAACATCTGAAGAAAATCGGACTGTTGCCCGACACACCCGAGGATCCGCGGCAGGTCCTCAACAATCTCTTCAATGTAAAAACCGCGTTTTAGTCGAGGCCCCATGAATCCTACAGAGTGTTTCAGCTGGGACTGAGCAAGATCACCTTCCTGCCCTTCGGGTACTTGATGGATCTGTGGAGGTGGGACGTATTCTCGGGCAAAACCGCCCCCGAGGACTACAACTGCAAGTGGTGGGAGTTGCGGGAGAAGTACCAGGGAGTGGAACCGCCGCTGGATAGGAGCGAGGAGGACTTTGATCCGGGCGCCAAGTACCACATTATCAGCGATGTTCCCTACTTGAGGTACGCCCCGCTTTAATAACCAAATCCAACTGATGTGGTAGTTTACCAACCGAAACTTCTGAACGTCCTTTTGGTCTATCCTAATGACTTTGGATTTTAGGTATTTTATCAGCTTTGTCATCCAGTATCAGTTCCACAGGGCGTTGTGCGAAAAAGCCGGCCAATACGATCCGAATAACGCGGAAAAACCGTTGCATCAGTGCGACATTTATCAAAGCACCACCGCAGGCAATGTGCTAAAGTGAGTCGCCCACTAATTCACTAGTCCTGGTAGCTTGCAGAGTGAATTTCAGGCAAATGCTGGCCATGGGATCGTCCAGGCCTTGGCCGGAGGCGCTTGAAGTGATCACCGGACAGCGCACGATGGACGGCACTGGAATTCTGGACTTTTTCAAGCCTCTGCACAAGTGGCTGGAGACGGAGAACCAGAAAAACAACGCCACTATCGGGTGGGAACCGTCGAAAAGAGGTGAGAATGCCCACTAGTTGGGACTGGCCCAACTGGCTGGGACTGGAGGCAGCAAAAGCTATCTAACTTAATTGGTTGCAGTTTGTACTAGGACGCGGCAGGAGTTAGTGGGAAGCAGCACCGCAAGTGGGCCAGTACCGGAACCCTCCGCCAGCATTGCAACTCTTTAATTTAGGCCTTAGTTACTTGGTTCACCCTGTACTTATTTTTTAGAATATTATATTGTGTAGTGTATTGTGTGTTGAAATTGTGCGTATGTATCTTGAAAACCGCTGTTAGTTTTTGCCGCATATTGAGAGAGCCGATGGAGCTGCAAAGCTCTAGTAGTTATCGAGGGACAGAGCCTTAAAGTGCGCCCGTTTTCATATAAAACCTCATTCTAGAAATGTTTGTAGTTTTTACGCAAAATGCAAAAATCCCAAATTTCTGGGGATATTGAAAACCACTGTTAGTTTTTGGCTCGTATTGAGAGAATCGATAGAGCTGCAGCGCTCTAGTTGTTGTCGGGGAGCCTTAAAATGCTCATTCCTCAAAACCTCATTCTAGAAATGTCTGTAATTTTTACTCAAAATGCAAAAATCTCAAATTTCTGCGGATATTGAAAATCGCTGTTAGTTTTGGCTCCTCTTGAGAGAACCGATAAAGCTGCAATGCTCTAGTTGTTATCGAGGGACAGAGCCTTCAAATGAGCCCTTTTTCATATAAAACATCATTCTCGAAATATTTGTAGTTTTCACGCAAAATGTAAAAATCCGAAATTCCTGCGGCTATTAAAAACCGTTGTTAGTTTTTTGGCCGATATTGATAGAACTGATAGAGCTGCAATGCTCTAGTTGTTATCGAGGGACAGAGCCTTAAAATGCGCTTTTTTTCATATAAAACCTCATTCTAGAAATGTTTGTAGCTTTTACGCAAAATGCAAAAATCCCAAATTTCTGCGGATATTGAAAACCGCTGTTAGTTTTTAGCTCATATTGAGAGAACCGATAAGTGTACCTAATTATAAAACTTTATTTAACGAAACCGTTCTTAAAAAGCTTTATTTAATTTTAACAGCGAATAAGCTTACTACTTAATTCCACAAGGTGGTTACAAAGAATGAAAGAATTATGTATAACAACCAAATGAAGTAAACGCAACTGCTGACACGTCAAATGCTGATGCCTGGTGTCTTCTTGGTATTCTGCTGATGCCTGGTGTCTTCTCGGTACTCTGGTTGCAGAGTCAGTTGTTATGGCTATGTAACTACCTACTTTTTTTTGTCTTGTCTAGGTCCAAAATTCGACCACGCCATTTTCTTTGAAATAACCGATATAAACTTGAATTAGTGAGTGAAAATAGATGCCACTATAGTCAATTCAATAAGCTGGTTCAAAAAAACCAGGATTTTGTACGATTTAAGTGCAATTTTCCGTCGTCCAACTGTAAGTGTCTTCTATAGGGTGAACGAATTTCACGTTGCTAACGGCTTTAGATTGGAAGTAGGGATTGTTTAAAGGGAAGCGTGCAGTTGAGTGTGAATGTTCATTTTTCGACCATCATTTACGGAGTTGCTAAAACTCAGAATTTTATAGATTTGAGTGAAATTTGTAGCTTTATATGTCTTCTATAGGGTGTAATGTAATTACTAGTTAATTCACAAAATTTGGTATTTCGAGTTATTTAAGGGACATTTCTGACTTGAAGTGGTGTCTATAGGGTGAGCAAGGTGTCAGTTGCCAGCAGACCTGAATTGTAAGTTGGGATTTTTTTGAAAGATTTCGGGGGGTTGAATTTAATTTCATTACTTTGATGGTTGGAAAAACATCAGCATTTTATGCTATTTGGGTGGCATTTTCGGGATTTTTTGCTTCAATTGTCTTATATAGTGTGAGGCGATTTTCAACTTTCCAGCGGCTCTGCATTGAAAGTTGTGAGATTTGAAAGGAGAGCGTGTAGTTGAGTATGATGTACATTTTTGACCCATTATTTACTTCTATGTATAAAAACTAGCGAGATAATCAATTGTGGGTGAGTGCCAAACAAAATCCAGTTAAAGTTTCCGGCGCTTTAATGCTGCGAGCAAAAGAAAGCATTTACAAATCAGCGTCACATATTCAGCAGCTAAAGTTTAAGTTTTCATGAAAATCGGGCTAAAGAATAATCGGAAAAATCTTGTCTAAATCAAGTTTTTATTCCAGTAAGTATTCCGTCGCTCTTGATGATGCCACCAAGAAGAAGAAGCCTTGAGAAACAACACTTGGCTGGAATGCGGTCATTCATTTAGCCAACCTTTTGACAAAATATCAATCTGTGAAGGCTCAGAATTTCATGAAAATTCGGGAAAAAACTGATCTGCCAGCTCATATCAAAATCAAGTTAATGAGCTGCCTGTTATTGGCTCGAGCAACAAGAAACATTCCCAAATCATGTTATAAAAGTCCAAAGTTCTATGAAAATCTACCAAAAGGCCCAGAGGTGAGCACGTGTCGAAATCGAGTTCAAAATAATCCGAGCAAAGAAGCAAAAATCAAGCTCAACTTGCCTAAAATTAAAAAAAAAATTAATAAACTCACTGCGTCGATAGCCAGCATTTAAATTAGTAAAAAAAGTCGAGTTCATCGGATTTGTTTATCAAACCTGCCTTTGTGAATATTGCCGTGAGTTATGTAGCCAGTTCCCACGAATTCCGCTACATCAGCAGCACTTATGTGACTAGTTCCCATAGATTCCGCTGGATCAGCAGAATAGGCATACCGCCAATGTTAAGGTCATAA
>NW_026017110.1:46186219-46188030 GCF_020466585.1 Dendroctonus ponderosae | reverse complement strand
TTTCCTAACTTTTGGACACTAATATGTCTGTTTATGTTAATTATAGGCTTTGGACTATACCTGTCTAAACAAAAGTATCAAATTTGTCCAAACCGACCTAATACATCTCAAATAGAACTTCAAGAGGTCCAACTACCCTCGTAGACGATGGAGTCGAATCTTCGGAGGGAGGAGTTATGTGGCCAGTTCCCACGAATTCCGCTACATCAGCAGCACTTATGTGACTAGTTCCCATAGATTCCGCTGGATCAGCAGAATAGGCATACCGCCAATGTTAAGGTCATAAAGGGGCATCATGTCTTCCAGTTGGAGATATACATTATGTTAAGTCAGTCAGAGTAAAGACATACTGAAGTAAACTTGTAATTAGTTAAGTAATAAAGATAATTTTTAAAAACGGTTTGTCCATAGTCAAACAGTTAACTCATGCAAAAAAATGTCGTTCACCTGTGAGCAACACATTTATTGCCGTGCAAGAGATTTTTATCAATTATTGGTGTTTTTCTGTTATCAATTACACTCGAAACTAAAGGGTTCTTGCATTGTTAATGGTGCTTAATTAGATTTACAAAATTTAGCTTTTTTGCTTCGTTTTCCAACGATTTTGATGGTCAGGGTTATGCCACGTAAAATAGGAGTATTCTGCTGCTAATACAATTTTCATTAAATATTTTATTAGTGTTTTTCTGTTGTCAGTTTCATTTTTTGCCTAAAAAAGTACCTAAAAGGTATGTGAATGTTATTTATTAATTTGTGGTGGTCTAGCGGATAGCGCCTTAAAAGGTTGCAAGTGGTCTAGGCCTAATAATTGAGATTTGACGCTGTTTTTTCAAATCTCACACTTTAAACAAATGCTGTAGGTAGTCCGGATCAAGACTTGCCGTTGTTTTAAATTTAAGTTTTTTGAGGCAAAATTGAGTTTGAGGGAATTTAAGCGGTCTGGATGCGGACGACATTTTATTTTTTTGATAGCATTTATGCTGCTCGCATGTGCAGATTTGTGCATTTTACAGAGCGAATTTCCACTTCGCTTTTTGTGGATTTTTGGAAATGGTAGCGCACTTATTTTCGAATGCTTGGCAAATTGTGGTTCTATTGATATTTTCTGATCAATTAAAATTTATTCGCGGTGCATATAAAAGTTATGAAGTGGATGAAGAGAATAACGATCTATTCAAATGCTGATGATAATGCTGATAAGAAAGACTGATGGTGGCAAAAACATATGTGGAAAAAATTAAGGGCTTGGTGCCCTCGTATTAAAATAAATGGTGTCATCAAAGGCTTGGAGCGCGGCTCTTCTTTAGTGCATCCTAATCCTAATTAATGCGATAATTTTTTTGGATCCGTTGAACGAAGCTGTTTAAACCGCAAACCAATTTTATTCAAATCGTTACAGAAAAGCAGATTTTATTCCCCCTAGTCGAATTTAACTGCATATATATAATATATATAAATAATCTTTATTTCCTACGAAAAAGGCTATCGACCCAATCGGTCTTTCTGCCCTTGTTTAGTATATATGTGCCTTAGCCTAGCTTATTCTAAATTTAATTCCTATTCCTAACGTTCGTATAAATTAATCAGCTATACAAAGAAAATAAAAAAAAAGTAAAAACTCTTGGCTTACAAAACAAACAGATATTAGTCCTTAGTTCAGTTGCGTTTGTAGGTGTTCTAGTAAAGTATCTGTTGGGGACCGAAAACGGGAGTGCTTTGTCGGTCTTGTGAGGCAAAGGGGATTCAGTATGGTCCAGTTGTGGGGGTTGTTTGTCCATTTTGTCTGTAAGTGTATTAGTCTTTCCGAAATT
>NW_026017110.1:46182932-46185449 GCF_020466585.1 Dendroctonus ponderosae | reverse complement strand
TTGTCCACTAAAACTACCAAAATTCCTCGCAGTTTGCGAATATCTTAGGTATTTATGTACGCTCGCACTGGTACGTCCGTATGCTACCGAGGTTAAAGCGCGAATTCTTTAACTGCAATAAACCTTTATTTTATCAATTGTTCTTTTCGTATGCATTTTTTGTCAATGGAAGAAACAGGAGACTAAGTTCCTTTCAAAGCAAAACAGGGCTTCTGAAGTTCTCGCGTCGCATTCATCGATTGATTACTTGTTCAAAAGTTCTCGAAATGTTCTATATAAACGTCCGACAAGAAACTTCGAAACAAAAGTGGGTGTAAAGAGATTGACGCAAAAATTTGAAGTTGTATCGTTTTTCGTTTATTTAAATTTTAGTTGAGTATTTTCATACTCTTTACGAAGTTAAATTTTGATACATTTTGTGTTGCTATTATCGTTTCGGCTCTTGATAAACACATGAATGAATGTGGTATTTTTGGAAAATGCACGAACTTTCAATGCAACTCTTACAAATAAATGGCGATTAAAAAAATTGCAAAACTACAAAACATGATAAGAAACATGTTTTATTACGAAGTTAAGAATACAGTGGACAATAATAATAACAATACGATATTTTGATGCGTAAATGAAGCGATTTAAATAACTTTCACGCACATTCGTATATACATATACAGGGTGGTTTGTTAGTGCGATAGAGTCCATTATTTCCGATGGTGTTGAAAAATAGTTTCATGTAAAAGTTGTTGACGCACAAAGTGCGCACATTTAAAAAATATCTTATATTATACAGAGTGTCTCAGAAAAGCGAGGCAAGATCAAAGTGTATTTTTTTAAATAGATCTACCCATTTTTCATTAGCTCATGGAATGCAGCTTGAAACGCTGCATATGCACTGTAAATTGTTTTTTTCTTACTGGCGACGTTGGCAGATTATCGCCATTTTAGTAAAAATTTTCTTAAAAACGTGGTATCTAAAAATTCATTGTAGAAGCTAAAAAAAGCAGTTAATGATACAAAAAATACGTCTTTTCAATCACCACAGATCCGTTAAGATTTCTATTGAACCAAAATATCAATATATTGTACAGGGTGTTAACAATGCGGACTTCAATCTAGAACTTTTTAACGCAATTCAAATGGAAGTACCTGTATATTAATACGTCATTTGATAGACAATTTACAGTTACAAATTTTCCTTTACACTTTAAGCTGTGAAATCAACCGTTTTCAAATTGCAATTTAATTTATTTAAAATTTTCAAAAATTTGCTCCATTTTGTAAGGGGGCTATGCAAGTCAACAAATAAGTGCCACTTTTTCGAAAATGTTACCGCACTTATTTTTGCATTCCAGATGAACTGCTGATCTATTTTAGTACGTCTAATTAAAAACAGGAAGTTCCAAAAAAGCGCTCTATCGAAAATGTTTTACTGAAGGATCATTGATTTTTTATGGGTTTTTAGATAAGTGTTAAATTTAATAATCTGGTAAAGAATCTATTAGAAATAAACGAAAATTTTATCTATACTTTAGCACATTAAATTTGCCTGAACGCAATACTTTCGCCTAAACAATATGTCAGTGAATTTTGGCACTTTAGTTCAAGGCTACCCTGTAGAAGACAAGTGCAGCTAAAAAACCCAGAAATTTCACTCAAGTAGTATAAAAATCCGATTATTCAGAAAAAGGAAGGGGGGTCAAGTGGCACATCATTTTAAAGGGCGTTCAATTCTCTGTATATTAGTTACTACTTTGTTGCTTTTTGTCCAGAGGTTTTCGAATAATCGCGTTTCAAAGTTGTAGAGACAATTAAACTTGCGTGCATTCAGATATTGGTTTTCCGGTTAGTGTTTACACAAAAACAACTGTATTTGGTCTCCTTGGAATATAAAGGATTATATAAGTAGGTTACACTGTTAAAATCGTTGAATACGGGAAGATATCGTCCGTTGAAGATAGCGAATGCTTCAAAACCGCTCAAAATAGACAGAAAATGTTGATTATTTGGGATCTGGAAAGGCCCCGTTGTCTTTTAATTAGCTTGTTGCATTCCTTGTCGGCTTCCGATGAAAATGATGTGGAATTTGAGGTATTTCGAGAGAATTGATTTTTTTCAAAAATCGATCTCTTTGTCCCCGCTTATGAAATTGCGACCAAAAATCTAAATTTTACAACCGTTTTCTTCAAGCTCTCATTGGATGGTTTCCAACCTAAGAAGCTGCCCAATACCGAATATGAATATTTTTGGGTCCGTAATAAGGAAGATATCGTCCTGCACAGGACAATAACGGAAGTTAAAATTAACATTAAAATATTTAAAAAATCCTCAACGGTCCAGAAAGTTAAAAAATTTAAAACGTTGGACCGGTCGAAATGAGTAGTACAAAGTGAGAGTCCAACACACCCATTTTGACCCAACTGAACTCTCTTAAATTAAAAATTCCGAACTTCCAATTCAGTGCAGGTATACCAAGAGACGAAAGTAAGTTCCGCCACTGCATGAAACCATTCATGCAGT
>NW_026017110.1:46159102-46182894 GCF_020466585.1 Dendroctonus ponderosae | reverse complement strand
GGGCCTTCGACTTTCCTCTCGTGCACCGAAAACTATTTGTTTTACTACTAACCTCAGTAATACATTTATTCCATTTCCCTAGTCAGAAGTCAGGTTCAGGTGCGATTCCATCCATGTTTCCACTTCAAATTCACTAAGTTTCCGCTTTTCCCACAAGTTTTTCATAGAACTTTTATCTGTTTTCTGAAGACCGAAAAACTATATACCGGCAGTTTGACAACTGAACGTCAGGCTATCAAATATTGTGACACTTAGAAAATTAATGGGTAATTCAAAATGACGGTTGAACACGAAATAAAAAACGTTCCGATTTTTTTCAGCGACAGTTTCAGCGAAAAATCCTGGATCCATAAATTAAGCCAAAAAACAATCAAAAAGTTTGAGGAAAGTGATAATTTTCAGACTAAATTGCGAGCGGTGTTGCTAAACTGCGCAAAACGTTTTAAATCAATGAAAATTGTTTCCTTGGATACCTAGCATGTAGATTCATTCAATTTGGGTCGGTTTAGATTATTTATGTCTTTCCAGGTTATAAATTTTTTATTTTAGTATGTTTTTTCAGTTTCATTGAAAAAATCACTTCAACTGTAATAACTCAAAATTAACCGAAAGGAAAACGCAAAAATACGTGGCAACACCGCATTTTATTGAATTCGCGAAAGAGGCAAATAATCCACCATCTGACTATCGACGCTCAAACTTTCACAAAAAATACAATTATTATGCATCTTAGCGACAATTTTGTCGTTTTGAGTTATAAATTGTGGATACTTCAAACTCGATTTAGCAGCAAAAGCATCGAACCACCTGATTTTCGTGCATAAATAAGTGGTTTTGGCAAAGCGAATTACAAAAGTTTGCAGTTGTTTTTCGGATTAATTTGTGGACCTTCCAGGAATTTTTTCGCTGAAACTGCTTTGTTTAAAGCGTTCTTTCAGGTAAAACAAGAAAAAACTGAAAATTTGAAGGGACTCAACACCTTTAACGGGTACTGCGGTATTATTTGGATTAAAAGAAGACGATCTAACCTAACTTTTATTAACAAAAAATGTCTGGCTCCTCTGCTATTGATGGTCAAAGTTCTTCAAAAAATTGATCTTTTTTGCAATATCGGGAGAATGGTACATAGTTTTTGCGGAAAAAAGGCTTTACGCAAGTTGTCTTCGCAAAACCCTAATACTTTGAAACGAATTTGTAAGATTTATTGA
This sequence comes from Dendroctonus ponderosae, assembly GCF_020466585.1. Lineage (NCBI taxonomy): Eukaryota > Metazoa > Arthropoda > Insecta > Coleoptera > Curculionidae > Dendroctonus > Dendroctonus ponderosae. The sequence goes on along the minus strand of NW_026017110.1, from coordinate 46,181,686 downwards.
CAATTAATTTATGCCTCGTATCACAATATTTGCATTGAATGTCTAACATTGTTAAGTAGCAAGGAAACATATATTTTTTTGCAAAAACTATGAATGCTACAAGATTTTACAAAGAGCACAAAATTGTGGATACATGATTAGTGCACCAACCTAAAATAATTTGATTTCATGCTCCAACTAAAAAGTTCTGGTAGTTTTTGTACCACGACACCCAGGAATTCACCACTTGTCCACAACGGCTGAACTCGATTGTTTCATCAAAATATGAGTATTACATAAGAACAAATTCACAGCGTTTCACCAAAATACATCGCACCATTCGCCGGATATTGTAAAAAAGATCAATTTTTTGAAGAACTTTGACCATCAACAGAAGAGGAACCAGACATTTTTTGTTAATAAAAGTTAGTTCAGATCGTCTTCTTTTGATGCAAAAATATGGCAGTACCCTTCTGACCATCTACTCATGTGCTTTGATGATCATACACCCTGTATAATAGCTTATTTCTCGACCTCGGCATATAATATACAATTTGGTGATCTTTGGTGGAAAATAGCCCGGAAAGGAATAAGGTTTTGAAAACGTTGCCAAAACAGTTAGAAACGTGGGTAGCGAAAGTTGTTAGTGTCCACACAGGATGAAGAAAATGAACATCCAATCCAGAGCCGACACTTCAAGCTAAAAATCCCAATAACATCAAAATGAACACGCCAGTTTCAGACTACTAGTTTTCATTTACAACTTTAATCATACGAATACAATAATACAATTTGTATTCAGCAACACAGAGAAACAAATGCTCTTAAGTACAGCATTACGATTCAGCAACATCTAGATGCAGAGCATGAGGCTGTTGCCTCAACCTACTACTCTTCCTTGATCTGGCCGGCCGCATCCAAGATCACCTCAAAGGAGAAGGGTTGGAAGGCGTAGCCAGCGCCCGAGTAGAACTTGGAGCAGAACTCTACCCTGCAACCGAGCCAAGTGAGGTAAAACCACTGAAACCAAGACGGGGAGTGAGCGAACGTACCAATGCAGACGAAGAGTGTGGAGGAAGGCGGACAGCCCCTCCATGAGGACAAGGATTGAGATAGTGAGGGCGCCCCAGACTGCGAAGATTATGTAGAGGGCCACACCGCCTGCCCACCCTTCCACCGTCAGCCCCTTGTTCAGGACCATGCCCCACAAAACCTCCGACAATTCTGCAATTATTTAAAAAGAAAATTAAGTGTTGCCATTCAAAGGAACTGCACAGGAAAAGTTGGTACTCACGTGCATGAGCCAGCGATAGAGCCCACAATCGCAGATACGAAGCTGTATGGGAAATCGAGCCCAAAACATATTCGATGGTGTGGATCCCCTGATGGATGTAGATCTCAGACATCGGTTCCTCATCCATTTCATCCTGTCCCTGTGCAACTGGCGTTTGCGACGTGTTATTGTGAATCGATTGCTCAGCGTCGCCGTTTTCCGTAGCTGAGTGCAGCTGGTTGTGGTTCACCTAATCATCGAAAACTGCAGTCTGGATGGGTTTGCATTACATGCCACTTACTAGATGAAGGCTTGCCGCCTTTCTGGCGCGCTGAATCATTAGGGGCTTCGCCAGCAACATCCAGGGGATGCAGACAAAGGCGCAAAACAGCAGGATCTTCTGGATGACCATCTGTCCTGGGTACATGTCCGATGTTATGCATATATCCTCAAAGGGCGTCTCCTTGTTCAGCACCATGTTGATGAAGGTGATGAGAATCGATGGCGCGCAGCGCGTCCCCAAATGAATGTACGTACCTAGAGACCACCACACTCATGTTAAATATTTGGTTCAATTTTCGCTTGCTGCTGTTGCCATCATTATTGCATTCATTTCGGTGAAAGACTTTTGACTTACAAGAACAACGTTTTAAAAAGGTTTGTAAAAAAAAGAAAAATTCTGGATTTTTTGGACTCGCCACAATAAATACACCGGAATCTAATAGTTGTCGAAGTTGTCCAGAGGCTTTCGGACACGACGCTGACTTTCACGCAAAAAAACCTTTCAAAACTGTCTGTTTTTCAAACAAGGCCGTGCCCGAAGGTTGCTGCACAATTTCGACAACTAGTAAATTTCAGTCTATTTGTTATACCGAGCCCTTCGGGCCCGCCACTGGCTGAAGAACAGTAACCGACAAATCAGACAATTTGGAAGCTTTTTTGCATTAATATCAGTGTCGTACCGGAAGGGTTCTGCACAACATATGCATAAGAATCTAATGCATCTTCGCCCAAGTAGATTTCGACATCCAGAAGGGAATATATTAAGAATGTACTTGTTGTGCCGAGCCCTTCGGGCACATTTGTCTCAATCACTCACGGTCGTTGCTGGCAAAGTACTTGAACCATTTGATGAACATCAGGATCACCATGTAGAAGAACAGGAAGCTGAGGAAAATCACCTGTGGAATAAACTCGCAGATGATGTTGAGCCGATTGTTGAAGTGCCTGAACGATAGGAAAGATTAAAGCTAGAAGAAAGAGGCCAACCGTGTGAGTTTCCTTACATGTTCTTGAAGTAGCTGATGGCCACTCCAAACAACATGTGGGTGATTCCGATGATGATCGATAGCTTCATCTTGAAGGAATTGAGGAAGATGATTTTGTTCTTGGACAGTTGCCAGACCGGATCCAACCCGAACGGGTACGGGTAACCTGCAAGACCAACAATGCGCTCTCAAGTTCCTCCGACTTCAGTTCGACTTACCAACGTAGTCGGTACTGGCAGGATCCAACATGTGCTCAGTCTGCATGTTCAACACGTAATCTTTGGTCACATTCGTAACCTTCCAACTAGACCCGAAAATATTCAGAGACTTTGCGAAAACATCGTTGTAGATCAGGCCCGTGTACATGGAAAAGAACCCCATCAGCATGATAATGTAGCGGCCGCCAAAGAAAATGTTCCAGATCTAAACGGGAAATGTTTTAAGTGAATTTGAACCCACGTTGTTGAATGAGGAAAACCATAGAAAATAGAACCACCAGCTTGGTACCTCATTGTCAGATTTCTTGGCCGCTAGCGGTTTTTCATTCATAACCATCCAGACGCCGAAGAGGGCCATCAGCGTGCCATGCCCAAAGTCACCAAACATGATGGCGAACAAGAAGGGAAAAGTGATGATGGTGTAGGGGGTCGGGTTCATTTCTCGGTAGGAGGCGATTCCGTAGGAGTCATACAGCGCCTGAAAGGCGGTGGTGAACTTGTTGGTGTGATTATAAGTGGGCGGGTCTTCGGGCGTGTCCATTCGGTTCAAGATTGGCGGCACCGAGCTGCCACTGCGCTCCTAAATAAGCCCCAAAGTTATAACCAGCCCTACTGATCGGCAGCCGTTATTACCGTTCCACGTCGCAAAGCCAGCTGAATATTTTCCAGATCCAAAACGGGCACCCAACATTCGGCAATCAAACACTTCTGGGTGACGTCCAGATTGAAGAGATTGAGCGTGTGGTAGATCGCCTTGATTTTGCGCACTTTTACAAACCAGTTCTTGATATTTTTGGCGGCCGCCACTAGAACGCGGTGCCGATGGTCTTGCGTCTGGCCCAGAACCTAAAGAGGAGCCGAATCAGATCCGGATGCGGCTTCTAGCGCCTAGTCCCCTACCGTATTCAGGTCTTCAATGCGCGTCATCACGCCCATGGCCATTTCCCTACGATCGGCCGGTGCTTCCGGGCAGGGATAGAGAGTCGCTCTGAAGCCTTCGCAGATCTTCTTCACGCGCGTCTTCAGCTGGTCGCCTTGGAAGAAAATGATGAACACTGATTTGTAGACTTGATCGCCCTGGAAAATGTCCACTAGTTAAGCAAGTGGCTTGGTAGTCCAGTCCGATCAGACTTTAACAGGCCTGTTTCGCCGCCAACAAATAAACGGGTTTGTCTCATATCATACATAAAAAGAAAATGTTAAACGTTTTTAGTAGCATCAACGGTTCAAAAGTTATGCGAAAAATGGTATATTACGGTTCCGCCACTGCTTGAAGTTGGCAGTGGCGGACCGTCGACTTTCGTCTCGCGTACTGTATACTATTTTTGTTGATTCTCGGTGGAAACTAGCCGGGAAAAGTATGAGGTTTTGTCATGTTCCACAGTTCTTCATCCATTTAGTGCCTGGAAAAATCTAATCCGACTGGATTATGGTGCCGGCCAGTTTACGTCCGCTGAGGGAAATCCGGAAATATACTCTCGAGATAAAAAAATCTCCGAATCTGAGCAAAAAGATGCATCTACTTATAACTGCGTTAAAGGGTGATTACCGTTGAGGGATCCTCCAGAGGAGTTTCAATCTCGGCCTGGCGCAGGAAGACGTTGCCTCTGCAGGCCCTCCAAAGCATGCGCTCGAACGCAGGAATCCGCTCCCGCAGAATCACTCCAGCGACGAAGCTACATTTGGAACCAGAACCTAATTAGATCAAAACAGCTCTGGTGCACATGTAGCTACAGCATAGCAGAAGTCTTTGAATTGACTTGCTCAGAACGTCTGCATTGCTTTGACTATTTCGCACTATTTTATACATCCAGCAACTGATTGAGTTACCAAAGACTATACAAAGTGGTTAGTGTTGACAATAGTCTTTTGCTTGGAGGGAGCGGAAATTTCAACAGATTCTTTGAGCCAATTATCGATTTGGAAGCCACAAGCGCCCGAACCAGCAGCTAACACTACAGCGCCACTAAGCGAAGCTGGTTTAGTCAGTTTCTAACATTTAGGACAAATTAAGGAAAATTCTTTACCATGGGTAGTATTCCTCGGGGTCGTATTGCTTCTCCGGACAACTGTTTTAAGTATAAAATGTTTATTATTTCAAGTCAACTGGCTTACACATACAGGAAAGAGGCCATTCTGTACAGGGTGTTTGGCTATGAAAGTTGTTTGGGATTTTCCCATCATGGTTTTACAAAAAAAGGAAAATGTTTGAGCAAATTTTCTCACATCAACTGGCATTTTTTGCGCCCCTGCTTTCGCAGTAAATCTCCCATAATGAAATATGATCTTTCGGATTTTATTAGAAGTCTCGCAACATTGCAAATGTCATTTGCTAGGAAGAAATGGATGGTAAATAGGCGAAAATTGCAATTGTATCGTTCGCTATCAAACCACCAAAAATAGTTTTTGGTGTTTTTTTTGTGCTTTTTTCGGCAATTTTAAGCATGCAATGATTTTTCCAAAAAAATAACGCTTTTTTGAACGCTTTTTTGAAAAATCGTTCAAGACCCCTTGACTAATTTTCAGCTAAAATCGTCTGGAAAAGTCGAAAATTATAACATAATTGACGTAGATTAGGAAACTTTCAAAATACTGCTAAATTATTATTAACAAAAATATGGTTTAGGGTGAAAATTTTTGAAAATTTTCGTAATTTTGCCAACAAATTTTCGCATTTGGCACTATTCAAGACCAATAGATATATTATTTTCGTGAACTTTGTAGTCAAGCTTTCAATTTTTAGTTAAATCCCCGTTTTGTTAATCCGTGGCTGAAAATATTTGCCCTTTTTTAGGGGGCACTCGATTTCAAATCCAATCCCCCATTCTCACTGAGCTACGTGAAGGTTTTTCAAAAAATTGTTGTATTTTATCTAAATTGCCGAAAATTCATCAGGCTTGGCAAGATTGGAAAATAAAGCGAAGTGGAATTTTATCTTCTTCAACAATGATTGAGCATTTTGAGTGCGTATGAATTCTCAAATTCTATTAAAAGTCTGGCAACACTGAAAATTACGTCAACTTCTTTAGTTAGTTCAAATTCGTCTGAAATTCGAAAATCGCACCAGAATCACCGTAGGTTAAGAAATGATTGAGAAATGAAGAAATGATGAGAAAAAACTGATTGCATGAGGAAAATTATGCGAAAAAATGGAAACAGTGGAAATGAAATTTGCTAGGCAGGAATGGAAGGTAAAACCGCAAAAAATCCAATTATATCGTTTATCGATTTTATCGTTTTTGGTGGTTTTCGCTTTTTTGTTCAAATTTCAGCATAACATTAGCATCATGGCAATGGGTGACGCTTCTAGACCTCTTGACTTGGTACTCAAAATTCGCAAAAATTTGGTTTAGTGTGGAAATTTTAGAAAATTTTCTTATTTTGACCGAAGAACTGTCGTATTTCGCATGATTTGAGATCAAATCGATCTATACATTATTTTCGTGCGCCCTGTTACCAAGTTTTCAACTTTTTTTTCATAAACCAGAATTTTTTAAAATTTTCTTTCTGTGGCCGGAGAATTGTCGGATTGTACATACGAAAACAAACGGCAAATCGCCACTTGTTTATTTATTCGATGGTTAAATTTGCTTGCGCGACTGTTTAGGGCTACAGCCGAGGGCGGCTGATAAAAAAATTGCCCGTATTGTCGTATTTTTATCTAAATTTCCGAAAATTAATCTCGCTTGGCAACATTGGAAAATAAAGCGAAGTAGAATTTTATCTTCTTCAACAACGATTGAGCATTTTCAGTGCGAATTCTCGAATTTTATTAGAAGTCTGGCAAACATTGAAAATTACGTCAACTTCTTTAGTTCAGATTCGTCTGAAATTCGAAAATTGCACCAGAATTACCGTAGATTAAGAAATTTTCAAAATAAAACCAAATTGATGCCCACAAAATCCACAGAAATTCGGAAATAATTACTGCAATAAAGTCTTCGATTTTTTCATTTACTTAGATATTTATTCTGACTTTTTCTGTATAACTGATTGCATGAAGATTATGCGAAAAAATGGTGGAAATGAAATTTGTTAGGCAGGAATGGATGGTAAAAACGCAATAATTTGGTCAAACTTCATCATCAAATTAGCATTATGGCGATGGGTGACATAAAAAAAAAATTACCCATTCGCTTTGACGCTTTAAAAAAAATCTTTCTACACCTCCTGACTTGGTACTTTAAATTTACAAAAATTTGGTTTAGTGTGGACATTTTTGAAAATTTTCTTATTTTGGCCGAAGAACTGTCGGATTTTGCATCATTCGAAATCAAATCGATCTATACATTATGTTCGTGCGCCCTGTTGCCAAGTTTTCAACTTTTCTTTAAAGGAATTTTACAATAAAAAATTTTACGTTTTCGGGTTCATCCATAAACCAGAATTTTTGAAAATTTTCTTGCTATGGCCGGAGAATTGTGGGATTGCACATAAGAAAAAAGGGAAAATCGCCACTTGTTTATTTATTCGATGGTTCAGTTTTGCGTGCGCGACTGTTTAGGGCTTCAGCCGAGGGCGGCTGATAAAAAAATTGCCCGTTTTTTAGGGGACGCTCGATTTCAAATCCAATCCCCCATTCTCGCTTAGCCACGTAAAGGTTTTTCAAAAAATTGTCGTATTTTTCTCTACTAAAATGCCGATAATTAATCATGCTTGGCAACATCGGAAAATGAAACGAAGTGGAATTTTATCTTCTTCAACAACGATTGCTCATTTTGAGTGCGTACGAATTATCGAATTTTATTAGAAGTCTGGCAACATTGAAAATTCAACTTCATTAGTTTAAATTCGTCGAAAAAAGTCGGCGAATCCTACACCATTCTAGACCAAATCGAGCTATACAATATTTGCATGAGCCCTGTTGCCAATTTTCCAACTTTTTCTTAAACAAATAATAGCACCCAAAATTGGACCCAAAAAAAAACCTTGTCATGCTTTTAATGGGAGCAGGGCCGCAAAAACGCACTGTTTTCGAACGCGCCACTTAACAACATTAATTCTATAATCCGTTAACTCCCTACAACTTTCACTTCGGAAACTTTCGCAAAAAGCCACTCATGAGGGCGGAGCTGACAAGCAAACACCCTGTACAAGAGAAAAACGATCACTGGATCGTTTCCTACATGTTGTTAGCGTGCAAGCAATTCAAAATGGTGCATGTGGAGAAAATGATCCATAGTTGTGCTAACTGAAAACGATATATACAGGGTGTTTAAAATGGATTTTCAGATGGACCTCGCGGCATCAATTGCGGTTAAGTAGACTGCCCGACTCAATGAGTCTCAATGGGACTTAGATCTGGTGATCGAAGAGGACACTTGAGCAAACTGGTCATTGCAAGGAAACAGACAGTCTACTTAACCCATGCCCGTGCTAGTCCTTGAAAAGTATCGACAAAAAAACGTTTCGAACCGAATCCAATTGAATTCGACACAGTTCAGCATGGATGTAAATGAATTATGCATTACTGAAACATGCAAATACGTCCGTTTGCTCACGATGGTTAAATGGGGGATATAGATGGAGTGTTAGAACGAAGTTAGATGACGAGCACCGAATCAATGAACGTGTGGAGGACGTAACTTATACGTACCCGAGCTGCACGGGGCCGGTTTGCCTTGCAATAGAATCCTCGCTAATGAGGGCCCTCGTCATAGATTCAGTGGGATTTGTGCCCCCCTCGTGCTGCTCAACAACACAACACATTAGCAAACCCAAGTGACACGCCCCCCATTTGCAAGCGCATTTACAAAATGCGAACAAACCAAAGACAACATTCATTCGCCCCAACTGCCCTGTATATAGGTACTATGACGCAACAAGGCACATAAGGTCAGTGAAGGAGCTTTTTATAAAGTGAGGACATTTCATAAAGCAGGAGTCTGGCTTCTCTCATTTTTTTCCCGTCACATTTTTGCACTTCTGCTGTCTTCAACTGATGGCTTTTAACGAACCAGACTATCCTAACTTTTTTGTCGGAGTCTTGCACTGCGACTGCGTGAGAAGTGTGTTGTATTAAGTGAGGATTTTTAATGAAGTAAATTTTTCTCACTCTTGGGGAGCTTTTGCACGATTTTCTGACGAAGCACTTGATCATTATTTGACAGTAACTGACGAATTCAAGATGAAAGAAGGACTGGATCGATTCAGAACATTAAAACAAAAGAGTCTTCTATAAAGTGAGGGTTTTTAAAGAGTGAGAACTTCTGTACTTTCACGCAAAACATATTCTAACGCCAAACTCGCACTTTGATGGACACTGGCTGTTCATCTTAAAGTGACTGAAACGTTCAGGACACTTAAATATAACAGTTTTGTATAAAGTGAGGGCTTTTAATTAATGAATCGGACTTTCCTCACTTTTTTGTCGGGGTCTTGCACTGTGTCTGTGTGAAAAGTGTGGTATTAGTGAGGGTTTTATTGAATAAAATTTTCCTCACTTTTGGGGAGCTTTTGCACGATTTTCTGACGAAGAACTTAATCATGATTGGACAGTAACTGATGAATTCAAGATGAAAGAAGGACTGGATCGATTCAGAACATTAAAACGGAAGAGTCTTCAATAAAGTGAGGGTTTTTAAAGAGTGAGATCTTCTGTACTTTCACGCAAAACATATTCTAACGCCAAACTCGCACTTTGATGGACACTGGCTGTTCACCTAAAAGTGACTGAAACGTTCAGGACACTTAAATATAACAGTTTTGTATAAAGTGAGGGCTTTTAATGAATCGGACTATCCTCACTTTTTGTGGGGGGTCTTTACACGATTTTGTAACCAAAAACTTGAATATTATTGGACAGTGAATGTAAGACGGAACAGATCCAGAACAGTAAAATAAAACTGTTTTCTATAAGTAAGGTTTTGAAAGCCAACCTCAAACAGCTTTGGGCACCTCAAAGTGCCTAAAGCGTTCAGAATACTAATTTTTTTTTGTATAAAGTGAGAATATTGGCAGGACGAGGCATTTTCGTCACTCAGTCCAATTTAAAATCTTAAAACATGGAAAAATTGATTATTTCCTGCTTATGAACGTGTCATTATTATCGATAAAAGGTGGATAATCCCAACCAATTTATTATCCGAATGAATCATTATCGTTGACTCATGATTTAAATGACGAGTTAATCCCGTATCCGGCTAATCTCTTGACTTCGGATAGTTGAAAAGATAAGAAACAAAAAGCCCCCGGCACGTCTGAATGTTGCCTTTCGTTTGCCCTGCCTGTATTAATCGAACTGGAAAATAGGAAACAAAAATACAGACAGAACAGCTGGCTGACTAAATCTAGTATACAACACCTAGCATGAAACGGACTACAAAAATTAAACAAAAAAAAAACACTAAACTTAGTAGAGATGCAATCAAGCTGCCAGCAGTAATCAATTGCAGTTAATCCCCAAGCAGTCAAACAGCAGAACTCAATTCATGCAACCCAAACCAGGCTGTTAATTGTGTTAATTGATCAATAATACTGCTAATTAGTAAAGAGTGGCTCAGAGAATGTTTCAATTTCTCCCAACAGTCACACCAACAACACAAACACTTTGCTTAGGGCTACGGGGTTAAGGTGGCGATGGTTAATCTCGAACTAAAAGAACTGAATATGCCCTAAAATGGGAGGAACAACTGAACTAATTGACGTGGACTTTTTTGTTTTCGTCAGTTGTTGCTCCACTTTGTCGGGACACTCAGTCGATTCGTTTTGGTTAAATCACCGATCACGACATAGAAACAGGAATCTTGCCTCAACGTCTTCCGGTAGCTGACGCAGTCAGCCGTGATGAACGCGTAGTGCTGGAAGAAGGCGAAAAATTACCAAAAAAAAAACACGCCAGTCTGATGCTACGAAACGCCAGCCTGATTAGTTACAATTACGTTTATTAAAAACTTTATTGTTAGATTTGCTTGCTTGGAGGACAATCCGAAGCTGGCCGCCGACACAAAGTGGCCGCTGTCTTTGGTAACTTGCCAGCTGCTGCTTGTATACTAGCTGATCGCAACAGAGCGCTGAGTGGTAGCTGACTGGAGCAGTTCGTTACCACTAAGCCTCAGAGTCCTTCCGGGTTTTTCCAGAGCATGAGGCAACGAAAACGACATGCGAGCAATACGGTCTAATTAATATCGGTGTTGCTTAATGAAATCAGCGGCGTTTTATGACGACGACAATGATTTCGCGTCCTACTAATTGAATCTGCTGGCATTGAACTTGCTTTATACACGGTGTCCCGGCGACAGCTAAAGCAAGTGAACACTTAACCGGTATTACTTGTTTCACACATTTTATGGACATTTTTTAAGTCATAGTTTTTTAGTTATTCGAAGTGAAATTAAATGAGAGTTTTTGCCTCGTTTTCCAGAAAAAAAGTCAAATGAAAATATCGACCCTAATTTCAGAGCCTGACGCTTAAAAATGTTACAAACCTGCCTTAAAATTTTGAAACAAATAAAACCGACTACGCGCAAACTTACTCTCCTCTCTCGTTGGGACACCCTGTACATAGCACGTAAGCAGACCGTCTGAAACTGATTTCACTTGTTCGACGGTTCTACTGGGGAAACCTGAAAGATGGCTGATGAGAGACGAAACAACCGATAGTGTTGCGACTGACTGAAACACGGTGTCCTCAAAACATTCATCTACAATGTGACACCGTATTGCTAGCGATGTCTTTTCGGGGGCGGGCCCCATTCTGGCGGTGATTGAAAGAAAAAACTAACCCTAGTTTGAGAGCTTGGCCGCCGGCCCTCAGCCCTTCTTCGCCTAGCAGAGTGACTTGTTCCTCCTCACGTGATGGATCGGCCATCTGGGCAGAGGCCTGGTGATCAGCCTGGTGACACATTGCAAGGCCCCCAGATGCGAGGGTTAAGAAACGGAAGGAACACAAACACATACCCCGGAAAACCTTGGCGAAAAAAACACAAACCCCGGGCAAACGGCGAATCAGTTAGGAATATAGACTTGGCTAGTGGTTGTCGTTGGAGGAATTTTGGCTTTGATTCCTCAACCTCATTCGTTACGCTCCTTGTTCATCGTTTAATAAAATTTCGCTATTTTTACTTTTCGGATAAGGAATCAAACGTTCCAATGACGGATGTCCCTGTCATCCAATGTCATTGTCAACGTCAATAACCGTCCGTCAAGTATTAATCACGTCAACTTGTCTTAGTATAGAGACAATGTTGTAAGTTGGGTTCAAATAATCCCCAACCTCTAAAAACTTGAGAAAGGAGGCTCCGAAATTTTCATTTAAATCGCCCAGCATTCTGATTTTTGCCAACCCTGTAAATGATGGGCCAAAAATGCACATTTACACCCCACTGAAGGCTCTGTGTTAAAAATTCCTACCCTCCAATCCAGAAAAGGCAGCCATTTGAAATTTGCTCACAGTATAGAAGACACTTGGAACTGAAAACTACTAAAGTTCCAATCAAATTGCATAACATTTTTGCCAACCCTGTAAATAATGAGCCAAAAAAACAATTGTACTCTACTGCAGGCTATAAGTTAAAAATTCGCAACTTTCCATCAAGAGTCGGATGCAGCTTGAACTTCGCTCACCCGATAGTATGGATCTGAAGCTGAAAACGCCGAAGTTTTTAATACACTGGCAAATAATCCTTACGTTTTCCAACCCTGTAAATGGTCAGGCAAAAATGAACATTGGCATTCCACTGACGGCTTTTATTTAAAAATCCTTAACTTTCAGTCCAGAAATGGCAACAACCGGAAATTTGCTGAACCGATAGAAGACAGTTGAAGTCGAAAACTCTGTAAGCTTCAATAAAATCGCACAGAATTATGATTTTTACCAACCCTGTAAATGATCAGCCAAAATTAAATATAATTCATTGCAGGTTTTTTTTGAAACATTCGTAGCTTCCAATCCAGAAACGTTAGCAATTTGAAATTTGCTCCCCCTATAAAAAACACGTAAAACTGACAATTACAGAATTTTTAATAAAATGGCACAGAATGATGATTTTTGCCAACCCTATAAATCATGAGCCAAAAACGAACATTTACACCGCCGCAGGTGCTCCTTTAAAAAATCGTAGCTTTTTACCCAGGAGCGGAAGGTACCTAAATTTTGCGCACCCCATAGAAAACACCTAAAGCTGAGAACTACGAAATTTTCAATGAAAGCGAACCAATTCTGATTTTTGCCAGCCCTGAAAATGTTGGGCCAAAAAATAACTTTCATACTGAAATTCACGCTACCTAACCTTTGAAAAATCCCACCTTTCAATCCAGAAACGGCAGCAATTTTAAATTTGCTCACCCTATAGAAGACACGTGAAGCAGAAAAATGGACAATCTTCAATAAAATCGCACAGAATATTGATTATTTCAACCGTGTAAATGATCACCCAAAAAATCAACATATAAACTCCACTGCACGCTCTTTATTGAAAATTTGTAAATTTTCACCCAGGGTCGATAGCAACTTGGAATTTGCTCACACTATAGAAGACACTTGAAACTGAAAATTGGAGAAATTGTACTGCAATCGTACAAAATCCTGATTTTTGCCAATCGTGTAAATGCAGGCTCATCAATGAACTTTCACATTTAACTGCACACTTTCATTTAAAAAAGTGTAACTTGCAAGCTAGAGCCGGTAGCTACTTGAAATTTGCACACCCTATGGACGACACTTAAAGCTGACAACCCTGAAAAATTCACTAAAATCGTTAAAAATTCAGAATTTTTCCAACCCGATGAACGAAAAATGAACATTTGTAACTTCACTGCAGCTTTTCGCTTCAAGTTCGTCCCTTTCAATCAAAAGCCGGTAGCAAATTGATTTTCGCTCACCTTATAGAAGACACTCAAAGCTCAAAACGGTGAAACTCTCATTCACATGGCACAAAATCCCGACTTCAAATTCAGAGCCAAAACTAAACAACTTCTAAACTTTTCACACACGTTTCAAAAAACCTGCAATTTTCATTAAAAAATCGCTCAATTTGTTTGATTTTCCGTCCAAACTTTTCCTGGTCAATCAAGCATTTTTAAGTCTATATTCCCACTTCCATAGCGTTAAGCTTCGCATGCGCAGCCCGGTTAATTGGACACTGAAATGCTGGATTAGTAAACAGCCCTGGTAGAAATTGACTTGTAGTACTGGGTGTCCCATTTTCCATACTTTTATAAAGAGTCCCCAAACAGCAGTAGAGGTAGTATTGAAATGGTAAAATCAAAATGTGAAAATTTTTGCTTGCTTTAGAGAAATATGTAGGAGAAAGTAAAAAATTGTCAATTCCAAAATGACCCTATTTCCTTAGTTAAAAGAGATGCAGATAGCATGATGTGCCGTGTTCAGAATAACGGGGTCAAGTTAAAAAGTGATCAAACCTTCAATTTTTTTGAAACGGAACACCCTTTATATTTTAATCTAAAAAAAACATAATTTCGATTATTTTTCAATAGCATAAAACACTTTAGAAACCGTTGGATAGGAACACATGGACCTATAAGGTGGCCATCACCATCACCGGATCTAACACCTCGAGACTTTTTTCTTTGGGAAATGTTGGAAAATAAAAATTGATAAAGTTGATTTTTTTTCATTTTCTCCTGTATTTCTTAAGCGAGCAAATCTATTCGAATTTTGATTTTAGCCACTACTACTTTTTTGACGGTCCTAACAATTGGGACACCCTGTACAAAAGGGAGGCCTTGTGATTATCCAAGGATTACGAAGAGCGCCTGACTACAAGTTAAGTAAGGAACAGTTTAGGTAAGTAATCCCGAAGATTAGCGCAGTCATTAAACCATCCGAAATGTGTCTGGAATAAGTCGCTTTGGATCGCTGATGAATTATGGGCCCGCTAATCGGATTATCCGAATGCCTGACGAGCACAGGACGGCATACTAGTAATAATAAAAAAATACTTTCATTGCATAAGGGGGCAAAGTTACGTCGACCGTTAATAGAACAGCATTTCACTGATAACGACCGTGTAATATCTCCCATTCATGATTTATTCAAGTGATGATTGTGCTGTTTGCGTGCCGGCTTAAAGTTAAGGCAACTTATCATTTGTTCAGCGTAATAGTAATGAATTATTATGAGGTCAGTAAACAATCAAGCTTTCACTTTTACGTCCTGACACCAGAGTAGAACTTAGTTGAGTTACTGAGGTTCCACCACCAAGAACAAACCCCATCAATTAGGAAATAAATGCAATGTGAAACCAGGCTGTAACAATAAAATAACGCAATTTCCACACATAACTAAGGGAGCTTCCACTCCTCTGAAATATTCATCTGGCGTCATATAAAACTGGATTAGTAAAACAGCATCAAATATAGTAAAGATGTTAACAATGGGGGGGGGGGGCAGATAAATCGACAGAAATTAAAATAAAAATTAAAAAACCAACCAAGAACATGCAAAGTAAGATGCTGTATTCAAGCACAATGTTAGATTAAAAGGGGGAGTGAAAACCAAAAAAAAAAAAAAAAAACGGAAAATTAGGTCTCCAACCAAACATTCCAGAGCAGAGCGACTTACAAAAATATGAAATGCTGCGTAAGTTGAGTTTGTTGGATTTCCTGATTTGAGTTAGAGTTGGAAATTTGATCCTAGAGTAAATAGAGAATTAGCAAAGGATTCCAACAATAAACAATATAGCACACAAAATTAAAAACTTCCTAACTGATAACATTGACGAAATACAGCATCTTACTAGAAGAGAATTGAACAAATTTGAACATTCCGGTAAGGAATAAAATCGAAATTTCGGCAACAAGTTGCGCTCGAAAGTCATGCTAGGTGATCGAAAAAAAAATTGTAGTCGTTTCCTTCGGACACTCACCTCGTCAAAGAACACTTGCGTCTTACGTAAAATCTGCTTCAGCTCGGTCAACTCCAGGAAGTTCCTCTTCAAAGCCTCTGCGTTCTGATTCACCTCTCTCAGCTCATTCTCCAGTTTCTCAAAAGTCGCCTAGAGCAAACGGAACCTCAATTCCCCAACTCTAAACGGCTCCAATGCTCCTCACCTCTAAATCGATCATTTCCCTTGGCTGGGGAGCTTCCGGATTCTCACCAGTGTCCAGCATCGGAATTTCATCTTTTTTGATCTCCTTCTCCAGGTATCTCAACTTTCTCTCCATCTCGTCGCATCTTCGCACCTCGTTCACGAACTTCCGTTGGAAGACGTTCACGTCCGGGTTTAACTGGAAAGATTAGTGGGATTAATTTCACCTCAATGTGGTGCTGGAAGTTTCATTGCAATCCAAGTTTCGGGCGATTTATCTAGCTTACTGTAGGGAATCAATTGCCTTCAAATTTTGGCTTTCAAGTTTTTAACGGTTTATTGCTGATTAACGATGAAAAAATTGCACTTAAGACGCTGAACCAAAAATTGTGCAGTTAGATTGTGATAAAACCCTATGAGGCCAAAAAGACGATCTTACAAAAAGGTTCTTTGGAATTATGCCGATATTTTGAACGGTTTTCTAGATAGAACCTCTTTATTATGGAAAGACAGCTCTCAAGACGCTCTATCAAAAACATTACATTTAATATTGATGTATTTTCGCCCGTTTAAGAGATATGCATGAAAATATTTATCAAATTTTTCCTGTGTATATTCAGAGGTTAACATTTTGTGGCAAAACCCAATGAGGCGCTCTTTGAAATTATGCGAATATTTTGACACATTTCCCAGATAGACGAAACTGTTCCAAGATTTTACATGTTTTCAACTTTTTAGAGGTTATGATTTCTGATAAAATCTAAATATTGAACAACTCTCAAGACGTTCCATCAAAAATGTTCTAATGAACAATGCTATAATTTCAACAATATCAGACAAAAATGTTCATCAAATTTTACTGGTTAACATTTGGTGGCAAAATCCATTGAGGCAAAGACACTTCGAAACGCCTTTTCGAAAATATTGCTAAACTTCGACAACAATTTTACATTTTTTCTTCTGCCCTTGAAAAGGTTAGGATTTCTGGTAAGAGATAATAAAAAATTGATTTCGAGATGCTGTAGCACAAAAATTCTAATAATTATTGCGGTATTTTCCATAGTATAAGAGATGTGCACGAAAACATTTATCAAATTTTGCTTGTATGTAGGTTAGAATTTAGTGGCTGCGAAAACCCAATGGGGCAGACACTCTATCGAAAAGTTCATGGAGAATATTCAGATGTTTTAGACTTGAGGAACTCAATGAATTTGTAGGAGTTGACGCAGTGCTGCGCAAATGCCTTGGTGCGCCAACCCGACGCACCGGCGCAGCAACTCGGTTCCGTTGCTGGGAAAATGTTGATGACCTTTTTACTTGCTTTTCATTTATTTTTTAAGGGCCGTTTATCAATAATAGTTTTAACATTTTTTCTAAATTTCAGAAATTTTCAGTTTTTTCTAAATGCTCTATTTTCTAAAGATTCTCTTAAAAATACTGACAATCTGAAGGTATTTTTCTCGAAAAATTATGAAATACATTTTATTAGAACACTCGCCTCCGTCACTTTGTAAAATTTTATTAAATCTCTTGCCAGCTTTGAATTTGGGACAAAATTCAAATAATTTTCCATCAAAAAACGAACCGAATAAGGGAAAGTTTATAATAAATTATTTGGAAAACTCGGGGCTTACATTGCTCTGAAGACTGTAGAGTTTGTTCAAAAAATGTGTTTTTTTACGAAAACTTTTTTGGGAGCCGATTTCGGGACAAAAACAAAAATAAATTTATCCGTTCCCGCAAATCATTAACATTTTCTCAAAAACCATCACAAAACTAAAAGTTTTTAATCAAAAACGCCAAAAAACATTATTTTCTTCTATTCTGACAAAAATTGGGTATTTTCAGCAAAAATGATAAAATTAATTTTGCTAGAAAATTCGCCTCATTCATCGGTTTGCAGGGCACTTTAGAAAACGCTTTTCAGCTTCCAATTTGGTACAAAACCAAATAATTTTATTCAGTTTTTTACCAAAAGCAATTAAGATTATCTTGAAAAAACGGTTCTTCTTTAAAGTTTCAGGTCATTACAGTTTTAGCAAAGTTTCTATTAAGCAATTCTTTCTAAGCAAAAAAAAAAACATATTATTTTTGCTTAAAATACTGACAGTCTTCACGTATTTTCTGTGAAAATTATAAAATACATTTTATTGGAACACTCGGCTCCTGAACAGCATTGTAAACTTTTTTAGCTTAGAATTTTGGACAAAACCCTAATAATTTTTTCCGGATTTTTCCCAAAAAATATTGTATATAATAGACTTTTGTCGCTGTGAATAATTTGGTTTATTTAAATTCTGGTTTCTTCACTTTTAGGTCAATTATTCTAAGCAAAACTATCTCTAAACAGAACAACGCGTTTTTTCTTAACGTTTTACTGTAAAATACTGACAAACTGAGAGTCTTTTATACAGAAAAGTTAAAAGATGGATTTTACAAGAAAAGTCGTCGTCTTTACAGTTTGGTCTTCTTTACCATCTTTTTTGAATACCCGTTTTACCTTTGAATTTGGGACAAAATCGAAACAAAGTTATCTTGTTTTTTCTTTTCGACAAAATTAGGTTTTTTCAAAAACCGGCCAGAGAAAGCAAAAGCATATAATCAATATTTGGAAAACGCGTCAGCCTCATAGCTCTGAAATTTTTTTAAGTTTCTTCAAAATCTGGTGATTTTTTCGTTTTGGACCAAGTTTCAAGCAATTGTATGCGCAAAAGCAATATGTTGATGGCCTTTTTTTGTTAGACGTTAAAATTCCGTCATCGGCCATAAGTCATAACTCATTAACCAATGAGTTAAAACTCTCGCAACTCCACACAGTGTTACTGGTGGAGTGACTGGATTTCGACGGGCCCTTAAAATTGTCAATTTGCCTTCGAACTTTTTAGAGGTTAGGTAGTGGGGATACCACTTAACACAGAAAAACAGTTTTTGAGACGGGCTATCGAAAAGCTCTTAAGAACTGATCGAAAATTTTCACAGCTTTTTGAGCTATCAATTGCTTAAACTTGGCCCTTGAATTTTAACATTTTTTGCTCCCAATTTTTTAGAGGTTAGGATTTTTTTGCTAGGATCTGAAAAATTCGGATCTGATTTTTGAAACTTTCGGGCCTAAGACAGCGTTGTCGATTGCCACTGCTCATTCAAGTGCCACTCAATAAACCATACGAGTCTAACCAGCAAAAATGTGTCAAAATAGCCGGTTCTATTTGATTGTTTTAAATAGTGGCAGTGTATTTTGCAACTGGGTTTAGTGTTTGTGCTTAGTGACTGTATAGAACAGTGACTCATTTTATCTAAAGCACCCCAAAAACCTTTGACCGATGTCCGCCCACTTCCAGTTCTGATATTTCCAATCAGGTCTGACTCACTCTGTATATGCGATATAAATAAATAAGGCTTGGCATTGATGCTAATTGTCTGGAGAAATCGTATGCATACTGGTAGTACACGGTAGTCCTAACCGATGTCTAATTTAAGGTCGCCTACTTACGTCCCGGAATTGGACAAGTCCCAGCTCCCCCAGCTCAGACACACAAGCATAAGCAGCCTCGCTTTGCAAAAACAGCTGGCACAGGGTCATTTCCGCGCTCCGGAATAGGGACCCCATTTTGGCAACCCGTTTGCACGACTCGCTCTTGGTCTAGAATTAACAATGGGGCACAATCAGAAGCAGCGCAGCACTAAACAGCCCGACATACAAGACCGTCTACGTTCGACAGAAATGAAAACGGCGAATGCATAGATCGATTGGATGGCGGATCGAGGATTTCATGGGGACGGGACATGCGCAATTTTTCCCTGTGACCGCGGTTCTTTAAATTCACCCGGCTTCAGCTAAGCGGGATTAATTGATTGACTAGACAAGTGTCCTGGAAATGTACACAGAAGACAGCTGTCCGGGACAGGACGGGAGCCAAACGTGGAATACCTTACTGGTTTATTTGTTCCGAGCCTGGTGCGGCCCTCTAGTAGCGCTTTGAGGCCACTAGGCAAAGAGCCCTGTTTTCTATTGAATGAGCACCAACAGAACCGCAGATCTGGTCCCGTTGTTTGTGCTATATTTTGGCGTGGTCACGTGACCAACGCTGACGTCACACGACTAGGCGCTAGAAACAGAACCTCCCTTTGCTTATTCCATAGTTTAATAATGGTTTAATACGTTACCTGGATATGCATTAGCGCTGAGAAAATTGTTAAAATATTTGATCTAAAATGGAGAAAACCGGAAATTTTGATAAAATTTGAAAATTTTGTATGAGAGTGATGAGTTTTCCAAATAGTGGATTATCTGCTTTTGCTTTCTCTGATCTTTGAAAAAATCGGAATTTAAATGAACCATATTATTCAGAGCGACAAAAGTGACGAGATTTCCGAATAATTGATTATAAACTTTCATTTGTTCTGTTTGGGGAAATATTTTTGGAAAAGACTTAGAAATAATTATTATCGTTTTGTCCATAATTCGAAGCTGCAAAACATTTTCAGGCGAAGACGACGCGTTAATAATTTTTCACAGAAAATACAGTTGTTCAGTGCGCTAAGTGAAGGGAAGACGTTTTTTAAAATTGCTCTTGTTTAGATCGCCTCAATTTAAATCTAATTGACAGTTTCGTGAAGCCGAAATTTCTCTCTTTCCTTCGGTGCATATGGGTTTATGGGGGAAGTGTTTGTTGCGAAGCAAATCGCTTTTGAATGTTCAGCAATTCTGGCATTTATCCGCCAAAACAACAAGGTTAGATTTCCATCGATGTTCAGTTGTTCAGTGCGCTAAGTGAAGGGAAGATGTTTTTGAAAATTGCTCCTGTTTAGATCGCCTCAATTTAAATGTAATTGACAGTTTCGTGAAGCCGAAATTTCTCTATTTCTTTCGGTGCATCGGGTTTATGGGGGAAGTGTTTGTTGCGAAGCAAATCGCTTTTGAATGTTCTGCAATTCTCACGTTTATCCGCCAAAACAGCAAGGGGAGATCCATCGATGTTCAGTTGTTCAGTGCGCTAAGTGAAGGGAAGATGTTTTTGAAAATTGCTCCTGATTAGAACGCCTCAATTGAAATGTAATTGACGGTTTCGTGAAGCCGAAATTTCTCACTTTCTTTCGGAGCATCGGGTTTATGGGGGAAAGTGTTTGTTGCGAAGCAAATCGCTTTTGAATGTTCTGCTATTCTCACGTTTATCCGCCAAAACAGCAAGGGGAGATCCATCGATGTTCAGTTGTTCAGTGCGCTAAGTGAAGGGAAGATGTTTTTGAAAATTGCTCCTGTTTAGAACGCCTCAATTTAAATGTAATTGACGGTTTCGTGAAGCCGAAATTTCTCACTTTCTTTCGGAGCATCGGGTTTGTTGCGAAGCAAATCGCTTTTGAATGTTCTGCTATTCTCACGTTTATCCGCCAAAACAGCAAGGGGAGATCCATCGATGTTCAGTTGTTCAGTGCGCTAAGTGAAGGGAAGATGTTTTTGAAAATTGCTCCTGTTTAGAACGCCTCAATTTAAATGTAATTGACGGTTTCGTGAAGCCGAAATTTCTCACTTTCTTTCGGAGCATCGGGTTTATGGGGTAAAGTGTTTGTTGCGAAGCAAATCGCTTTTGAATGTTCTGCAATTCTCACGTTTATCCGCCAAAACAGCAAGGGTAGATCCATCGATGTTCAGTTGTTCAGTGCGCTAAGTGAAGGGAAGATGTTTTTGAAAATTGCTCCTGTTTAGAACGCCTCAATTTAAATGTAATTGACGGTTTCGTGAAGCCGAAATTTCTCTCTTTCTTTCGGTGCATCGGGTTTATGGGGGAAGTGTTTGTTGCGAAGCAAATCGCGTTTGAATGTTCAGCAAGTCTGACATTTATCCGGTTATATTTATTTATCAAGGTTAGTTCTCTGCTGGATAGTTTAGAGTGTTGACAGTGCAGCTAATCAATTCCAAAGTAACCACAACCACAGTAACCACAGATGTGGTTTGCCTGGGGCAGTCCACCATTTCTTGACCCCGAAGGCCTAAAAGCCCGACATTCATCAGTCTCACTGATTGAAGCCAAGCACTTTTCTTGAAATGAATTTTTGAGCGATTCATGAACTGATGCAATTTGAACCTGTTAAAATCTAGTCGTTTAAAGCCGTTTGCCCACAAACGCTCCAAGTTAGTGTGATTTGAAAAAAACCGTATTCAATCGAACAGACGTTTATTACGAAATTTTCGGTCTAGTCAAGGGATCACATGCGTGCAGTCAATCCATCGGGAACAATTCTTGTTCAAGGCTGACTAAAATCCGATGGGCCTCAATCTTAACTTGAGCCTTGAAATAGTTGCGTTCGAACCAAATCACATCGAAAGATCATGCTTTCATTTGCAGTTATTTTCATAAATGTAGGAAGGGAACGCCCAGAAGTTGGGCGTTTTGTTCGTTGGCCAATTATGGATATGAAACTTCAGTCCTACCTCCAACAGGAACACCTTCTTAATGCTTCTTCAATAGTTGCCGCCCGTAGTTCATTGTGGGTATTTGGCCGTTGAGTGTCGATTGGCTTACTATTTTGCTGATTTTTAGCGTTTCAATATTTCAGAAAATTCACGACTATATTAGAGATTGGGAAAAATAGTGAGCAAATCGACTCTCAGAGGACTCAAAGTGCAAAGATTAAATCATTACTCATTTAATAGAGGTACTCTATTAAATGAGTAATTTATATTTATATATATTTAAGTTATGTTCCATTTAAGAAGACTTTACCCAAAATACCAAGCTTCAAAAATGAAAGTTTTCGGGAAAATCGAGCAAAAGACCAGTCGGAAAAATCTTGTCAAAATCAAGCTACAAAAAAGAAGCATTCATAAATTTTGACTGGTTTTATGTGAGTCCAGGAGC
>NW_026017110.1:46119767-46158993 GCF_020466585.1 Dendroctonus ponderosae | reverse complement strand
GGGGGGCCCAAGTAGCAGAAATTCAGACTTTTGTTGTGTATGAAATTAGAAAAATTAGCGTTAGTCGCTGCAAACCCTGCACAAGGAGGGGTCATGACCCCTTGAATCACCCCCCCCCCTGAATCCGCCCTTGTGTGAGTCTGCCATTTAGCCAGCTTTTACCCAAAAAATCACTCTCAAAATTCCATAAAAATCGACTGATCGATAGCTAGTAGTTAATTCAGTATAAAAACGTCTAATGCGCCTTATTACCGCGGTTTGTGTATATTATTTGGCTATTTTGTCTACGCCGATCATCCAAACAAGACAACGTAAAACTTGTCTTTGAAATTATTGGCGTGCGAACACGCACTTTCTACAAAAAATAGTCGACAATAAACAAATTGAAATCGCACTGCAGTGAGTCACCCAAAGGGCTTGTTCTGTAAATTTTCGATATCGCATGAGTTTTTTCACAAAGATCCTCATTTTATTACAGGCAATGGACGAAATTGGTCGCCAGTTCTTTGTATCGGGTGAATTGCGTTCTATAGATGGAAAATCTAGAATAATTCTAGCCCTTAGGGAAACCGGATTAGTTTTTTTATTCGGAGTGGATTTTCATTGCGTGTAGTGTGAATTTTTTGAGGATATAGGAGGACGGAGATAATGGGGGATGTTGCGCCAGCTTGCAGAAAGCTGGTAAAAATAATTCTATAAAGCTTTTAGCTTGAACTGAGTTTACTATTCGGAAAAGCAACTGAAGTTGAAGCATTTTTTCATTTTTATTCTTTGCATTTCTGATTTCCTATAACAATGGCTTTGAATAGATTTCCTGCTGTACTAATCACATTTTGTCTTTTTTTCCAGGTGGCACGACGCAGCTTTCGGTAAGTTTGGCATTACTTTGCCCCTGGTTGCCATGCAAATGTAGAAGTTTTAGTTCCACATTGTTGAATTGTATTTTATAATATTGTTGCATTTAATATTTATTCGGCGAGGAACAACCAGGGATTTTGTGGGTTCTGGATCGGGATTTAACACATTACCTAGGTGTTTTTCTGTGGCAAACTGTTTTGAAGCGTGTAGTGAACTACACCCTAATTTAAACCATTCTTGTAAGGAATGTTCAGATTTGCAAATTTTAACATTTTCGCTCACTTTTTTCACATTAAACGGTCCGAGATTCCACAACAAACTGTTTCAATATGCAAGGGTGTTCTGCTGTGAACACTCCTTTAATTATGTTCGAAGTAAAGATTTTTCGATTAGTATTAATTCTGCCGTGAATTGGACTTTTTGCAGTCTTGAAAAGTAATAATAGTCCAGAATCCAGACTAAAGAGCCTAAAGGTAGGTGGAATTGTTTTATCTTGTGATGCGCCTTACGAGGCTGCAAGTGATCCTGGCCTTTCATTTCGATTTCGAAATTTTTGCAAATTCCACATTGTAAACCAACCATTTATTTATGCAAAAGATTCGTGCCAGGGCACTTCGGCGGTCAGGATCCGGACGCAATTTTGTTTTGCAGAAGTAGATGGCAACCAGGGTGGTAGTTTTTCATTGATATCATTTATGCTGCTCGCATGTGCAGATTTGAGGATTTTACATAGCGAATTTCCACTTCGCTTTATGCGGATTTGTGGAAATGGTGGCGCGCTTATTTTCGAATATTTCGCAAATTGTGGTTCTATTGATATTTCTGGCAAATTAAAAAATTATTCGCGGAGCATACAAAAGTTATGAAGTGTATGAGAGAGAATAATGATCTCTTCAAATGCGGTTGCGAAAGACTGACGGTGGCAAAAACATATGTGGAAACCATTAAGGGCTTGATGCGCTCATCACCGTTGAACGAAGCTGTTTAAACTGCAAACCAATTTTATTCAAATCGTTACAGAAAAGCAGATTTTATTCCCACTAGTCGAATTTAACTGCAATAAACCTTTACATAATCAATTTCTCCTTTCGTATGCATTTTTTTTCAATGGAAGAAGCAGGAAACCAAGTTTTCATCTTGCCTCGCTTTTCTGAGACACTCTGTATCATATAAGATATTTTTAAAATGTGCGCACTTTGTGCGTCAACAACTTTTATATGAAACTATTTTTCGAAAGTTCAACACCATCGGAAATAATGGACTCTATCGCACTACAAAATCACCCTGTATATGAACGTCCGACAATAAACTTCGAAACAAAAGTGGGTGTAAAGAGATTGACGCAAACATTTGAAGATGTATCTTTTTTCGTTTATTTAAATTTTAGTTGAGTATTTTCATACTCTTTACGAAGTTAAATTTTAATGCATTTTGTGTTACTATTATCGTTTCGGCCCTTGATAAACACATGCATAAATGTGGCATTTTTGGAAAATGCACGAACTTTCAAGGCAACTCTTTCAAATATGGGGAGATTAAAAAAATTCCAAAACTCCAAAACATGATAAGAAAAATGTTTTATTACGAAGTTAAGAATACAGTGGACAATAACAATACGAATTACGTTATATTGTAATACTACAATAGATTGATGCGTAAATGAAGCGATTTAAATAACTTTCACGCACATTCGTATATAAAAAATATATTGAAGTAACTAAACCTAATGTATATGATTATATATATTCACAGATATTCGCTTAATTCCAAAAGTTTTTCTTTGAAAGCAAATATAGTATTTTTAAGAATTAAATGAAAGAAACAAAATGAGCATTGGGTGATAACTGACTAGTCGAACGAGCCCCCTAATTAGATTTAACGGGATCAGACATTCTGACAAATGATGTAATAAGTAATTTCAAGGCACAGCGTTTATGTACGAGAAAGTGGGAAGTTTAGCAAACGCTAGAAACGGCTAATCTTGATAAAACAGGTCATCCATCGCTCATTTAAACTCAAAAATGGACCATTCGTTGCTAAACTTCCTACTTGTAATTCTAAAGATTCAATTTACTGGGAGTCGTCAAAATAGTCAATTGTTAGTTTTTTAAATTTATACACACCTTTGAGATCACCTTTTGTTGTTTTGCGACAAAAACATCCCCTTGAATGAGACAAATGGTGATGGGGCTGTACACAAGTCGGAGAAAATTTGTTCTGTTGCCATTACGTATTTACTATCAACGGGGACATTTACTGTCGAAGTCTTGAAATAAACTTAACACACATTTGAACACAACCATAGAATATTCTACGCTTAACTACGAATTTATCGTTTGAGAAAACGGACTGGACCAATCGTCTGAATCCATTTTCGTAAACGTTAAATAGTCGGGTCTTTTATATTTAGCTAAAAATGTCTACAAATATATTTAAAAAATATTATAGCAATATTATACTCGGTAGATTAAAACAGTTCAACAGATCATGAACTATACAGGGTGCTCATTTTATATGGTGATAAAATACCAATATCGTTAGATTTATAAAGATAGGCCACATCTCAGAAGATACTTTAAATAAATTGATTTTGGATGTCCCAGATTTAAATCGGATAATGATTTTGCTTTATCCCAATGTTAGTTACTTAAGTAACTTAAAAAGCTATGCTATGTATAAACCTGGAACACTCTGTTTGAAGATAGTATCTGATTCTTTAACTAAAACTACGTAATTAGAATTTCTCCGTTAAACCTTACTCCTAAATGCGCACAGTGAACCAATAGAACCTACATATCCAATATCGACAGTCGTTTTTTCTTGGGTGCTGTAGAAACTCATTTCAATGAGGAAAACACAAAAACACTAGATTTTTCCATATTCGATTCAATAAACACAATCCCAAGTGCATTTTTTTAGGCCAATTGGCCAACCGTTGCCATTCTTTTGGTCCACTTATACTTAAAAAACGAGAAATTTTAAAATACGGAAATCGCACGATCCGTAAACCAAATAACCATTGTCCCAATATGCCACAGAAGCCGTCCAAATAAAATGTATATTTATTTACTTGAATCAATCGCTCTGATATGTTTGTTGTCGCATAAAATAAAATAAAAAGAAGTGAAATACCATCTTCAAACCTATTTCAGTGGCCTTATGCTCGTTTGAGTGCAATCCAAATAAAATTGAACTACTTATTTCCTACGCATACTTCTCATGGACACAATTACATTTAAATATCTATCTAAAGTTCCATTACGAGTTGAAACATCGCCATACCCGCTTTGTTATGTAATTAGTGAGGTCGAGACTTACCTAACTTACTAGCGGTTAAAGAGAGTACGTACGCAAATAAGCACTATTGAAATCTTATGGCAAATATTGCTTTTTTGAAGATACCGCTCGATTCATTTAAATCAACTGTCGGAGAATCCGTTCTTACCATCTCTATTTGATCGAAAGGCATTGTTTCTCAAACCTGTTCCGCTTGGTCCTTCCAGTCGTACGAGCCTCGAGGGAAGTCTTGGGTCAATTTCGGGTTGTTCTTCGCCACTGTTTGGCTTCCTTCCAGCTCCCAGTCTAACAGTTTCATTGGATAGGTTCGGTAATCTGTAAATGCCTAAATTATCCGTAGATAAAGGGACCTGCACCGGGTGCAGTCTAGAAGCAATCAGTGACTGAGGTAAATCCTGTAGAATTTGATGAGAATTGGTTGCATTAACTACAGCGCCAGCTTCTTCAGTTAAAACGTGAGGAGGTAAAATGTATCCGCCTTCGTGTCTAATTGCCAAAGGATGCCCCTGCGGAGCCAACAGGCATGGAAGATTGTATCCACCAGTTGAATGATCGATGTCCGGCAAAAATCTGCTCGGCATATTTAAGGCCGGCAAAGATATCCGCACTGCTGGGGGAGGCGGACAATTCTCAAAAGTGACCGGAACCATAACGGTAGGCGTCGGCTCGTTACTTTCAACCACATGTTGAAACACATTTGGACTGCTCGTTACTGAGATCATTTGGCCACTGTCTGGCAGCATTGAGTGCAAATTGTTGTCTCCGAGAGAATGTTCAAGATCTGAATACGCAGTCAGAACAACTGGACGAAGAGTGGGCGTTGAGGGCATGTTAGAATCTAGATTTTCGGAGTCGGTAAGAGACAGCCGGCGAAACGTACAACTAGTTTGCGACACGATATCAGGCCTTTGTCATTTAGAGTTCGCTTGAAGTGCTTGGTTGATTTGTTGCCAGAGATCCTTTTTGCATGATTTTGATCTGAAACAACGATATAAGTTTAGTCGATTAAATTTAAACGCGATAAACCAGACAATAGGGACTACTAATTAGGCCTGGGTAACACTGTGTTGAGTTGCGCTTTTGAGTTCTTGCCGCTCTCTGAGTTAATGAGTTTTAACTCATTGGTTAATGAGTTATAACTTATAGCCGATGACGGAGTTTTAACATCTAATAAACAAGCCATCAACATATTGCTTTTGTGGATACGATTGCTTGAGACTATTTGGTCTAAAACGGGAAAATCCGGAAATTTTGAAGAAAATTAAGAAAATTTTAGAGCAATGTGGGTGATGAGTTTTCCAAATATTAATTAAATGCTTTTGCTTTCTCTGGTCGTTGTTTGAGAAAACCTAAATTTTACCGAAAAAAACACAAGATAACTTTGTTTCGATTTTGTCCCAAATTCAAAGGTAAAATGGGTATTCAAAAAAGGCGATAAAGACGACGAAACTGTAAAGACGACGACTTTTCTAGTAAAAAAACGCGTTGTTCTGTTTAGAGAAAGTTTTGTTTAGAAATATTGACCTAAAAGT
Source organism: Dendroctonus ponderosae (assembly GCF_020466585.1). Classification (NCBI taxonomy): domain Eukaryota; kingdom Metazoa; phylum Arthropoda; class Insecta; order Coleoptera; family Curculionidae; genus Dendroctonus; species Dendroctonus ponderosae. The sequence continues at coordinate 46,153,306 of NW_026017110.1, read as the reverse complement.
GAAAAAACCGCAATTTGAATAAACCAAATTATTCACAGCGACAAAACTGACCAAGAGTTTTCCGAATAATTGATTATAAACTTTCACTTGTTCTGTTCGGGGAAATATTTTTGGAAAAAAAATTTCAAAAGCTGTTTAGGAGCCGAGTGTTCCAATAAAATGTATTTTATAACTTTCACAGAAAATATTTGATGATTGTCAGTATTTTAAGTAAAACTGAAAATAATACGTTTTTGCCTAGAAAGAATTGCTTAATAGAAACTTTGCTAAAACTGGAATGACCTGAAATTTAAAAGAAACTTGAAAAATCTTTAGAGGGATGAGGGTGGCAAATTTTCCAAATATTTTTTTACTCTGGCGGTTTTTTCAAGATAATCTTAATTACTTTCGGTAAAAAACTGAATAAAATTATTTGGTTTTTGTGCCAAATTCGAAGCTGAAAATGGTTTTCTAAAGTTCCCTGCAAACTGCTGAATGAGGCGAATTTTCTAGCAAAATTAATTTTGCCATTTTTGGCTGAAAAGAAGCCCATTAGTATTGTCAGAAAACAAGAAAATCATCAGAAAATAACGTTTTTTGCGTTTTCGATTAAAAACGTTTAGTTTTGTGTTCGGTTTTGGAGAAAACCTTAACGGTTTTCGGGAAAAACCCGGAGAGATTTATTTTCGTTTTTGTCCCGAATTCGACGTTGAAAAAAGTGTTTGTCCTACAAAGCTATAGATTTATCTTCTATTTTTTTGCGTAAAAGACCTCCAGATCGTCAGTATTTTTAAGTTAAACTCTACAAAATAGAGCGTTTTTGAGTGAAAAGGGAAGCAAAAAAAAATGGTTTTCGCTTATTCAGTTAGTTTTTTGATGGAAAATGATGAATTGATTTTAGTCCAAAATTCGAAGCTGGAAAGGGATTTCAAAACTTTTTACAAAGCGACGAAGGAGGCAAGTGTTCTAATAAAATTTATTTCATAATTTTTTGCGAAAAATATCTTAGGATTGTCAGTATTTTTAAGTGAATCTTTAGATAATTGAACATTTTGAAAAAAGAGTAATTTTGCTAAAACTGGAAAATTCTGAAATTTTGAAGAAATGTTAAAAATATTATTGATAAATGGCCCTTAAAATAAACATAAAAATAAGTGAAAAAGTTATCAACATTTTTCTAGCAACGAAACTGAGTTACTGCGCCGGTGCGTCGGGTTGGCGCACCAAGCCTTTTGCGCTGCACTGCGCCAACTCCTAAAAATGTATTGAGTTACCCAGGCCTACTACTAATCGAACACTTTGCTGCCCATATGAAACTTAACTCGATAGCTAGCAAGATTTGGCTGTTTTCTGAAGATTTTACAGTGTTTTGATTTTTTCCCTGGTAGATGAGGAGCTCGTTAATTTGATTTGATACGAGATTCTAAGCATTCAATTGGTTACGGGAGATTCTAAGCATTCAATTGGTTACGGAACCGCATTAGTAATTTTTTGATGCGTTTGTCTGTAAAAAGTCAAACGATTTCGGATAACAATGTCGAGCAGGTAGAAAGTTTACCTTCGCTAGGAAACTCTAAATCGGTCAATGTAATTTTGTGATGCGTTTTGTGTGTCTAGATAATAGACACACAAAATCGCGGTTATCTATGTTTCACCTTCCTTGGGGAGACTCTAAATCGTCGTGATCTGGTCGAATAAGTTGGATTATTATACAAATTATTGTTTTAGTTGGGACAAGTAGAAGCAAAAGTTGGAGTACAGTTTGGTTTTTTAAACATTTGCAGTTTTAAAGCCGAAGTACACAGAGCTATAGATTGGAGTTTAGTCAAAAGTCCGACAATTTTTCCTCTAAATTGCAACTTCTGAAAGAGTTTTTTCTTGTCAATAGTGCGAAAATTCACTCGCTAATCGTTCGCATGACAACGTGAGGCGATGATCTTAAAGTGGCGGTTTTGTTTTATTGGAGGGGCATTAATTAAGGAAAAAAGGTCTTCCTCACGGGAAGCCAAAAACCCCTTTTGCTTCGAGCTTTAATTTTGATACCTGTCAGCAGTGGCGTTAACCGCCGGCAGTCTCAACTAGATGACCACGACTGTCTGCATTTGGCAGGCAATGTTCGTTTGTGGTCACGTACTGTCAGGGACAAAATACTCATAGAATAGAAAAGTCGCTTATACAGCAATTTTGAGAGCTTTTTTCTGAATGGTCCCAAAATCAACGCTTTCGCTCAATTCGTCTCATTATAAGAATTTTTGGAAACAACGGCTGCAGTCGAAGCATAAGTCGACTAACAGTTCTTTTTCCATAGTTTCCAATTTGAGCGAAATTCGCGCAATTTTTGCCTTCAAATGCAACTTCACAAGGAGTTAAAACACAGTTTTTCTGAATTTTGAGTTTTTTTTTCTGAATGGTCCTGAAATCAACGCTTTCGCTCAATTCGTATCTTTATAAGAAATTTTTGAAACAGCGGTTGCAGTGGAAGCATAAGTCGACTAACAGCTCTTTTTCCATAGGTTTCAATTTGAGCAAAATTTGCGCAATTTTTGGCTTCAAACGCAACTTCACAAGGAGTTTTTTCGTCTGAATCGTCCCGAAATCAACGCTTTAGCTCAATTTGTCTCCTTATAAGAAATTTTTGAAACAACGGTTGCAGTCAAAGCATAAGTCGAATCACACAGCTCTTTATCTATAGCTTCCAATTCGGGCAAAATTCGCACAATTTTTTTTTTTAAATGCAACTTCTCAAGAAGTTAGAACACAGTTTTCCTTCACAATAATACTAAAATCCTAAACTCGCTAGCTCAGTTCATTACCATGTAATTCGTTTTTGAAACAATACTTGCAGTCCTCATCAGTCCAAACAGACCAACGTTTTCCATAGTTTAAAGTTCCGTCAAAAGTCGTACAATTTTTCAACTAAAATGTAACTTTTCAAGGAGTTACACCGCAGATTTTCCATCTCAATGGTGTGAAAATCAACGCTCTAGCTCTACTCTTTCCCTTATGATGAAGTATTACAATTTAGGCAAAACATTTACAATTTTGATTCCAATCACACAGCTTTTCATCCATAGTTATTAACATAAAGAACATAAACTTACCTCCTTATCGAAGTTAACCATTCCTTAAACTGTACGTTCCCTTCCGGAGTGATGTGGAAGGCCGCTCTTGCCGCAAGAACAATGCTGATGAAATCTTCATAGTCTGTAGTTGTTAAGTGGTATAGCTTTTGGTGCATGCACTGGAACAGAAAATTATTGTCATGGAATAACTTTCAAAATACGTTTCAGTGTATAAAATGACACAAAAATTACTGGTCGCAATGTGGGCAGCTGCTCAAGATGCTTTTTTGATATTATGATCGTGAAAAACCAGCCCATGTAAAGGAATTCTGCTTTACTACAAAATACTCCCACTGTCCTTCTTATACTTGCATTTAAAATTTCGCTTTAAAAATCCGGGATAATGAGAAACTGATTGATTGGTGAATTTTACCTGTATATACATTTGTTGACACTTGCTAACCAACGGCAATAAGGCAGTGCGTAAATGTTGCATCACTAATCCCGGATTATTCCGAGACAAATGTTGAGCGGCCTCGATGGCAACATCATGCAGCACAAAAGGACTTACAATCGAATTCAATGCACACACACAGAAGTGGTGAAGATGATGAGTGCCTGAAATTAACAAGTAATAAGCGATAACACAAAGAACTGTTTGAAACAAACAAAAAATCTACACATACTCAAATTCTTGGATATTCGAAGCAACCATTTTACATCTTCTCCATATGGAGGATTCCGGGCATATTTGGCTTGCGGCCTATCATCGTGAACTCGGCGTGCCAAAGTGTCCAAAGCCAACATACCCACTCTATATGCATTCAGCAAATAGCGCAGCTGCGTTTGATTCAGCTGCGGAGGTCGATGTGGTCGGACAAACGGTTGGGCTGCTATTCCTTTAATAACAAATAAATTACAAAAAATAAGATTGTGGTTCAAAATTCGGTTGCTTAATATTCACTGCCTATTCTCCAAGCTGAAGTTAAACAAAAGCCCTTCAATCACGAGGTTTATAGATTCGATGTTGTTCAGGGTTCAGCATTATTCAAATATTGAATGCTACTCGGAGTTCGCATGGCAAATAATCCCGGAATACGGTATGGCTTTAGACTAAACTATTCTGATGTTGGTTTATATTATTTCTTTTAATGAATCCGCACCTAAAATGTGCGAAGCATTCTTCTAGGGTTTTTGCGCATGTAATTTCGAATACTTTGCTCTAGTTTTAATCATTCTAGAACCTTTCACTACAAACAATTACAACTCATTGTGCCATATCTTCAAAAATTTGTAACTCCCAAACCAACAAATTTAGCTAAATGAAACTTTCGCACTCCTTAGAAGACACTTCACTCTACACGCTGCAGGAGTTAGAGAAACAAATTCAACCGTCATCCTGATTTTTCCCCCATAGTCTATGTAGGTTTCATCCGTTTTGTGTCAACTGCTTCAAAAAGTTCCTAACTGCAGAGTTCGAATCAAAATGAACGTTGGGACCGTTTAGAAGACACTCTACTCGCAACAGTTCAGGAGTTTAAAAAATCAGTAGTTTAGTCCTGATTTTTCACCACAAATCAATCTGTTGAAACCAGGAATATTTCCTAAACGGACGGAAATAAAAGTCTGTAAATGCTCTTAAACCTGCCAAATCGTACCCATATAAAGCGTTAGAAGCTTCGAGTTCACCAAGCATTTTTCTTTGGCCTAGGAAACAGAAATATTTGTTTCGTGAATCAATTTTTTGAAGACAAGCATATTTCCTAAACAGAACGAAATGAAAGTCTGCGAATGCTTTTAAACCTCTGAAATCGTGTAAATATTATATAAAAGAACAATTTTAAGTGCGGATTTTTTAATAAAAAATCTTTATACAGGGTGATTCACAACCTTATGAACACAGAGCGGGGCATGTGGAGAACCTCAAAACAAATCGAGTTTCCATTTAGGTTTTTTTCTCAGGCCCATGGTTAACAAGATACAGGGTGTTAAAGTTCCAAAAAATGTTTGGTATTTTCTTTTTAACTCCTACAGTTTATGAGATATTTTGCTCAAATTTTTAACGTAAGCTAATATTTTGAACCTTTACCCGTAGGTAGGCCGACTGGTTGTGAAAATCTACAGGGTGTTCTTTTTTCTAGAGGCGTACCCCCGTTTACGGCCCCGAACTTTTTTGTTTTGCGCCACTTGACTGACTAACTTTAAAATTTAATTTTTTCACTTTAATTTAATTTACAATAATTAAGTTTTACCGGCTGTAAGCTAATCCAAATAAAAATACACAAAAATGTAACGAATATTTCAACTTATTATGAAATTAATTTTTTTCACAAAAAAATGTGAACAAAAGGACGCAAAAAAAATTAAAAGAACATTAATGAAAAATCATCCAGGATCCCTACGTGGACTTATATTTATGCAAATAATTCTAAAACTAAGACAGATACGAAAAAAAATGCAAGAGTTCAGAAAATTCTTAAACTGAACAGCAAATGCACAAATGTGTTCGGTCGAAGGCAGTGGCGCACCAGGAAAAAGTTTTGGGGGGGTAAAAGGGGGTATGCCTCTAGAAAAAATAACACCCTGTATATTTTCACAACCAGTCGCCTTACCTACGGGTAAAGGGTCTAAACATAAGCCGACGTTGCAACTTGAGCAAAATATCTCATAAACTGTAGGAGTTAAACAGAAAATACCAACATTTTTTTTAAACTTTAACATCCTGTTTCCCGTTAACCATGCACCTGAGAAAAAAAAACTTAAATGGAAACTCGACTTGTTTTGAGGTCCTCTATACGTCCCTGCTCTGTGTCCATAAGGTTGTGAATCACCCTGTATACAGAGTGATTTATAATTGAGATACGACAGTCAAGTTGTCAATGGCGTTGATGTTTTGAAATAGAAAAGCTCCAGTTTTTGCATAATTTATCGCCTAAAAACGCCACAGGCAGAATCGCAAAGCGCAAATAAAATACCTTGAAGATCGGGGCAAGAAGTCGAAACAAGACACTCAGTTTTCCTCAAATATCGCCCAAAATTAGCATTAAAAAGTGTCTCTCTCTCTAAATGCATGCTTTCAAAGATTTCGTGTTGCTTATTTTAACAGAATTATTGGTGATATTCGAAGTGAATTCCAACTTTGAGCTTCGAACGAAACGATGTCGCTCTTTGCAAGTGGTAAAAAATCGCAAAAATTCTCTATATAATTTGCATAACTGCATAGTCAATTTGCTGATGGGAACCACCGTTACTTGTTGGACTTTTCATAAAACTTAGCTGTGAACACATGCACAAAATATGTGATTAAAAATACCTGGTATCGGCTGCGGATACATATGTGGTGGAAGAGGTCTGGCAGCCTGAGAAGCCGCAGGTCCAAAATATTGTAAATGTGGGACGGTGGTGGGCGCAGCAGCACCCGTAGGTGGTGGACTGGAATAAACAGCGGCCTGCGGTTGCTGAAGTTGATTGGAAACCGTAGGCGTCACAAATTGTGAGGGCGGATGACTGTGAGCCACATATTGAGACGTCGATTGCAGCGTGTACGGCGACGTTACTGGTGGCGTGTTGGCAAAAGGAGACTGCAATAAATAGTCGATCAGATAAACCATGTTAAATAAGCGCTAAGCTAACAATCCAACCTGTTGACTCGTTGGAGGTGGCGGTAGAGCTGCATATCCGGGCGGTCCCAACGGTGGCGGAAAAGGTGGTATTGTCTGTGTGCCTGGTGGAGGTGGAGGATATGGGAACTGGTACTGAACATGTACATGTTGTGCTGTTGGCCCCATCGGTTGTAGAGGACCTAGAAAATATCGAGTATAAATACTGAGCGGAAAGAATAAACCGAGTTTAATCAATAATGAAGCTTCATAGTGTCCGTCAAAAAAAAAACACGCCTTTTACAGAGTTATTATATTACACTCCAAAATTATGAAGACTCATGAAAGCAACAATTTTTAGCGCCTGCTGATGAGCGGAAATGCACTTAATTGATCAAATATTGCCTTGAGGCTTCGATTTTTTGGAGGGTTCCAAACAAACCCTTAAAATCGTGCGGTTTTAGAACGGCGTGACAAAACATACACGCATTGCGTGCTTGTCTCACCTTACGCTTCCAGTCAACAAGTGAAAACTGGAAAGGGACAGAACCTGATAATATTTCTTCACTTACAAGTTAAGACCAATTAATCTCAGAATATTTTAAAGTGTTGCAATTGTAATGTATTTTAGTGTGTGATATAACAAGCTATTGACAAACTGTTATTGTTTTTTAGATTAATGAGAACATTTAAAATTTTTTTTTTTACTACCTGTTATTTTAGTAAAACTGATGATGGTGGAAAACACCGAAACGTTTTTTTAAATTGATAAATGAACAATAAATGTCTGAAGAACCCAGGATTTGATTTTAATTTCACTTACAATGTTTGATACACATTCTCATCTTACAAAAAGCGCATTAAATGAAAATTCGAAAATTTCGGCTTGTAAATTTGTTCTCGTCCATGTCCTGATCGTTCAGAAGCTTTTTCCTTTACAATTCCTTTCTCAAGCGCGTCATCGAATTAGATAAGATCGAGGATATTTATCTTTCAATAAGGAAACGAACAGGGAAAATTCCATAAAAAGCTGTTGAGTGGAATTCGAACTTACTGTTCTAGATTCTTTTTTCGTTTCGATTAAGTGTAAATTTCGGTTATACGGAATTAGTTCAATGTTGACGCGTTTGTTTTACAATCAAGCCTAAGCTTCCATTGTACAACCGGCTGTGCACCGGACAAATTTCCAGAATTATATGAATTTATTGGTGGCCGTTACACAGTTTTGCGTGTCGTAAAGTCTATTTTCGTGAGACTAAATATAAAACATTTACTAACCGCCAAAAGCTCCTGCAGTCGCCCCTGGATGAGCTGGTACAAAGTTGTAGTGACTCACATACATTCCGACCGGAGGTGCTCCATGCTAAAATATATAAAAACATTATATTTAACTGGATTATTATAAGCAAACACGGCAAAACATTTAAATTACAGTTTACGTAAACTGCTCGCCAAACATTGCCCAAATTTTCGCATTCTTTGACCATTTTTTTATGGCTTCAACTCCGAACGAGTGTCTGTTGATTTGGCGATTTAATCACGTTTTCTTTATTAAAATGAATACTTTTAGACAAATCGCCTGAACGACTAAAAAAATGTAATATCTGACGACTGTACATATTTAAGATTTTTGAACATGCAGAAAGTTGATAAAGAATACGTTTTTCCGCAAAATTAATAATGAAAAGTTTCCCATATGTTGTCAACTTAAGTATACACACTGTGAACATTGCTTTGATAACTTGCTTCAAAAAGTAAATGCAATTAAAGTTAATTAGACATTATTTATTGGTTTCCAAAGAAAAATAGTTTCAGCCAATTGAATTATTCGAACTTTGATACTTTGTAAAAAACACACCTTAGCAAGTAATGAAATAAGAAAAACAGGTGACGATAGAAGAACATTGCTATCTCCAACAGTTGCTGCGATGTTCATTTTCAATTAATTTTAGCAAATTGTCGAACGCAAAATGAAAAAAAAGGCACATTTACTTACTTAGTTGCTTGCTTATTTTTGTCCGTGTGGACACTAAAAAACTATTTCATACCAATGGGACACCCTGTACACCCCAATAGCATAAATGTTGCAGGCTAAAAAACCTTATTGAGGATTCTATCCATCTTGCGCCTTTTCGCGAATTTTCAAACATATTTCTTACGTCTACTTAACAAAATGGAAAATGATCTCTGAACTTACCGGATAAAGGGGAGGAGCAGTTGTAACTACAACAGGCGTAGCAGTAACAGGGACATCCGGTCCTACAGGTTGCTCTAAACCAGAAAACACATTAACATGCAAATGGGGTAAAAGCGGAAGGCGTCTTACCAATCAAAGCTACCAATTGTGTATGGGGATCAATAAGGCAATCGGTCATCGGCACTTCAATGTCGATAAGCTGTTCACCGCCCGGAGTATACCGCACATATAGCTCAAACCAATATTTCGCAACCTTAAACATAACAATTGCAATTAACAAAAAATAGAATGGCCGTCTTGAATAATCCTCATTACCTGAAACAAAACTTCCGGATATACACCGCCCCCCTTTGCAGCAGTCTCGACCGTTAGACAAGCGTGCTCCAGCATATCGTCGCTCTGCTCTTTGCATTGAAGAATAGCTCTTTGAATCTCGTTCGGATTTAGAGCATGGGAATGAGGCAGCACCGATAGAGCTAAATTTGCTGCCGCATTTACCTACAAACAAATCTCTAATTAAACGACCACATTCTCAAACCCGTTTGTAAGCCCACCATGTTAGTATCGCACCCTCTAGACGCTCTGTCCGCAATACTTGCAGCTTCTGGCGGCGTTAAATGACCCTCCCATGTATCAATCAAGAAACAGATTGCAGCAGCTCCAATTTCCATTGCTTGACCTGAACACAAAATACTTTATTCTATCTAAAATTTCAATCCCCGCACGGATTCTTACCTGTAATCCATGACACATGCGAGCTGTATGTTCGACTAAGCCAATTGGGGCTCACGCAATTATGCAGACCTAATGCGTATAACCCCATTTGGAAAGCGCACATATGAAGCCCCCTGTGGGGTCCGTGATGAGTTTGAGTTGTCGATGGCTGTGTAAACAACGACGTGCTGCTGCTTCCGCCTGAACAAAATCATTTTTTTCGCATTTTATTCATATTGGTTTGCGTTTTTCCTGTTCAATAGCGCGTTCAATCTAATAAAAACGCACCTGCTTTGTTGAGAACCGTTTTGGCTAATTCAAACATAAAATGAGCCCCAGCTTCAGAAGGTTGATTGGGTATGGACGGATACGCTCTTTTCTTATACCTGCAAAGTAATGCGATGCAGAAAACATTGGGAAAGTATCAATCCTCATTACCGTCCATCCTTGGTTCTTGAGTTGACACCTTGACCGAGGGCATTTATGGAAGTTCCGACTGATAAAGCGCCCATTCCCTGCTCGACCTCAGCACTGGTAGAACTGTGCGGTCTACTTCCGGTGTCTGATACATAAAAAAACATTGGAATATTTTTTTTGGGAGGGGGGGGGTTGGTGATTTAAACGTAGAACTCACTGCATTCTGTAGCAATACCTTCCGCGCCCGGAATAAATGGACTAGTCGGCATTGCAGAACTCTCGCCTTCTCGTTCCTTCATGTGATGAATGGGTGGATTGTTGGTGTAATATGGGCTGATCAGTGGTGTTTTAATTAATTGATGCACTTCTTTGTCCAGCAATTTTTCCATGATTCTAAAACATTTCATTTATATACGCGTCAGATCCATAGGCAAATAGTTTCCTGAGGAAGGCGCTTATTTTAACCATGTTCGGCTAAAAAAAGCCCTATGGTTGATAACACAAAAATGCTTCCTGTGAAGTTTTCGAATGAATTAATTACATCATTTGGGGCATCAGCGTGTAAGATAATAATAAAATCGCACAAGCACTCACCTGCAAATTTTGTAACTATCATCCTTGTAGAACGTTAGAAGAGCAATCGCTAATTCTCCCCTTTGCCGTCTGGTGCCTTCACACAATAGCGGATGGTCGGCTTCGGACACATTTGCCTTTAAACCCAGGGCAACAACCGCAGCTTCGTATGCCAGTGATTCGTCAGTTGGCAGTCTTAAAACAATCTTTGATCTGTCCCTGCCTATAAATGCCACAAAACGTTTAAAATGAAAATAAAATGGTTAATGTTCTGTATACTGTATACATACCGACTATAGATGGAATAACCAAAGCATCGAAAATGAAACTAGCTAACATGATTGGAAGCATGGCCTCCCCTCTGGACTTTATGGTGCCATCTGAAAACATATCTTTTACAATACACGTATTTTATTAAGTGTTTATACGTGCCATAAGTACCTTTGATTTCCTGAGCTCGAGTTCGAAGAATCTGCAATTCCCTGGGGCCTAGAGGCAGTTTTTTCAACAGATTCACCAGATCCGTTTCCTGATTAGCCAATTTCACCTCAAGGGGCTTGGTGCTGGCTGGTGGTCGCGCCATCTCTAAACCAAACATTCCCACCCTGAAGGCCAAATGGAAGTGTTCGGGATTCTCAGACAGGACGGAACACAGAAAAGCCCCTTTCGATAAAGTGCCGGAAGCCAATACGCTCAACTGGTGCGTGGCCGGGTTCAGTTGCGGTTTTTTACCCTTCTTTTTCGGAACTTGAGGAACTTCTATCATTAAATCGGGGGGATTTGCCAACAGTTCCTCAGCCAGCTTAACACCTGGAAAACGAACAAAGCGCATTAAAACCCCCCAGACGATTAGCTGGAAATTATCCACCTAAGATACAGGCTTCTCGGTTATGGCCATGAGCATGCAAACCCTCCGCCCGAGCAAATAAAACGTCCCACGGATCATTGCACTTTCGAATTTCCGAAAACACATCGAATCTGCTGTCTGAGTTATCCAAACTTTGACTTATAGCCAGTTGGTTATCGGGTCGGTCCAAAGATGCATTTTCCTGCAACAACCAGCAATTAGGGACTTAATAGAAGACCCCGTTTCAAAAGACACCATATTACTTCTTTGGCGTTATAAAAATACACAACGTATTCATCTCCGGAATTGGGCGACTCTGACGAACTGCCCGATTCTTCTTTCGATGGTACTCTAGACTCTTCTTCGGTATCAGTCGATTGCGGAATTTGATAGGTTGGCCTTGAAAAAAGCAAAAAACCGTCAGAATACAATTTTTGATAAGACCGTCTAGAAAGGTTGCTTGCATAATATGGTGCGTGCAAACCTAACGAGCCGAGACAAAGACGATCGATTTCCTATAGGAATTTTGCCAATCAGGCTCGGCTCGATAGGTCTGGACGCTTAAAGAGACTGTTTGTTGCTTCAAACTTATTTCATAATTAGTTATACACACCAGGTCTTGCTAACTGCCCCTGAAGTGCTAGGATTCAAATCAATATGTTTATCTATCATGCTGTCAGTAGGATTATCCAAACTTGCTATCTGTCTAGTTACAGGAGTGTTACTATCTCGACTACTTCCACTACTACTGGAGGAATCACTACCACCACCTCCTTGTGAATCGATGTCATTAAAGCTTCGAACTCTAAGAACGTTGATGTCATCATCCACCTGCACAAGTAATGAAATTCCGAATCAGCAACATTATCATCAACTGTTGCAATATCATCACACGACTAACGGTTCCAACTGTTATCAATCACACGAAATATTACCTCACAAAATCCCTCACTGCTTACACTAGACCGGTTACCGTCCCTTTCGTTCAACTGGCTGATGTGAGCATGGGGAGCATACTCGACAGGATGAAGCGACATAACGTTCATAAATCCATATCGATGATTATGGAAAGAGTGATAATGATGTCGATGATGAGCGTGATGGTGCGAATGCTGAATCTGTCCACAATTTAACGCCGCGTTTGAAGAATTAACCTGTGCAACCTACAGATGAAAATTCAGTTAATTAACTCTAAAAAAAACTAGTGCGATTAATCCCACCTGGCTTTCGCCCCTGGTGCTTTCAGGACCGTGTCTAAAACACGTAAACGGACAATGGTACATGGGATTTATGTCTGAAGTGTACGTAATCCCAGGCATTGGATAATCATCCCAGTCTAAATAGCAGGCGTCAATTGCGGGCTTAAATCCGGTGAAAATTTCCAAATCGGCCTTTAGCGATGAATTCTTGTAGTAGTTAGACGCTGAAGAGTTGGTTGTATTTCGGCACTTTGAAACCTTCTCTAAAGTTTTCTGGTGCCACGATGAAAACTGAAGCAAAAACACTTTCGTCAAATAATTAATCGCCGCCGAGATTTTAATGCAGCAAATCCTATGCGGTGTTTGTGTGCAATTCATTAAAAAAATGTTGTCTCTTTAGATAATTTCTAAATTTTTCGAGTAGTTTACTCATGAAACACAAATATATATGTATACTTGCACATAAAGGCGCCCCTACATATATTTGTGTTGACACTATGAGCATTGGGTTTATCACCGGAAGGGAAACCCTATTTTCTTGGATCTACGTTTCCGCTATAAACAAGCCTTCATCAGGGCTCTACAAGGGAGACAGGCTAAAGTCAGCATAAAATTAAATTTTTATGTTTATCACAAACATCATTTATTAAGCTTATGTTTGATATCACTGTATCTTTTCTAGAGAACTGGCTCTGCTGACGGCTTAATTATAGCCGAAACGTAAGCCCATGGAAAACTTTTTTTCGCAATCGAACGTCAACCTATCCATCCAACACATATCCTGAATAATAGAGTGAATGTAAAATATAGAATTTATTAATATTTCGGCAATATTTTATAGGCTCAAACCTGCGTGTTCTGTGATAAAAAAGTAATTATAAATAAAAAATAAATATGTGTTTTCTGGCCCACGCAAAACGATTTGAGACGTTATAGATGTTTTATTCACAGCTCGTCATTTGCATTTTAGAAAATAACCATGTTTTTATTAGATTCACGAAACGAAACCATGCTTTCCGGCCAACCAAACACGCTAGCTGATTTTAAGCTTCAAAAAACGGCAAGGGCACATAATTTAAAAAATATCTTTAAAGTTTTCATTTGATTTGTGTGAAATGCATTTTTACAAATTGCGCCACTGATTACTCTTCAAGTTTTCATTTGATTTGGAAACTTAAATATCTGCTAGGTTCTTTTGTCTGAAGTCTGAATTAAAAGTGTATTTAAAAAACAAATTACTATCTGCTCGTGGGAGAAAAATGGCTGTTTACCTGGCTGTGAAACATGTCGCGCTCAGACGGCGCTAATTCCGGGTTCAAAGCAGCAAGTCGCCATAAAACAACAATTTCATCGCACAACGACGAGCCTGCATGCTGGGACGCGTGTGTGTTACTATTGATGTTGTTGTGTTTGCCGCCTCCTGGGCCCCCATGACTCGTACTGCCACTTAATAGGGCAACTTTTGTATTAAACCACCTGAAAATACCACTGTAACACGACGTTTAGAGGTAGTTTAGGATTTCCGTACCAAATAAGGACTTGTTCGCACGCCAAACATTCCTCGGTAATAATTTCAAGAAGAGGAACCGCGTTCCTATCGTTTCGTTTAAACATTTCTCTGACAATGCTTAGCAAATTCCACATGCCCTCTGGTTCCCTTCCTCTTAGGGGTCTTAACAGTGATGTCCATTCTGCGGCCGCCGGTGGAGCAACGTTGCTCAGATAGTTCACATCGCTGGAATTACAAAACCCATAAAATGCCTACTTGTAAATCGTTCCGAGTGGTCATACCTAAAAACCATCGGTGCTGGCACGCAAAACTTAATCAAAATCTTTTTAATGTTGTCATGTAAAGTTTTTTCATCCAAATACCAAGAGGTTTGGTCCATAGCAGACGCGCCGGCCGTTGGATCGGGCGCTCCACATACCGAATTTATGGCGGATGGCTGAGATCCGAGTAGTTCATCCAACAGCCTAAAATTCGTTGAAAATCAGCAACTTTCTTTCAATTTGCTAAATTATCACCAGTTACCTCTGAGCTGTTGGCAAAATCTGTTGCGGCAATTCACTGATGAGATATTGCGCGAACTTCTGCAGTTGTTCTCTATGTAATCGGGATAAAGACTCGGAAACTGGAGCCCGCAGAGTAACTAAATGGGGCTAATAAAAAAAACAGTAAAAAAATGTTTGGAAATACTATTTACAACATACCCAGTGGATTCTAGTCAGACACACAGCAACGATGTGAGAACACCAATAAGCTTGTGACTGGCAGGTGCAGTTACAGGAGGAAATTCGCCGGCGGTCAAAGGTGACCGCGACATTAAAAGTTGGAGTAGACGAGTTGTTGTATCGCACTTGCTGCACACTGGCAGATAAGTGGAAACCTTTCAAAAACAACGAATTTACTTTACAACTACTCGCAATTTGCAAATGTGCGATTCATACCTATTTGCAAAGGTTCTTTTACAAGATGGTTTCTATGCAAGTATTCCCCCCTGGAAAACTCATCTGCAGATCCGTTTGCCAAGCATGAATAAAGCCTACAACAAACATGTCAGGAACAGAGTAAATAACCACAAGAAAACAAAGAGCTACCTGATATCTTCTTCGTTATCAGGAAAACTCCAGTAGGCAATTCTGAGCTGCAGTTGCTCAGGCACTGGAGGATACACATGTTCTACCAGCTCGAAAGGTATATGGGATGCAACACATTTTGCGGCAAGTTCCGTTAATGATGGCACTAGAGGTGTGCCTTAGGCGGAAAAGTGTTTTTTAGCATGTGAAAAGCGTGTTTTGGCAGTACAAGCTAAGTTACCATCTGCGTTATTTCGTCCACCGCCATAAAATCCGTTCTGGCCATTTGTCGGCTTTTTCCATCCTCTCCAGTTATTGCAAACACTTTCAGGTTCGGAGCTCCAACTGCACATTGAATCCTCTTCGAACCGATCAGAATCATCAAAACTGTACCTAACAACCAACAAACAACATCTACATCGGGTGTGGGACAACACAAAATTGTCATCGATTTCATTTACTTCCTAAGAACCGATTGAAATTCAATAATGAAAATGGAGAAGAATTTTTGTAAATGCCTGAATATTTTTGCGGCCATCGGGTAGAGAACGATCTTTGTTTCTAAGCATGCATGCATGCATGCATGATCAGCACGAGGAACTCAGATTCCTCAGTATTCCACATACTTTGATGGTGCAAAAATAAACTTAAACGAATAATATATACATTAAGTAATAGTAAAATTTCCGAACAAGAGTTAATAAAGAGGTACTGAAGTATATTGCATATAATGACCGAACGGGTTTTGCGGTTGTTGTTAAGTGTGCGGCTTGATCCATTTATTCGCCTGTGAAATTAGGACTAAAACCGGGTAGGGATGTTGATGATCGTTACTTTCTGAGACTTCCAAACTTCTGCTCAATGTCTTGCTTAACACCACGCAAAATTTATATTTGGGAAAATTGGGACTCCATAATTTTTGGGATCTGCCTATTCAAGTCAATCACTGGTTAATTTTGTGATGCAAATCTTGCAAAATTTTCAATTCTCTATCCAACGATGCTAAAACGAATTCTGTGGCTCAAATGGGGCTTGAGAAACTTTCGGTTTTGCAACTCAAAAAAACAAGCAAATCCAAAACTTTTTGAAACCAAGACTTTTTTGAGAAAACTGCCAACAATTCCTTATCAATGGTACACTTTCTAAAAAGGCGGTTTAGTTCTATCTGGATGGTGTAAAAATGAGGGTTTTTGCTCATTTTGCTTCCGAGAAATGAGCAAAAACTAGACGGAAAACATAAAATTTTGGTATAATCTTGCACCTAAGTGTCTGATATTCAAATTTCGCGTTCTGGGTCAAAACTACTCGAATTTCCTCGTCATGTTGTTATGACTGAATCGAATTTTCTATCCAACGATGCCAAAACGAATTCTGTGGCTGAAATTATTCTTGAGAAACTTCGAAAAAAGCAGCGTCATGTTTGTGTCGATTTTTTAAGTCAAAAAAACCTCGTAAATCTAAAACTTTGAAATCAAGACTGTAGTCGGTTTTGTGGTTATTATTATTGGTGCCACAAAAGTGACATTATTGGTGACACAAACGTATCGAATTGAAATTGGAATTTATTTTTTAAATAAATAAAGAACGGAAATTCTGATAAACATTTGTAAAGCGCAACGATATGAATGAGAACGGATTAACGGCTAGTCAGTGCTGGATAGAGCCTTAAAATGTCCACTTTTATTATACAGGGTGTCCCGTAAGCACATGATCAAAAGGGTACTGCGATATTTTTCGGATCAAAAGAAGACGATCTGATCTAACTTTTATTAACAAAGAATGTCTCGCTCCTCTGCTATTGATGGTCAAAGTTCTTCAAAAAATTTACCTTTGTTGAAATATCGGGATAATTTTTTTTTAACTTTATTTGTTGCAATCAACAATCTGCTAATGTTACAGAACATTAAGAAGATTTTTTTTACAATAGTCACATTCACTAGTCGACCCAGCAGCTGTTCTGTGTTGCACTCGTAGATGTTAATGTTAATGGATTGTATTTAAAGGAATCTTTCCGGTAGATCGATCGGTAAGGCTTCCTTGAGTCGTCGTATTGGCATGTTATCTAATAGGTGAGCAGCAAGTGGGTTTGGATGTCTTCCAATTCTGGTGTGGTATCTTGTTGATTTTTGGCTTATCTCATGGCGGATGGTAGAGACTTTCAGATCGTTGTGGATGGTGTTTATTATTTATTTATTACTTACATTATTATTTACATACCATGGTGCGTTGACTATTTGTCTTAACGTTTTGGACTGATATCTCTGCAGTATTTCGATATTACTGGTGCTAGCTGTTCCCCATAGCTCTATACCATAGCTCCATATTGGTTTTAGTACCGTTTTGTATAATAAGATCTTGTTTTCATGACTAAGCTTAGACCTTCTACCTATCAACCAATGCATCTTCCTTGTTTTTATTTCCAATTCTTTTCTTTTCTTCTGGATGTGCATTTTCCAGGTGAGTCTTCTATCCAGGTGCATCCCCAGATATCTTGCATGATTGGCAGTTGAGATAGGGGTGTTGTTGATTTTTATAGGAGGACATGATCCTCTTCTTAAAGCGTATAGCACCTGCGTGCACTTTTCCTCGTTGATATTAATTTTCCATTTGGCCATCCATTTCTCAACTTCGTCAACATGTCCTTGGAGTGTCTCAGCTACAGATCCCTGCGGAACTCCCGAGCTTATGCTAAAGAAGTTTGAGTAATTCTCATTTACTTTTACTTGAGCAATTCTGTTATAGAGATAAGATTGGACTAATAGATAAAACTGCGGAAACCATTTTTTTGTTTTGTACAAGAGGCCTTTGTGCCAGACCTTGTCAAAAGCTTGTCTAATATCCAGATATACAGCTGGACAGTATGCTTTTTCCTCAAAGCTTCCTCTTATTTTGTTAATGACTCTATGGATTTGATCCATTGTCGTGTGACCGCATCTGAATCCAAATTGGTGATCCGGAATTAGTTTTAGGAAATTTTCACGTTCTTGTAGTCGTGCTAGAAGGACTTTTTCAAAAACTTTTGAGAGCAGTGGGAGTAGGCTTATTGGTCTGTACGATTCAGGTTTAGTGTTGTCTTTTCCTGGTTTTAGTACCATTAATATGTTGGATACTTTCCATTGGTTTGATATGTAGGTTGTTCTAAAAATAGAATTGAATATTTGATTAATGTAGGTTATTGCTTTCCTATTTAAGTTTTTCAGAATTTCTGCCGTGATTAAGTCATGGCCTGGTGCTTTCTTGTTTTTTAGCGACATGATTATGTTTTTTACTTCCCCTGGGCTTGACAGTTTTAAAGTTTTATCCATTGGTAGTGGGGACTGCAAGAATGTGTTAATTGGTCCTCCCACTCATCATTTGTATCATTTTGTTCAGATTCATAGATTTTTGCGAGGTGGCAGGCAAGTAATTCAGCTTTTTCTCTATCACTTCTCGCCCATCCTTGTGTAGTTTTAATCGGAGGGATTTGAATTTGCGGTCTGTTAAATTTTTTGGTAACTTTCCATAGGGAGTAGGTGTGATTTGGTCCCGGTGAAAGGTTGGTGAGAAAATCTTGGAATTCTTTATTTTTGAATTCTTTGAGTGTGCGCTTTAATTGCCTTGAGATTGCGTTAAGGTTTGCTTTATCTTGGGTCTTCTGTTGTTTTGCCATTCTTTCCTCTTTCTTCTTTTTTCTCGAATTAGTTTCATGATTCTGCTTGGATATAAATACTGATTATTGGTGTTCAGGTTTGGAGTAGCCTTAGTTGCTGCCTCTTGTATATGTCTGTTTAGTACCTACTTCGATTGCAGATTCAATATCTTCTTGGTCTTTAAGCTTCATATTGAGGCTAATTTTGTGTTCCAGATGTCGTCTAAATGATTCCCAGTTTGTTTTTGAGTATCATAACCGAGGTGGATTTTGTTTAAATAGCAGCCTACTGCTAATGAATAATTCTATTGCAGAATGGTCCGACGACAATTCGTAATTAGGTTTTGTGTGGCAGTAGGCACTATTCAGTCCTGAGCTTACAAAAAAATCTAGAAGTCAGGGATTTTATTCAGATCAGTTGGCCAGTAGGTAGGATGTCCAGTAGATATTGTTGCGAGGTTACAATTTATTATGTAGGTGTTAAGCACTCTTCCTCTGGTTGTGGTTAGTCTTGAGCCCCAAGCCGATTTGCATTATAATCTCCTCCGGCAATAAACTTTTTTCCCGGTGTTTTGAAGAAATTATGTAACCCTTCATGACTGAGCGAGTGTTTAGGAGGACCATATTTAGCTGAGATAGCAATTTTACCCATCGTTGTTTCAGTCTTAACAGTAGTGGCTTGTAGATAGTATCGTTGATATTTTTCCATTTCATTATGATTGATGTTTTTAATTATCACTGCTGTTCCTCCATGGGCTTTTCCGTCTGGATGCTGAGTGTCATAAACTGTGTAACCTTTGATTTTAAAATAGGACTTTGTTGTAAAGTGGGTTTCTGATATAAGCAAGATGTCTATATTATTTGTTTTTAGGAATAGCTCAATTTCTTGGCGATGTTGCCCCAGTCCATTGGCATTCCATGACTATATGCATATGCATTGTATTATGGTCCTTTGCAGAATTTATTTATGAGTGTCGTAATTAGATTGAGCAGTGTTGAAAGCTGTTCAGCTTGTTTAGTCAATATATTTTCAAGTCTGGCAAAAGCTTGTGATTCATAATTTGAATTTGGTAAGTGGTTTTCATTTGTGGCATTTTCTGAAGTATTTCCTTGTAGTACTTGCGAGTAGGATGTTCGAGTCCTCGGGTTTCTTGGTGCTGGATTGTTGATTATTTCAATGTCTGTCTGAGATAGGTTATTTCCTGCGGTGTTGCTTGTTGGGCTTCTTATTTGAGTTGGTTGATTTTCCATATTTCCATTTTGGTTCCTGCATTTCCGTATTTCTGTGTATACTGTGCAACCCTTGTAATGGGCCGGGTGATGGCCACTGCATAATACGCATGTGGCTGGAAG
Organism: Dendroctonus ponderosae; assembly: GCF_020466585.1. NCBI lineage: Eukaryota > Metazoa > Arthropoda > Insecta > Coleoptera > Curculionidae > Dendroctonus > Dendroctonus ponderosae. The sequence continues at coordinate 46,133,161 of NW_026017110.1, read as the reverse complement.
TTCCCTGCTTTTGGAGCAGTTGGTGGTATCGTGATCTCCTGAGCATTTGACACATCTGTGTGACCATATCGCTGGCATCGAGTGCATTGTATTATTTGATTAGTTTTCCTTGGTGGCTCTATAGTAACGGAGGCTCCTACTAGATTTGTTATTTTGTAGATCTCTTGATTGTTTCCCCTCGGTTCCAAGTCTACAAAGAATAGAGGCATTCCTTTCTTTGTCGTTTTGTTTATTGCATTAATTAAATTTCTGACAATATGTCCGTGTTGCTCAATGTTATTTTTTAGCTCTTTAATAGATGTTGTGGGATGTAAATTCCTGATAACTATACGATACTTCTTCTTCTTGCTTTAATTGGTATGTATGAAAAGAGGATTTAGTATAATTTAGGTAGTGAATTATTTTCCTATAAGTATCGATTGACAATGAGTTTAGTTTAATTTGGTTATTGCTTATGGTTTTGTAGGTCAAGTCTTAGAGATTTAACGCTCCTAAATCGTTGAGAAAGACATTTATGTTCGTTATGTCCGGGATAAAGATAGGTGGTGGTTTGTGCTTTTGTGGTGTTTCTTCATCTGGTTGGGTTGACAGTGGCTGGAAGCGATTTGCTTGTTCGATTGTAAATGAGGAATTTCTTCTGTCTTCTGTTGGACTATCGGATTGTCTAAGGCGTTTTTTAAGCTGTACTATTTGCCATTCATTTGCACTGTTTTAGCTTCGAGTGATAATTTTTGGAGGGATTTTTTTGAGGTATGGGTCTGTTTCAATACCTCTTCCTTCCTAGGGGGAATTATCTAACGTCTCTTCGTTACTCATGATTTTCTTTAAACCAACGGTATTATCTACCGTGGTTTTGTCGTTTTGATTTTACTCAATTTTTCAAATTTTAACTTGTTACAGTTTACAAACAATTAATGTTTGGTAAAAAAAAATATGATGAAGAATTCACTGCTCTCGCTCACACGTCTGTTCAGTACGACTAGCTAAACACGAATATCGGGAGAATGGTTCGATGTATTTTGGCGAAACTCGCTGTGAATTTGTTCTTATGTAAGACTTATATTTTGATGAAACAATCGAGTTCATCCGTTTAGGGCAAGTGGTGAATTCTTGAGTGTCGTGGCTACAAAAACTACCAGAACTTTTTATTTGGAGGATGAAATCAACTGATTTTTTTTTTGGTTGATGCGCTAATCAGTTATTCACAATTTTGTGCTCTTTGTAAAATATTGTAGCATTCATAGTTTTTGTGAAAAAAATATTTCTGTTTTCTTGCCACATAACAATGTGAGAAATTAACTGCCAATATCGTGATACGAGGCATAAATTAATTGTCAATCAATCTCACAAATTCGTTTCGAAGGACCTTTTCCAATGAAGAAGTGACCGACATGGTCAAAGTATTAGAGTTTTGCGAAGACAACTTGGGTGAAAGCGTAGGTACGCGTTTACGAGGCGCATATTTGCAGTTAATGTCCAACACTGTTAAGTGGAAAGACAACATATTTTTTTGCGCAAAAACTATAAACGCTACAATATTTTACAAAGAGTACAAATGGTGAATAAATGATTAATACATCAACCAAAAAAAAAAAAGATTTTATTCCACCCACCAAATATAAAGTTCTGATAGTTTTTGTACCACGCCACTCAAGAATTCACCACTTGTCCTAAACGGCTGAACTCGATTGATTGACCAAAATATGAATCTTACATAAGAACAAATTCACAGCGAGTTTCACCAAAATACATCGAATCATTCTCCTGATATTTGAAAAAAAAAAAAATTTTTTTGAAGAACTTTGACCATCAATAGCAGAGGACCGAGACATTCTTTGTTAATAAAAGTTAGGTCAGATCGTCGTCTTTTGATCCGAAAAATATCGCAGTACCCTTTTGATCATGTGCTTACGGGACACCCTGTATAAAACCTCAATTTAGGAACGGTTCGGGTTTTCATGCAAAATACGACAAATCAAAAGTTAAGAGTGTCATAAAAACCGGTCTTAATCTTTGGCTCATATTTGAGCCAATTGATATATTTTTTTATAGTAAAATAAGCACTATTTAACTATTTACCTGTCCCCAGCTATATTCTCAGCTCGATCATCCCACTCGATATCATCCTCCAGGTCTTGTTGGCCCTGAGGGCCAACTTGGGCACTTCGTCGCGCCAGTATGAATATCAAACTATAAAAAAACCCATTTAGCAACCCAATCTTCATGTGTTTATAATAAAAATGTTTAACAATAATTGACCTTAGAAATCGTTGTTTTCAAAACATAAACGTATTTAATAAACAGAACCAAATGAGCATGTACAAAGTGTATAATAAACAATAACTGGAAAAACTCTCTAAATAACTTGAGCTTGAAATACGTTAAATTATTCTCAACAATTAAATGCATAAACCGAGCCAGTAGGAATTAAAACGAATCGTCTAACTGTTGGCCAGTCGATAAATGTTCATATCTTTGCACATAATGAGCAGCGATAAAGGTATTGACCTGCAGAAATTAGGAACTGTTGAAAAAACAACAAGTAACTTTTATACTGCAGGTAGGTATCATTTTCTGTTTTTCAAGGCTGGACATTCAACCTACTGCCTCTTTGTCCGTCTCAGAATATGCGACCACTTAATTTCCGAGCATAAAAATGAAATAAATAATAATCGAAGAGGTTTAAATATGCAGATTTGTGACTAGATAGATTGAAAGCTTGACAACTTATCCACAAAGTAGATACAAATAGGGCAATTCTACCATAAAATGTAACTGGAAAATAGACCCGAAACATAAAAAAACTAGTCTAATTAAGTTTAATCGTTAGTACACGTCAATATTTGCCAGGAATGAGGGATGGAAATCAACAAATTATGAATTAATGATCAAATAGGTACCTAACAACCCCCTAACAGGACAAAGGATCACTGTCACAAAGTGGAATTGAACCATTAATTTGGGCTCGGATGAGCCCTTTAACTAAACATTGTTAAATCCATAAATAAACACGATCACACAACAACGTAGACTTGGGAGTTTCACTTATAAAATCTAAAAAGGAGTAATTTTCTACTGCCCGACCTCCCTTATTAAACGACAACAAACATGGCGAAGCTCCAACTCCTGTCAGATAAAGTAGTTTCTACTTTCCAATGCCCAGCTGGGAAAACCATCAGCCAATCGGGCAATGTGGCAAAAGAGGCCAGTATATCATTTTAAAAACTAATATTTAAACCAGAAAAAGCTAGTGCTGAAGCTATAAGTGCGAGCGAAGACAGCTAAGCACAACATATTTTTTTGGAGAAAATAACAAAATTCTCAGTCCAGTACTAAAAAACTTCGTCAAAGACCACAGAATAACCCCCTTATTTCGCCTCTAAGCTATGACAGGTTTAATGACTTTTGCTGCTCTAACCTCAAAAAGAGTTGTTTATCGAGTAGCAATCACCAGGCCAATCCAACTTTCTGCAATTACCGTAAAGTACTTAAACAAATGAGAAGAGAATGAGTCCATCAAAGGGACCAGCTCAAATAGACTATGACGATCCAAAATACAGAATTACGCCTGTTCAACAAGCTGCGGCTTCGTGTACTGGGGCACTTTTAACCTCCGTTATAAGTAAGTTGATTGAAGACAAAACCTTTACTAATATGCCGCAGTTGAAGCCAGAGTTCAAATATATGGTTCAATCAGGTTCAATGTTTTGGTAAATTATAAACGTTTACAGTGACTCCTTTGGATGTAGTGAAAATTCGAATGCAGGCCCAACAGAAAGCCACGAATTCATGCTTTTTGTATTGCAATGGGTTAATGGATCATATTTGTAGTTGTCAACCGATGGACCCGAAAAACCCTTGGTATAAGAGACCTAGTCAGTTTAGTGGGACGTTGGTATGTTTTTAGATATTAAGCGGAATCGGGGTAAAAATCGCTTTAAAGCTCAAGAGAAGACCGAAAAAGGTTCTCTTGTCAAGCAAAATCGAACACCCCAGAAACCACCACAGGGGCTTAGTATTGTCATTGACTTTCTGATTAATGAATGTGGGAGTAACATCGAACACAGTAAAACATTTAAAAAATCAGAAAGCCATCAAGGAAAGCAAAATCTTCAGCAAAAAATTGGCTAATTGGGTAATAAAACGCGAATTTAATCGAGCAGATTAAGGCAAATCAACCGAACAGTCAAACGTTAAAGAAAAACTGTTGAAAATAACCAAAGTTACTCAATCTTTACCCTAAAAAAATGGTTGTTTATGTCCCATTAACAGAGTGTCTTGAAGCATATGATCAAAAGGGGCTGCAGCATTCTTTGACTGAAAACAAGACGATCTGACTTAAGTTTTCGTAAGAAAATATGTTTGGATCTTATGCTATTGATGGTTAAAGTTCTGCAAAAAAAGTTTTTTGAAATATCGGGAAAATGATCCTATGGATTTTAATGAAACTCGCTATGAATTTGTTCTTATGTGAGACTCATATTTTAGTGAAACAACTGAGTTCATTCGCTTTGAGCAACTGGTGAATTATTCAGTGTTTTGGTACAAAAACTACCAGAACTCTTTATGTGGTAGCTGGAATCAACTAATTTTATGAAATCTAAATTTTTGCCAACCGCGCAAATAACCATCAACTGCCCTCTCCCTTAAAAATACCCCATTTTCCATTGAGAGCCGAAAGCAATATAAAATTGTTTGCCGTATCCCAGATACTTTAAGCTCAACATTCTGAAAATTTCATTCAAATCCTATGTAGGTAATCCTGATTTTTGCCAACCTTGTGATGCGTAAAACTAAACATTTACACTCAGCTCTGTGCTCTTTTTTTAAATTTGTAATTTTCAATCCAGAGCCGGTAGCAACCTAAAATTCGCTCTCCTTATAAAAGAGACTTGAAGCTAAAAATACCTTCAACATAGCACTAAAATTGTATAAAATCCTGACTTTGTTTAAGCCTGCAAATGATGGGTCAAAAATTGTCATTTACGCTCAACTGCTCTGCTTTGCAAATTTAGAATTTCCCGTCCAGAGCCGGTACAAACTTGACATTTGCTTACCGTATAGAGGATAATTTGGCGCAAACATGTGACAAATTTCAGAAGTTGTGCAGAATCTTTATTTGTCTAGCCTGTAAATAGTGCGCCAAACGTAAATATTTGCACGCAACTACAGGTGCGTGTTCAAAAATTTGGAACTTTAATTTGCAAAAGGTAACGATGAAATTCACCCACCCTATAGAACTTATTTACAAGTATTAATCCTGGAAATTGCAGCCAAATCGTACAAAACTCTGATTTTTTCCAGCTGTTTAAATCATGCAACAAGAATTTGTTATTATTAAAAATCTCACCTAAAATCCTTCCGAACTTGCGATCACCTGGCAATATTTTCGTTGCGTTTCTTGATTCTTCTTGTTGAACAGGCTAAAAGCTGAATTGTTCTAAATAACTGAAATTAACATAACCTGAGCTCAATAGCTGAGGAGGTCGATATTTTTTTAAATAAAAGTTGGGTCAGATTGTCTGATTTTGAACAAATAAATGTCGCACTACTCTTTTGATATTGTGCTTACGGAACACATGCATCTGATGGAATTTTTAACTGAGCTTAAACAATTCTATGCGATGGTTACTAAATTTCGTGTATTTCCAGTCACAGCCTGTATAATTAGGTTACAGCCATAAAACATAAAATGTTTCACAATGTTCAAACAGGATTTTTCCTTCAGGACGCTTTTGTGCAAATTGGGAGAGCTGAGGGCGTCACCTCACTGTGGAGTGGACTGAGTCCCACTTTAGTATTATCCATTCCTGCCACAATATGTTACTTTGTTACGTATGAGCAACTTAGGCTGAAATTAAAGGCGAAATATAACAGTAATAAGTTGCCGAATGAATCAGCCAGACAGCCTTTCTGGATCCCGCTTGTGTCTGGTGCAAGTGCTAGGGTACTATCGGTTACCCTTGTTAATCCTTTAGAACTAATACGGACCAAGATGCAGTCGCAAAAGCTAAGTTATTTAGGTATGCTTTGAAATATTGCGCTCCGGGCTTGGAAAGAAACCCGTTTTGCCCTATTTGTAGAATTAGGAGAAGCGTTAAAAAATTTAGTTAGGACGGATGGTTACAAGGGACTGTGGAGAGGAGTATTCCCCACACTTTTACGAGATGTTCCATTCTCAGCTATTTACTGGATGAGTTATGAGTCTATTAAAAGTTACATGGGGTGCGATCATCCATCATTTCGCCAGAGTTTTATTGGAGGCGCAATATCTGGCAGCGTAAGCAAAATCAGCATTCACGTGAAAAATCCTCCATGGATCTTCAATTTACTTACAGATAGCTGCTACAATTACAGTTCCGTTCGATGTGGTAAAAACCCATCAGCAAATCGAGTTTGGTTCCGATTTCTTTAGCGAGAATGGTAAGATTTTTAGATGGTGCAAGTGGAAAGAGCTTGTGCTACAAAGGGACGAGTCATAGATCTGGTGGGGTTTGTCTCTTTCTAATACAAGCTTTCGGTGTTTGCGCCTTGTTCCACTCATTATGGTTGAACAAGCCACAGATATCCTTCCATATAAAATGTTGTAATTCCAGGCAAACCTGCAAAGAGACAACGCAGGTCAACCGCTATGGTGTTTCGCGATATTTACAGTCAATATGGGGTGCGAGGTTTATATACTGGCTTAACCCCGCGACTAATAAAAGTCGCTCCAGCTTGCGCCATTATGATATCATCCTTCGAGTATGGAAAAGTGTTTTTCAACAGGTTAGCCAATCAATCCGAGTTTAATGATTTAGATGGTATATGACGCGAATTAATTATGCAGTTTTTCGAATCAGTCGCGCACTATTATGCCAACAAATCGAAAATGTTTTCTTTCCCCTATCAACCTGATGAAATAAAATTAATCAAATTAACTAAACGGTTTTTTTGGTTTGACCCGCGGTGGATTTATGTAGGACATAATCTGAACAGCAACATTTTCAGGCCCAAAACGAAACCCGAGGATAAGATGGTGGCTTTGTATAATATAGATCAGTTACTACAGACAACCTCGAGTGCCCAAAACATGTATTATGAGTAAAGGGGTTATTGATATATTTGATGTCCGATTTTCGATTATTTATGTTCAATTTCCCTTCCGGTATTAAGACTTTGTAGTTGATTAAGTACGGGCTCGGAATGTTAGATGAGGTTTATTTTTGGATACCTCGATTTGTTCACATATCCTTTGGTACTCCATAAACGGTAGGAAATCCCCAATGTATGCGTTTCACTTTATTATGAGAATTCGCAAAATTTCCTTCCGTTGAGTTCAGCTTCACCAAAACGTTTTCCAATTCAGCTCATATGTTTTTAGTTAATGTGGATTTTAGTATAAATTTCCGTTAATTTCTTCAAAATTTGAACAAAGCTAGGATTATCCATAACTAAACAATCCTTTTCAGTCAAGTTCAACCTACTAACTGGCTTTAGAGGCTTTTGAGCTTAGTTTTCATATTTTTAAACGCTCTCCTTACAGTTCTCGGTTTATGGAATTTGAGATTTGCTGTTGAAACTTTAATAGGATTTTTCTATTATACAGGGTGTCCCGTAAGCTCATGATCAGGGTACTGCGATATTTTTGGACCAAAAGAAGACCATCTGATCTAACTTTTATTAACGAAAAATGTCTGGATCCTCTCCTATTGATGGTCAAAGTTCTTCAAAAAATTTATCTTTTTCGAAATATAGGAAGTTTGGTACAATGTATTTTAGTGAAACTAGCTGTGAATTTGTTCTTATGTAAGAATCATATTTTGATGAAACAATCGAGTTCACCCGTTTTGGACAAGTGGTGAATTCTTGAGTGTCCTGGTACAAAAAGTACCAGAAGTTTTTAGTTGGAGGATGAAATCAACTCATTTTTATATGCGCCGTGTAAACGCGTACGCTTTCACGCAAGTTGTCTTCGCAAAACCCTAATACTTTGACCATGTTGGTCACTTCTTCATTAGAAAAGCTCATTCAAAACGAATTTGTGAGATTGATTGAAAATGATTTTATTATGCCTCGTATCACGATATTTGCAGTTAATGTCTAACGCAAGTCTTTTCGCAAAAACTATGAATGGTACAAGATTTTACAAAAAGCACAAAATTGTGAATACATGATTAGTGCATCAACCTAAGATAATGAGTTGATTTTATCTTCCAACTAAAGGGTTCTGGTAGTTTTTGTACCACGACACTCAGGAATTCACCACTTGTCCAAAACGGCTGAACTCGATTGTTTCATCAAAATATGAGTTACATAAAACAAATTCACGCGAGTTTCACCAAAATACATCGTACCTTTCTCCTGATATTTCAAAAGAGGTCAATTTTTTTAAGAAGTTTGACCATCAATAGCAGAGGAGCCAGACATTTTTTGTTAGTAAAAGTTAGGTCAGATCGTCTTCTCGTCGTCCAAAGAATGTCGCAGTACCCTTTTGATCATGAGCTTACGGGACACCCTGTATACAACTTTGCGTACTTTAAGGCTAAGTATATTTGAGCAGTAAGAATATATTTAAATACAACCAAGAGGTTGGATCCTAAATATTTGCTTATGTGTATTATTATTATTATTATTATTTCTAATTATCGTTTAATTTTTAAATAAACTGGGGTTTATTTAAAATTTAATTTAGTTGGTTTCTTTATAGTGTAATTATCGATTCTTTAATGAGCATTTAGAAAAAATCTGCGACTTTTAGTAATTAGCAAAAAAATTCAAATCAAGCGAATCTTTCTTTACCCATCGCAGAATCGTTTGGAATAAATGCAGTTGTTGAATGTGTTTGTGGCGCTCTTGAAACCAAATTCGGTCCATATCAAAATTTTAACAAAACGACTGTTTTTAGATCTCATTTTCAAGACTCTGAACCCAATCCAGTTATAACAGAAATTCCTTTTGATGGCCTGTTAGAAATGAACCATTTATTGGCTATTATTGTTTGAGCTCATATGTTAAGTGTATCTACTGGTAGCTGCTGTATGGGAATAAGGTTCTAATGATTCAATTTTTTTGTCTTTATAAATCAATTGATTTGGTTTATTCAAGTTTGTACATGCATTTGCAATAAAAAAGTATTTAAAGTTAGTTTTTTATTGACTGGTCACGTGAAAGATAAAAAAGACGCAATGAAATGAAATTATTCCGCATCGAGCATAAAAAATATACGCAGTGTTCCATCGCTGAACAAAAAATATGCAGGTTTGCCAATGTACAAAAATAAGAAATCTTCATGCACTTCTACTGGTAACGTGTGGGGCTTATTTCATATTCTGTTTGTCTGTGTTTGGGACGAAGCGTAGTAGAATTAGGGAAGCTGAAAAATGGCCTCTTTTATGCATGCGTTCTAATCGAGTTTTCGTTCATACTTAAGATGAGAGATCCGAAGAACAAAAATGGTGCTCTGCAGCTGAAATTGAGCAGAATCGGCAAAAGCATGTTGCCGCAAACTGTTAAACATCGGCCGACGAATAGCACGCATGAAAGCGCCATGGCTCTGGAATGAATAATTATTTAAATGTAGGTAGGTACATCTGGATCGGCAATTTTGAGTAATTTACCTTAAAGTAGTTGGGAAAAGAACCACGGCCACAGTGAGGAAAACATCAAAACCTATATCGGAAGTTGTAAGAAATACGGAGCTGAGCGCCAAAGTGGTGAGAGTGTTAGATGACCACGCCAGACAACCGATTGAAACAGCTGCTAACAATCCTAAGACCACTGGAAAAAAAAATTGAAAAATTCCAATTTTCGCGTAAACGTTCCAGTTCTCACGCAACAATCGCCTGGAGCCAAGAAGATTGATCAACGTTCCACACAGCGTATACCCGAAGAGTCTTACACCTGCTATGGTCATTGAGTTCAAATATACCAGGAAATTGCCGTCTAAATTCTGCAAAAATATCAATCTAAGCGTCTTTCCCGACTTCCATACCCCATAAGTTGAGTACAGTGTAAGTTCGTAAGTTTTTTTACCACTGTACAGCCGTCGTTTTGCTGCGCCCCAGTTGAAGTCTTCAGAATATTGCAAAGATCTGTGGATTGTCCATCATGAGCCACTTGATATTCGTGCGCCGCTTGGAATATTTGCGGCATAAACAATTGCATGCTGTTAGTGCTAAAAGAGAAAAAGCACTTACAAGAATTTCAGAGGTTTGATTGGCAACCCCACCCGATAAGAATCAGGCCTTCGATTGCGCCAGCCAGCATCAGTTTTCCCCGGTACTTCTGGCCGAATAATGGCGCTATTTGCTTCCAGATCAACGAGAAGAACCCTGATTTTTTTCCCGACTGCATTGGCTTGTTAAGCACGATTTCTTCTATTAGTTGATTCACCTGAATGTGCATTATGTTTGTTATAATTGGCTTGTTTTTTAAGTGTGAAACTCACTGGATATGCCATGGTCGGGTCCCTGATGTTGATTTTGTGCATTTTGCTGAAAAGCCTCAGTGCCTCCTCGTTCTTTCCACTGCTCATGAGGAATTTGGGAGTTTCGGGCAGAAAGTAAAAGGCTACCATGGATATTATCGAATTTGCGCCACTGATGAGCAACAGCAAGTTCCAAGCTCGAAACCCTTAAGACAACAGAACAATAAACTAACTCAATGAACGGAACTGTTGCTTCTGGCGCACGTTTCGTTTACATCTGCGGCAATCATTTGCAGAGGCGCAACATTGCGAATTAACTAACTTGATTGAGTTGGGTTTGGTTTAAAATTGGGTGAAACTCAGACACCCTGTATAGGAACGCCTTGAAGTAAACTAGACATGAATAGGACGAGAAGATAAGAAAAAGGTGAGGTTGAAAAGAAACCGATAAATATAATAAGGCAATAAGTACATTTGAAATGAAGTTGAATGCAAAAAACCCAAAAAGATAAAAAGGCGCTAGAAACATCGAAGTTTTGATCGTTTTTTGAGAGTTCAGAGAGATGTTGACAAAACAGGCAGGCAACCCTGCACGGCGTAGGAATACGACAAAGACACGCTTGTGGTTGTGTAGAGCCACAAATATATCAGAGTGAGATAACACACATCTGCGATTGGTTCCAAGTTTCACAATGTTTCTTAAAATTAATGGATCTTACTTATGAACGAGACGCTGAAGTGCAGATTCATTGGTAGGATGGCTGATGAGAGTAGAGGTAGTAAAATGTGTCCACAAGAATAAATAAATCCGATAATCATTTGAACTCGTCCTCGATACTCTGTGGAGTGAAACTCCAATATGTAGGTAATCATGGCGGCATATAAACTTCCGGATCTGCACAAAAATGTTTGCGGTGAGTTAAGTGAAACCGAAATCAATGGATCGGTTTACATTATACCACCAAAGAAACAGAACAGCGAGAGAAAAGCAAAGTTGCTCGATACACTTTTGCCTAGAATCACTAAGGTTTCAATGCAAAAGCCTAGAAACAGAACTTTTCTTCTGCCCACTGTATCTAGCAGGTAACCGCTGATGAATCCTGATGATAGCATTCCTAAAACAGAAACGGTGAAAACGCGTAAATATTTTGACTGGGTGTTACCAAAGAATGGCATGGAATTTAGCAGGCTTTTCTGGGTATCATCCAGCCCCAGATCGCAGGCTGCAGCAGGAATAATGAAGGAAACCAAGTTGGAATCGCACTGCAAGCACCAGAATACCGGGACGCTTAACATGATCAGAATAATGTTGAACAGACCGAATTTAGTCGCTGCTATGGCGGTTTCAAACTCGGCGGGCAGATCCTCTATTAAAAATAATGTTGGCTCTAAATCCTTGATGAGGCAGGCGAAAAGTCAGGAACTTACCCTTTTCAATTAGGGTACTAATTGGCTTTGTTGCCACCGGCATGTTTATGGTAGGCTGCGGATCTACTAATGAATCTTTCGAGTTTCTGACTAAATAATTGCTGGGGTTAAGAACATATTTTTTTGTAATCTTAAGCAAATTTTGGCAAAGCCTCCAGTTGAAATGAGGAGTTGTTTTTTGTATGTTCTGGTATTATGGAATCCTACACTCAGTGCTTGTTATCTCTCTTGAAGGAAAATGTTTGCGCTTGTAAGCTGCTGAGTTAATCAAGAAAAAAACGCTTTGTTTCAGTAGTTATTGAAAAGTAACTGCGATTTCCGAATTTCCATTAGTGCCGGTTTTTTAAGTTTAGGCGCAAAAATTTTATTTAACTTCCTCATGGGGGAAGCAAAAAATTATGTCTGCAAGTGAGTGAACGACTGTAAAATGCGCATACAATGAGCAAACGAAAAACTCGGATTCTATTTTAAAGTTATGGTTTATCATTGTTTGCTGGCTTTATTTTACGCAGATTTGGAAAAGTTGCCAGCTGGTTTTCATGTTCTGGTTTCAGTTAAATCTGTTCATTGTGGCCAATATTTTGAATACCCGGTTTTGCTAAATACGTAAAAAAGTATTTGTTTATAGCGTAAGCTTAAGCTAACAAAGTGCTCTTGTTTGACGTCAAAAATGAAGCATTGTGGTTCCTAAAAAAATATAAAGAAAATCTGTTTAATCGCCCCCATTTCTGTAAATGGTGTTTTTATTGGACAAACTACTGAGCGTTCCAGATTTCTTTTTCCATCAAAACCGCTTGCTTGTATCAGATTTTTCAAGGGTTTGTTAAAAGTGAGTAGAAGACCCATATACAGTGTTGGGCAAAAATTGATTTTTATTAAAAAAATAAAAAATCACTGATTTATTTAAATTAATCAAAAAAATCATGATTTTTTTATTTTTTTTTAGTTTTAAAGTGTTGCCGAGAATGCAATTGTTGCCGAGAAGATTCAAGCTAAGTTGAACCGATTCAATACTTGTCCGAACGCATTTTCTACGGAAAATTCGCACGTTGCCCGGCGTAATCTATAAATGCCGTCGCCTTTCTTCGGTCTTATTCATCACCATCAGCTTTCGTCAGATGAACAACAGCTCTCCAAGCGATCCACGTTTTGACTGTTTCCTTATTTTTTACAAAAAGTGCTTCACACTCGCGATCCAACCTCGAGGTTGAAGCTTCACAAAGTGTGTATTTTTGCCCTCCCCCAGACCAAGAAAGAAATTCGAGCTCGTGTCTCCCTCAGAGGCACGTGCAGGTCCCCCCTTTCGGGCTCCGGTAAGCCCCCCAGTGCAGTGCCGTTCAGGATAGTGTTCCTGAGCGTTATTTGTGATCGACGTTGCCAGCGCTTGAAATACCAGTAGCTCCTTCCTCCACGCAACTTCAATTTTCAATATGAGCTTTCGCGAGCGGAGCCCTTCAGGGTCCGAAAGCGAAGACTCGAACGTGTCAGAAACGGAACAAGGTAAGCCTGCAAGACGCCCTCCCCAAAAACCCCGCACCCTGCTTTCATTCAAAGCCAA
>NW_026017110.1:46102142-46118768 GCF_020466585.1 Dendroctonus ponderosae | reverse complement strand
TGCATCTTCTGCGTCTGTCGAAAGGATGTTCAGCACATTCGGATTTGTTCATTCGGATATCAGGAACAGATTGGGAATCGAAAAAGAAGGGAAATTAGTGTTCCTCTTCAGACTTTATAACGAAAATTAAGAGAAAGAGAAGTGATTTCCGTTTTAGTATTATTTAGTTTACCATTAATACCGTTTAATTTTTAAGTTCATATGTACCGTTTTCTATTTTGATTTTCATTTCTTAGAATTATTTGTGTTCTGTTCTGTTATTTTTTGAGTGGAATTATAAAGTTTTTTGAAAAAATGAACTTTGATTTAAATCGTGATTTTTTTTTTCAAAAAAGTCAGGTGATTTAAATCATGATTGAAATCACTTGAAAAAAATCAAGCCGACCCTGTCCATATAATCAAGTTGCAACGGAACATTTTTTTGCAGTTTGATGGATTTTAAGATTGTGCTTGAAAACATTGGTTTGAAACCAAAAATATATTGTACCGTGGATGGCCGAGTATCAAACTCTTTCTTCTGCTTCCAACTTTTATTCCACTCGGTACAACTTTAAATACGGAACAGGAACAAACTAACTTCAAAATTACCGTCAACTTCACAAACAATAACAGTAACAGGCGGAAAACTCGCTCTTCCGACTCCCGGAGTTTAACCCCTTCTGCACTTGGACGCTGCTGTCACTTCACTCCCCCTGTGTGGTTCTCGTCTTCGCTTATATAGTTTCCTCCAGGTATCCCAGATAGTTCTAGAAATCTCCAGAACAGGTGCGAGACTTCCCGCTTGTCAGTGTCATATTTGACAGTAAATGGGGCCCAAATGGAGCTCCCATTTACTGAAATACCATGAATTTCGATCTCCCATTCCAAACGTGAGTACCCCAGGGCATTTCCGTTACAATATATACAGGGTGTTCCGTAAATATGTTAAAATATTTTAACAGCGTATTCTACTAGTCATTTTAGAAGGGGGTCTTCCAAATAATTTTTTTATTTGATGTCTCATTTTTGAGATATTTGATCTCCAAAATGCCGAAAAATTATAGTTTCTGTTTTTTTCTTTAAAACGGTTAAACGTAGAAAATTCAATTTTGGCACACATTATAAGCTAATTGAGTGCCATTCTATGGTAGTGTTTTGTAGTTCAGTGTACTTTTATACCGAGTAGAAATGTGGAACCCCTACTTTTGTTTTGTTCATAAATTTTTTGTGTGCACTTGAACTTTTCTCATCATAATAATGTATACCAAAGTTGAAGTTTCTATGTTTAGCCGTTTTAAAGGAAAACAACAAAAACTAATATTTTCCGCCATTTTGGAGATCAAATATCTCAATAATGAAACCTTCTCACTGAGACCCCCTTCTAAAATTACTAGAATTATACATATTTACGAAACACCCTGTATATAAAATAAATTGAGATTGATTTTAAAAGGTTGAAAAAGTTAACCTTTTCCGCAGACAAGTTGCAAGATCTTTCGCACTTTTCAAAGGGTTTGTCTTTTTGCAATGATTTTTTTCTGGTTTGAGGTGGTAAAATTTCCTGCTTTCAAACCTGCAAACGAAATGGGTTTCAACGCTTTTAGCTGAAAACGAACATCATGCCGATGGGCGACTTTTGCAAAAAAAAACCGCTAAAAGTAGCAAATTCGTAACGAAAACCACCCATCAATATGGGGCTTATTTTATGCGGAATTTGTCTCGAAAAGCCGAATTTGCAATCAGAATTCATTGGGATGACTTTGAGGAGTGCGAAGAGTAAAGCGTTGCTCTGTACGTGGCTTTCTGGCATTTATGCCTTTAATTTCTTCAACTCGGCTTAGGAAATGTCGGTTCTGACACAATTTTCTGTTCGCTTTAAACCAACAAGCAACATTGATGTGTTTTTCCAGGTAAATTCCAAACAAGAAAGTATTTGAGTTCAATCTCATAAGAAGGAATAGGAGGAAAGAAACCGCAATCGAAAATGAAAATATTTAGGTCACTAACGTGGAGCAATTAAATCCTGTCTATAAAACAAAATACTTTATTATAAAACCAAAATGCATTTTAAGTTAAGGAAGCTGACTCGTCCACTGGAAGCAGCAACACTAGAAGCCCGCAACCTGCAAATGATTAATTAAATTAATTGAAGCAATTGAAGCCTTTTTTTAATGACATGGACTTTGATTATACATGAATTCACGTGAATTCTACACGGAAAACAACTTACTAAGACTCAACAGTCCGTTGTAGAAAAATACGGGGCCACAACCTGCTTTCAACAAAAGTGGATACAAAGTGTTGCCCAGAACAGCTCCAGCTCTACCACTCATCATTGCCAGGGCCACGGTCATAGTCCTGAAAATGAGGCAGGATTATCATCAAGATAAAGACATGTTTTTTAAATATTCGCGAAAAGGTGGCCTGTATAAAAAAGCCTGCAAAATTTTTACAAGTGAACGATTTTGTGTACGACAATGACAAAGTGGGTTTTACCTATAAAAAGGCACTTTTTGGTACGACCAAAACCATCAATGTAGCTGAGAAAGTTTCGTAAATAACTCATCCCCTAGGTTTATTGCCATGTTTAGGTGACGATTTCGTTAAACTTTCGTAACTTACGAACGGCGACAAGCAACAGCATGAAATTTTCACAATCCATGCAAAACCCTTGAGTCTCAAAATGGTGAAAGTGCTTTAGGTGTAAATTTGGTGAAGAAAACTTTAGAAACCGTGAATTTTACCGACCCAGTAAATGTTGGCCTCAGATGGCAATTTTTATCCAACTGCGCTCTTTTATTTAAAAGAGCGCAGAGAGCAAGTAGATACTTGAAACATTCACAGTTCTTAGAAGACAATTCGCCATATAAATGCTGCGAATTTCACGCAACTCGCTGATTTGAAACCTGAAAAAACAATTTTTCTAGCTTAGTAAACGATGTGCTCAAATGGATGTTTTCAATCGACCCTTTTCTTTAGAAATTCGTACCTTCAAACCACCGATCGCAATTTGAACTTAGGCTTAGCTTAGGAAACACTTGACTCTAAACATGCTGAAAGTTTCATCAAGAGTTTCGAAAAAATGTTCACGTGGGACTGATAAACGCCAAATGTGCTCTTGAGGATTCAACTTCTCACAAATTGCAAACCAATTGAGCAGCGATAATGAAATTTTGGCTTCAAGCAGCTGAAACTTCTTTTTCAACTCTTGGAAATTCCCTTCCAGCTTCAAAGCCGGAGAGAGTTTTAAAAAAATTCGACTTAGACACTAAGAGAAGCACTAATTGCGCACTTGGGCGTTCAACTTTTACTTGCAATTTCGCTCATAATTGCCAAACCACTTCAGCTGCGGACGTGAAATTTTGGCCTCAAGCAGCTGAAACTTCATTTTCAACTTTCGGAAACTCCCCTCCAGCTCCAAAGGCGGAGAGAGCTTTGAAAAAATTCGACTTAGACACTAAGAGAAGCGCTAATTGCGCACTTGGGCGTTTAACTTTTACTTGCACTTTCGCTCATAATTGCCAAATAACTTGAGCTGTGGACGTGAAATTTCGGCCTCAAGCAGCTGAAACTTCATTTTCAACTTTTGGAAACTCCCGTCCAGCTTCAAAGCTGGAGAGAGTTTTGGAAAATTTTTACTTAGACAATAAGAGAAGCGCCAATTGTGCACTTGGGCGTTTCAAGTTTTACTTGCGATTTCGCTCATAATTGCCAAACCACTTGAGCTGCGATAGAGAAACTTTGGCCTCAACAAGTGCAAGTTTTTATTTCAAGTTTCACTTTCATCTAGGTCCATGGACGGAATGTTGAAAAAATGAAACTTCACATAATCGTGTGGTGCAGTCCAGTCTATAATCGATCAGTTTTTGTCCCAAGTGCACGATTTTTCTTCGCTTAAATTCAGATTGACGCTTCAATAATTCGAAATAGTACGGAATGAGAGTTTCTTGTTTCATTGAACATGGCATTTCAGAGCCGTTCTGCCGATTTTGTATTTTTCAGCAACTGGAATTGTTTGCACTCAAGAATTTGTCTTTTTTTTCGCGATACTCCTTTATACGAAAAACTTCGTTTGCTGTTACCTTAAGGTTGTAGGGAACATTTCCACGATCACCGCAAGCATATTATTGATCGTAACGCTTCCTGCTCCTATAAATATGGATGCCAGAATCAGTGTAACCACTGTGGATCTTGAGAAATACAGGGCCATGGCCGATACTCCAGAAGTAACGCTCATGAGAACTGAAAAAAAAAGAAGTTTAATCACTGTTCAGGTAGCATTGAAGACCAGATTTGTGGAAATGAGTGTGCAATTCAATCAATATTCAAGTGGGAAAACATCCACTTTTGATGATAGAATAAGCAGTCGAAATACTCTTACCAAACAATCGCTTCTTTCCAACTTTGTTAATAAGTCCGGTAGCAATAACGTAGGCAAGAATTGTGGCCACGCACACGATAATCGAGTTGATGTACACTGAATTATTGTTGGTGTTCTAAAAGGAAAATCGTCAGATTAAGAAGAATGCATGTTTTCAAAAGCATTTTTCAACGTTACCACAACACATTCAGTCGGTTCAAGTTCCAAAGTCTCGTTGGGTTTGAAGGCTGCGACGGCATCGCACAGAGCTGCAGAACTATTGTGAGCCAATTCGTAGTCGTTCATAGCCTGAAAGATTTGAGGCAGCCAAAGTCTCAAAGTGTTTAAACTAAAATTATCGACATTAGACAGGATTGGTTCAAATGCTGCATACGTGCCTGTTCATTGTAAGGCACTGAATAATGCACACAAGAATGATCTTCGATCTGTATGGTCGATGGAATAGAGGCTTCAGTTGCTGCCAGCCCTCTAAAAACGCTTTCGACTTGCTACGATTTGCTGTTACTTTGCCGTATTTGTTGCCGGAGTTGAGTTCAATTTCATTTTGAAGCGACTTTATCTAAAAGAATTAATTCGGGGTCATTGTGAATTCGAGAATTTTCAACTTTACATTTTTTGGGAGTGGGATTTTAAAGCGCTTCATCAAAGTGGTTCTTGAACAAGCTTAGGCTTAATCGCTTCAGATCGTTTGCGCGGCTCAATAATTTATGCGGCTTTGGGGAGGGAAGTTTTTCGCATGTCAGCAACCTTTAAAACTGTTGTCTGCTTTGGAGATCCATACGGGCCAAAACTAGATTTTTTTTTTAAATTCACATTTTTCTTCAGTCCATAATATTGATAATCGTTGCAATTTCACATACAACCAAACATTGTTACTGGGTTTTCTAGCTTTCTGCAAGCGGCACATTTTGCAAGAAAGTGTAAGTTTTTGCCAAATTTTAACTCGGTTTCTTAAGGTAAAGAAGATTTTTAGAGCGTCTTAAACGGACAAATAATTTTTGGAGCAAGAAAAAATTTACTGCTTTCGGCAGGATTCGTTTAAGCTAGGCCTGAGTAAGACTGTGTTGAGTTGCGTTTATGAGTTGTTGCCCCTCTCTGAGTTAATGAGTTTTATTTAACTCATTGGTTAATGGGTTTTAACTCATGGCCGATGACGGAATTTTAACATCTAACAAAAAAAGTTGTCAACATATTGCTTTTGCGCATACAATTGATTGAAATTATTTGGTCTAAAACGGGAAAATCCGGAAATTTAAAAAAAACTTAAACAATTTTCAGAGCGATGAGGGTGACGAATTTTCCAAATATTGATTATATGCTTTTGATTTCTCTGGTCGTTTTTTGAGGAATCCCAAATTTTGTTGAAAAAAAACAAGACAACTTTGTTTCGATTTTTTGTTGTTGTTTTGTTCAAAATGCAAAGCTGCAAAAGGTTCGATGAAAAAATTTACAAAGTTGTTCAGGAGCCGAGCGCTCCAATAAAATTTATTTTATAATTTTCACAGAAAATACCTGAAGATTGTCAGTATTTTAAGTGAAACTAAAAATAATACGTTTTTTGCGTAGTAATAATTGCTTAATAGAAACTTTGCTAAAACTGAAATGACCTGAAATTTAAAAGAAAAATCTTCATAGCGATGAGGGTGGCGAATTTTCCAAATAATTTTCTGGAAACTTTTGCTCTCTAGCCGTTTATTCAAGATAATCTTAATTACTTTCAGTAAAGAAACTGGATAAAATTATTTGGTTTTTTGTGCCAGGGTCGAAGCTGAAAAGAGTTTTCTAAAGTTCCCTGCAAGCCGATGAATGAAGCGAATTTTCCAGCAAAAGTAATGTTGTCATTTTTGGCTGAAAAGAGGAAAATCATCAGAAAATAATGGGTTTTTTGCGTTTTCTATTAAAAACTTTTAGTTTTGTGATCGGTTTTAGAGAAAATCTTAAAGATTTTCGGGAAAAAACGGGAGAAATTTATTTTCGGTTTTGTCCCGAATTTGAGGCTAAAATAAGTTTTTCTAAAATTCCTACAAAGCTATAGATTTATCTTGTAATTTTTCGAATAAAATACCTCCAGATCGTCAGTATTTTAAAGTGAAACTCTACAAAATAGAGCGTTTTTTAGGGGAACGTAAAGCGAAAAAAATCAGTCAAATCTAAAAAACACATTTTTTAACAAACTCTACAGTCTTCAGAGGAATTGAGGTAACGAGATAATTTTCCAAATAATTTAATATAAACTTTCGCTGATTCAATTCATCTTTTCAATTATTTGATTTTTGTCCCAAATTCGAAGCTGGAAAGGGATTTTGAAACTTTTTACGATGGGACGAAGAACGCAAGTATTCTAATAAAATATATTTCATCATGTTTTTGCGAAAAGTACCTGAAGATTGCCAGTATTTTTAAGGATTTTTTTTTAAAAATTGAGCATTTAGAAAAAAAGTAACTGCTAAAACTAGAAAATTCTGAAATTTTGAAAAAATGTTGAAAATATTATGGATAAAGGGCCCTTAAAATAACTCCAAAAACAAGTAAAAAGAGTAATCAACATTTTCCCTGCAACGGAACTGAGTTACTGCGCCGGTGCGTTGGGTTGGCGCACCAAGCCATTTGCGTAGCACTGCGCCAACTCCTAAAAATTCATTGAGTTACCCAGGCCTAGTTTAAGCCGCGAAAAATCCCTTTATTTATTAAGATAGCACTAATTTGAATTTAATTAAGAAATAAATTCAAAATTATCTTAAACGAGGCGATTTTATGAAAAAATTTAAAAAAATTGAGGTCCCTTTAGTAAGTGTTTTTTAATAAGAAATTGCCGTGGGATTCAAGCAGACAAAATGGGTTTTATTCGATTATTTCTAATGTAAAAAATGTTCCCTTTTATTTTGCAATAAATCTTCACCCCTTTATCGATTGATTGAAAATATGTTCCATTTTGCAGGATTTCCGAAAACTTTCAACAGAGTTAAGCAAATTTCCTTTCACTTACCGGAAAGGTTTCCTCAGGTTGGCCCGTATTCATGCTGTAGATTTTCTTGAACACTTTTAAGGCCTTTTCGTTTTTGCCGGTAGTCATCAGGAATTTCGGGCTTTCCGGCAGAAATAGAAATGCGATGGCGCTTGTGAGCGGCACAAAAGCGCAAATGAACAGGTAGATATTCCAGGAATGTATTACTGCAGACGAAATATAAAAAAATAAATGAAAAAAAAACCAGTTTTAAGCAATATTTACCGAAAATGTCTCCCAAATTGATTCGGATGTTCAGTGGTAGAATGTAGATGGCCAGCACAGGCAAGACCAGAGTTCCTGCACTGTATATTATACCAAGGAGGAATTGGGCTTTGCCTCTCTGTTTCGTACAATGCAATTCTGATAAATATGTGGTGATTGCGGAAAATGGACCATTAATTCTGAAAAAAAAACAGAAAATTTACCGTTTTTCGACATAAAAACACGGGCAAAAGGTGATACTTTGATGACAACTTTTACAAGAAAAATATCGCATTTCGAAAAGTGACGAGATTTTTTAGTTTAAATATATTTTTTTGGTTATTATACGGTTTGGTAAATTTTGAAAGCATTTCCAAGAGAAGGGAGTATTTTTCATTGCAACTACTTATCCACTTACTTTGCAATATGACAAATTCAATAAGAGAATACTTCTAATTTATAAAGTTACTAGAAAAAGCGTCCAATTTTCATATTTTCGGGAAGCAAAATGGAAGTAAAATTAAATCAAGCATTTAGAGTTGAGAAGAAATGGAGATCAAAGAGAAAAAAGTACAGGCGACAAGTCGCTTCGACGGGAAAGAAGACTAAGGAAAACGATTTTTGGGCTCTTAAAAGAGAAATATCAGGAAAGTCACCTTCAATTCAAAAGAGAAGAAAGAACGAGAGTAAGGCCTTTCAGAACCCGAAGTAAAGTATCCGGAGCAAGAAAATAATCAATTAAAACATGAAAGTGTATTGAACGCATTGATGAATATCAGGGAAAAGTTTGAATCTACATGTAAGAACAAACGAATTGATTTGGATAATGGTAGTAAGACAGAAGATCCCATCAAAACGAACAAACAGAAGAAGAAAAGGTAACAGAGAAGACACGCAGAAGAGAAAGCGGAACAGGAAAAATGGTTTTTCGAAGTCTCAGAAGAGAAAGATTAGGAATACTGCCTAAAATTCTTCGGAGAGAAGGAAGAATGATAGTAAGGCTTTTAGCACCTGAAAGAAAGGATTCAGGGCAGAAAATTAATCATTCCTGAAAACCAAAGTTGTATTGAATTTGTTGGTGAATATTAGGAAGAAATTTGACGCAACATGTAAGAGCAAACGAATGGTTTTGGACAGTGATAGTGAAACAGACGAACCAATAGAAACACACAGACTGAAGAAGAACAAATAACAGGAGGCAAAATGCTTAGAAGGAAAAGATGAACATAAAAACCGAATTTTGGATCTCTTAGAAGAGGAAGGTCAAGAAAAATCTTTTGATTTTTTCGCAGAAAAAGCAGAACCGGAAAAAATGGGCACCCATAAATTATCCACGTCTCTTCTTAGAAACACATACTTAAACCTTAACAGTCTTGAAGTGAGTATTTAGTTTACTAATTTAATTCTGCTTAGTTTATGACAAAGTCCTTAGACAAGTTCCGTTTTTTTCACAATTCTCCGATTTTTTGGCCCTACTTACATGAACCCCCCGAAAAACTTTGCCACCATAAGCATGGCAAAGCTTTGCGACGAGGAGGCAAGAAAAACGAAAATCGCATCCAACAAGTAGCCAGTCACCAGCAGCTTTTTCCTGCCCAATGTGTCGCATAAATAGCCCCATACGAATCCAGTCGAGATCATGCCTAGAAATTTGCATGTTCAGTCGCTTCTCTACTGTTTCAGCCAGTTATTATGTGCACCTGTGTAGGTAATAGCATTCAGTAAGCCTTTGTGCTCCAGCTTTAAGTCCAAGTCGCATTCGGCTGCTGGAAACACGTACGACATTGTTGTGGTCTCAAAAATCGACGACCATCCTGATGTAATTGATATTGCGTAGACCAGCAAATGAAACTTTCCCCATTTGGCTGCCACTATCGCCTTCTCAAAGTCTGCCGGCTCTTCGGATTCTGAAACAATAATGAAAATGATAATTCTACTAATAAACGTGAGATTTTCAGACAAATGAGCGAACAAAAATACCTGCATGCAGAGCCACTTTTTCTAGAGGTTCGGTTTTATCCATAATTTTCACCCAGTTTCAATGCATCAACGTAAAGGTCGGTACCATTCGATTGCAATGCAACCTTTCGCAACTCACTTAATAAATGCAGATAAAAATCGTCGCTTAAAGTAATGAAACGTTCAATAACGCAGTTTATATATAAACGTTGGGAAAAAACTAATTAGCAGTAATCGAGTGCTGGCAGTTTCAATTGAATTTGTGCAGTTAATATTTATAGAAAAAGCCAAGATTTCCAGAGCAAAAAAAGTTAAAGATTCAGGAATTTTATATGAGTTTTTAAGCTTCCTAATGAAAAAATCAATTGATTAGTTCCGGAAACGAGCCATCGGAGGACCATGTTTCATTATATAAAATTTAAAGTTTTTTAGGTTTTTTCAGTTTAGAGGAAAAAAGCTCTTTTACTCTTTTTCTGTTTGTACTTTTGTTTCTAGTCCAGTCTAAGAATGTCTGTGTTCCACCATTCTTACCACGAACTTCCAGTCACAGTTCAAGAGATTTTTTGAGTGCCGAAGCAAAAATATTATGCAACTTTTGGGTCCAAAAAAGTTTGAACTGACTGTCAGGAAGCTTCTTTTTTGCAAGCTTAAAAGCCAGCCTTTAAGCCTTTGAGCTTAAAAGCCAGTGGCAGAATATCGTTCTTTTACGGGCTGTTAGTGAGTTAATTTTTAGACACACAAATGTTGTACTGCATTTTTCGAAATTGTTTTTAAAGGAAAAAAATCGTGGGGAACTGAATATGAATTTATACTAAATACTTGGAAATCAATTATATAAATTTTAATTTCCTAATAATTACAAAATATTTGTTGGAAAATGGAAAATGGATGATATACTTTTATATCTTCAAGAAATGAAAGCAACTGGTCTCGTTGACCGTTCAGTTAAAACTTCCATAAGGCCAATATTGAGACTCAAATTAACCCGGCTGACAAAAATCGGAATTCTCCGCGATTTTTACGAAACTTTCAGAATCTTTAGACTCTCGAATCGACATTTTTTGTAATTTGGACTTTAATTTTTAACGCGGATTTTTAAATAACAGAGCGCAGTTGAGTAAAAATTAATTTAGAGATTTTCTCAACTGAGAACAAAACTGAGAATTTCTAATAATTTTTCTGAAATTTATAGGACCTCTAAAGTAAAGTGTCTTCTAACTATGACGAAAATTTGAAATTGCTACTAGCATTAGTTTGAAGGATGAAATTTTTGAAAACAAAGAGCGCAGTTGAGTGAAAATACCCATTTTGAGACCGATATTTACGCAGCTGACAAAATTGAGAATTTCGTGAACTATTAATGAAATTTTTATCACCTGTAGAGTGAAACGTTTTCTACCGATGGGGAAAATTGGAAATTGCCATTCGCCTTAGCTGAAAAAATGCAACACTTGAAAGATCAAAGCGGGGTTCCGTGAAGGTATTTTGAGATACGAGTGAAAAAAGCTGACAATTTTGAGTCATTATATATATTTGGAATTTTTATCACCTATGGAATGAACCCTCTATCTATCGGTTATGAAACGTGCTTGAAGATTGCTACTCGCTTTGCCTTAAAGACGCAATTTTTGAATAGGTGGAACACAGTTGATTAAGGACATCCATTTTGAGATATTTCAGAAGCTGACAAAATTGGGAATTTCGAGAGATTTTAATAAAATTTTTGATACCGGTAGACTGACGTGTCTGCTAACAATGGTGAAAATATAAAATTGCTACTCGCTTTATCTTGAAAAATACTATTTTTCAAAATATGGAGCGTAGTTAAGTGAAAACATCCATTTTAAGACAGACATTTACGAAGCGGGCAAAACTGAAAATTTTGAATGACTTGAATAAGATTTTCATCACCAGCAGACTAAAATGATTTCCAACCATGGTAAAAATTTCAATTTGCTTCTCGCTTTAGCTTGAAAATTGCGATTTTTTAAAAGATGCAGCGCACTTGAATTAAAACCTTCATTTTCTTCACCTCTTCATATGAATTGTTGATCACCTATAGAATGAAGTGTTTTTAAACGGTAGTGAAAATTTAATTTACTCGTTCTTTCATAAAATATGCGATTTTGCATTCACAAAACATTCACTTTGCTATCGATATTTTCGAAGCTGACAAAACTGAGAAATTTCAAGTGATTTTAATGAAATGGTTGTGACCCACATAGTGAAGTGTTTTCTAATGTTAGTAAAAATTTACAAGTGTTCCTCGCTTTTGCTTGAAACATGCGATTTTTCAAATTTGGGAGCGCAGTTGGGTAAAATCACCCATTTTGAGACCGATATATTTACAAAGCTGACAAAACCGAGGAATTAGTGAAATTTCAATAAAAGAAATCCTCTTGTGGAGGGAACCATCCTCTAATGATGCTGAAAATTTCGAGTGGCTACGCGCCTTTTACTTTGGAAAATATAATTTTTGAAAGACGAGCGCAACATAAAGCGCGCATTTTGAACCACTATTTGGAAATATATGGATTACATCTACACCACATACACGGTAGCCAATTTATTTAATTCGAAGGTTTTCAAATGCTTATGGTTACTTCATCGAAATATAATCCGATTTTTCATTGAAATCAAAGATCAATTTATGTATGCATTCGATTATATTAAATTCATGATTTCAGAATGACGATCGTATTCATTTATCGTTGACCTTTTATCAATTTTTACAGCGTCATGCAATCTGCTGGTCATTATTTTAACAAACCAGTACATTTTAGAGTATTTACAGTTGAAAGTTGCCGGATTTTCGGGAGTAGTCTGATGTTAGTGGCAAAGAAATTGCAATTTTCTAAGTAGTTTTCGAACTGTTTTGAAAACAGCTTGCACTTAGTCTTCGAGTCTTCGACTTTTATGGACATTTTTGAGTAGAAGTGAAGTAAAATTGCGCTCAATATCTCTGTTGAAGTGGAAGATTGCGGATCTTTTCCGACAATAATATTATTGTGGATTCTTTCAATGTCCTTCGCTTATCAATTTTACTTATTACAATGTGTTATCAAAATGTTTGCGTTAATCGCACGTGTTGAAAATACGTTTGATTCTTTCATTTCACATGGACGTTGTTTATTATAAGAATTTCACTAACTAAATGCAACATTAGAGATGTTAGAAAAGTTATTTCGGTAAATTTTTGGGCGAGAAAGTCTTGGGTGCTTTATTACAAGGCTCTTGGACTTTTTTTAAAATTTATCGACAAAGAAAAGTTCTTTTTACAATGGGGTTTTTAGGGTCAAGAGATGGTCAGAGGCACAATGATCATTTGAATCTATGCACTCAAACTGTTCAATCTGAATGCAAAAATGATAAACTGTTTCTGGCTGCTAAAGTTTACCTACGGACATATTGAGAGTGAAATATAAACAAATGTAAAATAGTCGCGCTCCTCCTCCTGGCTGTAACTGTGGTGAAAACAACAGCACGGTTTAGTTAATTTTACGCATTTATAGTTTCTAGCAAAATATTTTTGTGCAAAGTAACCAATAGTACAAAGGAATGGAAATTACACGATCAAAATGTATTAAAGCACAATTAAGAAAACAAAATCCACCTTGAGAGCCATGACGTTTATATCAGAACCGATTCCTGTAAATAAATATGTGTATAAGTCCTCTAGTCCTTCTAAAAGTCTACTTTAACAGCAAATATTTACCTATTTAAGCAAATATTACATACAAACATGGCGATATAAATGTGTTATTAAATCGTCACTAAAAAACTCATTTAATACAAACGTTTTGAGTGCAGTTTCAATAGAAGAAAAGCACACAGAAATATCAGAAAAATAATTTAAGCCAAGCAAATATTTTTCGCTGGGAATAGACCAACGAGGAGCGCTAAATTCGTGTTCTAATAGCTCAGATTCAACACTTCCGAATGCAAAGTGAAGAAATTTAAAACCCAATAGAACTTTGAGATTTATAAAAAATGGGCTTTGGATGATCTACACTTCAGATTTTTTTGACTTCCAAAGTTAAATAAGGAAGGATATATTGTGCATGGGTGAGTTACGAATTTTTAAGAAAGGGCGTGCAGAAATGTTTATTTTCGGTTCATCACTCAAAAATTTGGCAAAAATCAGGATCTTCCGAGATTTGAGTGTAAATTTCTGAGTAGGGCGTGCATTTTCAGTCGATTAAACACAAGGCTGGCAAAAGCCGGAATTTTGCAATGTTGAAGGGAAATTTTTGGCATTTTTAGCTTCTCGTATTTTGTATAAAGTTTGTGAATTTCAACCTGCTACCTGTTCTGGATTGGAAGTTACGACTCGTCAAATAAGGGCGTGCAGTTGGGCGCAATTGTTAGTTTTCGGGTCTTCATTCACAAAAATGTCAAAAATTAAAATATTTAGGGATCGAAGTGAAGTTTCTCGCGTATTCAGCTTGAATTGTTTTCTATAGGGTGTGCGAATTTCAAATTGCTGTTTGATCTAAATTCGAAGTTACGAATTTTTGAATAAATGCGTGCAGTTGGGCGAAAATGCTCAATTTCAGGTCACCATTCACAAATCTTCCGAAAATCAGTGTCTTGGTCAATTTGAGTGAAAATTTCCAAGTTTTGAGTTCCACATGTCTTCCAGCGGATGTGTGAAATTGCAATTGTAGCCGAGTATACGTTTTAAGCTACGACTGTTTACAGGAGGACGTGCATTAGGGCGAAAATGTTAATTTTGGGGTCATATTTCACAAATCGGGCAAAAATCAAGATCTTGCGCGATTGAAGTGAAATTTTTCGAGTTTTCAACTCAAAGTGTTTTCTATAGAATGTGAGAATTTCAAGTGGATGTCTATTGTAAATTGAAAGTTACAAATTTTTAAATAAGGGGGAGCAGTTGGGTGAAAATGTTCAATTTCGGTTCATCATTCACTAATCTGGAAAAAACCAGGATCTTACGTGATTTAAATGAAACTTTCAAAGCTTTGAGACCCAAGGGTCTTCTAAAAAACTTGAAAACGTCAAGTTGCTGCCTGGTCGGGTTTAGAAGTTACAGATTAGTAAACAAGCATTTGCAGTTGATCAGAAGTTGTTGCTTCTTTTATCACAAATCACAGGTAGATGGTAATAAGTGGACTAATTTTCAAACCACGGGGGATTTTTCAACAATATTTTGATAAATTATGAATTTAATTCAGCTGAATTTTGCAGTGTTTTTCGCTCTTCAATGCAGAAAAAAGTTGCGCTTCTAAATGGTCCCAAATAGTCCATATAAAGCCAGTATATAAATTGAAAGTCCCTATAAAACACTATGTTAATCCGAAACAATCACCGTAAAAGATAAAAAAATTAATAATCTTTGAAAGAACAAACACACGAAAACTGCATACCTGTTTTATCACCATTTTCTTGGGGAAACTCCTTCCCATTGAATTCTCCGGTTTCAGCGTCTCCCACAGTCATGATCGATTGGCCACTCAAAACGAAAATGAAGACAAAAACCCCACGGAAAACTCAACAATTCGAAAATCCGTTTCTAACACGTGTTGCGTAACGAAATCGGGAAACCTTTATCTTCTGCAACACATGTTTTTAATTGTCTTCAATTCTGTTAAATACCAGTTGAGAAGCTGAACTGAACTGAATGATACAGAAACTCACATTAACGAATTTGTTTAATAAACTGACTGGTTGTTGTTGCTGATTACATAGTACATATATTGCATGTCTTGATGAGCTTTTCGGAATTGGGTTGACTATTCGCCAGGATTTTCGGCTGGCAACTTGAAAATAGATTGAATTTTGAATGAAAGTTCTACCAACAAGCCGGAAAAATCGAACTTCAGATTCTATGAAGGATGTTTGTTTTCCTATTAATCAGGACATTTTCCCACTCAAACGAACTGGAAAGTCATGCTGCTAGTGAACTGCGCAATATTTTTTATAAATAGATTTTTTTACTTGTTTTCGGTGGAAAAACAGTGAGTCGCTTTTACAGGTGATTGAGAGTTCGTAAATCCCTAAGAAAAATTTAGCAAATCTTTCTAAATCGGCTGAAAAAACTTTTCCGTTCAGTTAGAAAAATTGCAGTTACGCAATAACAATTTTAGTTCTAAGAGGGATTTTTTATGAAAATCGTAACATTTTTAAGCAAAATGGTTTTTCGGACTTTCATTGGTTCAACAGATGGTTTTAGATTCCGACGAATCCTGTGATTAAAACATATCAGAAAACAGGTCTCGATAAACAACGCAATCGTTTAGCATTTTGTTTTTTCAATTTTCATCAA
Organism: Dendroctonus ponderosae; assembly: GCF_020466585.1. Classification (NCBI taxonomy): domain Eukaryota; kingdom Metazoa; phylum Arthropoda; class Insecta; order Coleoptera; family Curculionidae; genus Dendroctonus; species Dendroctonus ponderosae. The sequence continues at coordinate 46,102,955 of NW_026017110.1, read as the reverse complement.
GCAAAGTTTTAAATTATTATTTTTTACTTGCAAACCCTTTCTTCTTTATTAGTTTAAAGGCAGCGGTTTTCTTTTTATTAGGCTTTTCAACCAGCTATTCAAGCAACTTTAAACTTCTCTTGTTTCTTCGTGTTTTCTTAAACAATTTCCCTTGCTTTCTTCGCCGGCTTTTGGCGTGTTTTTTGCTCTTTTCCTTCTAGAAAGTTTAACTTTCTGTTGAAAACGATTGAAAACACCTGACAGATAATTTATGAAAGCGATTGAGAAAAGTGCATTTCAAGCCTATACATATAAATAATCTTTATTTCCTATAGAAAAAGGCGATCGACCCAATCGGTCTTTCTGCCCTTGAGTAGTACATATATGTCTTAGCCTAGCTTATTCTAAAATTAAGTCCTATTCCTAACACTGGCATAATTCAATCAGTGATAAAACAAAAGAAAAAAAATTCCCGGCCCACAAAACAAAAAGGTCTTAGTCGTTAGTTCAGTTGCGTTTGTAGGTGTTCTAGTAAAGTATCTGTTGGGGTACGAAAACGGGAATGTTCTGTCCGTCTTGTTAGGCAAAGGGGATTCAGTATGGTCCAGTTGTGAGGGGTGTTTGTCCATTTTGTCTGTAAGTGTATTAGTCTTTCCGAAATTTTGGTCATGTTTGTGCGTTCGTATAGTAGTTGGTTGGAAGGGTTGTGCAGGGGGTTTTGGGGGTGTCTTATTCGTGCTATTAGTCTTAGTGCAATTTGTTCAGTTGTTTGTACGTATCGTTTTGTCCTTTCTGTTCCGTTGGCCATGAGTATATGTCCGTAGTCCAAGAGGG
>NW_026017110.1:46099744-46101143 GCF_020466585.1 Dendroctonus ponderosae | reverse complement strand
TACGAGGGCACAATAGGACAGAAATGACCGCGGTGCGAGGCCAAACACCACCTCGGCGGTGAGGAAAGGGTTTTAGTGGGTAAACAGCTTAGCTGAAGTCTCACACATACCAGAGCGACAGACCACCAGCTCTGGGAGTGCATAAAAGAGCATTTCCCAAACCTTACCGGAAAAAAAAGCATTATTTTGAAATGGTTCCATGTTTAATTGGTAGCATATTGGAATACTTAAGCATTCGAAAAGAAAAATGACGATCTTCGCTTCAAATTGCGAAAATTTTTTATATCAAATAAGTTTTTCTCAAATAAGTTTTCTTCTACAATTTTTGATTATGTTTTTTGTCATTAACAGATAGTTACAGGTCGATAGCCCTTGTCAATAATAACAATAATTTGTCAAACTGTGACTTACTTTGAATTTCCTTTCACGAATTTGCGGATATGTGATTAGTTCAGGGGAAATGCTACAGTAAGAGAGCAGAACCTGAAAGAACTCACGCCAACAAAGGGCGAGGAGAGTGGTTCCAGGAAGATAGTGGACGACAATCGATGTTCGTGTTCCAGGAACAGAGGAACAAGTATTGGACATAATCGAATCAGAGCCTTCCAGGGGCACCCAGAGCACGATAACTGACACTTTCCTAAGCACCAAATAAATACCGAGGAAAGGCTACATTCCTACCACGTTTGTACGATACACACAGCAGAAGGAGATATAAATGTAGCACGAGTTAATTAGCTGAATATGAGAAGCTGCTTGATCAGGTGGATAATAAGGAGATTACACAGGCACTAGCTTGTTTAGATTTAACCATTCAAATGTTTAGTGTTGTATGGTTGATTTATAAACACCAATTACAATACAATACCAAACATAGTTTTGGAATTATTTCTGGATTTCTCGCAAAATGCTACAATTCTAAATAAATGCGAATATTCAGATCCGCTCTTAGCATTTGCCCCAAATTTGGAGAACCGATTGAGCCTCAAAGCTCTAGTTGACATTGCGGGATAGAGACTTAAATTGCTCATTTTTTTATACCAAACATCGTTTTAGAATTATTTCTGGATTTCTCGCAAAATGCGACAATTCTAAATAAATGCGAATATTCAGGTCCGCTCTTAGTATTTGCCTCAAATTTGGTGAACCGATTAAGCCTCCAAGCTCTAGTTGACATTGCGGGATAGAGACTTAAATTGAGCATTTTTCATGCCAAATATCGTTTGAGAATTATTTGTAGATTTCTCGGAAAATGTAAAATTCTAAATAAAGGCGAATATTCATAACCCCTCTTAGCATTTGCCTCATATTTGGAGAACCGATTGAGCCTCGAAGATCTAGTTGATATTGCAGAATAGAGACTTAAATTGCGCACTTTTTTATGCCAAACGTTATTTTA
>NW_026017110.1:46063066-46098745 GCF_020466585.1 Dendroctonus ponderosae | reverse complement strand
ACTCCTGAAAAGCTTAACCCAAGAAACCCACAAACTCATCCTTACTGAAATCAACAACTGCATCACAAATAATAATATTCCGAAAACGTGGAAAAGAGGTGTAATAATTCCTATACCTAAAAATGGACGAGACGGTACACAAATGGAAAACTACAGACCTATCACATTACTCCCGGTGCTGTGCAAAGTCTTGGAACACATACTAAAGCAGAGACTTGAAGAACTGATCGTAAAACCAGAAACCAACCTACCAATTTGGCTTCAAACAATATCACTCGACTATTCATCCGCTATTTATTTTGACCAACAACATACAAACAACTCACCTAACTGACGGAAAGTCGGCATATCTACTCATGGACATCAACAAGGCTTTTGATAGTGTCTGGCATAGGGGCTTACTATACAAACTATACAAACTCCACACACCACCATATCTACTACACACCATAAAGAACTTACTAGAAAACAGACAACTACAAGTTCGAATTGACAATACACTCTCCTACAAACTACTTACCCGGAAAATAATTACTCACATAATTAAGTAAGTAATGAAATAAACGAACATTTAAAATATAAATTTTAGCTTATTATTTACATGAAATGATCTTCGAATTTTGCTTCAAATCAGAACTAAAACATAATAAATAGAGCTAAAAACCAACAAAAGCTGTACATGGTTTAGTTAGCGCATTGTGCTGGGAACCTTTTCCTTTTCATGTGAGAGGTTTCATGTCGGTGTTGGGAAGAACAAACGACAAAGCAGCTGCAGCTGCAATCAAAACAAAACTGTCATAATCTGCACCTGGCGATAGGAGGCTAATTACCAAACATGAGCCCCCCAACGACAAAAAATGGGGCTTGACAGCCACTTTCCAGCAAGTAGGGAAATATGAAATTTCCGCTCATGGCACCCGAACGCCCTATCATCATTCCCAGGGAAATGGACATTGTTCTGAAAATTCCATTTTTGAAAAATTTGCAGTCTTGGATCATTCTCCAACTACCTCAATGTAGTGGGAAACATGTCCACTGCAACTGATACCATCACATTATTTGAAACCGATCCTCCAGCTATAAAGATGGAAGACAGTGCGGTTGCCATTTCGGGAGTGTTGGCAAAGTACAGTGAAAACGAGGAAATTCCCGATGTTATTAAGGCAACAGCTGAAATGAAACTTTACCAGTAAAACAACACTTACAGGGCAGAAAAATGCTTACTCAGAATCTTCTTTTTGCCAATAAACCTTATTAGAGATGCTGCTGACACGTTTCCACATATCGAAGTACACCCGACTATGATTGAATTGATATAAACCTGGGCGTTGTCGGTGTTCTGCAAGAATCAACTCATGAAATTGAATACGTTTGTTGCAACAATACTTACAACCACACATTCACCTGTTGTTTGGTTTTTCGAGGAAACTGTGCTCAACATGGTGCATAAACTGGCCGATTCTCCCAAGTGGGTCTTTTGGTAGTCGTTCATAATTTGGAAAATCTGCGGCAGCCATAATCGCAACATATTCATGCTGATTGACCGAAAGAATACTTGGTTTTTAAGTCGTCGGGAAGCGCTGACTTCGAGCGCACTTACCTCATCATAACAAATAGGAAAATTGCACAAGCAAGTACAATCTTCATTAAATGTGGCTGAAGAAACAGCGGTTTCATCTGCTGCCATCCTTCTTTCAGCGCTTGCTGTTTAGTTCTATGCGCAGTAATATGCGAGCCATTCTTCATATCTACGTCCAACTTAGTTTCGTCAACTAATTGCTTGATCTAAGCCGCAACCAATATTATTCGATCGATGATTATCTGCGTTTGGCTCAGACTTACTGGAAACGTGTCTGCTGGCGCCCCAGTGTTAATACTGTACACTTTCTGGAACACTTTCAGAGCCTTGTCGTTCTCGCCGCAAGTCATCAAAAATTTCGGACTTTCGGGGAAAAATACAAACAGAATGCCGCAAATGAATGCTGGAAGCCCGGAGACTAGCAGGAACATGTTCCACGAATGGAAATCTGAAATGAATTGGTCAAGTAACAACTTTTAGCTTGAACAAGAACGGTTAGTTAATGAATATTTGATTGATTCAAATGAGATTAATCAGTACGATAGCAATGAATGTGCGTTCTTTCATTGAAAAACGAATTTTTGTGTTAATTTGCTGCGTTCCTTCTATGTAAGCTAGGCCTGGGTAACTCAGTGAATTTTTAGGAGTTGGCGCAGTACTACGCAAATGGTTTGATGCGCCAACCCAACGCACCGTTGCAGTAACTCAGTTCCGTTGCTGATAAAATGTTAATGACTTTTTTACTTGTTTTTAGATTTATTTTAAGAGCCTTTTATTAAGAATGTTTTTAAAATTCCTTCAAAACTTCAGAATTTTCCAGTTTTAGCCAAGTTACTCTTTCTTCAAAATGCTCAATTTCAAGTTTCACTTGAAAATCCTGACAATCTTAAGGTATTTTCCGCGAAAAATTATGAAATAAATTTCGAATCCTTCGTCGCATTGTAAAAAGCTTTTAAATCCCTTTCCAGCTTCGAATTTCGAACAAAAATCAAATAATTTCAGAATAAGCGAAAGTTTATAACAGATTGCTTGGAAATCTCGTCACCTCCATACCTCTGAAGACTGTAGAGTTTGTTAAAAAAATGTGATTTTTTAGTTTTGACTGATTTTTTTTCCCTTACTTTCTACTCAGAAACGCTCCATTTTGTAGAGTTTCACTTAAAAGTACTGACGATCTCAAGGTCGTTTACGCGAAAAATTACAAGATAAATTTATAGCTTTGTAAAAATTTTACAAAAACTTTGTTCAACGTCGAAATCGAAACAAAAACGAAAATAAATTTCTCCCGTTTTTTCCCGATAACCATTAAGGTTTTCTCCAAAACCGATCACAAAACTAAAAGTTATTAGTCGAAAACACAAAAAAAAACATTATTTTCTGATGATTTTTTTCTTTTCTGACAATAATGGAGTATTTTCAGCCAAAAATGGCAAAATTAATTATGTTAGAAAATTCGCCTCATTCATCGGTTTGCAGAGAACTTTAGAAAAGTCATTTCAGCTTCGAATTTGCACCAAAACCAAATAATTTTATTCAGTTTTTTACGGAAGGTAATTAGGATTATCTTGAAGAAATAACCAGAAAGCAAAAGTTTACAAAAAATTATTTGGAAAATTCGCCACCCTCATCGCTCTGAAGATTTTTAAAGTTCCTTTAAATTTTCAGGTCTTTCCAGTTCTCATAAAGTTTCTATTCAGCAATTCTTTCCACGCAAAAATTGCATTATTTTTAGTTTTACTTAAAATACTGACAATCTTCAGGAATTTTCTATGAAAAGTTATAAGATAAATGTTATTGCAACATTCCCCTCAGTTGCCTCAAACTGCAGTTTCTTCACTTTTAGGTCAATATTTCTAAACAACACTGTCTCTAAACAGCAAAACCGCGTTTTCCTAACGTTTTACTGTAAGATACTGGCAAACTGAATCTTTTCTGCAAAAAAAACTAAGAGATCGATTTTACAAGAAAACGTCGACTTTCTTTGGACTCAGTTCTGTTGCTGGGAAAATCTAGATTACTTTTTTTTAGTTGTTTGAACAAAGTAGTAAATCGGTACTCAGAAAAAATGTTAAAGACCCTTTTTTAGATGTGAAAATTCCAGTCTCGGGTCTCGTAGAGCTTTAACAAATGAATTATAACTAATTAACCGATGAGTTATAACTCGTTAACTCAGAGAGCGGCACCAACTCAAAAGCTCAACTCAACACAGTGTTACCCAGGCCTAATGTAAGCTAAGTAACAAAGTGGATATGAGAGTGGATCTAGATAAGCTATGTAGCTCAGAAGATCCTAGAAGCAAGTGTGAACCAGATGGCACATGGAACCATATCAGGGAAAATGTCCAGAATGCTTGCGAGGTGATTCTGGGTCAGCAGGAGCGGGTCAGGGTCAGACCCTGGATGACTGATTAGATTCTAGATAGAATGGAGGAACGGCGAAAAGCAAAAAATCAACTACGAGCCGACGAATTCATTGGATTGAACCGAAAAATCAGACAGAAATGGAGAGAAACCCGAAAACGGTGGATGATTGAGGAATGCGAGGAAGCCGAAAGAATACATGAGACTCTTTCAACTTTCATACGAAAGTAAAACAAGTTACTGGTTCTCTCGGAAAAGCACCAATACCGTCTCTGAGAATAGAAAATGGTAGAATCATCCTAGACCCAGATGACCCTCGTAATAAATGGAAACAATACGCGGAAACACTTTTTGAAGATCATCGCCGATCAAGGCACATACACACACCAGAAGAACTAGCCGGACCCGAAATTTTAGAGCACTAAGCACTAAAAAACATGAAAAATCGAAAAAGTCTAGGACATGATAACGTTCATGCTGAAGTCCTGAAGATATTGGATGCAAGATATCTATCATACTTGTGTAATAGAATATACGAGACAGGCAAAATCCCATCGGACTGGCTAAAGTCTACATTTATACCTCTCCCTAAAACAGGGACTCCTAGGATGTGTGGAGACTAGAGACTTATAAATCTCATGAGTTATCCTCTCAAGGTTTTTCTATGCGTTATACACAATCAAATATATACCAAATGTGCAGCAATGAGGGGAGAAACCCAATTTGGTTGGGCACAAGAGAGGCTCTGTTTTCTGTGAAATTGCTCGTACAGAAATGTTACGACCAACAAGAAAACGTGCTTGTATGTTTTCTAGACGATCCTGTATTGGAAAGGTTATAGAGTTTACTGGAAAGGTTATGAGAATGGCATAGATTCTAAGGACATCAGAATAATCCATCAATTGTATTGGCAACAGAGTGTAGAGGTGGGAATCAACAATGAGTTAACAACGGAGACGTTCAATATTTCCCAGGGGACCGTTAAGGATGTATCTTATCGCCAATCTTATTCAATACATATGTAGAAAAGGTCTTTCAATTAGCTTTGGAAGAAGAGAACAGAAGAATCAAGATCAATGGAATTCGAATCGATAATATTAGATATGCGGATGATACCGCTATATTGGCGAATACCCCTGAGGACCTTCAACAGACAGATTAAAATCATACTGCAGACAGATTAAAATCAAGAGGGTAAACGGTCCAAATCTAGAGGAACAGCTGAAACGACATCAGGCCTGGACCCAGCACGAACTGTAGTGAACCTGAGCAGTCACCCACTAACGCCTGCGGAGCAATCTGTCTTAGCCCAGGGAGGAAACTTTGCTATTAGCCCAAGAACGATACCAATAGAGGAAATTATCTCGAACACCGAAACAGCATTGCAAGGGCTCCCAGAACAAACGGCAAATTAAATGCGTCTGGAAACCACTACGGAAAGCAAAACCACAGAGAAGAACAACATGCGCTCAAGGAAATACGAAGGAATACAAGCATTGTCGCCCTGCCAGCTGAGAAAGGAAACGCTACAGTCGTCATGAACAGAGAGGAGAACGAGCAGAAAATCGAAAACTTATTGGACCCAATCACTTACACGAAGCTTGAAAAAGACCCGACTCGAGCCAAGCTCAGAAAGATCAACCGCCTGATCAAAATATTCTCAATAGACGAGAACACCATGAAGAGGATTATTAGGTCAGAAGCCCTCCCCCCATGTTGGTATGGATTACCGAAGATTTACAAGGAAGGATTACCACTAAAACGAATCGTCAGTGCCCCGGGATCACCAACTTACGATATATATATATAAAATATCTATCCTCTCTTCTGCAGCCACACTTGGGGTCCACAGAAACATACATAAAGGATTCCGAACATTTCATTAAGAAGATCCAAGACCTCAGAGTGGAACCTATGAACATGCTGGTCAGCTTCGATGTTGTATCTCTATTTACAAAGGTACCCTTGGACGATTCTATAAAATTAGTGGCGGAGCTAATAGAAGAGAGTACAACAAATCTATTCAAGGCTTGTCTAAAGGACAGCTACTTCCTGTGAAATGGAGATTACCACGAGCAAAAGGAAGGGGTAGCCATGGGAATCCCACTCAGCCCGGTGGTGGCAAATCTATTCATGGAGAAGTTTGAGGTAACAGCGTTGAGCCCCGCACCGCTTAAACCAACGATCTGGTACCGATATGTCGATGACACGTTCATGCTATGGAGGCTTGGACGCGAAAGCCTGGACATCTTCCTCGACCATCTAAACAAACGGCACCCAGACATCCAATTCACCATGGAAGTTGAACAAAACCACCAACTGGCTTTCCTGGATGTTTTGGTGTCTAGGGAGGGAAATCGTTTGGACCACAAGGTATATCGAAAAGCCACCCACACGGACAGATATCTTCACACGCTATCTAACCACCATCTGAGTCAGAAGCAGGGAATCATTAAGACTCTTACGGATAGAGCCAGAAGTATATGTGGACCACAACATCTAACCACAGAACTACAGCACTTGGAAAAAGCTTTTCTTCAGAACGGATATTCCCAGTTGGACATCAGAAAAGCTGTAGGAGTGGGCCGTGCTGAAAAAAGTGAATCCACCCTGAAAGCTTTCCTGTCCTTTGTTCTCAGGATTACAGACAGAATTGGGAGGCTCCTGAGGAAACAGAACATAAGAACAGTCTACAAGCCCACCGCTGGAGGACTTTGTTGTTGAAGAGGGCTTGCTTTTGCTTCGCTTCGGTTTGAAATCTGTAGTTGGGGTTTTTGGGGCAAGGGAAGTAACTGGTGAGGCCCTCCGCACTTACTGCATTTGGCTGGAAGGTCGCGGAATTTCTGGCACTCCTTATAGAAGTGGGGCTCAGCGCATTAGTGACAATGGGTTTTGAGCCGCAGTTTGATAGTGAGTGCCCAAATTTCTGACAATTTTTGCATTGTGGAATGCTTTATATTGAAGGTATTGGAGTTTCTTTGGGGTTCAATTAGGACAGGGAGGTTCAAGAGATGTTTGACTTCCTGGAAGTTTGACTGGGATTGCGGTAAGAGGACTTTTGCCATATTCGAAACGTTTTTAAAGTTTCCCAGACGGCAGAATTGGGTCTGTTCGGGATTGAAACTGAGGGCTTCTATTTCAGCATGGATTTCTTCAATCTCAATGTGAGAGTCCAGGCATGATGATGACGGACAGATTTTTGTCCTCTTGTCTCTAGAGTAAAAGTATAATACTCAATATTGTGGAGCAGAAGCAGGGTCTTTAAAAATCAGGACACTAACCCGCATAGAGGCATTTGAAGTGTCAACACTTCGCAGGCTCCTGCGTATTCCATGGACTGCACACAAAACGAACGAAGAAGTTTTGAGGATGGCTGGTATGCAAAGAGAAATGCTGGACACTGTAAATAAGCGGAAGATATCCTATCTTGGTCATATTCTTAGAAATGTCAACAAATTCTCAATCCCTAAGCCGATTTTGCAGGGCAAGATAAAAGGGCGAAGATGCCCGGGACGAAAGCAGCATTCTTAGCTCCGAAACATAAGGAATTGGTGTGGCATAAGAGATGCTACCACGATATTTCATCATGCAAAGAATGGCATCCTGCATATGATGTGAGAGAAAGGCAAAGGATCGTCAACGTGCGAACACGCACAGGACACATGAAGAAGAGAGCCTATCAAAAATTACTAAAGAAGTTAATTTCTTCGCTTCAGAGGAACGAAACGAACGCATTAATTTTCAATCTTTCCGTTCGTCGATGCCAAGCGGCCGAACGTGCGTTTACTTTCAACTCTTTTTTCCTTAAAACTTACTCTAGTATTCATAGTTAACGTGAAAATCGAATGAAACTACTGCATTACATAAAGATGTATAAATTAATCAAACATTCATCTTCATTCGTTCCGTTCGCCCCAAGCCAACAAATATTCGCTTGCCTTAACACTACGACTAAGTACAAATAACACTCAGAACAAATACAGTCGAAATCAATTGAAAATTGGTCACATGGTTGTTTAAAATTCTACTTACTTAAGTTCACTATGGTAAAATCCATATTTCGTGGCAAAATCAACCAAGCTATCAGGGGTAGTAAAACAGTGCCAAAACTGTTGCTTGATCCAATAATCATCTGGTAAATAGGCCGATATTTGGCGCAGTGAAATTCCGAAATGTATGAACTCACTGCTGCAAATGGACCATTAATTCTAAAAAAATTACATTGGTTTATTAAGAAAATGTTGTCTGCAATTGGCGCAATTTAGTCCTGATGTTTCGCCAGCAAGTGTAGCGTACGTCTTCAGAGTTGATTGAGCCAGAGCATGAAGGTACATGAGCGTGAACGAAACACGAAGACCCATGAATTGGCGATTCTGCATCGAGCAGAGTTCTGAAGATGGCAGTGACTTGGGCTTTCCAAACGTTGAGAAGAAAGGGCTTCAATCTGACGATATTCGGGTAGATGTTTTCAAATATAAAATGCTTGATATCCTACATTTTAGTTGTAGGGTGTTCTCTAATGGCAGCATTTTATCGAGAACTGGATGTTGTCGGGCTCCAACTTGCGGATCGATTTTTGTTCAAAATGTGTTAAGGCGAAGTAGCACAAAACTGCTCAATTCCACTTCACAACACCAGGTTTCATTATTAAAAGCGATAAAATGTCGCGATGGTTCCTTGTAACTGTTAGCTGGTTTACTCGAAAAAAAGATTCGATGATGCTTGCGAACCATCGGGAAAAAATCTAATTCACGACGATGATTATTTTCACGCAAACCTACATACATTTTTGCTGGTAGCAGCAGAAACGAGCAACATGTTTCTTCCAGACGTTTCGCTAGAACGAGCGATTTGCATCTTTAAATGTGGTTTACTCGAAAAAAAGATGCAATGGTGTTTGTGAAACATCCGGAAAAAATTGTAATTTATGACGATGATTATTTGCACGTAAACTTACATAAATTCTTGCAGGGAGTTGGAAACGAGCAACAGGTTTCTTCCAGACGTTTCGCTAGCACGAGTGATTTGGATCTTCAAAGGTGGTTTACTCGAAAAAAAAACCGATGGTGCTTGCGAAACATCGGAAAGAAATTCTAGTTCACGCAAACTTACATAAATCCTTGCAAATACTTGGAAACAAGCAGCAGAGGTAATCCTTGCGTCAAAACGCTCATAAATACAAATACTGCGTCGACAAGAAATCCCAAAATTAACAGTTTTCTTCGTCCCAGCACGTCGAAGAGAAACCCCCAGATCAGAGCGCTTGAGATCATGCCTGGAAAACAGTTTAAATGTGTTTAAAGGAAACGGAATTTTGCATTCCTTTTACCTGCATATGTGACCGCATTTAAAAGACCTTTATCATTTAGAGATATGTTCAAATCGCATTGAGCAGACACAAAAGTATAGGACATAGTGGACGTGTCGAAAACAGCGCAAAGACTTGCGATACCCGCCAAAAATCCCAAAACCACATTGTACTTTCCAAATTGGGTTGCAGTGATGGCTTCTTCAAATGTTGCAGGCTCAAGGGCGGAAACTGCAAAAAAAGTTGCTCACTAGAAGGGTTTTCTTTTGGCAGTAGCCGAAATTACCTTCATTCGTGCCTAACAGCTTAATAGCTACATCTTTCTGCGGCATACTTACAAATAATTTATTTAATATTATTCCACCCGAGTCTCACGTTGCACAATTCTTACCGAAACACCAAAACATTTTAAGAGTAAAATAATTAGACACAAAGTGATAAATGTTGAGTGTGTATAGTAAATTTAATCATTATCGAAAAATAGCAAACACACTCGAGTGAACCGCATCGCATGTATTTTTAGGTTTTTTCATTATTCTATCAAGTATTCGCGATTAAAAGTTCACGCAACAACCATTACTTGCTCATTACATGAAACTTAATCAGGAGGACGGAAATCTGAATAAGGCAACCACACAAAAAGCAGAAAAAGTTGGATAGAAGTGGATGATATGTACGATCCCTCGAGGCATAAATGGTTTGAAGCGAAGAATAAAAGATAAAAAGAGCGAAAAAACTTATCAATATTAATTAGTAAAAGCTTTTTCAAAAAGCCAAGTTTACAGAAGCGACTTTAAATGCTAAAAATTCACAATATATGAATGTTTTTGAGTATTTTAAAACCCAGGTTGGAACAACAACAAAATTGGGAGTTTTTATGTGAATATAACTATCATAAAAAGCAGGTTTCTTTATAGTCAATAACAGCAATTATATCATAATTTTTCTCTTTCTCGAACTCTTTTAGATAACTTTCTACTTAAGTTAAGCAAACCATTGTGTTCTTACTTACATTTTTCATTTGGAATTATTCAGAATTATTGTACATTTTTGTCGCAAACTCCATTTTATGTAGTCAATTTTAATGCGCGATCGAACGGAAACTTGACGGTTACACAAGACGTTGTATGTATAGGTATATTTAAAGTTTATTTCGGTCCTTCGAGCCGGACGGTGCGGTTGCTTTTAGTAATACTTGGGAAAATGGTGCCATTTATTTAAAATTGGCAAACTTCTATGAACATTCGCCATAACCTGACCGACTTCTGAGTTATTTACATATTTTGATCGGAATTTGAACAAAATGGCACAATTAGTTCATTCTTATGAAACTTTACGAAAACTTTGACTAACGTTTGCCCTTAGGTGCACTGCATAAATATAGTTTCTAATTGGACGGTCTGAAAAACAATTATTTTTTTTTAATTACCCTAGAAAGCCAAGATAATCATCATCTGTAAATTTTGCAAATTAGCCATAAATCGTAATAGCAATCTATTCCAGAGAAATTTTACGGAAATTTTCACACAAGCTTCCTTACGTGAAATTTGGAACAACTAAGATTCTAAGCCTCGGGACTCTCGGCCTCGGAAGTTTACATTTTGAAACTACCTGCCGCACTCATGATTCACAAAAATTGCAAATTCACTAAAAACCATACGATTAATCCATTCTAACGAAACTACAAAAATGATCCCTGGAGTTTGCCCTGATGTGCACTGCAAAAGTGTGGTTTCTAACTGGACGGACTGGAACGCAATTGATTTTGTTAAATTACTTAAGAAACCCAAGATTAACATCATTTTTAATGTTTGCAAATTGGCCAGAAATCTTGATATCAATCAATTCCAAAGAAACTTTACTCAGACTTTTACCAAAGTTTCCTTTCACAGAAATTGGAAAAACTAAGTTTCTAAGTCTTGATGCTTTCGAGTAGTTTACATTTAGAAAACTACCTGAGCCACTCACGAGTCACAAAAACCACCACCTTGCACCTTTTGCAAATTCGCCAAAAATCACACGATTAATCCATTCTGATGAAACTTTACAAAAATGTTGCCTGAAGTTTGTCCTTGTGTGCAGTGCAAAAGTGTGGTTTCTAACTGGACGGGCTGAAAAGCAATTGATTTTTTTAAATTACCTGATAACCCCAAGATTACCATCATCTGTAATTTTTGCAAATTGGCCAGAAATCGTAACAGCCATCAATTCCAAAGACATTTTACGGATATTTTCGCCCAAAGTTTTCTTTCACGGAAATTGGAAAAATTAAGTTTCCAAGCCTCGACGATTTCGAGCAGTTTACATTTTAAAAACTACCTCGAGGTTCACAAAAATTGCAACTTTTGAAAATTCGCCAAAAATCACACCATTAATCCATTCTAATGAAACTTTACAAAAATATTCCCTGAAGCTTGCCCTTATGTTCACTGCAAAAATGTTGTTTCTAATTGGACGGACTAAAAAGCAATTGATTTTTTTAAATTACCTGAGAATCTCAAGATTAACATCATCTGTAATTTTTGCAAATTGGTCAGAAATCAGCAACAGCAATTAATTCCAAAGAAAATTTACGGATATTTTCACCAGTTTTCTTTCGTGAAAATTTGAAAAACTGAGTTTTTGAGTCTTCAGACGTTCGAGTAGTTAACATTTTGAAAACTACCTGCCGCACTTATGATTCACAAAAACTGTAGCATCTGCAAATTCGTCAAAAATCACACGATTAATCCATGTCGATGAAACTTTACAAAAAATTTCTCTGAAGTTTTCCCTTATGTGCACTGCAAAAATTTTCATTTCGAACTGGACGGACTGAACAGCAATTGATTTGTTGATGCGGATGATTAACATCATCCGCAGTTTTGCAAATTGGCGAGAAATTGTAATATAAATCAATTCCAAAGAAATTTTACGGAGACTTTCACCAAAGTTTTCTTTCGCGAAAATTGTAAAAACTGAATTCTTAGTCTTCAGACTTTCGAGTAGTTTACATTTTGAAAACTAGCTGCCGCACTCACGATTCACAAAAACTTGAGCTTTTGCAAATTTGCCAAAAATGACACAATTAATCCATTCTTACGAAACTTTACGAAAACTTTGCCTGAAGAAAGGGCAAACTCTTATGTGCACTGCAAACATTTTCAGTTTTCAATTCAAATTATTCAGTTTTCGATCGTCATTTCGATCAAGAGGCCAAATCAAATTTGGAAACTTTTACTCAACTGATTTTTAGAACATATTTTGGCTCTTCGACTCGGAAATTGCGTTTGATTTCCCTTACACCGAAGGAACTTGAACGATTTTATGTAAAAAAAAGGTAGCGGATGTAGAGAATCTCCCAGAATAAACCCGACCAAATCGGTTGCACTTTCACTGCACTTCCCCTAGAACTGAAAAACTGTTCCTGAATCTATCGAAACTTCAGTTGATTTGGGATTTAAAACGCTTAATTTCGAATACACTTTGGTCCTTCGAGTCGGATTCTGTTCGTGGTTTTCAATCATTTCGATCAATCACCCAGCTTTAAAGCACACTAATCGTGGATTTGTACTAACAAAAAGTACATTAATTAGTGCGCAGCACTGCTTTCTAGTTTGTTAAGGCAAACACTTACCTTTTCTAGAGGGCACAGTAATCGAGCCCTTTGCACTACCTTTCCGGCTATCGATAAAATCAATATCAATGTCCATGTTCACCAAATCCTAACTGATTTTCTAACGTTTAACACACCGGCAATATTCAACATAAACAATAATTAATTTAAATGTCTGCTCCTTAGAATTATATGTAGGTTTGCGTGTTTAACTTTGGCTTACTCTCTTACAGTAAGACAGCATCCTGGTAAGGTAAATATTGGAAAATGATTTAGGACGTTTAAAAATTTCTATGTTATCACGTAACCGTCATGCACAACCTATACAATATGTGGGAAATTAGTCGCACAATTTTGTTTAGATCCTGTTTTTTTCCGCAAATTAGGAATCGATGTCTAAACATTATAAAACGGTATAAAACAGCATAAAACACAACTTAATAAGATAAATTGAGCGCAATCGCATCATTGAAACGAAAGAGTAAAGGGCGGCAGGACATTTTAAATCAAACTATAATCAAAACTGAAGTGATTAATTTATAATAAAGTACACTTAATAGTAAAAGTGACAAATGTTTACTCAGATTCATTGTGCAACCTTGCATGATAGCGTTATAATAACGTTAATATGAGCTCTTCCATGTTTCATCGCACTGTCTATTTGCACGATAACGATTTTAAATGCGAATTTACCGCCATGACGAGCAAAAAGTCAGGGTTAGTTTGTTTTGTGTTTTTCAGGGATCAGAATCAGCCAGACAACCCTGGAAGTTGATGGGAATTGTAATTGATTTCATTCTGTTGTACTTTAACAACAAGAGCTATAAAACATGCATCAACATCTCCTGAAGTGATCGTTAACCAGACATGAAAAACTGAGAAAAGCCCAAAGAAGAGCGGAAATAAGAAGCGGTAAAAATAATCCCAGAAGATAACGAGGTCGCAAAACCCAACAGGAAGCGAAAAGGAAACGAGACGCGCCTTTAAGGTCCACAAGAAAGCAAATAAAGGAACAACAACACCAAGAGACGGTAGAGAAAAAGGAGCCTTGAGAAGCGCTAAGGGCCAAAACAGTTGTGCACCAAATGAAATAAAAATACGGTTTTCACAAATTTCATATTTGTTATTGGGCAGCTTTTTAGGTCGGAAACAATCCAGTAAGGAGATAAAACACGGTTGCGAAATTTTGATTTTTGAAAAAAATACCTCGAATTATACATCATTTTCATCGAAAAAAGACAAGGAATGCAACAAGCTAAATAGCACTGGGGCCTTTCCAGTTCCCAGATAATCAACATTTTCTGTCTATTTTGAACTGTTTCTGAGCGGTCGCACTCTTCGACGGACGATATCTTTCTTATTATGGACATACAACCTTCATATTCGTTATTGGGCACCTTCTTAGGTCGGAAACAATCCAATGAAGGTAAAAAACACGGTTGCGAAATTTTAATTATTTTATGTTGTGTTTCCTCAGGAGCCTCCCAATTCTGTCCGTAACCCAGGGAACAAAGAGCAGGAAAGCTTTCATAGTGGATTTACTTTTTTTCCCACGGCCCACTCCTACAGCTCTTTTGATGTTCAACTGGGAATATCCGTTCTGAAGAAACGCTTTTTCCAAGTGCTGTAGTTCTGTGGTTAGATGTTGTGGTCCACATATACTTCTGGCTCTATCCGTAAGTCTTAATGATTCCCTGCTTCTGACTCGGATGGTGGTTAGATAGCGTGTGAAGATATCTGTTCGTGTGGGTGGCTTTTCGATATACCTTGTGGTCCAAACGATTTCCCTCCCTAGACACCAAAACATCCAGGAAAGCCAGTTGGTGGTTTTGTTCAACTTCCATGGTGAATTGGATGTCTGGGTGCCGTTTGTTTAGATGGTCGAGGAAGATGTCCAGGCTTTCGCGTCCAAGCCTCCATAGCATGAACGTGTCATCGACATATCGGTACCAGATCGTTGGTTTAAGCGGTGCGGGGCTCAACGCTGTTACCTCAAACTTCTCCATGAATAGATTTGCCACCACCGGGCTGAGTGGGATTCCCATGGCTACCCCTTCCTTTTGCTCGTGGTAATCTCCATTTCACAGGAAGTAGCTGTCCTTTAGACAAGCCTTGAATAGATTTGTTGTACTCTCTTCTATTAGCTCCGCCACTAATTTTATAGAATCGTCCAAGGGTACCTTTGTAAATAGAGATACAACATCGAAGCTGACCAGCATGTTCATAGGTTCCACTCTGAGGTCTTGGATCTTCTTAATGAAATGTTCGGAATCCTTTATGTATGTTTCTGTGGACCCCAAGTGTGGCTGCAGAAGAGAGGATAGATATTTTATATATATATATCGTAAGTTGGTGATCCCGGGGCACTGACGATTCGTTTTAGTGGTAATCCTTCCTTGTAAATCTTCGGTAATCCATACCAACATGGGGGGAGGGCTTCTGACCTAATAATCCTCTTCATGGTGTTCTCGTCTATTGAGAATATTTTGATCAGGCGGTTGATCTTTCTGAGCTTGGCTCGAGTCGGGTCTTTTTCAAGCTTCGTGTAAGTGACTGGGTCCAATAAGTTTTCGATTTTCTGCTCGTTCTCCTCTCTGTTCATGACGACTGTAGCGTTTCCTTTCTCAGCTGGCAGGGCGACAATCCTTGTATTCCTTCGTATTTCCTTGAGCGCATGTTGTTCTTCTCTGTGGTTTTGCTTTCCGTAGGACTTGGGTGGTTTCCAGACGCATTTAATTTGCCGATTGTTCTGGGAGCCCTTGCAATGCTGTTTCGGTGTTCGAGATAATTTCCTCTATTGGTATCGTTCTCGGGCTAAAGCAAAGTTTCCTCCCTGGGCTAAGACAGATTGCTCCGCAGGCGTTAGTGAGTGACTGCTCAGGTTCACTACAGTTCGTGCTGGGTCCAGGCCTGATGTTATTTGGGTTGTTCCTCTAGATTTGGCTTCCAATTTTTCAAATTTCTTCTTTTGTCTCTTCGTGGCCCTGTTCAATTCTCCAATCAAGTAGTTCCTTTGGAAAACCCCTAAAGAAAAAATAACCGGCATGAAATCGCATGATGAACCGCTAAATTCTCACTATTTTGGTACACGATTGATTGAGGCATTTGAGGCAAAATGATTCTTTGGAATGTGTCGAAAATTAGTACAAATGTTGCAGATTACTCTGCAAGCTAAAGCCGTTTCAGAGCGTCTGGAGTTCGGTAAAAATACGCACTAGATCCAGTTACAACAATTTATATAAGAACAGAAACAAAAACTGCTACATATGCATAACCAAATATACCACTCTTGGTCCTAAAAAACTTAAATCATAAATAAACATATGCACTGATGAAATAACGGCAACAAATTATGATCCGTCGCCAGCCACGTTTGCTTGATTGGCATGTTCTTCCAGACGTGCTGAATAATGAGCTGTTGAGGTGCGAGGGCGTAGAATGAACATATCGTGATTCCCAGTCGCTATCAAACTATCCGTTGTTTTGTTTTTTAATGCAATTTCCAAAAATGCTACCGATTTATCAGCGCGTAATGTTTTGGCGCGCACCTGCACTTCATCCCCTATTTTCGTCTGTGTTTTGTAAAATCTGAAACAACCAACCAATCAAACGAGCCTTGAAAATTGATTATTTTTTCCGGGTTTTTGGGCCATAGGTGAAATAGATTTTTTTCTGAAAAGGCAAGCCACTCAGAAAGAAATTCGATTTTACGACGACCTAAAAACACGAAACGCTCGCCAATTTCAAGTTAGATGGATAAAATAACTTACAACAACTTCATATCAATGGAGACATGATAATTATTGCCCTGTTCGTGTGTGGAAAACGAATAGCTAGATACAATATCGGCGAGCATGGAAGCGAACCCTGTATGCAGTTGTCCCATGGAGTTGGTGTGTTCTTCTTCAACGGAAAACTCAGCCAGGCCATTTCCATTTTCAAACGAAAGAAAGTTTACCTGTTGAAATTGAAAACTACTTTTAAGACCACAAAATGCAAAGCACCCCTGAGGAAACATTAATGGAAAATTTAACGAAACATCGAATGGCAATAGCAGAGCGCAAGCCCCAGCTTGAATGTTCATTGGTTTATTAATTAATCTAATTTAACTACGCTCACTTTCAAAAGTCTTGCACCCCCTCTGTATTTTTTTACAAACTTCTTGTTAAGTATTTTGCCTCAAAAATTGTTCTCTTTAAAAAAGACAGAATTTCCTCACGTCTTCTATTACAGATTGATAAATAGTGCTCCTATTTCGCAATGAGAACGAATTATTTATCAAAAAGTAATCAAGAACTATCACTTAGAGGGTATCCTGCGACACACTTAGGCTCAAGCTGTAAGAGATTATTTCACTCATCCATAGCAACGCCATAGGGCAAAAAAGGTATTAATAAACGGTAATTCGATAATTTTCAAGAAAACTTACAGCGAATATTTCCTTCGTATGATAATCTATCCGTTTGAAGTGTGCAATTATCGAAAAATTACAGCGGTAATTGCACGGTGTGCAATTATCACTCAACGATAATTGCATTGTTTACCAAAAATATTTGACAGTTGTCTTTTCATGTTGAATTAGACATAAATGTCTTCCTGAGATATACCTAAGATATTCAAATTATATTTAATAAACATAAGTAATAAAATTAAAAGTGTAATAAAATATAATAGAAATAAAATGAATCCACATTAACGTTGTTTACTCAGGAAATATTCATAAAAATTACACTCGTGCATCAAAATAAACAGATAATTTTGCATTCGAGCTTGTTGTCTTGTAAAAACTGCATTCGTTTATTTTCACATTGGAACGAAAAAGCCCTCCTCCTTCGGAGTCGGGCTTTTTCGCCATAATATGAAAATAAACTCATGCAGTTTTTAGACAACAAGCTTTCATGCAAAAGACGTGAGGAAATTCTGTCTTTTTTAAAGAGAAAAATTTTTGAGACGAAATACCCAACAAGAAGTTTGTAAAAAAATGAATCCGCCTCAACAATATAGAACTTATCTACCCCTCTGTATTTACTACATACGTTTAATTTAAACAAAATTGTTTTATTGGTAAATAAAACATACTTGCTTACAAGTGAAGGAACTGATGGAATTTCCAAAAAATATTGTTTACCTCTTTGAAATTGTGATGCTGCAAAAATTACACCTTTATATTGATCACTAGCAGCCGGCATTAGTACCTGAATCATGCCAGAATCTAGTACAAGAGACTAGAATGATTGCTCTGTGACAAGAACGTTTATCTAGGCACAATATTTCCACAAGGCGGAACTTTCTTAGAAGCCCAGTTAGCAGGACAGTTAGACGCTATGAAGAGACTGGTCAAGTGAACAGCAGAGCAGACCACTTGCCGATTCTCATGCAAATTGAACCAAATCAAGGCTCCACGGAGACTCGAAGGATCACCAACTGGCAGGCTTTCCAGAGAACATTGGAAAGCACCGGCAGGATCCATCAGCCCACAACAAAGAAACACCTGGACCAGGCAGCCGAAAGACTCACCAGGGATATTACGAACGCCTGGCAACCTCGAGATGTCTATCCGTAGTTCCGATAGCCCAAATGAACACAATTCCTCTCTGGTTAAAATCCAAAATCAGGGAGAAAAACCGGATAAGACGCAGAGCCGCCATGCGAACGCAAGATCCACACCTGAAGAGACAAGCCAACCGCCTCCAGAATGCAATCAAGGAAGACATGAAAATCCTTCGATCGCAACTCTGGGAGAATCGCATGGACAAAATAGAGGCTGATGGGTCAAGAAGAGATCTCTGGAAGTTGGCCAGGTGTCTCACAGCAGGACCAAGAAAGCCAATACCACCAATCCAAGAAGATGACATCACCACTGTGGATCGTCCCAAGGAAAAAGCTGAGCTCTTTGCCGCCCACCTAGAGCCGGGAAAACCTGGTTGATCACCCAAAACAAGAGAGGACACTCAATGAGCTGGTAGCCCACCAAACCCAGAAGAGTCACCAAAGAGATCATCGAGAACATCGTCAAGGGGGCCAAGAGAAAAAAGGCCCTTGGGCGAAATCCTCAAAAAACTACCGCAAACAGCTATTGAAGACCTTTCCACAGTGGCAAATGAACTTTTGGACCTTCAATACTTCCCGACCACCTGGAAGAAGGCAATAATGGTATTGGTACCCAAAAAGGCAAGAACAGGAAGCTGCTTACGTCCTACAGGCCCATCAGTCTACTGCCTACACTGAACAAGGTCATGGAGAGGTGTATCCTGAACCACCTACAGGATACAATAGAGGAGAAGCAAGTGCTGCTGGATGAGCAACATGGGTTCAGGCCGGGACACGGCACAAACACTCTCACCGCCCGGCTAACAACAAGAATCCTGCACCAGTTAAACCGCCGACGCGATCTAGGAGCCGTCTTCCTGGATATGGCAAAGGCATTTGACAAGGTTTGGCATCAGGGCCTAATTGCCAAAATGATCAAGGCAGGGTTTCCTGAGCACCAAATCCAGCTAATCCGCAGCTACTTGTCTGGACGCAGCTTCCAAGTCAAAGCTGATGATTGCGATGTCAACGATCAGAACGATAATGTCAGGAGTACCTCAGGGGTCCGTGTTGGGTCCCCGTTTGTTCAACATCCACATGGCAGACATTCCAATGACAAAAGCAACGGAGAGCTACATATACGCAGACTCAGCAAAACAAACAAGACCTTGAGAATAGCAGCAAAGGCTCCCTAATAGTGGTGGGAAAAAAGTAACTAATCGGTATTCGAGTACTCGTTACTCATCAGTATGCGAAGTAACGAATACCGAACCAAGCTACCAAACGAGTATTCAAGTAATCAGTAATCGTTCTCGGAAAATCAAGTCACTCATCCTAACCTTGGACTTCAAAGCCCAATACTGTACTACTCGTACTCGTTCAGAGTGGCTAAACTAACTGGTGTAGGGGCGTTCGTTTATACACATAACAAGTAAACATCAACTACTAAGAAAATATATATTTACACTCCCCCGCAAAACTACAACCGAGTTTGTATCCTGCCACGGCTAAACTTGGGTTGTTAAGAGGTATTAAGGGTACTGCGCGCGAAATACCTGCTCAGGAAAAGCCTTACTAGTCACCGGCATTTATCATGATAAACAGTATTTCAATTGCTGACTAGGTACTGCGGATCATCCACAGCCAGGGTGACCAGGCGTGTGGCGCTTTGTTTTTATTGGTTTACGTTTGAATTTACTTGGCGCCAAAACCGGCGATTTTTAAGTCTACATTTGGCGATTTTTGACGACCTTGCCATTTCTCAGTCTGGTCACCCTGTCCACAGCCAGTACCCGCCTACTAGCGTCCTCTCTCACAATGGGTTCACAGCCCAGGTACTGCGGGACATCCACAGCCAGTACCCGCCCCTAACATCATTACTCAAATGACTCAAAAACTTACTCAAGTACTGTTGTACGTCTACATCCAGTACTAGGTACTTCTCTATGAACTTTTATGCTCTTAATTGAAAGCTCTTTAACAGTATTGAACTTTGACTAGACTTTTCTCAGTCTGGTCACCCTGTGTATTCATTGTATCATGATCTAAACTAACTTGTAATCAATACTCGGACCCGCACCGATACGTATGGATACCGAAAGTCGCGTTTGATTTACAACGTCGGTCGATGATTATAATCACTAAAAAACGCGTTGCACGCTGCCGCATGGTAAAGTTCAATTATATTTTTTCATTTATAATATAAAATGTAACATGATAATTGTAACTTATTTCAAAACATCATATTTGTAAAAAGACTAAAAAAGTAAAATTGTTACTAAAAATGAATTGTTATTAAAAATGAAGACTAAGTTTTAAAAAACGTTATTTACAGATCGAGAAGGTATTCTTATGAAGTTTCTGCAGTAGGATGGGTGCAAGTTACAAGTACATTTTGCCTTTATTTTTTCAGATCTGCCAATCAACTTGAATTTAACATAATTATCCATATCTTCTTCCAGCTAGAATAAATAAATATTCATATTGTATGGCAAAAATAGCAGGTATTTAACGTCAAGGCACGACAATAAAACGAAATTTTTCCTTCGCAGATACTTGTTTCTTTTTATCGTCTAGTATAGCAATTATCTATTTTTGAGGTGATTATTTATTATTACTATAATGCTGCCGAAAAGCAAACAAAATACCAATTCAAAATATTTATCTGTTACAATAGACAAAATCAAATCTGTTTTTTATACTTACATTAAAATGATCTTCACATACATGGGCAGTAGTCTTCTCCGAAATATCCTTGTGTATACCTTTAAGCTTTAACCATTTTAAACGCCGGTTTTTATCTCGTGGTACACGAATAAGACACAGTGGCACCATACAGCATTCGTAATATTGTTTTTGTGTTGCTTCCATTATTAATAAAGCACAGCACGAATTCTGAACATTGAAACATTCAGATAATTCAACGACAAGCCGTATTCCCATATTGCCTTTCGATCGAACGACCAGCGCTATGACGTCACGACTAGGGCTCGGAATTTTAAAAAATCTGATATTCGAATATTCGTTTAGTGGTTTAACGAATATTCGAATATTCGGGTATTCAAATATTCGAATTTTCGAGTATTCGAATATTCGAGTATTTCTATTCGTATTCGTTAGATATTCGAGTGTTCGTTTTCCGTTCACCGTTTTCCAAGAAGAAAAATCGTTATCTCATATCATTTCTGGCAACTAGCCGCAACGGATAAAAAAGTGCCTTTGTCGGCACATTAATTGTAACACCGCGCAAAAGTTGATGACGCGTATTACCAGAACACAGAGACATAATTTTACATTCATTTGCAGGAGAGTAAATATAATTATTTTCATTTGCTTGTAAATATATGGGTATTTGTTTAAATGCTTGTAGAATATGAATAATTTATTTTATAAAAGTATACAAAGTGCATATAAAGATATTTGCACCTTGTGAGTTTGATAATGTTGGTGTATTCGATTATTTGAGTATTCGAATATTCGAATATTCGAGTTATGACTACACATAATTATTCGCTTTTCGAATATTCGAATATTCGAATACTCGAATTGTTCGAGTTTGATTCCGAGCCCTAGTCACGACCATTCCCGCGCATTTAATGTCGTTTCAAATGAATAGCCTGCGGTCACAACTTTAATTCTTTAGTGCAAATTAAATATTGCTATTTGAAGGCTGAAATTTGGTATGCGCGATTTCTATAGATAGGCAAATATATTAAAGAAATTAAAAAAAAATGTTCAAGTTTCCCATTACTTTGTTGATCTTTACGATCATTTTGTATGATCGGTCCTGATAACTTCCTCATTGCTTGGTCATTTATTTATTTATTTATTTATACCCCAAGTACGTCTGTGTAACTTTTCTCAAAGTGCGATATTTTTCATGTACCTAGTTGGTCCATAGAAGACTTTTCTAGACTATAAATAACGCTGAAACACTGCTGATGCCCCGAAACTGAACCTTTCTTATCTCGTACGCTGATGACTGTGAGATTTATCAAGCGTCTTGTCTGTCGTATTTTATCGGTGTGGAATGTGAACCATTTTACGATTTGATTTTTTTTCTAGGTCTTTCGAACAGATTCCAATCTAATTTTCAAAACCTGCTCTATGAATATTTTTGCGGCTTTCTCGTAGAATTAACAGTTCATACGCGAAAAACATGGTAAAAACGTACAATTAGCAATGAGAACCGTTGAAAATCTTACCTTTTTAGTGACTCGATCGAAAATTTTCGAATGCTTCAGATGTTCCATTAGCTCTTTGGGAGTAACTCGGGGTTTTAATGGCATTGTAAATGCGGAACACTGCTTGCAAATAACCGATGAACGTCACACGCTTTAAATAAAATTGATTCATTTATTCGCTCTACGATGGCGTATTTAATATTCTTAAGCCGCCTGATAAGTATTGGAGCGGTTCTGAATGAACTCTTGTATGAGGCCTGGGTAAGGGCTACGCAAATGGCTTGGTGCGCCAGCCCAACGTACTGGCGCAGTAACTCAGTTCCGTAGCTGGGAAAATGTTGATGACTTTTTTACTTGTTTTTAGATTTATTTTAAGGGCCATTTAATAATAACATTTTTAAAATTTCTTCAAAATTTCAGAATTTTCCAGTTTTAGCAAAATTGCTTTTCTTCTAAATGCTCAATTTTCTAAAGTTTCTATTAGATTATTAATAGGGAAAAGAGCATTGAAATAAAATAACTATGTATTTATCTCAACACAAGCAGAACGTATTTTATTATGTTGTTGATACAACGAGTTCTTTAAGGCTCTCTTATTAGACTGAAATTCATCGATATAATTCGGTTGAGCTTAACCATTTATGCTTAGATCAGCGACTCAAAATTACGAGTCGAATTCTCTGAATATAAACATAGATTATGGCTTTTCTCGTTTTTGCTGACAAAGAGGAATGATAACATTTACGTGGTATTTCCAATAGTTTCACATAAAAATGCTGATAATCAAGGTATTTTCTGCGAAAAATTTGGAACAGAAATCAAATAATTTTCTATCAAAAAACGAACAGAATAAACGAAAGTTTACAGATTATTTGGAAATTTTGTCACCTCCATACCTCTGAAGACTGTAGAATTTGTTAAAAAAATGTGGTTTTTTAATTTTGACTGAAATTTTTCCTTTACTTTCTACTCAAAAACCCTCAATTTCGTAGAGCTTCACTTAAAAGTACTGACAATCTGCAGATCTTTTACGAGCAAAATTGCAAGATAAAAAAAAACAGCTTTGTAAACATTTTACAAAAACTTTTTTCAGCGTCGAATTCGGGACAAAAACGAAAATAAATTCCTCCCGTTTTTCCCCGAAAATCATTAAGGTTTCCTCCAAAACAGATCACAAAACTAAAAGTTTTTAATCGAAAACGCAAAAAAAACTTTTTTTTATGATTTTCCTCTTTTCTGACAATAATGGGGTCTTTTCAGCAAAAAATTACAAATTTAATTTTGCTAGAAAATTCGCCTTATTCATCGGCTTGCATGGAACTTTAGAAAACCCATTTCAGCTTCGAATTTGGCATCAAAACTAAATAATTTTATACAGCTTTTTGCCGAAGTTAAAATTTGCCGGCTTTCTGAAAATATTTAGTTTCTTTAAATTTTCAGGTCATTCTAGTTTCAACAAAGTTTCTATTAAGCAATTCCTTCTACGCAAAAATCGCATTATTATTTAGTTAAAATACTGACAATCTTCAGATATTGTCTGGAAAAAATTATAAGATACATTTTATTGGAACACTCGCCTCCTTAACCGTTTTGCAAACATTTTTGGAAAACTTTTCGCAGCTTCGAATTATGGACAAAACCGTAATAATTATTTCTGATTTTTTTCAAAAATATTTTCCCGAACGGACAAGCGAAAGTTTATAATAATTTATGTATTTGGAAAACTCTTGGAAACTGGGGTTTCTTCACTTTTAGGTCAACAATTGTCACTAAACAAAAAAACCGTGGTTTTCCTAACGTTTTACTGTCAAATACTGGTAAACTGAATATTTTATCCAAAAAATTAAGAGATCGATTTTACAAGAAAACTCGTCGACTTTCTTTGGACTCAGTTCTGTTGCTGGGAAAATCTAGATTGCTTCTATTTAGTTGTTTGAACAAAGTAGTAAAACGTTACTCAGAAAAACTGTTGATGACGTTTTTTTCAGATGTGCAAATTCCAGTCGCGGGTCTCGTAAAGCTTTAATAAATGACTTATAACTCATTAACCGATGAGTTATAACTCGTTAACTCAGAGAGCGGCAACAACTCAATGGCGCAACTCAATCATATCACGGTTGAATATGTGTTTACACTCAGTTTTAGTTAGCGGATTGGGATTTTTATCCAAGAATCGACCTTTAAGCTCCTTATATTAAACACTCACGTGCAACCTACAGACAAACAACAACCAGGGCAAACTTAGCAAAATAAAGCCAGTCGCGCTGAAGACTGTTCATATAAACGTGTATAAATAGAATTTTCCAAATATTCGTTAGTTTGTTCAAAACAGCGTAGTAATTTACAGAAACTTAACCTCTCTGTCCTAGGGTGACAAGTGCGGTTAACAATTTGTTTGGAAAGTATGAGAAACTGTGACGTTATGGAAGGACATTGAGAGGAAATATCAAGGTGTCCCGTAAGCACATGAGCAAAAGGATACTGCGATATTCTTTGGATCAAAAGAAGGCGATTTGACCTAACTTTTATTAACAAAAAATGTCTGGTTCCTCTGCTATTGATAGTAAAAATTATTCAAAAAATGTATCTTTCCTTAAATATCGGGAGAATTTTACTTTTATGGTGAAACTCGCTGTGAATTTGTCCTTATGACTCATATTTTGATGAAACAATCGAGTCGATCTGTTTTGGACAAGTGGTGAATTCTTGAGTGTCGTGGTACAAAAACTACCAGAAATTTTTATTTGTTGGATGAAGTCAAGTCATTTTTTTAAGTGATAACTTTTTATGGGAGGGTGAACAGATTTTTCTCGGTAACGGCGGCTCCCACTCCGGCCTCTTCGCGCCTGAGGCTTGGGACGCACATATGCACTCTGAATTCGATATTTTTTTCTTAGTGAGGGTGCATCTGTATAGCTCTTCCTCGTTTTACCGTCTATTTTAAACAGATAGAACGTCTTTCAATCACCAAAATTAATTGATTTTTTAGTCCTATTCAGATACAAGTTGTAGCAGACGTTTATGAACAACATACACAAGAGCAGTCACAAAAACACGCTATAATGAATGAATTTGAATGTTTTGAATCACTTTTTCTAATGAAGAAGTGACCGACATGATCAAAGTATTAGGGTTTTGCGAAGACAAATTGCGTGAAAATTAGTGGAGGTTTTCCCTGTCCACTTGTCCAATCAAAAAGTCCAAAAATCCACTAGACTGTCCTTAGATACAGACTGTACAATTCATATTGTTTCTGCCCAAACTAGCTCTATCCTTGCAATTCGCTCTTTCCATCTGTGACTACACGCACATTAATACTTCGCTTGAAGTAGGGCGCGTCCATTCCAGTATTTATCAATGGCCCATTCAAATATTTTCGCTAAAAGAAGAAGTAGAAAAGTGGAACCCCCGGTGGAATTTGAATAATTCCATACAAGAATGTAAGTTTGATTTATTTTTGGCAAAGCAGTGCGAAAAAAGCTCTAGTACGGTATTGCCATCCTACTCTATCAACATGTTTTATGTTTATTGCAGATTTTTTCAATTTAAATATTTCTATTTAAAACTACCGGGTTTTTGCGCAGTTCGCTCATGCTCACTAAGGCTTATTCCGTTACCGTTTACAAAAGTTCGGAAGCCTTCAGTGTAAGTGTGAGTTTTCCATTTATTTCTTTCACGCATCGAACTCAATTGTTCTTTAAATCTTTTTTCAATTAAATCAATCTATCACAGCAAACATGTCTCGAAAAATTCGAAATCCCCAAAACATAGACAAGTGGTTGGAAGGCCTAGACTTGTACAGAAAAAGCATTGCTTACGATGAGACCTGTTTATTTAGAGCTGTGAGTGAACAGGTAAGAGGCAGACTCTCCAATATGAGCCCCATTTATCGTGTTTACCTACTTTTTACTTGATACAATCTAAAAACGATAAGGCTTTGAATCACCTCATACATATAAACAGACCATAAAGCAAAGTAAAAACGCTTGGGTTCGGTTGTTTCATATCCTTACTGTATACAGGGTGAGCCAATGAAAGCTAAAAGTTTTTGATCAGACCTCCCTGGCATACCAATGAATGTACGTGCAATCTGGACATTTACCCGACTTGTGGAACTTCGGTTGCCTTAAAAAGACGCTTTAATCATTACAATGTTTTCCCCTTGCACATAACTTTTATGCAATTGACACATTGGGTTTCTTTCCCATAATTAAATGAGCCACCCTGTATATACTTAAGTAGAGAACTTTTTCTTAAATATTTGCGACCTCCGCGACGAAAAAAAGGCTGTTATAAGAGTATTTTCTCATCTCTTTTTCGAAAAATCTGTCCAGAAGGACACGTATGTTTTTCATAGCAATAATAATTTTCTTGAAATAGTTGAGAAAATTTAGGAGTGAATGCATTGCTTTAATCTCAGAGGCTTATAACATAACAAAATTAAACACTGCCCAGTCGTCTGACCATTATCGCCTATAAATAAAGCAATTTTTATTACAATTTGCAGCTATTTGAGTGCCAAATATACCATGAAAGAGTTCGCACAGAGTGTATTGCGTTTGCGAAAAATCATTTTGATCAATTTAACCATTTCGTTCCAAATGAAGAGCTCTGGATGGAACATCTGCTCAAATTGGAGAAACACATGTTGGTCTGTGGAGATCTAGAATTGCAATTAATCAGCCGCACCTACAAGTTGGTATTCGATTATTGCGTGACTACTGGTTCCGTGTTAATGCACTTGACTCTACAGTTTTCGTTTCTAGTCGGGATATTCTCCTTGCCGTACCCAAAGAACAGGAAATAGTTGATATTACCAAACGAGATTTTCCCACCACTCCTCTAATGCTGTGCCTTGTAGACGATGATCATTATGATGCTGTGTACAAAAAAGAGCAAATCAACGACGCCGGTTTCTGCCAATGTATGAACTTTGATGATACACAAATTACGTTTATCGCACAGTTATTGATTCATTTCAGCCATCGTCTATAAGTCACTATATGAACAGGTGTTTGAGATCCCAAATGTGGATCAAATAGCTAATGCAATGCTCTTCAACAAGGTTGCAGTCATCAGCAAAGATAAGCATGAAGAGAAGCATGGCGAAGAAGAGCTGGTAATTAAGGATAATCTGGATAATGCTATTATAGCTCCATTTCCTTATAAGGTGGCCAAAGCTCTTCATCCAGATATTTACAGGAATATTGAATATGATTCTTGGAACAATATGAGAAAAGGCAGGTGCAATGGTTTAATAACAATAACAATAACACGATCTTAGACTAATAATAAATTCAACTGACGAGGGTCAAAGTTGATGCGACAAATTTTCTGTACAGTATGGTGATCCAAAAGTGGGTTGCGTAATTAACCGACTCGATTTAATTGCGGTTTATTAAAGCTGATGATTTTTCAATTTCTTATAACTGCGTCCTCCATTCGTTCTCTCAACGTGTCCCACTTTGAGTACATTTCAATTTTTGGTTTTTAGGGCCAAGTTTGCAAGCTTGCAAGTCAGTGAGCGTTTGGATTCTTTGTACAATTTTTTCCCAAAAAAATTGTGTAAAAATTTCAAGTTGCTCTATTATCTGTGGCTTTGGAGTTAAACACTTTTAACGGGCGACTAAATTTGATTTTTGTGGTTTTTAGACTCAAGTTTGCAATCGTATAAAAAATCGTTGGGTGTTTGGATGTTTCTACAATGTTTTCTTAATATTTTCTATAAATCGGGTGATAATTTCAAATCGCTTCTGGTTGTTCTGTTTTTGGAGTTTTCATTTATTTAACGTGCGAGTGAGTTTGAATTTTGGTATTTTTTATACCCTTATATGTAGTTTGCAAGCTGATAAAAAATCAGTACATTTAGATTTTTGTATAATTTCCACAATTTTTTGTTGGATATTTTCTACAATTGTATGAACATTTCATGTCGTCACTTGCTCTGGTTTATGAGTTACAAATTTTTAACCGGAGAGTAGGTTTGAATTTTAGTCCCAAGTTTGCACGCTGCTCAAAAATCAAAGAACAGTTGAACTTTTTTGCCTTTTCTCCTATTTTTTGCTTAATATTTTTTATAAATCTGGGCAAAATTTCCAGTTGTCACTTGCTCTGGATTTCTCGTTACGATTTTTTGTTAATAAGCTTAGTAAGTTTGACTTTTAGAGTTTTTAGGCCCAGGTTTGCAAGTCGCTAAAAAATCAGTGATTGTTTGACTTATTGCCACTCTTTATCCTCGTTTTCGTTCAATGTTTTTTAAAAATCTGATGAAAATTTCAAGGCATTACTTGCATTGGTTTTTTAGTTATGATTTTTTGTTAATAGACATGTAAGTTTGAATTTTGTGGTTTTAAGACTCAAGTTTGCAATCGTCTAAAAATCAATGGGTGTTTGGATGTTTGTACAATTTTTTCTCAATATTTTCTATCAATCTGGTGATAAATTCAAAACGCTTCTGGTTGTTCTGGTTTTGGAGTCTTCATTTTTTTTAACGAGCGATTGATTTTGAATTTTGGGATTTTTTATACCCTAGTTTGCAAGCTGATAAATAAAACATTTCATGTCGTCACTTGCTCTGGTTTATGAGTTACAAATTTTTAACCGGCGAGTAGGTTTGAATTTTCGGGCTTTTAGTCCCAAGTTTCCACGCTGCTCTAAAATCAACGAGCAGTTGAACTTTTTTACCTTTCCTCCTATTTTTTGTTTAATACTTTTTATAAATCTGAGCAACATTTCCAGTTGTCAATTGCTCTGCATTTCTAGTTACGATTTTTCGTTAATAAGCGTGTAAGTTTGAATTTTGTGGTTTCAAGACTCAAGTTTGCAATCGTCTAAAAAATCAATGGGTGTCTGAATGTTTGTACAATTTTTTTCTCAATATTTTCTATAAATCGGGTGAAAATTTCAAATCGCTTCTGTTCTGGTTTTGGAGTCACATATTTTTTTAACGATGGAGTTAGTTTGAATTTTGGGGTTGTCACACCCAAGTTTAGAAGCTGCGAAAAAATCAGTGACTATTTGGATTTCCGCATAATTTTTGCTGAATATTTTCTACAAATTGTGTGAACATTTCTTGTCGCCACTGGCTCTGGATTGTGAGTTACTAGTCTTTTAGGCGAGCAAGTTCGGCTTTTTAGGTTTTTAGTCCCAAGTTTGGAAATGCTAAAAAATCAGTGAGCCTTTGGCATTACAAGTACTTGTAAGTTTGTGTTTTGGAGTTTTTACGCTTGAGTTTCCAATCGTGTAAAAAATCAGTGGGTGTTTGGCGGTTTGTTAAATTTTTACAATTTTTTGCTCAATATTTTCTATAAATCATGTGAAAATTTCAAGTCGCCCCTTATTCTGGACTTTAGATTTTTTTACTAGCCAGTAAATTTGAATTTTTGGGACTTTCAGCCCCTAGTTTGCAAGCTGCTAAACAATCAGTGAGCATTTGGATTCTAGTACAATTTCTAGCAGTTGTTCTTCAACATTTTTTAAAAACCGCGTAAAATTATCAAGTGGCCACTTGCTCTGCTTTTGGAGTTGGTTGAATTGCAAGTGAATTTTTCAGGATTCGAAGAACACATCCTTATAATTTTCTTATTGATATTAATTGCATTGATTGCTAAATAGCAATGTTTTTACAGAATTTAGACTTGCCAATTGGTACAAAGGCGACGATAAACTAACCATCGGTACCAAGTGCGTTTTAAATGATGAAAAAACTGGTAAACCGATGGAATGTTACATTCAAAAGTTGGACAAAGAAGAAGACAAATGCATGGTTTATATAACCAAATTGGCTGAATTGAAATGGGTTTGCTATCTAGATTTAGCTCCAGAACCTAATGCAAAACCCTGGCCGTTACCTCATAGGTAAGAAATTGAAGGAAACTCACAGTTAGTTCCACTCCGTTCACATTTACACCTCTATTCAGATTCAACAAATCATTTGAAACAACGCCCACAACCAAACTGGCCCCAATGGAGAAAATAAAATCAGCGCGTCGAAAAAATAGCAACTTCCAGCAACAAAGTGCAAGTGTTGGCGATTTGCCCAGTATCGAAGCTGATGTTAGGAACTATACTGGAGTGACGCTGGTTCGTATTAGCCAGACTCTTGACCGCAAAACAACTCCCTTTTAAACACACTTTCAGCAAAAATTGGATATTCGAAATAATAACTCTGAACCTTCACGAGAAACACACGAGGCGAACAGCTCGGAAAGTCTGACCGCGCCTAGTACTACTCAATTTTCCGAAAGGTACTGTTGAAAGGGTCTGTCTACAAACAGGCTTCTTATAGCGGTTAGTTGTAGATGTCAGTGGGAACCATCTTACGCTTATTATCCACAAACACCTGACTCACAAGACTCCGCCCCGTATGGCGAATATAAACCGATGATGGCCTCCGCCCCAGTAACACCAAATGTTGTTCCCTACTATGGTAAGGCTGTCTCTGTTCTATTGGGTGATTGAAAATTGACGTATTCGTACTTACCATGCTCGGAAAGCCTAAATAAAGTTTACCCTCCTTCTGGCTACTATACAGAACTCTCTAGTTCGCCATGAGCTAATCGATTATTTTAGTAACTCCAGACATGAAGCGGAAGTTCCAAAATGTGCACTAAGGACGAGTAAAAAAGCTTCCAGAAAAAGACAGTCCCTTAATATAAACAATGCCAATTTTAAATCACCATGAATGGAAACATTCATCATTTGAACTGGAAACATTTTCAGATACTTCGTATCCATTCTACTTCAACTATCACATTCCCCATTATTCTCCGTATCCGTTAACGCCTCTTACGCCGTTGACGAACTCATCGGTTGCGCAAAATGCCCCGGAACATGTTGGGGAACTGTTAGAGCCTCCACCAAACTATCTAGTGAACCCATGCGGATCGCCACATGACGTTCAACAAAATCTCACCCCACAGAACTTCGCGTATGTTCAACAGCCGATGGATTTGAGCCCTCAAGTTCTCAACTACCCTCCAGGTGCCATTCGCTTTCGTTGCGCGTGTAACGGTCGTTAACAGGCGTTTTATAGGGTCATCGGTGATTTACACATCGATTCCCCAAGGAAATATGACCATGGTGGTGCCTACGTCCCCCACAGTCGTGTATACTCCAACCAACCCTATTCCAGCCCATATGTCCTACATGACCACAAATTTCCACAATGGAGATTCTTCGGTTCCGCTGTATCAGCCGACGAATGAGCACGGGTTTATTTTTCACCCGCGGGAATCCGCTGTAGAACAGTAAGTGTTGAGTTTTTACAGGTTTTTGAGAATGTATTGCTTTCGTTTTATCACTTTCGACAGTCTAGAATTTGTTGTCTTTATAGATTAGTCTAAAACTGTTCCTTTGCATTAAAAGTAAGTAGTACCTTTCTACTATTCATACCGTTTCGGTGCAAAGTCTTAATTTATTATTTAAGGTTTTCTTTTGAACGGAGTAAACACTTTATTTTTTTGGGTGGATCTAAGGCATTCTGGTCAACGTGATTTAGTTAAATTTCCCTTAAAAATTGATGATCGTCTGGTGCTGCATCGCAGCTCATGTCGTTTACCATCATCCATTTTTTCACCTTTTTTTTTAACCGAAAAAGTTGTTATCAACGTATCAAAATTTGTATACAATTTGCAATGATTGGAACTGGAATGTCTTAAGTCTCGATTTCATGCAACGGAAGAATGTTTAGTGCAATCGCTGCAAAGCTGTGATTCTACCCGAAAGGTGATCAATCTTAATTAATTAATTAATTAAATAGTCTTCTGAGTGACTTTCAAGTTAGAAATTAGTTAATTAGAAGCTAAAACCGTTTGTAGCTCAGTACAAACCTTGGGAGAAACAGAACTTTATGTTAGTTGCAATATTCAGAATTTGTTTTTTAATGTATTAAATTGTTTGTAATTAAAAATATTATTATTTAAAGCTGCCAGGCAGGCGGCAGGATCCTGATAGGCCCAAATAGTTCTTAAATTTTTCGTTTCGTGGACTATCACCAAGGTTGATTCAAAACACTGCTCGGCAAAACCCGTGTATTGAATGAAAAAATTAAAACTATTTACAACTGTAAGGAATAATAGACGATAAAAACATTTACAATTTCTTAATAGCAAAAGGTTGCTTATTGACGACAATGGAAATATCTGGATTATCATCCATATGTATGGTCAAGTCTGATTCTAAGAGACGCCGTTCTATGGAGACATCGTGCTGTTGTCTCTCGATCCGCCGTTCATGTTTGCTTACCACTTGCGGCGATACCAGTTTCTTAATACTGTTGGGAAGTTTAACATCTTGTTGTTCCGAGACCATTCTTGTCGCGGCTGGTTTGTAAATAACCGCCGGAAACTCGCAGTTCAAAGCTTCGGGAATGTTCTCCTTGGATTGAGGTTCAGCCGCGAACAGTTTGGTTTTGGAACTGTTTGGACGCGAAGTGGCCGAAACTTTCACTAACGGAGAATACCGGGGACTGTACTTGATGTAAATCCCCACAGGACTAACTCTATGTTCCAACTTAGACCTGGGGGTTCGATTAAGTGGTGGCTTGGGCACCTTAAATTCAAACTCCGCGTTCTCAGATGATTTGACCGGTTTTTCAACGCTCTTTACTTTGTTGGTTTTTTCCGCCGAATGTCCGGTCCGCTTGCGTCCAGTAAAAGTGGGTAATTTGGACTTAAAGCCTGTGCTAGGGGTGCTACTTTTAGTTGAGTTTGGCGAAGCGAAGCTCTCAGGGAAATGATTGGCATTCGTACTTCGAGCAAGTGGCACAAAATCGGCGGGAATTTGAAGTAGATTCGCAGATGAGTTTGATTTTGGACTCATTACATAATCAGGTCCTTGCTGGATGAATTGGTTTAGTTCCTCCATGGTATCATCGAGAGTGAAAGAATCACTTAATCGCTCATCTGGTGTAGTAAGTGAAATTTTATCACTGCGCCTTCCAGGCTTTAAATGCAAGTTCGCAACAGACTCCTCAAGACCTGACGAGTCTGAGTTATACTTGAACTTGCTATCATCTTCTGGATGAAGTGCGGATGCGAAACTACGGTTTAAGACGGATTTCTCATGTGTTGACGTGGAATCAGCCGAAGAGGAGGTATAGTTTTTGCTCGAGTCTGAATCTAAGGTAATGGCAGTCGCGTTTTCTTCTCTGAACTCACACACAACAGAAGACTGTATTGAGCACACTTCATTTGAAAAATTCCGCTCTTTATGAAAGTCGTATTCGAATTTTACTGCATCCACGTTCTCTCCTCGGAGCTTTTCGACAAAACACTGTTCTGCATCGAAGTCTTCTGCGATATTTTCTTCACCAGTTTCTCTGTAAATTTCAGTAACCGACAGCTTCTTAGAATTGCGTTGACCGTTTTCATTATGCACCGATTCTAGTGCATTCTTCTCTGCATCGAAGTAATGTTGGAAAGTATAGTCTTCACTCGATTTGGACTCTTGTGATAACGCACTCAGCTTTTCTTCTTGGGAATCATCAATAGAAGACTGTTCCGAGCCGAAGTCTTCTGCAGCTTGTTCTTTGTAATATTCAGCGTGGGCAAACTTTTTAGAAACCAAGTGATCGCTTCTATTATGAAATTCACTGCATGCAGTACTGTAAGAGGTTTCTAATGTGTTCTTATTTGCAACGCAATGATCTTGGAAATGAGTTTCTTGACTGGACTCACTGGTGTCGAATTCATCTTCTTTGTAAGTTTCAGTCTTGGCGAACTTCTTAGAAACGCGTCGATTGCTTCTATTAGCAACTTCACTGCATCCAGTACTGTAAGATGATTCTAGTGAGGTCTTCTCTGAAGATTGATTTGCAGCGAAATACTGTTGGAAGTTATAATTTTGACTAGACTTGGACTTTAGTGTTAATGCATCCAAATTTTCTTCTTGAAGTTCATCGCCAGCAAACTGATCCGAGTGGAAACCCTCTTCACTTTCATCTGCACTTTTCTTGTTATGTTCAGTACTATCAACTGTATCGCATGCAGTCGTGTACGACGTCTCAGAAGTGCTTTTATCCGAAGATTCGTCTCTAGTGTTGAAGTGACTAAAGCTGGATCTGAAATCAATTTTAAAATTGCAACTTTATACTTTACTTATACCGGGTGTCAATTTGAAAACATCCCACCCTTAATATCTTTCTTGCAGTTGAAATTATGAAAAATCGGAAAGACCCGTCAATTCTATTTGTAAGGGAGACACTTCAAATGAATATGAATATGAATGAAATGAATATTATAACTTCAAAGGGGTGAATGTCACCCTCAGAATCTTGAATGGGAAGGGGGGTCAAGTGGCACATCGCTTTAAAGGGCGTTCAATTCTCTTTACATTAGTTACTACTTTCTTGTTTTTTGTTCAGAGGTTTTCAAATAATCGCGTTTCAAAGTTGTAGAAACAATTAAACTTGCGTGCATTCAGATATTGGTATTCAGATTAGTGTTTAAATAAGAATTATGACATTGAGTCTCCTTATAGTACAAATGATTAGAAGATTCGGTTACAGGAAGAAAATCTAGTTTAAACAATTGATTTCGGATTTATTGATTATTTGACTTCGAGAAAAATCACTTTTTATTTACATCCATGAGTCTACTTACATGCATGAATGCCTATGATTGATCAGGGCACGTCTGGACTTGGTCGCATCATAAATCGCTTCGTCAAGAGTATAGGGACCGACCCAAACGTCGTCGTCTGAATCCGAGTCGCTGCTACCGAGTGCAAACATTTTGTTTCTTGCCAGGTCAAAATATACTGAAACACAATAATAAAGAATGTTGCTGTGCAGCAGGTATTCGTTGCTCATTTTTAAGTAGAAATGCAATTAGAGTAGGCCTAGGTAACTCAGTGAATTTTTAGGAGTTGGCGCACTGCGGCGCAAATGGGTTGGTGGGTGCGCCAACACAAGCGCATCAGCGCAGTAACTCAGTTCCGTTGCTGGAAAAATGTTGATGACTTTTTTTTACTTTTTTTACAAACTTCTTTTTGGGTATTTCGCCTCAAAAATGTTTGTCTTTAAAAAACGACAGAATTTCCTCACGTCTTTTATTACAGATTGATAAATAGTGCTCCTATTTCGCAATAAGAACGAATTATTTATCAAAAAGTAATCAAGAACT
>NW_026017110.1:46047259-46063016 GCF_020466585.1 Dendroctonus ponderosae | reverse complement strand
GAATTATTTATCAAAAAGTAATCAAGAACTATCACCTAGAGGGTATCCTGCGACACACTTAGGCTCAAGCTGTAAGAGAAAATTCCAGTTAGTAAAGAAATTAATTTGCAAAAATTACCTTGACGTTTCGATAGCTATTTTCTGCTATCGTTATCAAAAGAACCTAAATGAACCTAAAAAAGAGTATGTTAAGAAATTTTGTAACAATAGTAGGATGTAACAATAGTAGTATATGAAAATTCGCTCTGATAATTCGTCTGTGCAAATTGTCAGTTATGTGACTTTGACTTAATCTTATTGTTGAAATTAATAAAGGTAATGTTTATTAATAATTTTGGTGTAAATTTAATTTGGGTGTATGTTTCTCTGGTCTACTTCAGATTTTAGCATAGGTAACCATGTATGACTTAAATTAAATGAACATGAAGCAACACAATTATATTGATTTAGTAAGATTAGTGCGCTTTCTTTAATTTTACGTTTTTTTGTAGATTGTTCTTTTGTTAAAATTGTAGAATTATTCCATTGAATTTTGTGGCAATTATCAAATGCATGTTGACAAATGTGTGATTTATGATATTCTCTGTTTTTTATGTATGATTGGTGTTTACTAATTTTTGTGTAATGGTCTTGAGGTTTCTTCTATATAAAATTTACTGCATACGCAAGGAATTTTATAAATTACAATTTTTGCATTTTCCATTTTGTCATGAGGTTTTATTACTGAAATTTTGCTTCTAATTGTATTCTCAGTTTTGAAGATAGTCCTAATATTAATTTTTTTACCTACTCCTTTCATTTGAACTGAAAGTCCTGGAATAAACGGAATGAAAAGGTTTGTAATAGGTTTATTTTGATTTTGTTTTGTTTGCGGGAATTCAATTTCGTTAAAACATTTTTCAATAATAGAATTTGCATAATTATTGAAATTTAGAATTTCTTTTATAAATTCTTTTTCTTCGGAAAAATTAGATTGATTACAAATTATTTTTGCTCTATCATATAGGCTTTTTACGATACTTTTTTTAACCATTATTGGGTGATTTGAGTTGAAATTCAAATATCGGTTAGTATGAGTAGGTTTTCTATAGACCAAGGTTTTGAAATAAATTGCCTACATTTTTCTGAATCAGTATATCGAGAAAAGGAATTTGGTGATTTTGTTCTTTTTCAATAGTGAATTTAATTGTTGGTTCTTTATTATTCAGAATACGTCATCAAATTATTGGTTTAAATTTGTAATTATTAATGAAAGTTGATTCAAAATTTTCCATAAATAAATTACTGAAAAATGGGGATAGTGGTGACCCCATAGCCATTCCAAAATGTTGTTGATAAAAATTGTCATTGTATTGAAAGTAAGTTGACTTTACACATATTGTTAAGAGTTCAATAATGGTGTTAATGCTTAGTTCCTCCCGTTTTTTCCCGAAAACCATTAAGGTTTTCTCCAAAACCGATCACAAAACTAAAAATTTTTAATTGAAAACGCAAAAAAAACCATTATTTTCTGATGAATTCTTACTTTTCTGACAATAATGGGGGTTTTGCAGCCAAAAATTACGAAAATTAATTTTTTCCAGAAAATTCGCCTCATTCATCGGTTT
Organism: Dendroctonus ponderosae; assembly: GCF_020466585.1. Taxonomy (NCBI): domain Eukaryota; kingdom Metazoa; phylum Arthropoda; class Insecta; order Coleoptera; family Curculionidae; genus Dendroctonus; species Dendroctonus ponderosae. Next base: position 46,061,409 of record NW_026017110.1, on the reverse strand, counting down.
GCAGGAAACTTTAGAAAACCCATTTTAGCTTCGACCTTGGCATCAAAACCAAATAATTTTATTCAGTTTTTTACCGAAAGTAATTAAGATTATCTTGGAAAAACGGCCAATGCCATCATTCGGCCAAAATTCATCGCTTCGAAGATTTTTAAAGTATTTTTCCAAAAATATTTTCCCCGAACTAAAAAAGCGAAAGTTTGTAATCATTTATTTGGAAAACTCTTGGAAACTGGCGTTTCTTCACTTTTAGATCAATATTTCTAAACAACACTGTCCAAACAGAAAAACCGAGTTTTTCCTAACGTTTTACTATAAAATACTGGCAAATTGAATCTTTACGCAAAAAAATTAAGAGATCGATTTTACAAGAAAACTCGTCGACTTTCTTTCGACTCAGTTCTGTTGCTGTGAAAATCTATATGACTTTTTTTTAGTTGTTTGAGCAAAGTAGTAAAACGTTACTCAGAAAAAATGTTAATGACTCTTTTTTGTGAAATGTGAAAATTCCGCTCTCGGGTCCCGTAAAGCTTTGATAAATCACTTATAACTCATAAACCGATGAGTTATAACTCGTTAACTCAGAGAGCGGCAACAACTCAATAGCGCAACTCAACACAGTGCTACCCAGGCCTAATTTAGAATAGGCACCATATTTAAATTAAAATCACTGCAAAATAAGGAAACGTATGGAACGATTTGTTGCATACATAACTACGACTTTTCTCTGATGAGGGATGGAAGAGCTAATATAATATAATGCTAGAAGAGGCCTTGAGAAGACCAATAACCAGTTGCCCTAGAGTGTTTTTCTACCACAAAGATTGTGATTAAAGAGAAAATGAGCGCTAAATCCTCCCGACCATCAGATCCTGAAAAAATTATTCCTATAAATGACTGAAGGTAATCCTTAAAAATTAGCAGTTGAAAGCCTTTCCAGTGCATTAAGTATCGAACACATTTGGTTCGAATTCTGCTGCTTGTTTCAGCATTTTCAGTTTGCTTAGGTAAACCACACACCAAATTTCATTTTGTGACGAGATGTTGTTAAATTATGGCCCCAGACAGAAACAGGAACAAGACAGATTTTTTGGAAATTATACCATATTCACTGGTTGAGCCTCGATGATAAGAAATGCACATTTAACTGCGTACCTACACTTATCACTTTAGTTCATCAAAGTTAGTTTTTGTCTGGAATGTTCCTATTTACATACATTTATATATCCCTTAAAGGTTTTGGTATGTGTGTTCGTTCAACTATATCTCCGTTGTATTTTTAATATAGATTTGCCTGCAAATTAGCATATGGGACTTTTCACTTCTCTTGAACAATGAAACCTAATATCTAACGACTAAAGTCTCAAGACAGACTCAAAGACTATTTTTCTCAAAACCATTCCATGTACCTCAACAATATGCAATTCATCAATGAAGGAAGGTATACTGGGAATTAGGTCTGATTTTCAATTAATTTTACTCACCAACAAAGTGGAAACACAGAAATCACATTAATATTTCAAAGTTGGACAAGGGACACAACATGGACACAACTGAACAGCACTGCGACCGTTATCAAATAATAGCAAGTAGAAGATGACGGGTGTTATTTGAATATTTGACATATGTGATGGCTTTTACATGACGTTTACCTCAGATTGAACAATGAATTGGATACAAGCACCTGGAACGGACCCTATGCACTATAATAGTGAGGCAAAATCAAAATGTAGGCAACCCTCTGTCCTGAGGGGTGTATGTCTCTTTCTATCTCATTGACTTATACGGAGATTTGGTGCAATATTAGTTTTCTTTTAAATAATTACAGTATGTTAGTTAGGTTATTGCTGAAAACATAACAAAATTGAACTATCTTAAACATTTCAGGTATAAAAAATCATAATTACAATTCTGAAGTGGAATAACGTAGGAGCAAAAAAGTAAAAGCAAATCTAATACAAGTAAAATAGGTATAAAATACTTTATTTATATAGTAAACACAAAAACTTCTAAACTTATTATTAACAATTGTTAAATAGTATGAGTTTTGTCATTTTTGCCTTACTGTTGCAGCATTTCCATTCAACTTCATATGAAGAAGTGAAGAGTGGTGGTGCATTCGACATGTTATAAAAATATCCGGAATTTTTCGGGGAGCTGAATCTCGTGGCACTCCTCACCTCACCCCCCGAGAGCCCATAAATTCTTGAAATACAGGGTAAAGTATTAAGTAGCCATATTAACAATTATCTTCTTTTCATTTATTGGACTCTTTAGAACTTCGTCCTTTTCTAACATATCGCGGAATTGACTTTCTGCGAAAAGTAGAATTTTATACACAGTATACATAATTTTTTTTTAAAGGTCTCGGGGGGTGCGCTGTACATGTGGTCATGACAAATACCATTATCTCTTATTAATAAAATTTCTATACAGTCATGACATGTACTTTCATCAATAAGGCCACGCACTATTGATACCCATACCATACCCAGATATGTATTCTGCTCGTTTTTGACGGCGTCCATTTATCCCTACGAAGTGGCTGCATCCATAATTTTAGTATTTTGGGACGTTTAAATGGAAAACTACAACAATAAAAAGAACATAAAATAAAATATTATAATGATTTACTTTACGACTTTAAAACTTACGTATGAAACGGGATTTTTCTTAATTGCTGCTCATTTTTATATCCATAAGCAACACAAGAGATCACCATTATGGAAACAAATAAAACAGACTAATGCAATTTTGTCTTTTTCACCCTTATTTTTAAAATATCAGGAAATAATAATAACACTTTGATACGCTAACATATACTGTTGCTGAAATCTATCTCGTTTGAATTTACAACACACGCAAACCATATAAAATATTACAAAATAATAACTGATGTAGTTTTATCAGGTAAAACAAAACGGGTCTGACAGAGACAAGGTACCGTCCCATTAGGCTATCTCTCTCTGTTGCCCCTGATACAACATCCCGGTATTCAACAATGGCCGGGGCCGTTCAAGGCAGAGACAAGGGATAATCAGGATTCCAAGGGATTCCCGGTACTTTACAGGACGTTACTGCGATGAGCCACCTAATACTTGTAGATAAAGACAAGTACCAGGTACTTTAGCATACAGTTCATTGTCTTTGGCACAGCTTCAGGACTATTTGCCTGCATGATACAATGAATACAAGGTAGGATATTAATCGGTCGAAAACTCGGTTTTCGTGCGCACATGACGTCGCTGGTTACCTCTTTGGTAAAGTGACCAGCTGATCCCATTTAAAATGCATGTAAACCTAGACAAATTTTCACTGAATTCAAAACGCAATAGTTCAAAAATGGAAAGTTATAGGAGGATATGGTTTGCAGCATTGCATAGCCGAATGCTTTAAAAATTGCTTATTGGGAAGAAAAATACCCTAAATAATTCTTTACAAAATCTCTGATTTTCAGCGTTTTAGCGTGCTGTGTTGCCAGAGTGACATTTGAGAAATCGGGTTGAGACAAACGAAATAATGAATTAATTGTATCACAATGAATGAATGCTCCGTGCATACAATGAATTGATTGTATCACAATAAATTCATTGTCGTACAATGAATTCATTGTATCATGGGGTCAATGCGTTTAGGCATGTTTGGAAATTTTGTAGACAAAACTGGCAAACGGCGTAAGCTGTAAGTGAGTAGAGATAGTAGTAATCACAGATCACAGCGGTACTCTGTAATCTGTGGTAGCAATTAGCATGCACATAGAAGTAAGGTCAGAAAATTAATAAGATGCCCATGCTAGCATGGAGAGAATGCGATGCTATGGCATACGGATGCCGGAGCTGACAAATTCTTAGAGGACTACAAGTTTTAAAGGATAACTCCCGAAAACTCGTAGTTCGTAGTACCAATAAGGGGTTTTTTTAGTTGGTAAGAATCCAACACTACCCAGGGTTCGGAACACTGGGTGTCTTCGCGAAGATTTTTATTCCTCCAGGCGCCGTCTCGTCTTATTAATTTACACCTTTCTTCTATGTGCATGCCACAGGTGCATGCTAATTGCTACCACAGACTACAGAGCATAGATGAAGACAACTACTGCTACAGAGTACCGCTGTGATCTGTGAGTACTACTAACTCTGCATAACCACACTTACAGCTTACGCCGTTTGCTACCTGTTGCCACAGAACATACCCCCATAGGGGATCACAGACTAAGGGGATATTTTGTGGCTGTTGCCCTATTGGGCTAGATGGTGCATAGATAAAGACAAGTTGGTGCCTTTTTTTCCTGGGTCCCAGATCTTCAGGTGTATAATTTACCAGATTTCGTAGCTCTTCGTTGGAGTGCCTTCCAGCTTTCTCGAAGTCTTCAGCCGCTTTCCTTGTGAGAAACTTAGTGGCTCCCACTCCAGGTCCCTGTAGAACATTGTATCATGATTTGCCTGGTTGTTGTTAGTAACGAATTTCAGTTGTTTAATTGTCAAAATAAACGTGCTCCGCCGCTAACAAGAACACTAACAACGCCGCTAACAAGAAATTACCCGACATTTCAAACTAACTTAAACGAAAAATGGCTCTTCACGTTCCAAAAGTGCCGGGCTTCGCCCAGATGATGAAAGATGGGACCCGGGTGAGTTACATTTTTCTCAATTTGCGTTCGAAGTCACATGTGTTTTTGCTTGGTTATTTGTGGGTGTGCACCATAAAAGTTGCATGTTCCTTGCAGATTAAATTAATTCGATATTACTATTGATTGCAGTACTTTTCCGGCTTGGAAGAAGCAGTTGTTCGTAACATTAAGGCTTGCAAAGAGTTTGCCCAATCGGTTCGGTCAGCCTATGGACCCAATGGGATGAATAAAATGGTTATTAATCATATCGAAAAGCAGTTTGTGACTAGTGATGCGGCAACGATTATTCGGGAACTGGATGTTGAGCACCCAGCTGCTAGACTGATGATTTTAGCTAGTCAAATGCAGGACTCGGAAGTTGGAGATGGGACCAATTTTGTCATTATTTTGGCAGGCGCTTTACTAGGTAAGGCCCATCCACCAACTAGTCGTTAATAATTTAATATAGAAGAAATAAAGCAAGATTTATGCATAAGTACTTGAAGAAATAAGATCAATTGGAAGGCACTTTGCATCTAGAAATAATAAAGCTTTACACAGCACTGATGCAAGCTTCATTATTATCCTAATTAGTGGATAAACCATTTTTTTTCTCCTAAACCTTAATAAATTTCCGAACTGCTTATAACCATTTCAATATTTATTAAGTATGTAAGTAGAGTTCCAATAACAGACAGGGTTTAGTTCGCTCTTCTAGTCTAATTTTCCTTGCAATCTTTCAATCCAGTTTTCATCATCAAATTCGTTTCTTGTGCAATGATGGACATTAATTAAATTAAAACTATTAATTTTTTTCTGAATCTTCAAGAAGAAACTAATTTGGTTTGATTTATTGCAGATGCTTCAGAAGAACTGATTCGTCTAGGTGTAACTCCGACTGAAATAGCGGAAGGTTTCGAGAAAGGTCTTGAAAGAGCTTTGGAAATATTGAAATCTTTGGTTTGCTACACTGTTAAAGACAACCGCGATGTAAAAGAAGTGACGCAAGCTATTAAGACTTCGATCGAATCGAAACAGTATGGAAATGAGGATTTTCTCGCCGACTTAGTCGCTAGAGCGTGCATCTCAATATTGCCTGAGCAAACCAGCTTTAACGTGGATAATATGCGAGTTTGCAAGATTTTGGGATCTGGACTTTTAAGTTCTCAGGTATATGTATATGAATAAGTTTCCAATAGAGAAAGTTTGCTGATTTCAAGGAACTTGATTGCAGGTCGTGCAAGGGATGGTTATTAAGGGGCACGTTGAGGGCGAAATCACGCAAGCTGAAGATGCCAAGATAGCAATTTACAGTTGCCCAGTTGATATCCTGCAAACTGAAACTAAAGGTAAAACAACTTGGAATTGCAAAGCTTGTTTTTTAAATGTGAGCTTTTTCAGGTACGGTGTTGATCAAAACTGCGGATGAATTGATGAACTTCAGCCGGGGCGAGGAGAATCTGTTGGAGTTGCAAATTAAGTCAATTGCCGATGCGGGAACCAAAGTCATTGTGGCTGGCGACAAATTTGGCGATATGGCTCTGCACTACGTACACAAATACAACATGATGGCCGTCAAGTTCAATTCGCAATGCGATTTGAGACAGTTGAGCAAAACTGTAAATGGCACTGTGCTGCCCAAACTGTCCACCCCATCCCCTCAGGAATTGGGCTATTGCGATTTGGTCTGCGTAGAAGAATTGGGAGACACCCCGATTGTGGCATTCAGACAAAAGGGAAAAGAGTCTAGAATATCAACCATACTGATTAGAGGAGCCAGTGATAATTACATGGACGATATCGAGCGAGCAATCGATGATGGAGTCAATACGTTCAAGGTACGTCAGTTAGCCTATGCGGAGGTTGAATCATTTTTCACCAACTCGTCTTTAATTTTTTTAGGGGCTTTCAAGAGATCCACGATTTGTTCCTGGTGCAGGCGCCACCGAAGCCGAACTGGCTGTTCGACTTCTCGAGTTTGCAGACACGCTTCCTGGTTTGGAGCAGTATGCCATTCGAAAGTTCGCCACTGCTTTGGAGGCTTTCCCCAAGGCTTTGGCTGATAATAGCGGCTTGAGGTCTCAAGTGATTCTGGAGAAAATCCTTGACGCTCACCTGGTAAACTTTTTTTTCAAAATCGTAGCTACAGTACTTCTTTTTAGGGCTGTGTCTAAGGTTTTTTAATGTTGTTTCAGAATGGACAGAAAAATGTCGGTGTTGACATCACAGCGGAAAATTCGCTGGTAGATGTGGTAGAAAAGCAAATTTTCGATCTCTACCAAGCGAAATTCTGGGGTCTTAAGTATGCAGTGGATGCAGCCTCTACCATTCTGCGGGTGGACCAAATCATCATGGCTAAGCGGGCAGGAGGGCCGAAAGCGCGCGGGCCCCAAGGCAGCGATGATGAATCTTAGTTTCGCCTTTCTATTTAGATTGGAATTGCTGCATTTTTTTTTTCAAGCAGCAGGTCCAATGTAATTTTACACGTTAATTCTTTTAATTCATTAACTCGCTAGGACTTGATTAACCTATTTCTAATTAAACAGCTTTGAAAATACAAGTTTCAAGTATTTTTTTCCCTTTTCCTAAAAAAAACCAAAGCTGATTCGAACATTTATCGTGGTTGTGCTGTGGAGGGCTGACTCAATTCCGTAACTAAGTAGAAAGCAGAGGAAAGAAACAGTTCTGGCAACCTTCTCCAATGTGTTGAGATAATACAAGCAGTTCAGATAACTGATTCAAAACGTGGTCTATCTATTTATAGATTCGAGCCCGTGGCTCTTTTAAAGTAGTTAATTTAATGCTTTCTAAATGATATTTACTAGGGATAAGAGACTACAAAGGCCTTGGTTTCCTTAAAACTTCACCCAGTTGTGTGGATAAAGTAATTCCGAAAGGTTCACCTCGCCGATCGCCAGGTAATTTGCTTTATTTTCGGCTTATTAATTGTTTAAACAAGATTTTCATCGCTAGATTGGATTACAACTGAGTTTAATTGGTGCGTATTCGATTATTTACTACCGCGCTTTCCCTCTGCAATCCATGTATGTAACGTGCGAACCAATTAAGACTGCATGTGCTTTTAAAACTCGTAGTGTTTACGCATGAAACTGCATTTGAAAGCCTACTTGCACTTGTACTGGAGCGTTTCACGGCGCAATTTGCATATCTACTGAAGCCTTAAGTTCCTTTGCCCAACTAAACAGACGAGAAAAACAAAAAATGCTCAAATAAAAAATTCAATGCGTTTTTCCGGTTTTATAGGTTAATTTTCGAAATTATTTTAGGCCTTATAACCGAAACAGGAACGCGTTTTACTTAAAATTTCTTGTGTTAATTTTTTGGAATTTTCGGGCTTTTAAATACGGTTTGATTAATCAACATCAACGTGTACAGGTCTTGGGGTTCTAAATTATAAAAGCAATTAACTAGTTTTTTTTAAGCTACTGTCCAACTAAAAAACAGGTAATGGCGAATGCTCTTAATAAATAGTTTAAAAACTTAAACAAAATCAATCATAAAATTGTTGGTTTTATTTAAAGCTCTTTCCTTGAACTTTGCCATTATTTTAATACGAGAGTCTGAATGAATGTCTGCTGTAGAGTTTGGGTCTCAGGATTTTAATTCCATTTGAAGCAAAACTGAAAATTATTATTAATGTTCATTATTCATTAGCGGAAATCTGACTCTATAATTCCGGCAGTTTTCTGATTTTTTCAAAATCAAAGTAAAAATAGATAAAATATTGAAGCCTCTTATTCCCGATTTTTGCCATTCTTTTAATGTGGAACCATAAAACCTAGGAGGAGCTAATTAAGTGTTTTAAAGCCTTATTAAATAAGAGGTCTTTTGTTGAACTCCCGGTTACTCGGAATTAAGTGCCTCTGATTAATCACTGATTTTAACTTGACAAGTTCCTAGACTTCAGAATGTTGTCTTGGAGCTAATTCTATTGCACTTTTTCTATATAGCATGAAAAATTGTCAATTCCAGTGTTTAAATGCACTGTGGGAAAACCATGGCAAAAGTTATAATCGTCGGAGCTGGCGCTTCTGGAATTGCTTGTGCTACAAGACTGATCGCAAAAGGTTTCGATGTGACGATTTTGGAAGCTGAAAACCGAATTGGCGGAAGAATTCACTCAGTTCATTTTGGAGGCACTAATGTGGACTTGGGGGCGCAATGGGTAAGATCCATTCGCAAAATTAACAATTCACGCACGGGATAACGTTGGAATATTGCAGATTCACGGGGAAAAAGGAAATGTCGTCTACGAAATGGTTGAAAACCTAAACCTAACTGATTACCCGAAAAGTTCCACGTACTCAAACATGTCGTTTTTTACTTCGACTGGAACAATGTTGGATACAAAATTGACTAATCAGCTTTATGAGATTGTGGAAAACATTCTGGAAGAGTCTGATTTGGCATCGGAACATAAAGGAACCCTAAGAGAATATTTCGATTCAAAGTAAGCGAACGGTTTTAACAAACTACAATTTTGGCCGATGGAAACAAGAAATTCGCTCGCGTTTCATTGTCGAGCAGCTGAAAAATTAGCACAAAACAGGTTGCTAAAACTACAACTTAAATCATAATTTTAAAAGTTCTTTGCTTGATTGTTACCTGTGCTATTAGCGGAAATTAGTGCATTTCTCAATTATTTTGATCGCATTAGCAAAGCTTTGGGAACTAGATTGAACAACCATTTTTTAAAGTTTCGAATTTTTCTTTTCTGATGAGCTTGACGATTTTTTCATTTCCGTTTATTTACGTTATTTAGGTAACAATTATGAAAAAACCGTCACTTTGCAAATTGCAAAAGTTCTAACTTCGTTTTAAGCGAATATTTTGCTTTACATGCAAAATTATTTTTCTGGTCTCCACCTATTTTTTAAATGGTAAAAATTAGAGTATAATTTTACTACATGATTTCCACTTTTAAATTAGACTCATTTAGATTGAAAATTGCTGCCAGTTAGAAATAGTTAAACAACAGAAAGATAATGTAAAAAATTTTATCAGAAATTTTGCAATAAAATGTTGGATTTCACCTGCAAGGGACGATTTGTTCATAAATATTTCCTATGGAACATACAAAAGTAGCAGGTGAAATGAAACTGCAATTTAAAACAATGAATCGTTTAGAGTGAGTTAAAATTCTCCGAAACCAACCGAAATTTATGTATATTTACAAAAGAATTTAAAGAACATTTAAAAGCCAACTCAGCTGAACTTGAAGCACTTAAACAGCAATTGGAAACACATTTTTTAGGTACACTAAACAAGTCAATGCAAAACTCGGCAACGAAAATAAAGAGCTGCTAAATGCTGCGGAGTTCATCAGGAACTGGTTTAGTAAGTTCTATTTGTGCATGGATCCTGCCGAGGATTTAGCGCAAGTATCAGTTAATAGCCTGGTGAAATACCGGGAATGCGAAGGAAACCATCTAGTCCATTGGAAGACCAATGGATTCGCAAGTTTCTTCAACGTTTTACTCGTAAGTACGTCTTTAATTCATTTTATTTTAGACTTAACAGCGGACTTTAGGAAAAAATACTTTGTAGGAAAACAATCCAAAATCATTCTTAACTGAGCACGTGTTGCTTAATAAGGAAGTCATCAAAATCGTTTGGGACCAAACTGGGGATTCCAAAGACAGGGGAAAAGTGAAACTGTTCTGTGCAGACTCAAGTCGCTTCACTGCCGACCATGTGATATTAACAGTTTCAATAGGAGTTTTGAAAGAAACCTACCAGACCTTATTCAAACCCAGTCTCCCATTGTGCAAAATTAACTGCCTCGAAACCATTCCAATGGGCACCTGCCAAAAAATCATCATCAAATTCCCCAACAAATGGTGGCCGGATGAAGTCAAGGACTTTAGCTTCGTTTGGACAGATGAAGACAAGAAAACCTTGCCCAAAGAATTTCCTTTTGGACCCATCAGGAATGAGAGGTTTGCTTATCAGCGTCAACTACAAACACGTTCCCTATTGTCTAAACGATTCTAGATCTTGGCTGGAAGACATTTTCGGATTTTACACTGTTGATAGCGACCCGAACATTCTTCTCGGCTGGCTAGTAGGATCAATGGTAAAAGAAGTCGAGCTCCTTTCAGACGAGCTCTTAATGAACGCTTCACTGTTTCTACTGAGGAAATTTGCCGGCGAAATTTACAAAATCAGCGAGCCATCTGAAATTATACGGTTCGTGTGATTTACTGGAAAGTTAAGGAATTTTTCTTGCTAGTTAATGGGTTTCTTAGGTCCAAATGGGGCACAAACCCGCATTTTTTGGGAACCTACTCATACGTCGGGGTGGAAATGGAAGCACGTGAAGCCACTCGGGAAGACTTGGCCAAACCTCTTGTAGTGGATGGAAAGGAAGTTGTGCTATTTGCAGGTGAAGCCACGCATTCTTGCTACTTTTCCACTGTTCATGGGGCAGTCGAAAGCGGCTGGAGAGAAGCGGATAGACTGATCGAAAGGTCTTAGTAAGTTTATTGTTTTTATTTGCCATAATTTTACTGGGTATTAAGAATGCGAGAGGTTTTGTAACGAGAGAAAAACTAATTCTGATTTGAACACCGACCTTTTGGAATTTTTTTTTCAGATTGTTCTTCAAGAACAATCAACTCTTCTGCTTCTTCCAGGGCGTCTCCCTAAAAAATTACTGGAAAAACAACCGACTGATCAGCTCGAAAAGAGACATCGCAGCTTGTTCTTTAAGTATCTTCAAGAACAGTCTCTAAATCACTGTAGTTTTGCTACTTAAGACGCAACTAATAAAGTGTCTGAAAGTAACTTAAAGTCCATTTAAATGTCTTTATAATGAAGGTTTAAGACCGACAATCACTTGAGAAACACTCGAATAATGAAGCAAAGAAACAATGGCGGTAGTATTTTAAGTGGCTGCAAGTACAGTTTGTCAATTACCTTGAAATAAATTCGCAATTCAAATTCACGCAAAAAGTGCTTAAGATCGCTTGAAGGCCTTTAAATGCTTCAAAATGCCCGATCGCTAGTGAAAATTACTGGAAAAACAACCGAGCGATCAGCTCGAGAAGAGACATCGCAGCTTGTTGCATACGTATCTTCAAAAGCAGCCCCTAAGTTCCTGTCTGGTCTTCCTACTTGAGACGTAACTAAGTGTCTGAAAGTGACTTAAAGTCCATTTAAAGGGCTTTATAACGAAAGTTTAAGACGGACAATCGATTGAGAAACACCCGAATAATTAAACAAAGAAACATTGGCGATAGTATTTTAGGTGGCTCCAAGTACAGTTTGTCAATTATCTTCAAATAAATTCGCTGCTCAAAATCAAGCAAAAAAGTGCTTAAAGATAACTTGAAGGAGATTAAACATAACCTTTTGTTCTTTTGACCCATCAGATATTTTCTGCGAAGCTGTTTAAACTTTTTGGTTTCCTGCCTTTTTAATGCGTAATGTGTTAGTCTAAACACCCCGGGTCCAAAATGAACAGTTTTTGCTCATCTAGCTTTAGCAGTTAAACATTTGTGATGAACTTAAATAGTAAATAAAATTGAAACTAATGGGGTTTTCGCCTAAAAACCCATTAGTTTCAAGGAATGGCCTCGAAAGTCTATCTCTTTTAGTAAATAAAATTGTCTGTAAGCTCAAGGATGATATGCGGTCGATGATTTTTCCGGAGGTTAAGTACTTTTGACCGTTGTAGACCAATTTTCCCATAAAAATTGAAAAAAGATTATTTCCAGCAAATCCAGACGCCATAAGGTAGTCATAGTTGGAGCTGGAATAGCTGGTCTGGCCGCCGCAACTAAACTGCTCGAGAATAAAATTGACGACTTTCTGCTACTGGAAGCTCAAGAAGAAGCTGGCGGCCGCATCAAAACCGTTCAAATTGGAAACAAACCCATCGATTTGGGGGCACAGTGGATGCATGGCAAAAGCAACCCATTGTACGACTTGGCAAAAGAAAAGCAACTTATTTCAGGTGGGTTCGGCCACGCGAAATCGCGGGCAGTTTCCATCAACTCTCAATGTTTCCAGACGAAATGTCCGAGGAAGGGTTGGGCCTGTACGTGAGAAGCAACGGGAAAATCGTGGATAAATTCATGGTGGACAAAGTGGCCTTTAAAGTGGGCCAGATTCTGGAAGGCTGCTCGAAATTAGTCAGTGAAAATAGTGGCTGCACTGCTTTGGGAACCATTCTTGAGCAGCATTTTTTCCGGTATCTAGAGGAACACGTTCCTGATGAGAGCGAAGCTGAAGTTATGAAGGAGCTTTATGACTGGCATGTGAGGTTTCAAGTCATCGACAACTCCTGCAAGGATTTATCGAAACTGAGCGCGAAAAGGTGGGCTGATTATGTTTGCCTTGATGATGAAGCCCACGCCAATATGAAACATGGGTATCAATCGCTAGTTCAACTCCTTCTGGATGGTCTTCCGGACAACCAGGTGAAGTTCAACACGGAAGTCACTAAAATCAGTTTCTCTCCGCAATCGGAGATCAAACTAGATCTTCTGGCCGGTGGTTCGATAGTGTGCGAGCATTTGATTTTAACGCCCTCCTTAGGGGTGCTCAAGGAGTTCCAGGGGCTTTCCAATGTTCTACCCGAGTCCTTAATGGTAAATATTGCCAATATGGGCTTTGCCAGTATATGCAAAGTGTATTTATTTTACGACCGCAAATGGTGGGGAGACTCCCAGGGTGAGATCTGTTCGTTTAGGGCCTAACCAGGTGTAAATTCTGGCTCTTTTAGGGTTCCAACTGCTCTGGAGCAGCGATCACAATGCGACTTGGCAAAGACACATCACTGGGTTCGATGAAGTTTTCAATCACGAGAACACTTTGATGACCTGGGTGGGTGGAGATTCTGTGCGAGAAGTGGAACGTCTGCCTGCAGAAGAAGTCGGAAAACAGTGTACTGAACTACTGAGGACTTTCCTGCCCAACTATTCCGTGCCGGAACCAATGGAAGTTATTCGGTAAGGCGAGGGAGACGAAACTGACCTGTTCATGCAACCAGAGAACCAAATTTCTTTAGAACCCAGTGGCTTTCCAACCCGTTCATCAAAGGCAGTTATTCCCACATAACTCCCGAATGTGACGATTGCAATGCGGGAATAAACGCCTTAAAACAGCCGGTGCTGGTAGACGGGGTTCCGAGGATTCTTTTGGCTGGGGAGGCAATTCACTCATCGCATTATTCAACCACCCACGGAGCGTACGAATCTGGATTAGACCAAGCGCAAGTTTTATGTGATTTTCTTTTGGAAAACAAGCCTGCTATTTAGTTGCATATTTTTAAGACTGAATGCCTGCGAAGTTTTAAGTTATTAAAACTAGACATATTTATGCCAATGAACACGGAAAACCATTAACCTTTCACTTTTTATGCGCTAAAATGCAATGTTCTATGTTATATTGCGTTCGCATTCACATTTCCAGCGCTCTTAGATATTTTTTCAACAACTAGTATTATTTGTGGGATTTTTGGCGATTTAATTGGTTTGGTTGGTTTTAATCCCAAAAAACATTTGCAAGTGTATATAAAACA
>NW_026017110.1:46046162-46046260 GCF_020466585.1 Dendroctonus ponderosae | reverse complement strand
TTTTTTATGGTTTTTTCTTCACTTTTCTCTCTATTTGATTCACTATTTACATTTCCTATTTCAGGAAATCCTGGCAGTCTCATCGGAACTGCAACTTT
>NW_026017110.1:46036539-46046062 GCF_020466585.1 Dendroctonus ponderosae | reverse complement strand
AGTTACATTTTTCTCAATTTGCGTTCGAAGTCACATGTGTTTTTGCTTGGTTATTTGTGGGTGTGCACCATAAAAGTTGCATGTTCCTTGCAGATTAAATTAATTCGATATTACTATTGATTGCAGTACTTTTCCGGCTTGGAAGAAGCAGTTGTTCGTAACATTAAGGCTTGCAAAGAGTTTGCCCAATCGGTTCGGTCAGCCTATGGACCCAATGGGATGAATAAAATGGTTATTAATCATATCGAAAAGCAGTTTGTGACTAGTGATGCGGCAACGATTATTCGGGAACTGGATGTTGAGCACCCAGCTGCTAGACTGATGATTTTAGCTAGTCAAATGCAGGACTCGGAAGTTGGAGATGGGACCAATTTTGTCATTATTTTGGCAGGCGCTTTACTAGGTAAGGCCCATCCACCAACTAGTCGTTAATAATTTAATATAGAAGAAATAAAGCAAGATTTATGCATAAGTACTTGAAGAAATAAGATCAATTGGAAGGCACTTTGCATCTAGAAATAATAAAGCTTTACACAGCACTGATGCAAGCTTCATTATTATCCTAATTAGTGGATAAACCATTTTTTTTCTCCTAAACCTTAATAAATTTCCGAACTGCTTATAACCATTTCAATATTTATTAAGTATGTAAGTAGAGTTCCAATAACAGACAGGGTTTAGTTCGCTCTTCTAGTCTAATTTTCCTTGCAATCTTTCAATCCAGTTTTCATCATCAAATTCGTTTCTTGTGCAATGATGGACATTAATTAAATTAAAACTATTAATTTTTTTCTGAATCTTCAAGAAGAAACTAATTTGGTTTGATTTATTGCAGATGCTTCAGAAGAACTGATTCGTCTAGGTGTAACTCCGACTGAAATAGCGGAAGGTTTCGAGAAAGGTCTTGAAAGAGCTTTGGAAATATTGAAATCTTTGGTTTGCTACACTGTTAAAGACAACCGCGATGTAAAAGAAGTGACGCAAGCTATTAAGACTTCGATCGAATCGAAACAGTATGGAAATGAGGATTTTCTCGCCGACTTAGTCGCTAGAGCGTGCATCTCAATATTGCCTGAGCAAACCAGCTTTAACGTGGATAATATGCGAGTTTGCAAGATTTTGGGATCTGGACTTTTAAGTTCTCAGGTATATGTATATGAATAAGTTTCCAATAGAGAAAGTTTGCTGATTTCAAGGAACTTGATTGCAGGTCGTGCAAGGGATGGTTATTAAGGGGCACGTTGAGGGCGAAATCACGCAAGCTGAAGATGCCAAGATAGCAATTTACAGTTGCCCAGTTGATATCCTGCAAACTGAAACTAAAGGTAAAACAACTTGGAATTGCAAAGCTTGTTTTTTAAATGTGAGCTTTTTCAGGTACGGTGTTGATCAAAACTGCGGATGAATTGATGAACTTCAGCCGGGGCGAGGAGAATCTGTTGGAGTTGCAAATTAAGTCAATTGCCGATGCGGGAACCAAAGTCATTGTGGCTGGCGACAAATTTGGCGATATGGCTCTGCACTACGTACACAAATACAACATGATGGCCGTCAAGTTCAATTCGCAATGCGATTTGAGACAGTTGAGCAAAACTGTAAATGGCACTGTGCTGCCCAAACTGTCCACCCCATCCCCTCAGGAATTGGGCTATTGCGATTTGGTCTGCGTAGAAGAATTGGGAGACACCCCGATTGTGGCATTCAGACAAAAGGGAAAAGAGTCTAGAATATCAACCATACTGATTAGAGGAGCCAGTGATAATTACATGGACGATATCGAGCGAGCAATCGATGATGGAGTCAATACGTTCAAGGTACGTCAGTTAGCCTATGCGGAGGTTGAATCATTTTTCACCAACTCGTCTTTAATTTTTTTAGGGGCTTTCAAGAGATCCACGATTTGTTCCTGGTGCAGGCGCCACCGAAGCCGAACTGGCTGTTCGACTTCTCGAGTTTGCAGACACGCTTCCTGGTTTGGAGCAGTATGCCATTCGAAAGTTCGCCACTGCTTTGGAGGCTTTCCCCAAGGCTTTGGCTGATAATAGCGGCTTGAGGTCTCAAGTGATTCTGGAGAAAATCCTTGACGCTCACCTGGTAAACTTTTTTTTCAAAATCGTAGCTACAGTACTTCTTTTTAGGGCTGTGTCTAAGGTTTTTTAATGTTGTTTCAGAATGGACAGAAAAATGTCGGTGTTGACATCACAGCGGAAAATTCGCTGGTAGATGTGGTAGAAAAGCAAATTTTCGATCTCTACCAAGCGAAATTCTGGGGTCTTAAGTATGCAGTGGATGCAGCCTCTACCATTCTGCGGGTGGACCAAATCATCATGGCTAAGCGGGCAGGAGGGCCGAAAGCGCGCGGGCCCCAAGGCAGCGATGATGAATCTTAGTTTCGCCTTTCTATTTAGATTGGAATTGCTGCATTTTTTTTTTCAAGCAGCAGGTCCAATGTAATTTTACACGTTAATTCTTTTAATTCATTAACTCGCTAGGACTTGATTAACCTATTTCTAATTAAACAGCTTTGAAAATACAAGTTTCAAGTATTTTTTTCCCTTTTCCTAAAAAAAACCAAAGCTGATTCGAACATTTATCGTGGTTGTGCTGTGGAGGGCTGACTCAATTCCGTAACTAAGTAGAAAGCAGAGGAAAGAAACAGTTCTGGCAACCTTCTCCAATGTGTTGAGATAATACAAGCAGTTCAGATAACTGATTCAAAACGTGGTCTATCTATTTATAGATTCGAGCCCGTGGCTCTTTTAAAGTAGTTAATTTAATGCTTTCTAAATGATATTTACTAGGGATAAGAGACTACAAAGGCCTTGGTTTCCTTAAAACTTCACCCAGTTGTGTGGATAAAGTAATTCCGAAAGGTTCACCTCGCCGATCGCCAGGTAATTTGCTTTATTTTCGGCTTATTAATTGTTTAAACAAGATTTTCATCGCTAGATTGGATTACAACTGAGTTTAATTGGTGCGTATTCGATTATTTACTACCGCGCTTTCCCTCTGCAATCCATGTATGTAACGTGCGAACCAATTAAGACTGCATGTGCTTTTAAAACTCGTAGTGTTTACGCATGAAACTGCATTTGAAAGCCTACTTGCACTTGTACTGGAGCGTTTCACGGCGCAATTTGCATATCTACTGAAGCCTTAAGTTCCTTTGCCCAACTAAACAGACGAGAAAAACAAAAAATGCTCAAATAAAAAATTCAATGCGTTTTTCCGGTTTTATAGGTTAATTTTCGAAATTATTTTAGGCCTTATAACCGAAACAGGAACGCGTTTTACTTAAAATTTCTTGTGTTAATTTTTTGGAATTTTCGGGCTTTTAAATACGGTTTGATTAATCAACATCAACGTGTACAGGTCTTGGGGTTCTAAATTATAAAAGCAATTAACTAGTTTTTTTTAAGCTACTGTCCAACTAAAAAACAGGTAATGGCGAATGCTCTTAATAAATAGTTTAAAAACTTAAACAAAATCAATCATAAAATTGTTGGTTTTATTTAAAGCTCTTTCCTTGAACTTTGCCATTATTTTAATACGAGAGTCTGAATGAATGTCTGCTGTAGAGTTTGGGTCTCAGGATTTTAATTCCATTTGAAGCAAAACTGAAAATTATTATTAATGTTCATTATTCATTAGCGGAAATCTGACTCTATAATTCCGGCAGTTTTCTGATTTTTTCAAAATCAAAGTAAAAATAGATAAAATATTGAAGCCTCTTATTCCCGATTTTTGCCATTCTTTTAATGTGGAACCATAAAACCTAGGAGGAGCTAATTAAGTGTTTTAAAGCCTTATTAAATAAGAGGTCTTTTGTTGAACTCCCGGTTACTCGGAATTAAGTGCCTCTGATTAATCACTGATTTTAACTTGACAAGTTCCTAGACTTCAGAATGTTGTCTTGGAGCTAATTCTATTGCACTTTTTCTATATAGCATGAAAAATTGTCAATTCCAGTGTTTAAATGCACTGTGGGAAAACCATGGCAAAAGTTATAATCGTCGGAGCTGGCGCTTCTGGAATTGCTTGTGCTACAAGACTGATCGCAAAAGGTTTCGATGTGACGATTTTGGAAGCTGAAAACCGAATTGGCGGAAGAATTCACTCAGTTCATTTTGGAGGCACTAATGTGGACTTGGGGGCGCAATGGGTAAGATCCATTCGCAAAATTAACAATTCACGCACGGGATAACGTTGGAATATTGCAGATTCACGGGGAAAAAGGAAATGTCGTCTACGAAATGGTTGAAAACCTAAACCTAACTGATTACCCGAAAAGTTCCACGTACTCAAACATGTCGTTTTTTACTTCGACTGGAACAATGTTGGATACAAAATTGACTAATCAGCTTTATGAGATTGTGGAAAACATTCTGGAAGAGTCTGATTTGGCATCGGAACATAAAGGAACCCTAAGAGAATATTTCGATTCAAAGTAAGCGAACGGTTTTAACAAACTACAATTTTGGCCGATGGAAACAAGAAATTCGCTCGCGTTTCATTGTCGAGCAGCTGAAAAATTAGCACAAAACAGGTTGCTAAAACTACAACTTAAATCATAATTTTAAAAGTTCTTTGCTTGATTGTTACCTGTGCTATTAGCGGAAATTAGTGCATTTCTCAATTATTTTGATCGCATTAGCAAAGCTTTGGGAACTAGATTGAACAACCATTTTTTAAAGTTTCGAATTTTTCTTTTCTGATGAGCTTGACGATTTTTTCATTTCCGTTTATTTACGTTATTTAGGTAACAATTATGAAAAAACCGTCACTTTGCAAATTGCAAAAGTTCTAACTTCGTTTTAAGCGAATATTTTGCTTTACATGCAAAATTATTTTTCTGGTCTCCACCTATTTTTTAAATGGTAAAAATTAGAGTATAATTTTACTACATGATTTCCACTTTTAAATTAGACTCATTTAGATTGAAAATTGCTGCCAGTTAGAAATAGTTAAACAACAGAAAGATAATGTAAAAAATTTTATCAGAAATTTTGCAATAAAATGTTGGATTTCACCTGCAAGGGACGATTTGTTCATAAATATTTCCTATGGAACATACAAAAGTAGCAGGTGAAATGAAACTGCAATTTAAAACAATGAATCGTTTAGAGTGAGTTAAAATTCTCCGAAACCAACCGAAATTTATGTATATTTACAAAAGAATTTAAAGAACATTTAAAAGCCAACTCAGCTGAACTTGAAGCACTTAAACAGCAATTGGAAACACATTTTTTAGGTACACTAAACAAGTCAATGCAAAACTCGGCAACGAAAATAAAGAGCTGCTAAATGCTGCGGAGTTCATCAGGAACTGGTTTAGTAAGTTCTATTTGTGCATGGATCCTGCCGAGGATTTAGCGCAAGTATCAGTTAATAGCCTGGTGAAATACCGGGAATGCGAAGGAAACCATCTAGTCCATTGGAAGACCAATGGATTCGCAAGTTTCTTCAACGTTTTACTCGTAAGTACGTCTTTAATTCATTTTATTTTAGACTTAACAGCGGACTTTAGGAAAAAATACTTTGTAGGAAAACAATCCAAAATCATTCTTAACTGAGCACGTGTTGCTTAATAAGGAAGTCATCAAAATCGTTTGGGACCAAACTGGGGATTCCAAAGACAGGGGAAAAGTGAAACTGTTCTGTGCAGACTCAAGTCGCTTCACTGCCGACCATGTGATATTAACAGTTTCAATAGGAGTTTTGAAAGAAACCTACCAGACCTTATTCAAACCCAGTCTCCCATTGTGCAAAATTAACTGCCTCGAAACCATTCCAATGGGCACCTGCCAAAAAATCATCATCAAATTCCCCAACAAATGGTGGCCGGATGAAGTCAAGGACTTTAGCTTCGTTTGGACAGATGAAGACAAGAAAACCTTGCCCAAAGAATTTCCTTTTGGACCCATCAGGAATGAGAGGTTTGCTTATCAGCGTCAACTACAAACACGTTCCCTATTGTCTAAACGATTCTAGATCTTGGCTGGAAGACATTTTCGGATTTTACACTGTTGATAGCGACCCGAACATTCTTCTCGGCTGGCTAGTAGGATCAATGGTAAAAGAAGTCGAGCTCCTTTCAGACGAGCTCTTAATGAACGCTTCACTGTTTCTACTGAGGAAATTTGCCGGCGAAATTTACAAAATCAGCGAGCCATCTGAAATTATACGGTTCGTGTGATTTACTGGAAAGTTAAGGAATTTTTCTTGCTAGTTAATGGGTTTCTTAGGTCCAAATGGGGCACAAACCCGCATTTTTTGGGAACCTACTCATACGTCGGGGTGGAAATGGAAGCACGTGAAGCCACTCGGGAAGACTTGGCCAAACCTCTTGTAGTGGATGGAAAGGAAGTTGTGCTATTTGCAGGTGAAGCCACGCATTCTTGCTACTTTTCCACTGTTCATGGGGCAGTCGAAAGCGGCTGGAGAGAAGCGGATAGACTGATCGAAAGGTCTTAGTAAGTTTATTGTTTTTATTTGCCATAATTTTACTGGGTATTAAGAATGCGAGAGGTTTTGTAACGAGAGAAAAACTAATTCTGATTTGAACACCGACCTTTTGGAATTTTTTTTTCAGATTGTTCTTCAAGAACAATCAACTCTTCTGCTTCTTCCAGGGCGTCTCCCTAAAAAATTACTGGAAAAACAACCGACTGATCAGCTCGAAAAGAGACATCGCAGCTTGTTCTTTAAGTATCTTCAAGAACAGTCTCTAAATCACTGTAGTTTTGCTACTTAAGACGCAACTAATAAAGTGTCTGAAAGTAACTTAAAGTCCATTTAAATGTCTTTATAATGAAGGTTTAAGACCGACAATCACTTGAGAAACACTCGAATAATGAAGCAAAGAAACAATGGCGGTAGTATTTTAAGTGGCTGCAAGTACAGTTTGTCAATTACCTTGAAATAAATTCGCAATTCAAATTCACGCAAAAAGTGCTTAAGATCGCTTGAAGGCCTTTAAATGCTTCAAAATGCCCGATCGCTAGTGAAAATTACTGGAAAAACAACCGAGCGATCAGCTCGAGAAGAGACATCGCAGCTTGTTGCATACGTATCTTCAAAAGCAGCCCCTAAGTTCCTGTCTGGTCTTCCTACTTGAGACGTAACTAAGTGTCTGAAAGTGACTTAAAGTCCATTTAAAGGGCTTTATAACGAAAGTTTAAGACGGACAATCGATTGAGAAACACCCGAATAATTAAACAAAGAAACATTGGCGATAGTATTTTAGGTGGCTCCAAGTACAGTTTGTCAATTATCTTCAAATAAATTCGCTGCTCAAAATCAAGCAAAAAAGTGCTTAAAGATAACTTGAAGGAGATTAAACATAACCTTTTGTTCTTTTGACCCATCAGATATTTTCTGCGAAGCTGTTTAAACTTTTTGGTTTCCTGCCTTTTTAATGCGTAATGTGTTAGTCTAAACACCCCGGGTCCAAAATGAACAGTTTTTGCTCATCTAGCTTTAGCAGTTAAACATTTGTGATGAACTTAAATAGTAAATAAAATTGAAACTAATGGGGTTTTCGCCTAAAAACCCATTAGTTTCAAGGAATGGCCTCGAAAGTCTATCTCTTTTAGTAAATAAAATTGTCTGTAAGCTCAAGGATGATATGCGGTCGATGATTTTTCCGGAGGTTAAGTACTTTTGACCGTTGTAGACCAATTTTCCCATAAAAATTGAAAAAAGATTATTTCCAGCAAATCCAGACGCCATAAGGTAGTCATAGTTGGAGCTGGAATAGCTGGTCTGGCCGCCGCAACTAAACTGCTCGAGAATAAAATTGACGACTTTCTGCTACTGGAAGCTCAAGAAGAAGCTGGCGGCCGCATCAAAACCGTTCAAATTGGAAACAAACCCATCGATTTGGGGGCACAGTGGATGCATGGCAAAAGCAACCCATTGTACGACTTGGCAAAAGAAAAGCAACTTATTTCAGGTGGGTTCGGCCACGCGAAATCGCGGGCAGTTTCCATCAACTCTCAATGTTTCCAGACGAAATGTCCGAGGAAGGGTTGGGCCTGTACGTGAGAAGCAACGGGAAAATCGTGGATAAATTCATGGTGGACAAAGTGGCCTTTAAAGTGGGCCAGATTCTGGAAGGCTGCTCGAAATTAGTCAGTGAAAATAGTGGCTGCACTGCTTTGGGAACCATTCTTGAGCAGCATTTTTTCCGGTATCTAGAGGAACACGTTCCTGATGAGAGCGAAGCTGAAGTTATGAAGGAGCTTTATGACTGGCATGTGAGGTTTCAAGTCATCGACAACTCCTGCAAGGATTTATCGAAACTGAGCGCGAAAAGGTGGGCTGATTATGTTTGCCTTGATGATGAAGCCCACGCCAATATGAAACATGGGTATCAATCGCTAGTTCAACTCCTTCTGGATGGTCTTCCGGACAACCAGGTGAAGTTCAACACGGAAGTCACTAAAATCAGTTTCTCTCCGCAATCGGAGATCAAACTAGATCTTCTGGCCGGTGGTTCGATAGTGTGCGAGCATTTGATTTTAACGCCCTCCTTAGGGGTGCTCAAGGAGTTCCAGGGGCTTTCCAATGTTCTACCCGAGTCCTTAATGGTAAATATTGCCAATATGGGCTTTGCCAGTATATGCAAAGTGTATTTATTTTACGACCGCAAATGGTGGGGAGACTCCCAGGGTGAGATCTGTTCGTTTAGGGCCTAACCAGGTGTAAATTCTGGCTCTTTTAGGGTTCCAACTGCTCTGGAGCAGCGATCACAATGCGACTTGGCAAAGACACATCACTGGGTTCGATGAAGTTTTCAATCACGAGAACACTTTGATGACCTGGGTGGGTGGAGATTCTGTGCGAGAAGTGGAACGTCTGCCTGCAGAAGAAGTCGGAAAACAGTGTACTGAACTACTGAGGACTTTCCTGCCCAACTATTCCGTGCCGGAACCAATGGAAGTTATTCGGTAAGGCGAGGGAGACGAAACTGACCTGTTCATGCAACCAGAGAACCAAATTTCTTTAGAACCCAGTGGCTTTCCAACCCGTTCATCAAAGGCAGTTATTCCCACATAACTCCCGAATGTGACGATTGCAATGCGGGAATAAACGCCTTAAAACAGCCGGTGCTGGTAGACGGGGTTCCGAGGATTCTTTTGGCTGGGGAGGCAATTCACTCATCGCATTATTCAACCACCCACGGAGCGTACGAATCTGGATTAGACCAAGCGCAAGTTTTATGTGATTTTCTTTTGGAAAACAAGCCTGCTATTTAGTTGCATATTTTTAAGACTGAATGCCTGCGAAGTTTTAAGTTATTAAAACTAGACATATTTATGCCAATGAACACGGAAAACCATTAACCTTTCACTTTTTATGCGCTAAAATGCAATGTTCTATGTTATATTGCGTTCGCATTCACATTTCCAGCGCTCTTAGATATTTTTTCAACAACTAGTATTATTTGTGGGATTTTTGGCGATTTAATTGGTTTGGTTGGTTTTAATCCCAAAAAACATTTGCAAGTGTATATAAAACA
>NW_026017110.1:45957858-46035540 GCF_020466585.1 Dendroctonus ponderosae | reverse complement strand
TTTTTTATGGTTTTTTCTTCACTTTTCTCTCTATTTGATTCACTATTTACATTTCCTATTTCAGGAAATCCTGGCAGTCTCATCGGAACTGCAACTTTGCAAAGTGTCAGTTATTGTGCTCTGAGTGCCCCTGATTCGGTTATGTGCAATACGTGTTCCTCTATGCTTGGAACCCGAACATCGATTGTCGTCCATTATCTTCCTGGAACCACTCCCCTTGTCCTTTGTTGGCGTGAGTTCTTTCAGCTTCTGCTATCTTACTGTAGCATTTCCCCTGAACTAAACGCATATCCGCAAATTCGTGAAAGGAAATTCACAGTAAATCACAGTCTGACAAATTATTGTTATTATTGACAAGGGCTATCCACCTGTAACTATCTGTTAATGACAAAAAACATCATTGCCGCTGTGCCTTTTCATCAAAAAATTGTAAGAGAACTTTTTTGTAATCAAAAATTTTCGTAATTTGAAGCAAAGACCGTAATTTTTGTTTTTGAATTCTTAAGTATTCCAATATGCTACCCATTAAACATGGAACAATTTCAAAATAACGCTTAATAACAAAGTTGAAATTCGATCTTCAACTGTTAATATTGTAACGGAAATGGCTTGGGGTACTCTCGTTTGAAATGGAGGGATCAAAATTAATCGTATTTTAGTAAATGGATCCCTTTGCGCCCCATTTACTGTCAAATATGACACTGACAAGCGGGAAGTTTCGCACCTGTTCTGGAGATTTCGAGAACCATCGGGGTTACCTGAAGGAATCTATATAAGCGACGACGAGAGGCAAAAATTGCAAAAAACAACAAGACGGGGCTTGAAGTGACAGCAACGACCGGGTGCAGAAGAGATTTAACCCCGCTAGTCGGAAGAGCGAGTTTTCCGTCTGTTATTGTTTGTAAAGTTGACGGTAATTTTGAAGTTAGTTTGTTCCTGTTCCGTATTTAAAGTTATACCGAGGTGAATAAAAGTTGGAAGCTGAAGATTCTGAAGCTGAGATGTACCTTAAAAGGAATGACGCCAATTTTGAATTACCCTCGATTGTTATTACTTAATTTACATGCATCTTTTCTGAAAATACCCAAAGATTAACGGAGAAAAATCTAGATATCAATATGCGCTATCAAAACCGTTCTGTGAACTTTTGAGATTTTTTCCAGAACCCAGGGGGAAAATTAAGTATGAAGTGCCTCAGCCCATCAATGTCTCCACTTTTTAAGGATTTCAATTAGAGTTCAAGTTTTTTGACGTTTTATTTTATTAACTAAGTTCAAAAATTGAAAAAAGTACCAAACTAGAAGTCCACTTCTTCCTGAACTGGACTTGAGGTATGGTTGCTTTTCACCGGATGGATCTCCGTTTTATTTAGGCTGCTGCATCCTCCTTCTGGTAGTTCTGAAGAACTTCCTGCTTTTTGGTGGCGATCCTCTCTTCTCTCCTTTCGCGCGCTTGTCTCACCTGTAAGGAGATGTGTGAAGAGTTCCGGTAAAAAATGCGTAAACTCTATCTCACCTTTAGCCTCCTGGCATTGGCTTGGTCAGACAGCATCTTGGCGCGGGCCTTCTCAGCCTTCTTCTTATGGATGTATTCCATCAGGACTCTCTTGTTCTTGAACACATTTCCCTTAGCCTTCATGTAGAGCGAGTGGTACAGATGACGATCGATCTTCTTCGCTTCCCTGTACTTCTTCAGCAGGCGCCTCAGCACCCTCATTCGTTGGATCCACAATTCCTGCAATACACCAGAAAAATAATATTAAAACTGAACAAGATTGAGTGATGAGGATTTTACCTTTTGGGGCATACGAGCGTTGGCGGTACCTTTTCTTTTGCCAAAACCGCAGTGTCGCCCCTTTCTGCGAGCTTCGGTGTTTTTGCGGACGCGAGCCCTCGAGTGGACTGCCACAGGCTTCTTAATGATCAACCCATCCTTGATGAGTTTCCGAATGTTCTGTCTGGAGTTAGTATTGGCAATTTCGTTGATCTCGTTGGGATCTAACCATACTTTTTTCTTGCCGCAACGCAAAACTGAGGCTGCCAGCCTCTTCTGAAGCTTTAGAGAACTGCGGAAAACAGATTTCAAGCGTTAGAATTCTGAAAAGCGTGCTTTTTCAAGCGAAAATTGGGGGGGGGGTGGAAAATGGGGCGCAGCCCTGCGGGGAATCGGTTTAAGGGTAAGGTAATTGGGAGAAGGGCAACGAAAAAATGGGGGGGAATTGAAGAAACTAGGGAGAAATGAACGAAATTAATAGCACAAACCTCATTCTTCACACGTTCCTTACAACGTGCTACACTAGAAAAAATACTGACAGCCGCTCCGTGCGCTGTTGCCGTGTGGTAGTAATCACAAAATGTCCCCCCTGGGGGTATGGTCTGTGGTAGTAATTGTCATTTCTGTCAATTATTTACCCATGTTTCCTATAGATGTGAATAAAAAATTATTGTGTCGAATTTATTTTTAATATTTTGGAAGCAAATTGTAATGAAAAATCAAGTGATCCGTTTGAGGGCCTCCGAATTTTCGGGGTTTTTTTTTTTTTACTTTGAAGAACACTTCAAATTAAGCACTTTCGGCGAAACAAAAATCCTGGATAGTCCATAAAGTAAGAGAAAAAAACACTTACAAACTTTTGATATTCGCTTTTCCAAAACCCCTGATTGATGCACGAAAATGAGATTGTCCGGTCTACTGCTAAATCGTGGTTTAAGTATCAACAATTCATAACACCACATACAAAATTGTCGCTCAGATGCATAATAATTGTGTTTTTCGCAAAAGTTTGAGCATCTTTTCTAACGTTGCCCATTGATTGATGTTTTCTAGTGCGTCGCAAGCATAGCGTAAGTAAAATAATTTTTATTATTAATTTACTTATTTTACTTTTTCTATGGTTGCAAGTCAATCAGTGTGTCTATTCCAATAACTGTATACAAGTACCTGGAACGGACCCAATACACGATAAAAGTGAGGCAAAATCAAAATGTAGGCAACCCTCTGTCTTGAGGGGTGTGTCTCTTTCTATCTCATTCACTTATACGGAGATTTGGTGCAATATTGGTTTTCTTTTAAACAATTGCAGTATGTTAGTTAAGTTATTGCTGAAAACATAACAAAATTGAACTCTCTTAAACATTTCAGGTATAAAAAATCATAATTACAGTTTTGACGTGGAATAATGTAGGAGCAAAAAAGTAAAAGCAAAATTAATACACGTAAAATAGGTATAAAATACTTTATTTTTATCGTAAAAAAATACAGTTTAACAAAAAACTTCTAACTTACACTTTTTTATTTCAGTTTTAACAATTGATAAATGGTATGAGTTTTGTCATTTTTTTTGCCTTACTGTTGCAGCATTTCCATGCAACTTCATATTAAGAAGTGAAGAGTGGTGGTGCATTCGACATTTTATAAAAATATCTAGAATTTTTCGGATGAGCTGAATCTCGCGGCACTCCTCACCTCACCCCCTGAGAGCCCATAAATTCTTGAAATACAGGGTGGTTGGGTTTGAACATATTAATGTTTAGGGCAAAGTATTGAATAGCCATATTAACAATTCTCTTCTTTACATTTATTGGACTCTTTAAAATTTCGTCCTTTTCTAACATAAAGCGGAATTGTCTTTCTGCGAAATGTAGAATTTTATACACAGTATGAGATGCATAAAGAAGACCTCCACGAGATACAAAATTTAAATATTGTACAGTGGATGGCCGAGTATTTAAACTCTTACTTCTGGTTACAACTTTTATTCCACTCGGTACAACTTTAACTACGGAACAGGAACAAACTAACTTCTAAAATTAATGTCAACTTCACAAACGATAACAATAACACACGGAAAACACGGATTTCCGACTCGCGGGTTTAACTTCTTCTGCACTCAGGCGCGGCTGTCACTTCACTCTCCCGGTCTGGTTCTCGTCGTCGCTTATATCCTTTTCTCCAGGCATTCCAGATAGTTCTAGAAATCTCCAGAACAGGTGCGAAACTTCCCGCTTGTCAGTGTCATATTTGACAGTAAATGGGGCCCAAATGGGGCTCCCATTTACTGAAACACCATGAATTTCGATCCCCCATTCCAAACGTGAGTACCCCAGGCCATTTCCGCTACAATATTTTTTAAAGGCTTGGGGGGTGCGCTCTCTTTAATAAAATTTCTATGCAGTCATGACAAGTGCTTTGATCAATAAGGCGACGCCAACTATCCCAGCGAAGTGCCGGCATCCATAATTTTAGTTTTTGAGGACGTTTAAATGGAAAACTACAACAATAAAAGCAACATGAAATAAAATGTGAATATAATTTACTTTACGACATTAAAACTTACATTGTATATACTTTCCTGGCTATGTTTCAATTCCAAATCAAATTCATTCCTGGGTTTCAGTCATTTATTGTCTCTATTTGATTTGGAATTTAATACTTACGTATGAAACGGAATTTTCCTTGAATCCTGCTCATTATGGCATAAGCAACACAAGAGATCACCATTATGGAAACACAATTTTGTCTTTTTCACACACTTATTATTAAAACAGCAGGAAACAATAATAGCACCTCGACACGCTAACATATACTGTCGTTGAAATCTATTTTGATTGAATTTACAACACACGCAAACCATATAAAATATTACAAACTATTAACTTATGCAGTTTTACCAGGTAAAACGAAACGGGTCTGGCAGAGACAAGCCACCGTCTCATTAGGCTATCTCTCTCTGTTGTCCCTGACACAAACTCCCCGTTATTCAACAACGGCAGGGGCCGTTCCAGGTACTTTAGTATATAGTTAGTATCTTTGAATATAAAGCTAACTAGTTACTAGTTACTATACAGTTATATTCACAGGTTAGTAGAGTTATTGTTTGATCCCCCTTGGTCATTACGGCTTGATATTTATAAGTCCCCCAACATCACTACGTATTTGGCGAATCACTTAATTTAAAACCGTAATTTTTACATTTTACCTTGATTACAGCTCAAGGCTTATAAAAATTTGCAAGTTTACAAGGATGCTGAGTCTGGCACCGTTCAAAGGATATCAGCTACACACGTTAGGGATAAAGCATTTATTTTTAACAGAATTCTCATTTACACCCACCACTTGAACTTTTGCTTGCAAGATGTACATTATTGAATTGCAAAAATCTAAATTCTGCAAAACACGACTTGAATATTCTTCAATAAAGTACATCAGCTTGAATTGACTCACTAACACAGCTTCCATAAATCTGCTTTGCTCAAATTTCTTCAATAAATTGTGAAACACTTTCAAATTCTTGTGCACGATGCAAACACAACTTCAGCTCGGACCTAAAAACAGCAGCTTAAAAACATTATGCCTTTTAATGTTATAACAACCAACCCCTGGCTTCATCCTAGTTCTTTTTAAAAACCTTTTAAATAAGGCAGGCATATTGACCTGGTTAGAGACTACAAATGTTTCCTAAATTTTCGTTGAGCAACACATCTGGATTAGTTTTGTCTTCCAAGGCAGCTGGTTTTCCTTCAATCAAACATAAACAGTAGCAAAGATCACGTTTTTTGTATAAATACTTACCAGTTATGAAATGTCCGCAATACGAGCAAATACGATCATTTCTTATATAGATTTCACGTAGAGGCGCCCGTTTTAAAGCCTTAACACAAGCATTTCGACGTTCACTAGAGAAAACATTCAAATCATCTCTCTCTTCTGTCCCGCTAAAATCGAAAAAAAGAAACCGTATCTCGTTCAGCACGTATTGAGCATTCAACGACACTGCCAAAATGTGGCATTTTGAACCAATTGTATAAGTAATAAAATATTTAATACGCAGTTAAACGTAATGTTTACATATGTAAACAAGTAGTACGTAAGTATGTAAACAATAAGTATGATTACCATTTAAAAAAACATAGGTTTATTTTTTATCTCGTAAATCAAGTTGACTATGACAACACGTGCTAGTTTGTCAAGTCGGGTACCTAAATTCTGAAAACGGCAATGAATAGGCAATCGAATTCTGCCCAATTTTGCCCATTTAACGGATTCTCTATCTTTAAAAATGTAGAAGTTACCCATACAAAGATTCAGAAAATGGCCACCCTGTACATATGTTCTTACGATTTTTGGTTAAACACGTTCTGGCTTTGTGGCATAAAATATCCCCTCTGTGTATATCCCCCTTGTGTATGTTCTGTGCTTTGTGGTTGAAAATCGCTAACTATTATATCCATCTGACAAACATTTTCAATAAACATTTCTAATTGAGTTTCCAAATTTTCTAACGATGAAGCCATACTCAGCTAGAATACTTTTGAGTTAGTTTGTTTGTGTAGTAGTAAAAGTATAAGTAAAAGTTAATAACCTGAAAAGACTTAAATAATCCAACCCGACTCAAATCGAGGGGATCTACATGATGGGTATCTAAGGAAACAATTTTTACGAACTTAAAACGTTTTCCGCAGTTTGGCAACGCCGCGCAAAATTTAGCCTAAAAATCGTGATTTTCCTCAAACTTTGTGAGTGTTTTTCGGTTTCATTTATGGACCATCCAGGAATTTTTTCGCTGAAACTGCTTAAAGCGTATTTAAGATAAAACAAGAAAAAACTAAAAAGACACGGGTAAATAGCTTGACAGAAATGACAGGCAAAGAACAGAAATTTGACGTTAAAATTAGACGTTCGTCTGTTGTTGAGAATCTTTGAATTTAGGTCCAACGACTTATTTTACACCCCCGTTTAGTGCTTATTCGGGTTAGCGCGTTTTTTACTGGAATTATGGTGTTTTCTGACTGCATCTAGCAAGGAGTAAGTTAACTTTATTGTTGCATGCAATGCAGTTTTATTAGCTCAAACCTTAGTGGCTGTTATTATGAGCATACATTCATATATTATTAATTATTACTTAATTGTTCTTGCCATTTATTCATTCTAGCCCTTAGTTTATCTATCTTTCATATTATCATCCCATTTTCTTCCATTCAATCAATCTACAGGGTGACTTAATAATTGTCCAGTATTTTACAAGGCGGTTTTGCAGGTATTTTTACGATAAAAGGTCGCTTACTTCGGTACAAGTCAACAGCAAGTTTCAAGAGTAGAATAACAAAAACATTTTTTTCTTTGTACTTTGCCCAACAATATTTTTTTGCAAATAATCTTAGGTCAGATCGATTTCTTTTGAGCTGATAGCATTTTCATCATGTGTATATGGGACACCGTGTATAAGTTATTGGTAAATTAGTATTTAATAAGACGCTAATTACAAAATGGGTTTTTATGTGACTGTTATTGCTTCAAGTTGACATCGAAAAATTGAATCATACCGTCGCTGACGACCCAATTAAGTAAGTTAACGCTCGAAATAATGATATAAACTTTCTGTAAAATCATCGATTTAACGGCATAAAGAGCGTCAATTATTGCGCTTTAGTTGCGTTAATTGACCGATTACAATTAACGATCCAGCAGAGAAACATTCTTCACACAGGTGATTGAAGACATTTAGAAATAAGTGCATTCTTGTGCGAAATTAGCTTATCTAAATGGCATAAATTGCATTGAATCTGACGGTATGCAAGCGTTTTCTTAATAATT
The DNA here is from genome assembly GCF_020466585.1 of Dendroctonus ponderosae. Classification (NCBI taxonomy): domain Eukaryota; kingdom Metazoa; phylum Arthropoda; class Insecta; order Coleoptera; family Curculionidae; genus Dendroctonus; species Dendroctonus ponderosae. The sequence goes on along the minus strand of NW_026017110.1, from coordinate 46,027,947 downwards.
ATTCGACCTTATGGATTGCGACATCGAAAAAAACCTAATAGACGCAAATGTGTGCAATGGCGTTTTTGAAGAAACGCAATATTCTTTTCGACAAAATGCAATAGAGTGCCAGAATTATATAACCGAAACTTGCACAGGAATTTGAAAGTATTCAGCCTACGCAACGAGTCTGTCGACAGGAATACGTATCTTTTTCGTGTTTGTTTAATATGATACTTTCGTCATATTTAATCAGAGAGGGTTTAAAAACAATGAAATAATACAGTTGTTCGTAAAAAGTGGGTCCCACTGTTTTATGTACTAACTTGCAATTCCTGCTGTTACTCACTTTTATCGTACTTATTTCAACATTGAGAGTAAGATTCGAGACAACATTCCTTTTGGCCCGTTGAATATGAAAGATTGAACTTTTATAGGAATTTCAATAAATCTTCTCAACCAATCTAATCAACCGTGTTTCAGGTGTTTTCTTTTTGGACAATATTTTATACCCAAGGAAAGAACTTTTAGGCAAAGCCCAGTTGCTCCGAAATCATAATCTTTGTTGTGGCCGAAATTTTAATTTTCTCTTCACTGGCCGTTCCTTTCTTCCGTTCAATTAGACTGGTAGGACTGGAATAAACAACAGCAACTATTACTGATATTTTTATTGATTTTTTTCAAGATTTTACATTTTTATTTAATTATACTCCGAGGCCGCAGTTGGGAACCATAAAAATATACAGAGCGAGCTCATTTATAAAATCCTCAATCAAAATAGATAGTTTATATCTCTGATTATTCTTAAAATATTTAATATTATTTAGATGTTTAAAATACCGGTGAATCGTCACTAACACATGAATATTTTTTAAAGTACATCTACGTTCCTATTTATAAATTTTAATTACAAATTCAATCTTATATAAGGTTTATTTTTACGATTTTAAGCTTTTTCTTATAATATCGTTTTTTAGAATCGGAAATTAGACATAGTTTGCCACTTTGCTTAATACTGAATAGCACAGGAGGTGGGTTGCACTAGAAATTACTCGACATACATATACAATGTTGAATGGGTTTTTGGCAACAAATTAATTTAATATAAATCAAGCTTGAATGGCACCGCATGTGTTCACAATCGCCTTTATTTGAGTCAAGAATATGCCAGTTTGTCTGTGACCTTTATATACATTAATCTAGCGGGTAAAAAATATCAGTGTTAATCTTACAGCTATTTGACTAAAATGAACGTATGGATCCACCGTATTTTCTTGGTAACTTTAATAATGAATAAAACATTAATATTGAAATTAATCAAGTAAAGTATATATATGTATATATTACTAGGGTGACATAGTAATAAGTGTGTCTGGTGACCAATCGATTTCTCTATGAATCGATGTCTTCGAATAGAATTCGTTATTCGCGTTCACCGCAATTACTGGCTAAGAACCCCAGCAATTTGTGGTAGTGAAATTAAATGCAATTTATTGAGGCCTTGTCTCCAATAAATATCATACAGGACACAATAAGAGAGACAATTACAACAACGAAACAATATATAATATTCTATTTCAATAATTATTTTTTGCTTATATTCTATAAATTTACGGCTACAACTACCTAAACTGAACCGAAAGTCAGTTGCAACAGTTTCAGAGAGTCTAACGTGTGCACAACAATCTACCACACAAATGCATTAGGTTCAATTCAATTGTTAAGTAAATAGTTGTGAAAATTTCATATATTTACAACTGCTCACTGAGATGTTGAAAGAGAGGATTAGTAATAGTTGCACAATTGCTGAATTATTTTGTTAATATTGCGGACTTAAATTTTCTTAGCCCGGGTATAATACAGGGTGTTTATTAATATTAGATAAAAACCCAAATAACACACTTAAAAATCTAGCTTGCAGATTTTTTGCTAACTTTGCAAAACACCCTGTCAGTGTTGCAGTAAGATCCTTGAAAGTGATAGCGTTTAATATGAGTAAAGATTGAGCGAAACAATAAGCCCAATAGGAATTTGGATCGTACATGCAAGTAGTGTTTGAGCGATCATAAATAATTAGTGATTCGTCGATTTTCGTTTTTTGGCTGTCAAAAGTGAGCAAAACTATAGTCGGCGCGTCAAACAGATGCTACATGAATTGGACGCGCCGAATATAGTTGATATTTAACGGAATGCTGTGCTTGTCTTTATGAAATTTTAGGCAATAAAGTGCCGGCTTTCAGTGCATTTTTTCAATTTGAGCCTGTGGATTTTCTCTCGATTACAGCAAGTTATTTTCTAAGGTGGTAAAATGCACACTTCTGGGCTTTGTTTATGAACCTTATTCAGCGTCTGTAGGGCCAAGTGCATTTTAGAGATGCTGAAAATTTCAAGTCTTTTGTTTTGCTTGGAAGGTGCGAATTTTTGAAGAAAAACGCAAACGAGTGAAAATAAATTTGAGGCTGATATTTATTGAGGTGGCAAAAATTCCGGCTTCTGGGAGATTTTTGTGAAACTTTCAGAATCTCTTGAGCCAGGTGTCTTCTAATGATGCTGAAAATGTCAAGTTGCTACTTGCTTTTGTTTGGAAAGTGCGAATTTTTAAAGGAGGCAAATGGGCAAAAACCAAGTTGGGACTGATGTTTGCAAAGTGGCAAAATTCAGGCTTTTGGCAGATTTTTGTGAAACTTCCGGAATCTTTTGGGTCAAGTATCTTCTAATGATGTTGAAAATTTCAAGTTGCTACTTGCTTTGGTTTGGAAAGTGCGAATTTTTAAAGGAGGGGACGCAAACGCGTAAAAACAAAATTGAGACTGATATCTACTAAGGTGGCAAAAATTCAGGCTTCTGTGCGATTTTTGTGAAACTTTCAGAATCTCGTGGAACGAGTGTCTTCTAATCATGCTGCAAATTTTACGTTGTGACTTGCTTTAGTTTGTAAGATACAAATTTTTCAAGAAAAGAACGCAAATGCGTACAAACAAAGTTGAGACTAGTATTTAGTAACGTGGAAAAATTCAGGCTTGCGGCCGATTTTTACGAAACTTTTAACATTTCGAGGGTGAAGTCTCTTCTAAGTAGAATTTCAATTTGCTAGTTGTTTTGGCTTGGAAGGTGCGAATTTTTAAAAGAGAGAACGCAAATGAGTAAAAACAAAGTTAAGACCGATAAATTCAGATTGTTCAAAGTGGGTCAATTTCTATGATTCTATATGGAATTAATCTAAGAAACTATTTTTTTTTTTTAATTTGGGGTCGACCAATTTCACAGAAAACTCCAAAATTGTCAATTTTTAATTTTTTTGTTGTGTGCTAATTTTATTGTTTGGTAAATGACTGGCAAAAAATCTAATTTCAATGTTGGTCTGAAAATTTTTCAGATGTTCATTGTGCTGAACTTTGCATGATAATTGATTAGAATGAATCGAAATTTTTGTTATACAATTGAGAAAAACACTATTTCTAGTACGGTGCCTGGTCATTTAATGTACATATTTTATTTTTTTTGTCTTTTTTGCAAATTTTTACTGCGCCTAACTGATGCAACTACAAATTATTGCGATTCTTAGCACAGAATTTTCTCTGAAACTCTCTTTAAACATTTTATCTAATTGAAACGCATTCTAAAAAACGTGCCCTATTTACTTGAGTGAAAAAATTCCTCTGCGCCACCCTGTATGTATAAAAATCCGCTTATGGGACAAACCGGTTACATTTTGAATCACCAAAGTGCTTGAAGAATGGGGAGGGAACTTTGCATTTATGGAGTCAATAACCTACAAAGAATATAAATCAGCCAAGATTTTCCATAGAAACATATAAAATAATCCACCCTGTAGCAATGTAGTTCAAAAAATTTAACCCAGAAGTGAGATTATTTAGATTCAGGGTAGTCAAACTTGTGCAACGAAAGCCAACATCGACTTAAGGATTCGCGCATCATTTTTTTAAGTTAAAGTTACTTGCACCGAAACGTTCAAGCAAGTGAAGAAACTTAGCTAATTAAAGGTGAGAACTATCGCTCCAAAGTTAGATTATAATCTCGATACACAACCAAAATAATATTTGTTTCACAGCCTTACAACAACCTAGAAAGTCGGGTCGCATTATTTTTTTCTTGAAATGCGTAGGGCTGTAACAATTGATTTTAGGTAGCGAACATTCATTGTCACAGTTTTTTAGGTAGGTAATTGATTGTTTTTTTTAATTAGATTTTTTGTGGAAATTATATGGCGCCGATGGCAAATCCTGTCGCAATTCTACGACAGCTTTTGAATGAATATGCCGTGCTCCTTACTGCAAAAGGAGCAGCGGATCAATGAAAAACTGCAGCAAATTGGGTATAAATGGCACGCCGACTGCCGATATAATTTCCTTGCAAAATTGCAATTGGAATGGCTAAAATGTAGTAGATTAAGTGTTTGAAACGAGTTGACTAAAACTACCGTAATGCTCTGCAACGCATTGAATTCAACCTCTCAGTCGCCCTATAGGAGGAATGTTTTACATTTTTTGGCGCGAGAGATTGGGCATAATATTTATGTTGTTGTCCAAATAATATCGAAGAAAAGCAAGTGAAAATGCACGTTTTCCCTCAAGACAAACACGCCCTGCTGCTGAGAGGCTTGAGATCATACTTGGACACAAAAATATATTTCCCTTGGAGAATCTTTTTTTTGTACTTTAAACTCGAATTATTTTCTCGAAGGAAAAGGCTTCTTGAAAATCGTGGACTCTCACAAAACAGCATACCTGGGGGTGATTTGGGCCCGAAATTTTTGATGAAATAAAATAACGTTGTGATTCATTACTCGCCCTTCTTCGACCTGCGAACACTAAACCAAAAAGGACGCTGATGATGAATACGTTCGAAAAACTACTCGAACGATTCCAAATGATCACGATCAGGTCACGTGCTGCAGCAAGTCATCCAGGTAGAGCCACATCCGCAGAACTGGCAAGGAGGCGTGGCTATCGTGATTGGAGCGTAAATGTAGCCATTGGCTATAACTAGAGGTGGGGCTTGAGCGGGTGCTGCATTGGGCGCAGTCAGCAGGTGCTGTTGTTGATGTTGCTGTTGCTGCTGCGACTGATCCTGATAGAGAACCTGCAAGTTGAAAACCGCAGCTTTGTTACTATGCTCAACCGGCGGGATTTTTTTTGCAATAAATCTTATCAGGAAAACCGAGCAACCGACAAGCAGAGAAATCTCCGGAGAGTTTATCAAAGTAAATTCAGAGGTCATTTTTATTATTATTGTCGAATCATCAAAGCCTAAAAATAAATATCCTGTCTCCAAATGCGGCTCATCATTTATCGTTAAAATTGAACGTAGAAATTAGGAGATAATTGCGTAATTGCGCTTCCGATTATTTACCTGCCAAGCTAGGCTCTTGATGAGTTGCAACGTTTGTCTACGCTCGTGACCCATTAAGCAAACGGTGCTTTGTGACACGACATCGTGCAGCAGAAGCAGGAATCGGTGTCTGGATGAGGACTCTTCATGTCCGCTGCCAAAGTGATTCCACAAATACGTTTCGAGTTTCGATCGTTGTTGAACTACGTCCGGGAAATCGATAAAGAAGCGAGAGCACATGTACCTGCAATGAAGAAATCAACGTTTTAGCTACGTACAAACTTTTTTTAAATTTTTATGGATGCCGTTTCTTGCCCAAAACGAAGCGGGAAATTTCACTAAGAAAAAGTGCTAGAAAAGGTATCATCTACAGCCTGGGTAACACTGTGTTGAGTTGATGCCGCGCTGTGAGTTGGTCTCATCGCGTCTCACTGCATCGCACCTGGAATTGCGCTTGTCAAAGAATAATTATTGAAACCAGAACTCTTTAATTAGTTGAAATTTCGTTGGTTTCTATCATCGCTCGGAAATTGAGCAACAGTTTAATTTTTAAGTGATTTCCCCGCAGTTTTTTGTTTAGTCAATATTTTTAGCAAAAGAAAATTAATTCGGTTTTTAATTTCAGTTTTGGCGTTGTGGATTAATCACTGCAATTGAGTGAAATCCAGACAAATATAAATGGGTCTAAATTTAAAATTAAATTAATGAACGATCGGCACTTGGAGCGTTTTCCGTTTAGTTGTTGTTGACTTTCGTTAAGTCTGAACGTGAAATTTTCCTTTGGAAATATTGCAATGCAAACAGGCACTTTCTACAAAAATGCCAACAATAAACAAACTGAAATCGAACCGCCAAGTAAAGCCTCAATCAACGAAATGACGAACAAGTAAATGATTAAATAATCATGTTTATTCTGTATTTCGATGTCTTTTTTTGTCAAAAAAGTGTATGAATGATGAGCAAACTGAAATTTGCTACTAACAAATATGGAATCATAGTGGCCCTTATAGCAAGTGCGATGGTTTGTGAAAGTATAGTAAACTTCTTGCGAATTAAAGGGTAGAAAATGGAGGATGGGGCGCCAGCTTGTAAAGAGCTGCTCCGAATGGTTTCTAATCTATAAATATTTTTGCTTGAACTGAGTTTAGTTTTCCGACAAGCAACTGAAGTTTTATGGATGATTTATTTATCTCTTTGATTTGATGATTTCAAATAAGTTTAGTTATGGACAGATTTTTTAGTTTACTAATCACATTTTCTTCTTTTTTCCAGGTGGCATTACACAGCTTTTGGTAAGTTTAGCATTACTTTGCCCCTGGTTGTCACGTAGTTGTAGATCTTTTAGTCCCATATTCATCAACTGACTCGTAGGGTCGATTTGGTATATGTTGAGCTATTGGCTCTTTCGTAGTTAATTTTTAAACCTTGCGGATATTTTGGGCGGCTTAGGATTTTTATATCATGCTCATCTGAAGCTTTTCACTAAAGAACCGCTTCAAATATGGAAATTCGGGTTTCAGTATTCAGTAAAAGAAGCATCAGCTTACGGATAGTGTGGATTTGGTTCCGATTAGACCATTGATTCCTTCACAAAAAATGTTTAAAGTTTGGGAATATTTGGGGCGGCTTTGTATTTTTACAACAATTTCATCTGAAGTTTGTCCCCAAAGAACCGTTTCAGATGTGCAAATATGGGTTCCGGTTTTATGTTTTTCGTTAAAAAAAGTCAAGAGTTTTAAATTTGCCTGTTTTTATTTGGAATTGCGAAAACGATTGAAACATGAGGCCGCATTTGCGTGAGTAAACAACAACAGTAGGTACAACGTGCGAGGATTTGTCCGAAAAAGTCACACGAAATTTGAATATCGGACATTTCAGTGCAAGTTTACGCCAAAATTTCTTTTAAACAATCTACATATTTCAAATTTCTACTGGCTTTACTTTGGAAGCTGGAATTTTTTTAATGAAGAGTATGCAGTTGCGTGAATGCGCTCATTTTCAAATCAACATTATCAAAGCGTGCAAAACTCAAGTTTTTTGAATCACACTGAATTTGTGAGCTTAATTCGTGAAATAGAAATACCTGGCTTATTTTTTCTTGAAAAAAATAAGCTGAAGCAATCGTAAGTCTTAATAAGTAATTGACAGTGCAAAAATGCGAATTAATCGTACGGTTTTTCGATTTAAAAATTGAAAGAATAAAACCTAAGTGTATTAAATAACGCTAGTGAATTGGCACCGTTTTTAACAGAAGAGTAACTAGTTATTGGAATTTACGTGACTAGCTTTTTACGGGCTTTTGACTTATGGTTTTCTTATCTCCGGATTAGGACAATTTTTGTGAGGGTTTCTTACACAATCGCAGCAATAAAAAAAAGAACGAACGTAGTAGAATTAGAAGGATGATTCAACTGATGGAAGAACCAAACAAAAGGCACTGAGGCGTGAAAAAGAAGAAAAAAAACATAGAAAAGATGTTAAAGAGCTGTAAAGTAATATTTGCAAAGATGGTAGTGGATTGCGTTCACGGGAAATAGAGATTTGGAGAATCTTTAATGAAACGCAGAATGTCGAAATTTTTCAAGTTCAAGAAGCTTTAACATTATATGCAAAGTTCTTATCGAAAGTGAAACCAATAATTTCAATACTAAAAAACGACATGAAAATGTTAATTCTAATCATGGTGATCATGGTCAGATGATACTGAACGATCCATTGCAAAAGATAATTTACAAAAAGAATGTGAAAATGTTTCTTTAAACAATGATGATATGAAACATGATAAGATAACAGCGCAAAAACCAATTCCAGTGATTTAATTGAATAAAAGCACAAAACGACAGCAATTTAGATAAGGAGAGAGCTGCAAGTGAACTGAGTTTAGAAGAATAGAAAAAAACTACCGAAGTGACTTACCAGGTGAAAGATATGAAAGCGATGGAAATGAGAAATGTGAGGAAAAAAGGTGTTTTGGGTAATCACATGAAAAATGGAAACTCAGCAAAAACCCACTAAGTAAAACTAACCACTGGGAATATAATGGTAATAAAAAGAAGAGAGAAAAGGGACCGAGCTGAAACGGCAATAGATTTACAGCAAAAATGCAGTAGATAAAAACATTGGCAATGTTTAAAAGGAAAAATATGCATTTGATTATTTCATAAAATTAAAGGCGAAGAAATATTATGCATTTTTCACAAATTGTGAAATCTGTGTTGGAAAGAAACACGACGACAGCTGACATAAAAAAAGGGGAGAAACAGAAAAGGCGACAGTGTAAGCAGAATAATTGAATCCAGCAGTTTTTTTTAATACAAAACAAAACCTAGATAATTTATTATTCAAATAAAACACTTCGAGAAGAAACACAGTTCTGTATTGAAAGAAAAATTTAAAGAAGATTTATAAATGTGCCGGCATATTATGTTTATGAAGCAAAAACTGCCAGGAAAAACACCAAAACCTTGGGAGGTCAATATTTACAACATTGTAATTTTAAAGATTTCTCTAAGCTTAATTTTGTTGGTTCGTTCCGCCCTGTATGCAAACTAAGCGATGCTACTAAAATCAATCTGAAGGCTCGATTGAATTTAAACTGGAACGTTCTGAGGAATTAACTATAATCAGTAAGACGCCTATTTAAGTTAGTGGGTTTTTTCGGTCAATAGATGGTGGCAAAAATGAAAAACTTTTTTTCCCACTATCTAATGACCGAAAAAACCCATAAACCTAAATAGGCGTCTTTTACTGATTATCATCACGGTCACTAATTAACCACAACATTAACTATTATAATTCAGGAAGAATATAAAATTTACAAAAACGTAAAATCTCCCAAGCCTCTATAAAAATAAGTTAAAAATGAAACAGCAATAAAACGTTTCTCCACTTACAAACATTAAAAAACAGGATGGAGCAAGATTAACGTGGATTTTATGATTCCCTTGAGCATGATTAGATTGGAGGAAAATACGCATCTTCTGAGTTCTAGTTCTTGATATAAGGATTAAGCAAATAATAGATAAATTATATTGGTATTGTTGGTTTTGAATAGAAAAAATAAGTTTACATTTTCCTCGTAATATATGGATTTGCAACTAATTTTGCATGCTTTTTTCGTTATCGTACTACTTGAAATGTGAAACTATCAATATTATATAAAAAATCAAAATTACGTCCGGAATAAGTGACGATTTAACTAGCGCATGTTGCTTTAGTTCATGGATTGATTTAAAAAAAACCCACTTTTTACTTTCGGTTTTTCATGTAACACAAATATTTCAAACTTTGAACTGTTTTTCATCTCCTGAAAAATGTACTTTTGTGGACTTTGCATCTGATGCTGAAGATACGGTTTTAGAAAGTTATATTCGCTGTGCATTAGTTATTACATATTAGTATCGGCTTGAAGTGAACTTTAATGGACAAAAAAGTTCCTGCATTACATGAATGTTGCCGCGAATAAAAAATCATCGTTTTCTCATATAGAATAAGGTGCTGTAAGTGGGCTGTTTCAAGAAGATCTCTGTACTGATGCTCATAAAAGAGGGTCAGGCTCAATTGCAGTTAGTCTCAGCTAAAAGAATTGTTGTTATTATCAAGAAATTATTTATATTCTCATAAAGGATTGGGGAACTTTGTGGTTTGTGGTTAGTTATCCATCGCCCTTGGCCTTTGAAAAATCGCGTTCCTTTCGTTTGCCCAACCTTTGCACAGCGAAAGGCAGCCCCCTGCAAAAAGCAATTGACATCAGTTCTGGGTCAATGAAATTCGCGTCGTTGATGCGATCATTCCAATCAAACGCGTGGTTTTTTCTTCTGCTTCATCCCAAATAGCCGCTGGCCAGTTTATGTAATAATTGACTTGCGAATGTCGATTAAAAGAGTGTGAAAGGCCAACGACGGTCAATTCTGCATCGGTTTTAATACACATTACAATGTATGCACAGTCGCGGTGTTAATAGATTAGATTTGTTTCAACTCGACCAATTAGGTTCAAACGGTAGGCTGGAAAATATCATTATGACCTCGAAGGCGAAGTAAGAAAGTATTAAATCCCAAGGAGATTGTTTGATCCACTTTAGCAAATTGCGTCATGAGACATCGTATCTTTTTATTACGCTTAGGTCATCTGAGACGAACCAGCTCGTGAAATGTGTACCATTGTGTATGACCAATTGCACTTTTCAGCCGTGGATTTGCTGGATTTGATGCAAATGACGAAGTTGAAATGTTAACTTGCCGTTTAATTTTTAAAGCTATTATGCAAAATGAATGTAAACTGGAAAGCAGAAATAAGACGGAAATCTTTTTCAAAAAGTCACAAACGAACCAACTTGTTCTGCCAAGAACAAGTTTTGTAAATCATACAGCGAAGGTTTAAAATGCAAATCTCTGAAAAAAAGGTGTGGTGGAGTCACATAAATTGCATAAGCCGTCGTTCCGACTATGCTCCTAATTATTCAAAGCCGGCATTCTTGGGCTGCATTCAATCTTTCTTTGATCAGGTTTTTGAAGTTCACTAGAAATAGGTATTGGTTCCACGCTTAGAGCGTCACGTAGTTGCTGAATATGGAATTTGTTGCGCAAAAACTATGAATGCGACAACACTTTGCAAAGAGTACAAAGATGTAAACAAATTATTAGTGATTCAATTTTCAATACCAAAACACTCACCTCTTGCCCAAATCGATTGAACTCGGTTGCTTCAACAACCTGAGCCTCAACATAGGAACAAATTTACATCCGTTTCATTCAAATCCGTCCGGTATTTTCCCGGTGGTTCGAAAAACATCATTTTTGAAGAACTTTTGACCATCAAAAGCACATGAGCCAGACATTTTTAGGTTAGATTTCTTTTCAAATTTTCTTTGCTTTTACTGGAAAAATCCCAAACTCGCAAATTAGACAATAGATGTAGGTACTATACTGGCAATATCGCCACAAATCATTGCTATGCTCTTTTTTCATTTCTCGCAGTCATTTTTATATTAGCTGATTTTTTTATTGAATGATTTTTTTGAGATTTTCCTGTGCCAGTTGAAAATATGCCGGAATATAGCAATAAACTTATCCCCTTGTTCATTTGCTTCACTCTCCGCAACCTTCACTTTCGGAAATATGATGGTTGTTCATATTTTTCGTCGTTTTTTCCCAGATTCTCCCAAATTGCTTGCAATTTTTTACTTACTAACCCAAACTAACAGTACCATTAGCTTTAATCCTTGTGTCTCTGAGTCTCAAGAGCAAATCAAGCAAGAATAAAATAAATATTTTCTTCAAGAACTTTGCATGCACCCGATCCCAAATCCTTCCGATCCGTCTCCTCCTGCCAGTTTGGTTCTGGAACCTTGTTTAAATCATTCTATGTAACCTGAACTGCCTGAACTAGCAGTCAACAATTTATAACCCCATCAATTTGGTTACTTCTTAAAAATTGTTCAGAGTTCAAAGAAAGACAAATGAGGCACTTATCCTTGCTTCTAATGGTAGTGGGCCGATTTTCACATATATTTTGCATTATGAAGTTGAAACCATTTTTTGAAATTGTGCCTATTATGTGACAAAAAAAACTATTTGTTATGCCTTTTGCCATGCTTTTGTGCAGTGCGTCCTCGCATCGTGTAACAAATAATCACAAAAATGGTCGTAATGCGGAACGAAATACAACGTTTTCCAATCCTTTATGAGAATATTCGCACACTAACTGTGCGATTTTTGTTAAACTTCCAGAATCTCTTGGGTCAAGTGTCTTCTAATTATGGTAAAAATGTCAAGTTGTCACTTGCTATAGTTTGGACCATGCGAGTTTTTAAAGAAGAGAACGCAAATGGGCAGAAACGAAGTTGAAACTGATGTTTACTAAGGTGGCCAAGTTGAGGCTTCTGTGCGATGATTTTTGTGACACTTCTAAAATATCTTGGTTCAAGTGTCTTCTAATGATGCTGAAAATTTCAAGTTGCTACTTGCTTTTGGTTAGAAATTTCGAATTTTTAAAGGAGGGAACACAAATGAGCAAAAACCAAGTCGAGACTGATGTTTACAAAGGTGGCAAAATTCAGAATTCTGGAAGATTTTTGTCAAACATCGAGAATCGCTTGGGTCAAGTCTTTTCTAGTGATGCTAAAAATGTCAAGTTGCTACTTGCTTTTGTTTGAAAAGTGCGAATTTTTAGAACAGGTAACGCAAATGGGCAAAAACCAAGTTGACACTGATGTTCACCAAGGTGGCAAAATTTAGGCTTCTGGGCGATTTTGACCAGTTTTTGAAAGTGTGCCTTTTATGTGACAAAAAAAATATTTTTTATGCTCATAGCCACGCTTCTGTGCGGTGCGTCCTCGCGTCGGGTAACAAACGCTCACAAAATGGTCCTAATCCGGAGAGAAACACAGCAATTTCCAATCCTTTATGAGAATGCTCCCAAACTAACGTGTGCAAACCTGGAGTAAAGCGGCCGCCGGTCATAAATAATCTCTTGATAATAACAATTCTTTTATCTCGGACTAACCGCAATTCAGTAAGTCTGACCCAAGATTAGCTCTAAGATCACTTAAAAGGTGATAACGAATTACGTATACAATCGTCGCAAATACACTCACCTCTCCAATGACTTTATATAATCGGGACGAGCTGGCCGGTAGTTCTTGACCAATAAAGTGCAGTATTTCAGTAGGCCGCCCCCTCGAATCTCCTCTGGTCGCCTGGTGGAAATTAGGCGCTTCTGTAGATGGTGTATCGCCTCGCGAAAGTCCCCGAACACCGATTCGCCCACTACAGTAGGGTAGAAGTTCTCGCTGATTGGTGGCGCTCGGGAAACATGCGCTGTTTCGTCATCGGCAGGAGCCGCACAACGGTAGAATAGGAGCAAAGAGTCCAGGACAATTTGGAACGAATCCACGCTGAACTCGAATTGTCGGCGCATTCGATCAACGAATTTTAGCTCGACGCCTCTACCACGCTGACAGCCCAAGGAGATTAGGGACCAACGGTCACCTGAGTCTGAGGGGTTGTTCACCTGGAAAAACACAGTTGCAAACCACCAAGAGCTGGCTGGAGGAGAATCGCTCACCTTGACCATTTTACTGACATACGCCTCCTTCAGGCTACATGTGGATATTCGCTTCCGACTTACTCCATCCGGTAGCATATCGTACAGGGAGCTGAGCACAGCAGCTTTGACTTTGTCGAAGTTTCTAGGTGAGCTCAGCTCCACTCCAAATATGAGATCCACGTCATTGTACGGCTGGTCTTGGCCTAGATGGGCATGGATTCGGGTACTAAGATTGAATAGCTCGGCAATTTGCGGAAGACTTACCAGCTGCCAGAACATGAGAGGCTGCTCCTCCATTTAGGCGAATATCGCGCACTTGCATGCCAGCACCTCCAGCACTCGGATCGCCTTCCAGTTTGGCGCGCACGATTTCCACCAGATCTCTTAGTCGGATTTCCAGTGTTGGAAAGTTGCCTCTGCCTACGATGCTCACCTGGAGCAAAATCGAACAACATGAAAAAATGTCCCAAGATCCAGTATTTGTTGTTTTTTTGATATGATTTGAAGTGATAATGAATTAAAATTCAAATCCGAAAAATCACTTTTTTCTAAATATTTCAAAAATTAAAAGAAAAACTTGGTTTTTGAGAACGCCATGTATATGGCCCCCTGATTTCGCAACTTGTTCCTAATTGATCCGGCTTCGTATTGTTTACGGTTTTGGTTTCATCTTGGCCACCCTGTATATATTTTCAGAATCAGAGGAAAAGGGGGCTTTTATACTGCATTTCGCCGTATGACGTGGCGCAGAAACTTGACAATTTTGTTTTCGAAAGATAATCACATCACTTAATTTTCAAAATAAAGTAGCGATTAACTACTTAAATTCCACTTGAAATTATCATTTTTAAGTACCCATCCGCACTTAGTGGAAAATCCTTGATGACGCCGCTAAGTACACAAAAGAATAAAGATCGGAATAAGCCGTCAATTGATTAAAGAAATTTGGAAGAGGACAACGAAGTAAATTAACAATCCATATGTATGATAAGGACTATAAAATAGAGGTGAACAATGTAAACAAAAAACAACAACAAAACTGGTCAAGACAGAAATAATATTAGAACAAAAAATTCCAGTGAATATTTCGAAATATAAATTAGGTGAACCCTAAAAAAATGAATTAAAATATTCCATATAACTTTATCAAAGAAGGTTGCATAGGGACAAAGCATGTTTCGTTTCCAACTTTATTTTCTCAGCTCAAGTACATCGCACAAAATGAGCTAAACTAATGCCAAGCTGTTTGATATCGGTATAGAGATCAAAATTATCTATTTTTTTCATTTTCTAATTGGAAATTTCTGAAAATAAGCTTGGCTTCTAATTATATGCAATAAAAATCAGTGCGAATGTGGCAATAACAAAAAATGCAACTCTGCTGATTTATGACTTAAACAGAAAGCTGAGATAAAAGTTGTTTGCTGTCATACTTACGTACATAAAACGAAACAGAAAGGACAAGGAAAATAAATGGATCAACAGGCAACTGCAAATTGAAAAATTCCTGAAAAACCAGAAAAATTGCTAATCGCGTTTCGAGAAACGATTTCCTTTAAAAAAAGCTGCAAAGTGCAGAATTTATGAAACACGCCACCTGGTAAAAGAAAATTGAAAAATTGCTGATCGTAGTGAAAATTGCGTCCAAGAGAAAGTGATATTTTCTATATCAATGGTGCAATTAGAAATTTTGTTACAATAATTTGGCTTTTCGAGTCACGATCTCCTTTAGAACAGTTTGCAAAAATCGCAACTGGGAAATCCAAACTCAAAAATTTCTGGAAAATCAGTGCAAACGTCGATGGCAATGAAACTTTTGACCTAGACAGAATGAAGTTTTATCTGTCCAATGGCGTAAATAGATACTTAGTCGCAGTTCTGGTGTTTAAGTTACACTGTTTTATAGAACAGCTAAGTTAGACACCAACAGGCAAATGCAAATTAAAAAATTCCTGGAAAATCAGAAAAATTGTTGATCGTAGTGACGTAGTGGAATTCAGTGGTGCAAATTGAAACTTGGTCGCGGTTCTGCCTTTGAGAAACGATTTTACCTAAAAAAAGGCTGCCAAGTACAGCATTTATAAAACACGCCACCTGGTAAAAACAAATTCAAAAATTCCTAAAAATTGAGAAAAATTGGTGATCGTAGTGAAACTTGCATCAAAGAGAGAGTGAAGGTTTCTCTATTCAACAGCGCAAACTGATACTTGGTCACCCTTCTGGCTTTTGAGCAACGATTTTCGCTAGAAAACGCTGCAAAGTGCGCATTTTATGAGAAACACCAACTGGTAAAAGCCAATTCAAAAATTCTTGAAAAATCAAGATTTTCGCTCAAGAGAGTGTGAAATTTCTCTATTCAACGGTTCAAGTAAATTATCGGTCGCAGTTTTGTCTTTCGAGAAAAGATTTTCCTTCGAGGAAACATCGACTGGTGTTTTGAAAGCAAATTCAAAAATTCCTTAAAAATCAGCACAGTCACCAGTGACCGTGAACAGTGCAAATGCATATTTTTTTTTAAATTTGATTTTAGAGTTACACTCTCTCTTAAAGCAGGCTAAAAAACACGTTTAGAACACCGACAGGCAAATAGAATAGAAAGCACCAGGGTGAACTATTTTGCAAAGACAATACGAGATAAAAGATAATATCGAAGAATTGAAGCAGGGAAACATGGAAATACTACTGAATATTTAAAATCAACCTGAACGTGAACTTGTATAATTTAATTTAATTTATTTTGATTATCTGAAAACAACGTGCAAATATTATGTAGTGTGTAAAGATAAAGATGACAATTATTCCCACTAAATCCTTCATTTTTAATTTCCTATCCAAAGGTGGCGATTGCTTCGAGGAAAACCCAAGTGCTTGTGGTTACACAAAGCTGGTAAATTTTTCCACTAAACCAATTTGCCATTTTCGAGGCAAACGGTGAATTTATTCAAGTCGTCCTTTATAAGAAAAATCCAAATATTATTGGTAATTTCCACTTTATATTAATATTTTCAAAGGGTTTCTTGCTTCTCATTTTTTTTCTTCTGCTCTCTGCTGCCTTGTTTTATCAATGGATAAGTTCCGAATTTCTGCAGTTTATTTTATTTAGTATATCAGATTTCTTACTTTCTGATTTCATTTTTAGGTCAATGTAGCCCGCTAATCTCGTTTTTGAACAGATTTCGAAAAAAATCTTCTAAATATTTCGAATCTAATTAAAGAAATATAATCCTGACTTTTTCGCTTTTTCGCCTCTACTTTCAAGTTGCTAAATTATCGAGTGTTTCGATTATTGTTGTTTATTGATTTATTCTAAAATTGGGCATTTAAACAACCCTTTTATCATAAAACAATCGGAAACTAACTACAAAAGATGTAAACTGTTGTTCGTGCTTAAAATCATTAAATATTCGTCAAAAATACTATATTTAAACTCGACTATAAATTAAATTCTAAAATTGGCGACTCAAAACGGCTTCTCGATAAAAAATTCAAGTCATTTCCAATAAATTAAACGCATCGAGCCTCAGAACTGAAACATTGATCCTTATAGGCAGCAGAAGAAAAATGGCCAGAGGGTGGAAAGCGGAACTTATCCCAGAATGGGAAGATCAGCAAAAGCTGTTATTTGAAATTGTATTTTTTTTTCGATAAGCCGCAAGTACTATTGAATTCAGTGGAACTATGCCAAAAGACAAATATTTCGAGATGAGAAATAAATAAATCAACTCATTTGAAATGGCTGTTCAAAAAAAACATTTTTGGCCTTTACATGCAAGAGCGGAACCCAGATCAAATTATTTTTTTTCATAAACAAATTACTTACTACTCGAAGGAATATAGAACACTTACTAAAAACACCCAAACCCACCACCCCAAAAAAAATTGTGCTTAATGTGCTAAACACATTTTAAGAGAAAACAAGCCACAAAAAGTGACAGTTTGAATGAGCTGTGACGTTCATGTACGTCATTCTTCTATGACATATTTCCGTGATATTGACGTGGCAAAATTGGTAACTATCGCGTCTTTTTCACGTGAAATAGCCTTCTATCCTTTAGCTCATCAAGAACTCAAATATCAGCTGCTTTCTGCGCCGTAGGAAAAACATTGAATAACAGAATACACTTACTGTTTCTCCCATGACATCATTCAGTCTGCAAATCTGCTCATATGATAACACGGCCAATCTGGCTTGCATGTCTTCATTGAAGCTGTTCTCCTTGACTTGAGTGCAACTGGTGTATCCGTGCGACACACCCAATCCCACATCTTCGTCGTCCGTATCCTGGCCTATATCGCACTGCAACAAACAAAGAAACTTGTGATAATACTAGAAGAAAAAACATGAAATCAAATAACGGTATTGATAATTTTATTCATTAGAATCAGAAAAAAAACCAGTGGAAAAACAGGAAAGCATTGACATTTGCCTGATAAACATATTGGCTTTAATAATTAATAATAAGCATACGTCCAATTAGGCGTGGTGATTGGTGGTTCGATTGCGCTTGTTATCTCTAGACGATTGTTATTTGAACAGAATCGAATAGGATTAAAAACCGCTTTTTTAGGGTCCCGTTGTTTAAACAAATGAATTTCCTACAGTATAAATAATTATACTGTAGGAAATTAATAATATGTATCAACGCCCATCGAAGATTTAGCAAGCAGGTAACTATGGCAGCAGGGAATATCAACAAGACGTGGGGACCTAAAGAAAGAGGTAACCATAGTAACGCGGAGAATACCAACAAGATATAAAGACGCAAACTTTGGTAAATACATGTTTTCCAGTTTAAAACAAGTTTATTTCGCGAAAAAACGTTCGTATACTTATACAGGGTGAGTTCTTTTCGATGACTAGTACAGGGATCTTCGGAACTAGAGCAATTACGAAGAAGGTCAAGTGGACAAAGAATTGTAGTTTTGAATGCTCTACCCATAACCAATTTTATTTTTAGAAAATTTTGCAGCTGTCAAGATATATTTGGAAAAAAAGTATTTATGGTAAATTTTTAAATTACTCCTAGTTCCGTTGGTATTAATATGACACGAAGACATTAAATAGAAAACTGTAGTATAGGAAATTGAATTCCAACCAAAATGGCATAAGACACTTCTCCAAAATAACTGTAATTTTTGACATGTGATACAAATTTGAATTTCTTTAAATAGCAACCATGCTTGATTATTGCTTTACCGAATAGAGCATTTTATTACGATTTCTGTGATACCTATATCACATCGTTAGGTTTTTTTCGAAAATAAAGTATCTGCGGACAATTTATACTTTTTCAATTTAGTTGATCGAAGTTAGTCATGGAAAATAGTATAAGACATACAGCATCGTTTCCATAGCAACAAATAATAACAGCATGCTTCAGTATTTATTTTGACAACTACATACGTTAACGGCCGCTCATTTAAAGTGTTTATTATAAAAATCAAATCATACCAATAATAATTAAAATTTAACTCTAGAAACTCTAATTTTTATTGTAAAACATTTTCAAAAAGTCCATCATTATTATCAATGTAAACATTGTAACGCTTTAAAACTGAATAAGTTGATTTCTTGCGCACCGACCATCAATATTTTCAAATTCTCTAATACCAGCTTCTTTAAGTGCATTTAAATTGGAATATTTGTTTTTGTAAACTGTGGTTTTTACGGCTCCCCACAAAAATAAATCCAAAGGTGAAACTTTGAAGTCCTTGGAAGAAGAAAATCCAAAGGTGAAAATTTCTTCAAAATTTCAAAATTCTAAAAACAAGTAAAAAAAGTCATCGACATTTTCCCAGCAACAAAACTGAGTTACGGCGCAGGTGCCTTGGGTTGGCGCACCCAGCCATCTGCGTAGCATTGCGCCAACTCAGGCCTAACTTGAATGTCAAAAATGGAAAGAAGTTGTTATTATTTCTTGCTATCGAAACAACAGTTCTTTGTCCATTTAACCTTGTTCGTAACTGCTATAGTTTCGCAGATCCATGTACTGGTCATCGAAAAAAACTCACTCTGTACGAGGTTAACGAAAAACGAGAAGAGATTAGCGGAACTTGCGGCATTGGTTAAACAAACCCCTCATGGTGATTTTTGGAGGTTTCACCAGCCAAACGCAAAGGTATGTAGATGGTTCTGGTGTTGTTTGCTGGGGACACGCCTAAAAGCTTGTACTTTCAAAGCACGTTCAAATTTTATGCAATCTGACCGGTTTGGCCAACACCTGCATGAGGGTGTCCCATTAATAACACGCACACGCTTGTGTGGGATGTTAATCGAGATGTTACGGGCTTCCAAATTAACGAACACTTTCATGCAGAAAACCCAGCTAGATGATATTTGGGAGCGGGAAGTCGATCGTTATTCGCGTCCAACATGAACCATGCCGTGCAAGAAAATGCATCTTAAGTACAGTGGAATGAGCCGGTTCACGCCTCAATTGTTTTTCTTCGGCTAGTCACGCTCCATCTTGACCTGCCTTAAGTTGTCGTGCTTCACCGGTCATACAACGACAAGTTTACATAAGAGACGGTTGTTTGAGTATCGAACAGCTGTCGGTATTATTATTTCCAGTAAATCACTTGGCTTGGCTGCGAGCTTTCAATAATACTTCCGTCTATCTATTGGTTTAGAGGCTGCAATTCTGCAGGCCGGCGAGATAATCCGTGAGTAATTACCTCTTGATCCAGGCTAAAATAATTCAACGCAAGATGTTGGAGCAGTTGATGCACCATTTGGTCGCGCATTGAGTACACTTAAACTACGCGAAAAGCTTTTTCTGGAAGCCGGAGGAGGCGAGCCTGTTACAGGCAGTAGAACGGAACCAACTGCTCTAAATGACAAAAGATTTGCTAATATAATCGTTATCTTATCTTTGCGCGAAATTATGCAAAATCGTGTACCACCAGCTGTTTCTGGAAACCATCAATCAATTAAAGTATTGTCTTATTAAGTAAGTGTGTTCTCAAGGCAAAAGCGATTATTCCTAAATAAAAATTCAATTTTTTCGGGTGCCGCCCCCGCAACACATTTCCGCCTGCATCGTGCAACAAGGAACGTCTTGCACGGCGTCGGGTCCTGAACGTTGCCTGGATACCCACCAGTCCGGTGACGTCATGGCCCTTTGTCGGGGGCGGCATGAATGAATCTCACGTGGGCGGACCCTGTTGCCACCTCCTACCATTTACGTCAATCTTCCATGTTTCCATTAATGCGGTTAAGTGGATGTTAATTAAACGCACACAACAGACATGGAGGATGAGGAGTTGGAAATATCGGAACTATTATTTCTGAGCTGTTGATATCAAAACAGGAGCAAATCCGAGCAGACACTCGGCGTGGAAATTGAGACCAACATTTCGGTCTCAACCACCATCATCAACGTCATTTTTTAAAGCCAATTATTTTTATTAGCCAAGTCGAATATCAATTTTCCATCTGAATTGTAGAATGTACAGGGTCCCATTTCATCCACTTTTATGGGGAATGTCGCGTGACTTTTTTTGTGCAGAAAAAGTTTCCTAACCCGATGCAAGCCATGCATTGATTGACAGTTTTTGTAATGTTTTACAGAATGTTCGAGGTTTTTCTAAACCGCTTGGCCTTTGCTTTTTTTCACTGGAATGTTTTGCTGAACTTTTTGTTTCGTAGTAACTGCCCGGAATATAGAGTTTCTCTCTAAGTTTTACAGGTCAGAATGACTTTTTTGATTCAAATCTTCTATTTTATTGCGAATATTTCTAATTTTACCAACTACGACTTGATTTCTTTTACGTAACTGCGCAGTCCTTTTACATTTATACTAATTCAGTCTGTTTCTTTTTTCAAAGCACCAGCAGCCCCACAAACCGGGTGACTGTTCACAATTGATAAAACGTGAGCAAATATTTACACGTGCATCACCTCGTTGCAAAACCGTAAATGTGTTTTTATAATTTTCTAATAAACAAATTGAACCGCATGTAAAAACACCCAATTGATGATGGTTCTGGAAAACGAAACGTCAAAGACTGAAATTTGCTATAAGAAAGTGGGGTCGTTTTACGATCTAGCTCCATGGATAAAAAATCCAGGCAAACCAACTGGCAACACTGTGCTGGAGCCCGCCAACGCAATTCCGGAACTACCGAATTATATTATGTCCCTATTGATTTACGTATTTAGCTTGACGAAAAAGCTGACTGGAGCAAACAAGTATTTTCGAATGGAAGCTATCGAGTTTATGGGAAAAACCGTTGTCCCTTAAATCGCAGCCAAGCTAATAAAACCATTGACGTAAATAGCGATCTGACGTAGTAACTGGAATGCGGCAACAAGTATGGCGGACCTCCAATTTATTTCTGAATGGAAACAGAATTTTCGGGGCGCTCAATGACGTCATTACGAACCGGGAGAACAGGGGGGGTGGTGAGAAATGGGAAAAGTTTGCGCCCCCCCCCTGAAAAAACGGGACCGAGCAGGGAAACTAAAACTGGAAATTCACTGCTCTTTATTGTGGAAACCTAAGCAGGGATTAATTTTCCACTTAAAACGACGCCATTCTTTAATCTGCAGCGAGCCGATCGAAAGGAAAACAGATTAGATGTTGTCCTAGGGAGTACGTACAGGGTTTCATGGAAACATTGTACAATAACTAGGCCTAGGTAACACTGTGTTGAGTTGCGCTATTGAGTTGTTGCCGCTCTCTGAGTTAACGAGTTATAACTCATCGGTTAATGACTTATAAAGTCATTTATTAAAGCTTTACGAGACCCGCGTGGAATCAATTTCAGATCTAAAAAACGGTCATTAGCATTTTTTCTGCGTAACGTTTTACTACTTTGTTCAAACAACCAAAAAAGTGTCATCTAGATTTTCCCAGCAACAGAACTGAGTCCAAAGAAAAATTGATCTCTTAATTTTTTTGCATAAAAGATTCAGTTTGCCAGTATTTAACAGTAAAACGTTAGGAAAAACGCGATTTTGCTGTTTAGAGACAGTGTTGACCTAAAGTGAAGAAACCAGTTTCCAAGAGTTTTCCAAATAAAAGATTATAAATTTTCGCTTTYTCAGTTCGGGGAAAATATTTTKGGAAAAATACCMWGAAATAATTATTAGGGTTTTGTCCATAATTCTAAGMTKSWMAAAGKWTTTTAAKYGAAAACKMAAAAAWAAYRYKATTTTCTGCGTAGAAWGAWTTKCYTMATWTCTGAMRMTAARGRTMWWWYSRGMMWRACWTGAMAGAWTTAAWKWWRCTWKAAAAYTYSYCWSAKYSATKAGKTTGCRGMGAAYTTTMRAAWCGTTTCTTCTAMMCWTTTSMKCTGGTCGWWTTTKCAMSAWAAYCMAATARTTWYWTTCGGTWWWWWACCGAAWRWAAYTAKTTGRTTWTSKTGMAAAWWCGACCAGMKSAAAWGKKTWGAAGAAACGATTYKAAARTTCKCYGCMAACTMATSRMTSWGRSRARTTTTMWAGYWWMWTTAAWTYTGTCAWGTYWKKCYSRWWWKAYCYTTAKYKTCWGAAATKARGMAAWTCWTTCTACGCAGAAAATMRYRTTWTTTTTKMGTTTTMSATTAAAAWMCTKWYWGCAKCTTAGAATTATGGACAAAACCCTAATAATTATTTCWKGGTATTTTTCCMAAAATATTTTCCCCGAACTGARAAAGCGAAAATTTATAATCTTTTATTTGGAAAACTCTTGGAAACTGGTTTCTTCACTTTAGGTCAACACTGTCTCTAAACAGCAAAATCGCGTTTTTCCTAACGTTTTACTGCAAAATACTGGCAAACTGAATCTTTTATGCAAAAAAATTAAGAGATCGATTTTACAAGCAAATTCGTCGACTTTCTTTGGACACAGTTCTGTTGCTGGTAAAATTTGGGTTACTTTTTTTTAGTTGTGTGAACAAAGTAGTAAAACGTTACTCAGAGAAAATGTTAATGATCCCTTTTGAGATGGGAAAATTCCGGCCTCGGGGTCGTAAATCCTTAATAAATCACTTATAACTCATGAACCGACGAGTTATAACTCGTTAAATCAGAGGGTGGCAACAACTCAATAGCGCAGCTCAACACAGTGTTACCCAGGCCTAATCAGGAGACTCGAGATCAAATAAGCTATAGAAAGAACAAGAACGATCTAAAGAAGGAAATTGATCGGAAAACAAGCTGGCAAGCGAACTTCTTATCAGAATTTGTGGCTGTTCGAGAATTCGCAAATATTAGTGTGACGAAAGGAAGAAAAGAACGCAGAAAGTTCTGGGAAAACATCACTTGATATTCACGCGGAGAAACATCTGATGCAAACCAACAGAGAAAACGTCGAAGCTTTTGCAAAAAAATCGACCTAGAAGACAAGTACAACCAAAAAGAGCGGAAAGACAGAATGACAAAGAATGGTCTTAAGGAAACTTCTCATAACAATAGAGTTTCATTAGAGCTGTAGCTCGAAGTAACGGTGATTAAATACCAAGAAGGACCAAATCAAGATATCGATAAAACGGATCGAGAGAATGGGACAAACCGGAGAAAATTTGAGACGTTTATATGTGAGTTGGATGAAACAAATAAATAAATGTGAAGAACCAGGAAAAAAGGGGTTAATTTCCACCTCAGATTTAGAATCCGTGTTCCAAAGAACCGTTTAAATAAAGTGTTTCCTTCCAATAGACGATAACAGAATAACGATAAAAAAATTGACGATAGAGATAATTGTATGTCGAAATAAAAAGCAAGACGAAACAAGGTCGCCCTAAATACTATCCTGGACTAATAACTATTGTCTTGGCTAATAATCAAGTAACCCATCCTAGGAAAAAAGCCTTCTAACATTCAGAATTAATAATAAATATGGAAATTGCCGCCTGTCCGGAAAATGGACGGCTGGTGGTATCATTATCTGTCATCTACAATGTGGAACGCTCAATTAACTATGCAAAATCGTTTCCTATGAACGACGAACTTTTTCCCCAATTATTCTTCCATACCGTTCAAGTGTGGACTTATTTCGTTATGCAAATGGATTAGTAGTTGGTAGACCGAATGTGCCTAATTTGATTTACAAATAGCTGGTAACAGGTCACGACCTGGCCGAATTGACAATAAATAATGCGAGGAAAAATATTAAGCGATTACTTGAAAATTTGTAGTGGGAAGCGTTATCAAATGCTGAAGCAGCGGGGGGTGACTGAAGTGTTACATCAATATTATTATTATTAATAATAATAATCTGAACTGAACAATCAACAATGGTTATTCATGAACGTTTATCATCCGACATTTGAGTTCAAAAACAACATATCGCCAGCTTAAAAATCAATTTCTTCCAGCTACGTTTCAAGCATTAATAATTAAGCAGTTCGTGCAGATAACAAACTCGAGTGTTTTAGGCGATTTAATTTTTATGAGTCAAAAATCATTACTTACACATGAAAATGCACATTAAATTTGTGATAAGCGCGGCCGACTAGTGATAGTCGACTGACGTTCGACGCATTTTTATAGTGCAATAAAACAGCGTAAAGGGTAATTGCTACTGCATGTTGTGTTTATTTTTCATATAAATTTCGTCCTACTTAAGCGTCCATTTTAGATGTTGCCGAAGCGTGTAATTAAGTAATCCTTAAAAAACATGTTCATTTTCTATGTAAAATGGCAGACACTTCCAGCCGATTCTGCAAAGTCCAGGATTAGAGGCGCCTGGGCAATCGGCCTGGTGTAAACCGCTAACCGGAACAACAGCAGGATCTCCACCTCTCGAATCATTAATCAATTTCTCATTCAATTATTAATTGACTAGAAGAAATCGTAGGAAATAATACATACACACTTGAACCCTTTTGAAGATTCTCTACGTGTAAAACTCGTTATTTAGTTAGTTTATCCTTTCCTTGCTTTGCTCGCTTTTTTTGTAGTATTCCATTAAATTATTGGTTTTCTTCAAATTTAACATTCTTGTCTGATATTTATGAATAGAGCTTTCGTTACACAGTAGATTATTTAATACATTTTATCGACTAATTGCTTCTTGAGTGTTTCTTTCTTTGAGTGCTTCGACCAATGTATCTAAATACTTCATCTTTTTCATGTTTTGAAATTTTTCATCGTTTAATTATTTTGCCATTTGACCATTTTCAATGCGAACACATTCCGTTTTAAGGAGGTTCAATTTTTATTAGATAGTTGAGATCTTGTGCTTTGAGTGTTTCTTCATCTGCGAAGCGCAACTCGTATTCGCGAGTTCAAAAGTGTTCAAATGTTAACTAGTAATTTGACACTTGTTTTGTTGATAGTGGTGTCACATTGGTGTTTACGTTGATTGTGATTTTTTGTTTTGTTCTAATCAGCCTTTCCAAGCTTTTATTTTTTTCTCATTCAATTCATTCATTCACATTCCTTTTTCTTACAATTGCAGAAGTTCTTGCCAGCTACAGACGAACTTTTCTTGGGATTTTAAATCTATATACAAAAAGAAAGGAGATGAAAGTGTGTGTGTATTTTTCATGTGCGTTGTTTGAGGAACAGTCCGTTCTGAGCTGGAAGCCTGATTGATTGGTTGATTTCCTAGATTTGGCTCTTTGCTAGCTTTTGCTCTTCTGTGATTGCCAGATGACTTTGGCTGGCTTGAGTCTTCCGTTCAGAATAGGATTATGAAGTTTTGCTTCAGGTTTCCCCGGTGTTCTTCATATTTTTGTATCCACTTCTCTTGAAAAAGGTAGGATATGGCAGTTTGTCAAGAGTAAATCCTTGCGACTGCACCAAAATTAAAGAGGACACTGACTTTGAATTAAAAGATTTTCTTAAGCAACTCATGGAAAGATTAAAAAATGCACATAGAGGTATTAGAAAGGCAAACTTGCATGGTCGAGATCTAAAGTAACTTATAGAGATTCAAAATTCGTGTAATTCCCCGGGGGGTGTTTAGGGAATAAAGGAAAAATAATAAATAAAACTAATATTGATCAAAAACTGAGATATTTGCAAAAAACTAGATCAGAAGGACGGCAACAATGTTTCTCAAGGTAATCTGCCCCATTAACATTACGTTGACTCTACCAGTTGCTTTTTAAATATCAAAAAGATTAGGGTGTTGTAGATAATAATATTAGAAAAAAAAGAATAAGACGAAAAGGAAATTTAACGAAAATCGAACGCAGAAGTATGGTGCAAGCACTAATCTATTGGAAACAAATACATCAAAAATTAAGACAATAATTATTGGATGTCGATTAAAGGCGGTCAAATAATAACACATTTTCCGATCCTTTGAATCATCATCAATAAAACACTTTGTTACTCCCGTTTAAAGTTACCTTTAATGTATTTCGTAATTTTCGTAGTCAATTAGTTAACTGAAATAGAAGGGCGCAAAGCATTCTCTAGTTAAGAATGCCAATTAGGTGGTATTTTATTTGACGGTACAAAGCGCTTGGCTCATTTCTCACTGTAATTTATTAAATATGGTCTAACTTTCACTACTGTATTTATTTTGTAACAAATACTGCGATAGAATCAGCCGGAAATACACTCAAATATCGACTCAGATCTAGAAAGGATGTTGGACACACAGTAGGTATAAACGCATTACTTGGATTTGACACACTTGACAGACTTGACAGCCAAATCGCATGGCAACATTGCACGGAGTAGGAATATTTTACTGAAATTCTTATTTTTGAATATCGGCGCTAATGATTTTGATGAATGATACATAATGCTGGTTAACTTTCTGATTAAATCGATGAACTGTAAATTAACCTAAATTTACTATTCCTAGCACACTAATCATGTTACATAGATAGAAGTCTGCTATTTATAAGCGATTATAATAAATCATTTAAATCCCTCGAGCGAATGAATATCGGACAAAGAACAGCTCGCCTAGAAAGAGAAAGTACACTAATGTTGTTGTTGTTATATAAATCGGCCTTGAGAACGTTACTGTTGAATAAATGACATTATATTTTGTTTGTTTGGTGGCAATTGTTCACATGCTTGCTACGATGTGCGAATCGTATTGTCGCAATTTGCCGGTATTAAAGTAATTACATAAATTAGTCGAGAACGAGTGGATGAATGAATCCGAGCCACGATTCATCGTTAGCATCCCATGATCCAAATGAAACACTTACCGATGTCTAAAAATCGACGTTTCTATGTCTTAATTGTTCAATTCAAGATCGCACTTGCAATATAAAACACGTTCATTGCCATTATTTACCGCATGGAGATTATCATTATGCCAAGTTTGCTAAGAGCATTTGAATAGTGGTTATAATTATCGTGTGTAATGGTGGCCATATAAATAATATACACTTGATTATTGAAAGTAATTAGAGGCCTAATTGAGTTATTATAACACGTTCGATTTCATGAACCAGATCAATGACACAATATGGAGTTAAAACCGTCTACTTTTCGCGATCATTCCTTGAACATTTTTAGGACGTGGTGAAATAGAATTTCCTGGCCTATTGAGTCAGTCAAAAAATATTGAAAATAGCCTCATTTTGGTTTCAAACCGAAACATCTTCCACTGATAGAACACACCCTGTACTACGAAATGTTTGCAAAAGTGATTCTCCAACTTTTCTGGATATTGAGAATATAAATGCCAAGCGTAAACTTGCAGACACAATCGTGAAAATAGCTTGATAATGACTAAAAATCGAAACGTCTGCCTTACATAGAACGTACTTTGCCCTACACAAAGCATCCAAAAGTGAATATCTAACTTTACTGGTTTCTGAGAAAATAGATTCTAAACTTCGGATGCGTAAACAGCCACAAAATTTTAATGCAAACTCAAAAATGACCTGACAACGACTTAAAATTGAAACTTTTCCACATATAGGAGACACTTTTGCTCTATTAAATGCATCTTAAAGCGAACCTCCAGCTTGCTGTCTTTCTGAGGAAATAAATATCAAACTGAGGCCGGTAGAAACAACCGTAAAACTGAACCGCACATTTGAACAAATCGTGAAAATAGCCTCATTATGGTTTAAAACCGAAACAGTTTCCACTTATAGAACACACCTTGTACTACGAAATTTATGCAAAAGTGATTCTCCAACTTTTCTGGATATTGAGAATATAAATGCTAAGCGTAAACTTGCAGTAACAACCGAAAAATTCAAAAGGGAATCCCTAACATTACTGGTTTCTGAGAAAATAAACGCTAAATTTAGGCCTGCATAAACAGACACAAAAGTAAAAAAATCTCAATTCAGACGTTTGAAAATCAGAATTGTTTGATCTGCTAGAGAAAGAATTATTCATTAAATTAAAAATGTTTTCTTCTCTTCGATGGGGCAAATAATCCTCAAACCAACTCGCCTTGTTAAATCAGCATTGTGTCATCGGTAAAGCGAACGGAATTTCTCGGCTCTCCAGTTGCTCTTAGTTCATGTAGAATTTGCTCTAGAGTTGCACTTTCGCAAAAAGTTCTTTCAGATATGCTTTTCGTGTAAACGAAGAATCTCTCCCGATTTTTCATAGGAATTCAGTGAACACAGGAAGAATATATTTAAGAGTGACGAACTCACGTTGCCAAATTAACATTAAAATTCGCTATCAATGTGCTTTTGCACTTCGCTTATTTGCTTCTTTCCATATTTTCATTCAGGCCATTTTTCTTGCAGCCTGAATGCCTTAAATTTTCTTTTCTAGAAAGTTGAATCAACCTGAATTGCCAAAAATGCTCGTATCAAAGATAAAAAAGTTATGTAATATGAAAAGCGTGAACGTAATTTAGCCATCTCCCAAGAGAGAATGGAAATTGTAGGAGACACTGAAAATTTAATTAATTTTCTTCCGTTTCTTAAGCTCGACAATGAGGTTTGAATGCCATTAAAGTCACTTTTGGGAAAGAGAATTGAAGAAGATACCAACCAAGTTACTCACAAATTGAATTTTTTGTATGTAAATCCCATTCTGGAGATTATATTCGAAATGAGATGCGACGACAAACAATCAGTTTGACTTATTATTTTATTGTTTTCTTAAGACTATCGCCACATATTTTGTAAATGTATCAGTCTGACCACTTTGGTTTGCGTTTTATCCTTTTTTCCTCATTTGCAACTGTCTTAGCGCATTTTTTAAACTCGAAGTTTTCATTGTTATTTCTCTTAATTAAAATAATGAACAGCACAAGCCAAACATCACAAAAATACAGGAAAAAAATATACACTGAAAAAATTGCGCTTTAGTTTCGAGTTATTTCAATTCGACTTCCCTTGAGTTCCCCTGAAATCCTTCAGGAAGGAAGCCGATTTTCGCTCCAAACCCCGGAAAAACTCCTCAGTTTCCCAAAACACGGTGTTTGTTTGTTCGTTATCGAATTCACTTCAAATGACCTTAGTTGGGGGTTATTGATGGCCCGGAAAAAAACCGCTAAATGTCATGACCAAACATCAGCTAGCCATATCCGGTATTTAAAGTGTAATTATTGTAAATATTCCACTTCCGTTTCGAATCAAAATTTGGAAGCATCGATTTTGCATGGTTTAACTGGGGGGCTTTAGTTGAGCACTAATGATCACGTGCGATCTGTGCAATTCGGACACGTGGATCGAACACGGATTGTTACAAAAAAAAACGAACACCGTTAGCTAGACGCGTGTGACAATCGACAATCGTCCAAGAAAGGTCGAGTCTTGCCATCCATTCGTATGTTTCTTCAGCCTCGCCCCAGTTTTCGATTTGGTGACACCATTGGACTGCATAAGAACCCGATTTGAATCTATCGAATTTATCACGGGGTGGCACCCGATCGATATCAGTTGTTTGTAAACATCCAAATCAATGTCGTTGTTGCCTGCCGGCACCTTCTGAATTCCGAACATGTTTATGTAATATCGGCGATTGTGTCAAATAATCCGAAGCTGTTCAGATTCAATAAAATTGTTTATCGGCTCGCTACTGTTCACTTTCCAAACGATTTTGATTAATCCGATAATAAAATAAATCTATCATTATGCCAGTGGTATTGACTAAGCGGGATCGATGAATCTTGTGCAATGCTATTTTACTTCAAATCGACGAACATGCAGACACAGAAACCTATTAGATTGCTGCATATATTAATAAAGGCCAGGCATAAAAAATACGGTTTGAAAGTAAAATCACTCGCCAAGGTCTGTTTCAGTTAAATCTTTTAGGTCGATACCTTAAATGTGTTTTAACTAACTTAACGATGTTTTCGGTCAATTGAATTACTTAAATTTGACTTAATGTCTTAATGTTAAAACACTTTGCTTCAATGTCAGCTTTCTATTCGATCGCAAAGAGCGTTCATCAAGGTAAATTTCTGATTTCCTAAATAGCGTGTTTGATATTCACAATAAATTAATTAACTGCTGCTTCATCAATCTTCTTGCATCATCGTAACAACAAAACGAAATGGAAAAAAACGACCTCTAATCATAGACCAGGAGCGTTTGTATGAAATACCCAGAATCTGTGAAATTAATAACCCGGTTGTTTATCACTGAACACAATGCGATCGTTAGTTAAACGTTATTATCGGCGTCACTAACATATTTAATTAATTTATAAATTTGACGCTGTTTCAACGCCGAATATTGGAGTATTTTGATATTAAAGGCACAAATTCACATAATCAATGCAATCGGAATTTAGTACAATTTTCTGTTATTTTATTAATAGTAAAGTGCTGATATGAAATGCTACTGGAAACTGATATTCTGACTGAGTGATTCGAGCAAACTATCGATAAGTGAGAAAACAACAATGTGTTAAAATCAAAATATTATCAAAACCAAGGAAATTTAAGGAAAATCAAATTGAGCGTGTGTATGTATTCAAATACATGGGAAGTAATGCACAATAAAATTCCAAATCGAAGTTTGAATGATGGCTGCAAAACCCAACGAGGCAGATGCTTTTTACTAAATTTGTTAGAACGTTTATTAACTTAATTAATGTTCACCAAACTTAGACAAAAAATGACTGATTGATTCTGACGAACGATTCTTTCAGCAGAGGGAATATTTATTAATGTGAACGTATATTTTGTTGGCTTGGGTTTTCTTTATATTTTTGTCATGTTTAGTCAAAGAAAACATCAATAAAACTGCGAATTTTTGAAATACGACAAACAAGATAAGAAAAATAACCAAATAAGAAGACAAACTGAATGTTTGGGGAAATTTCCATTCCATTTCACCACAGCTGCGTTTTATAAATCTATACTAGAACAAAAAACATCTCACTTCTGTATGCGATTTATATTTAAAACAATTAATTTATAAAGAACTTAGTTGGTATCTTCTTCAATTATCTTTCCTAAAACTGACTTTGATCGCATTGAAACCCCATTGTCGAGCTTAAGAATCGCTAGAAAATTAATTGAATTTTCAGCGGAATCCGCTACATTTTCCATTTTCCCTCGGGAGAAGCGTAAATTGCGTTCGCGCTTTTCATATTGCATGATTTTTTTAAAATCTTTAATACGGTAATTTTTGGTCAATTTAGGTTGTTGTGCCATTTCACAATCATTCATTTTCCTCAGCTCTCTAGAAAAGAAAATTAGTGACAGTAAATGAGGTTACAAGGGAAGAAAGATCTGCTTAAATGAAAATCTGTTAGCATTTAGATGTTTCTTTCTCGTTTAGCAATGAAAGCATGAAAATAACCAAGTAAACAAAGGAAATGCACATGGAAAGCGATTTTTTAAAATAATAAACACTATTAATTTGTAGTTTTTTTAAATTTTCCTTTCTCCCTGTGTTCATTCAATTCTTATGAAAAATCTGAAGAGATTCGCTAATTTTACACGAAAAGCTTGCATTAAAATGTTGTGGCTGTTAATAGAGGCGTAAGTTTAACATTTATTTCCTCAGAAACCAGTAAAGCTAGACATTCACCTTTCGATGCATTGTGTAGGGCAAATTATGTTGTATGTGATGCAAACGTTTCGATTTTTAGTCTTCATCAAGCTATTTTGACGATTTTTTTTATTTGTTCCAGAATTTTTCGATTGTTTCTGCAAGTTTCCTCTTGGCATTTATATTCTCAATATCCAGAAAAGTGGGAGAATCACTTTTGCAAACATTCCGTCGTACAAGGTGTGTTTTATAAGTGAAAAATGTTTCGGTTTTAAACCATAATCAGGCTATTTTCAAGATTTTTTCAAATGTGCGGTTGAATTTTACTGTTGTTTCTGATATTTATTTTCTCAGAAACAGAGCAAGCTGGAGATTCGCTTTTAGATGCATTTCATAGTGCAAAGTGTTTGTTTTATAATTTTGTTTGTATTTTGTGCGTCTGTTTTGCAGACCTGAGTTTTACAGTTATAGCTAGTCGAAGTAGATAAGTGGGAAAAGTTGCCTATGAATTTTGATAAATTAAATTTTGTGGCTTTTTAATACAGGCCTGAGATTGGCATTGATTTTCTCAGAAAGCAGTCAAGCTGGAACATTTACTTTTGGATACATTTTGTTCGGTAAAGAAAGTTCTAAATGAGTAAAAAGTTCAGATTTTCAGTCATAATCAAGCTATTTTCAATATATATTTTTTATTTCGAATAGAATCTTGCGGTTGTTTTTGCAGTACTCAACTTGACATTTAGTTTCTAGATTCCAAAAAAAACCTTCATTAAGGAAAGGCAGTTTAATGGAGTTTCCTAACGCTCTTTTTTTCATTTACTCGTCTTTCTTAAGATTTTAAAAGTTTCTTCTATTTCTGTGGAGGTTACAAATTTCTGGTGAAACTTGAGTGTAAAGAACAGCTATCGAAACGGTCCAAACGATTGACTGAATATTTACAACCGTTTATCAGAAATGGTCTGTTTTAATGTTGCTAAGAAATGCTCTGTGAAATTTTTGCGGGTTTAGAATTCCTATCCCTACCAGAGCCGAACACATTCTCGAAGGCAAGCGCCCAATAGAATCAACAACTAAAATCTAAGCGTATAAAAATTGAGAAATAAATGGACAGTTCTCACAATCTCACAATCTCACAATTTATGTTACCTTCTGAAATGTCCATGAGCTGGGGAGAATTTGGAAAACTCGCATTGTGCTTAACCAATTAGCAAGTTTGAATGAACAAAAAACTACTGCAAAACAAGATCGTTTAAATGATGTTTTCAATCATAAGGTAACAATCAGATGTCAATAGTCACGTAACCTTAGCTTAATTAAATTTCAAATTCCGTGTGATTAAAAATTCGTTTTGCCCAGTAAATAATAAAACGAATCCATATTCGGTAAAACGTGACTTTGAAAAATGAGCTATTTGTTCGAAACGGTTGTGAAAACCACTACAAACCGAAAACACTAATCATGTAGGCTTTATTAGAGCTATTATTGAACGCATATTGACTGTTGACTACAAATCGCCTGTATAACAGACGATCCCATTACGACACAATTCGAGAACGTAGTTATTAACTTACCGTGATCTATAAATATCAACCTGGCAATATTAATTTATTTTGCGCTTATTGTTCAAATCTAAAGCGTGTGTTTGAAACTATTGAATCGGCCGGAGTGAAAGGGAATTCGAGCTGAGAACATTTTTTCCTTCTTTGGGAGCTTTAATTCTGTTGCCAACCTCCGAAGAACACATGTCGACGTGATCATTTACACCTGCGCTATTTTGTGCTTACCTAATTCTCTGTACATTTACCTTAAACGAGCCTAATAGAATTTGATCCTTGCCGAATGTCGCAACATAGAAGCTAATTAATAATAAAAAAATCGTTTCCGAGTTTCTAATCGCCCAAACAAGCTGAAAAGTGCTTCATCAGACTTGAGCAATTCATGAGGGTTTTTGAAATGGTTTACTTTCACGTGAATTCCAAGGAATTTCAATGACAAATTTCGGTAGGGAGGCTTGGAAATACACTGTATTTTTTCCATCAATACATACATAAACTGTGAACATTGAACTGACTGAAAGTCTTTGTAACGGTTACTCAATATGCAAATTTGATACTAAGACGATTACGAAATCGAGTATCTGATTGGGTTATAAAAGCCTTCAGGACCGGTTTTCGATTAATTAATCCTCACCAGCTGAGTTTAGCCTACTAATCGGATATGAAACTAGAAACACAAGCAAATTATATTCAACTGAGCAGGGCAAAAAGGCTTTAATAGAAGCTTTACGCACGAACTAAAAATTGTTAACTTGTAACTAACTTTCACATGCATGGTATGGGGAGGAACTTCATAGAAGTTACTTTTCCACCTTTTTTGTATGTTGCAGCAAATGGCTTTAGACTTGGATATTCAGTCAAACATTTCATTTATCGAATGGTAATTTTCATTAATTTCAGTTGGACTCAACGTGTTGATTTCAAAGGTCAACTTACAACATTAGTCATTTCAACTATTTTTCGTTCCACTCTCTACTGTTACTTGGGCTGGCAGAAATGTGTTTTTGCATAATCACGTTTTATCGCCTAAAAAATTCGAATTTATAATTTTCAGTGATATTATTTCTGATTGATTCAGTTTTTCGCATCAAATCTTGCTTCACTTAGTCTCTTTTATTTTAGCTGTAACAGTAAATTTGTTTCGCCAGCTTTTACATAAAGTACTCGTCTTTAATAACTATTAATCATTGTTTGCTTCTTTGTAGGTTTGAATTATTTTCTGTTTCAACGTTTTGTCTTTTCTAAATAACTATTTCATTTATGGTTTGCTTAAAAGTCTCTAATCTAAAAAAAATTGCATATTCACATTTTATCGCGCAAAATATTCGCATTTATATTTTCCAGTAACCTTATCTGTGATTTATTGAGTTTTTCGCCACAACTCTATC
Organism: Dendroctonus ponderosae; assembly: GCF_020466585.1. Classification (NCBI taxonomy): domain Eukaryota; kingdom Metazoa; phylum Arthropoda; class Insecta; order Coleoptera; family Curculionidae; genus Dendroctonus; species Dendroctonus ponderosae. The sequence goes on along the minus strand of NW_026017110.1, from coordinate 45,992,798 downwards.
TTCACTTATTAAGTTTTCATAACAGTATTTTTTACCACCTTTTTTATCAATTATTCCTACTTAATAACTATTATACATTGTTTGCTTAGTTATAGCGTTTATTATTAGCTGTTAGTCCCTGTATAATACAGATGCTAAAGTTAATTATTGTCTATTTCGAGATTTTGTTTTTCGCAAATAACTATTTTTAACTATTGCTTACTAAGCAGTATCCAATGTTTTAATTATATGTAACCTTTAGGGGTCGATTATTTTTTTGTTCTTGGTTTTTTATGTAGATTTGTCTGACTGTGCTTAAACTGGGTATTTTCTGCGCACGTTATTTTCTGATTGATCAGCTGAAGCAATTTTGTTTGGGGCATTTGAACGAAATGAGCTCGTTTGGATGCAAACATCAAATAAAAACATAAATAAACTACAAAATAAATTTCCCTTAATTCCTAGTAACTTTAGAGTTGCAAACTCGAGAATTTTTTAAAACAAGCAAATTTCATTCTGGCAGCAAAAAACATATTTGTAATGCCAGATTAATTGAACAGATAAGCCAAAAGTAAGCCGGGTTTTGCGAATGAAATTAGCCAAACTATTAAGAAAAAAAGTTCGCGTAGCAACAACCTGCTGGATAAAAATAACTTATCGCAATTCTGTTGCGTTTCCACTCAGATATTTGCCATTCTTTCGTCTCACTTGTGAACGTTTGCAATGTAGTCTGGCAGGCGTCTGGACGGTTAATCGTCGATATTTTTCATCGTGTTTTGCAATTTTGATTTTCTGGAATTGAACTAGAACTTTTTTCTTGCGATCAGGCAGATGCGTGAGCGATTTCGAAAACATCAAAACATTGGTGTTATTTTTAATCTCATCAGTGATTCATTAATAAAAACCCTCCGGGTGATTTTGAATTGTTCCATATGAAAACTCGGCAATTTTGCTAACCCAAAGTATCGGAGTTGGGAAAATTGGCACTTGGAAGCAGCTTTGCCAACAAGTCAAAAAACTATTTGAAAGTTTCACTCTTAGAATCTTTCCGGCATGGAAAAGTAAGTGGATATTCCTTAACTGCACGAACAGTATCATCGCATAAATGATATCTGGTGATCAATCAGTCCCCTGAATCACCATGTACTGATCGTATTAAAATATTTATTTGGGAGCGCAAACATGTTTTAAAATAAACCAAGAAAACCAAATATAGGTCAACATACAACACCGAAAATAAGGGAAGTCAGCAATTATGCGGCTAAAAATATTCTGTAATTGCAAGCACAAATATTTTTGAACGCAATTCTTTGTGTCCTGAGCACGTGTTTAGGATTCACGTGTGTTTTGCGACGTCATTCCGCAAAACAAATAATTCATATCGATTAAGGATTCTAATAAGAACTAATCGACTTAAAGATGGAGACATTTTATTTTTCATGGAATATTTAGAGTTCTGTTACATCAAGGTTAATTATTGACTTTTTATCTAAATAATTGTTGAATCGTTAGCCAGTTTTTTAAGAGTTTGTTTCTTCCGATTTAATTAAAATAGGCTAAAGGTTTCACCAAAATTTCCTAAAAGTTTCACTGTTATACCTGGGTCCAAAGTATGGTCGTCCGGTTTCTTCCAGCTGCTTTTATTGGCACCTTAAAACTGAGTTGCTGAAAAATTGTTCTGCCGTTCAAAATATACTCTATAAAAATTTGCATTAAAAAAGCTTAAGCATTAGAGGCCCAAAGAAGAAGCACTGAAATTCTTGATATGAAAACTAGATGCCTTTTACTACAAAAAATACTGCTAAAGCATGTGAGTTTTTTTTCCCGTATAATCCTTTCCTGCAATGTATGTTTGCAATTTGCTGACTTCCATAGCATTTCAACGTTCAAGCAGCTGCCATTAAGATTCAAAGCACGAAAATGAACTAATCCAAATAGTAATGAACTGTAGGCTCAGGTTGAAGTTATTAAGATAATCAGTTATCTTAGACATAAAGCAGAATATTAATATGTGCGAATTATACAAGCCGGATTGGTTAAGTGGATCGCTTAATGTCGCGGGAACCATTAAAAATAACTTAATTAAATCAAAAGTTTACACGTGTGCTCAATCGGATCGTGTATTGTGCAAGCAGAATAAATGTTTATCACAATATGCATGGAGGATCACAATGTGCAAGGCAACAATAAAAAGTTAAAGGCTGCAGAAATGTTCAAATTAAAACTATTCAGAAGCTTGGTAGCTTCCTAACGAGTCTAGAAACTAGCGAACAGTTAGACGAAACTATTCGGGTGAAATATTGCGAATTTCTGTTCTTAATCGAGTTTCTATCGAGCTTTGAAGAGATATTAACGGTCTAGTTTGGCTGCTCAGGCTGCATAAGTTTAGACAATTCTTCAAAGAAAGGCAATATTGGTAAACTAAAACAGGATAACGTATAAATTTTAAGAAAAGGTGAAAAGTATAATAACCCACTAACTGAAGTAAATTTTTACAATTTTGTAAAACTATTGAAGTATTTCTCACTCGGGTTTCCAGGTAATTGGTCAGAATTTACAAAGCAAAATTTTTTAAATATATATTTCTTATTAAAGCTAAAGAAGCTTGTTGAATATCACTCTTTGTCAATTACATTCTTATCGGAAATTAAAAATTTGCAATTAAAATTTAGACGCCATTTTTCAGGCAGTTCTTTGTCTTGATTTCAATTCTCTGTTTCAACTAATTATTAAGTATGTATTTATTTCGTGGAAATTCGATTGGCTCATTTTTATGGAAAGCAAAAGTCAAATGAATACATGCTGCGAATGCGAGCAAAAATAATAAAGAAGAACTAAAAGTATACAGGAAATAATTAATGAGCGCCAAAGTGGTTTCGACTAGAAAAACACGAAATAGTTTATCGAAGATAATTAAACTAATTGATGGAACAAAATAAGACCGAAAACCCATAAAAAAATAAATTTAAGTCACATAAAGAAGAGTAAGGACTTGGAGCCTGTCGAATGCGTTTTTAGATGGATTTTAAATGTGGGGAATGGCAAAATGGACTAACAAAATCAGTGTTGATATTCCGAAGAAAGTTGGGTCAAAGACTAGAAGCAATTCCAGAGCTAAATGGGAGAATAATTAATCTAAACAGTACAAATTAGAGAGAAAACGCTCGAGTCATGACTGCTAGTGTTGAAGACAAAAATTTATCGAATAAGAAAAGCGATGAAAATAATGGAATCGACAATTGCTCCAGAAAGACCAACAAAATGCTTTTTTAAACACAGATTGAAATATATTTTCACGCGAATGAAGAGAATAAATACAGTCATTATTAAGCAAAAGAAGAACAGCGCTTTTGCACCCAAAAATAATTAATACAAATAAAGTTATTATTTTTAAAAATGTATAAACCATATATTATTTCACTCAGACTCAGAAGAATAATTACATTCAGTTTGCATATGAAAAAAAATTCGAAAATGTATCCAATAATGAATCGCATCGTCATTTCCACTATAAATTTCAACGAATTATCGCAAATTTGCAGCTTTAATGTATGCGTTTACGTAACAACGTTTTAAGTGCCTGCACCTCAATATGAAATTAATAAATTTACTTAAATTTCAGATAAGCACACACATTAGAAATTCGATGTGAATCTTTGCAGGTTTTTAAAGGAGATAAGCCAGTTCAAGAACTGTTTAATTAAGCAAATTGCCACAATCTGACTTTACTGAAGGCTTTGCCTCAAAAGCAAAGAGATCGAAATATTCTAAACCTTTCGGAAAATGAATGTATGCGAGATCAATTGTGTCCTTCACATTAAAAAATCTCTTAGGCAACAAACAAGTTAAGTCATATTAATGTGAGTTGGTTTCAATGAATCATAAAAGCGCAGGTGAGGAAAAAATGAAGGTGTTTAACTTAACTTCCACTTAATCAATTGCTATTGGTGGCCATCCATTCAGTACTTACTTAGTACCTTTAAAAGCAGAAATTCAGTTTAATAAACAAGTTATTTATGCACAAACCGACGAAAACCACTATACCGATAATCAGTTGTATAAATAATATAGTAGGCTTGTATTGTTGCAATAATTTATGTTGTCCTTTCTTTTTCTGTTTGCTTAACAAATCATCTTTAATGGCGTCAATGCCTCTCAATTGAATTCAATTTCAGGTTGCAGATTTGACGTCATTCGCACAATTTGTCCTCGATTTTTAAGTCGAAGACAGTGTTAAGAGGCAATAGAAAAAATAATCGCAGTTAATAAACAGGTTTTTAACTGATACTAACCTTTTGATATTAGTTTAATTTTAGAAAATTGAATTTTATATGAAAAATTAATTCATCTCAACCATGGTTATTTGGGGTTGCACAAGTATAATTAACATATAGAAGAAAATCAGCATGCAATTAGAAAATTAAGTGCTGGCGAGACGATAATTTCTTCGTCTTTCTTACAGATAACTACAGGGAAACGATTTTGAAGTGTTTATTTAGCAAGAACGCAGCAAATTTGCTCCGAGTCTGCATACCTAAAGAACCTTAAAAAGTGTTTAATTTATGTATTTCTTTTAAATGGGCTCTTTAATAGATATTTTTAGTTTTTTGTCTTTCGGAACACCAAATACAGCTTTACAAATTTGTAAAGAAGAGAAACATGTATAAAATTAAACTGCAAATAATTTAACAAAAGTTTAAAAGTACGAGAACTTGAATAGTGCCAAGAAACCACTTAACTACAAGCAAAACAGAAAGAACTATTGGAAAATTAACAGAAACAACTGAAAGTAGAAGACAGAAGATAAATATAACTGAGATTAATATGTACAGAATGATGCTAAAAACATTTTTGTATTTTGAAAACAGTGTCTTGGAAATAAAAGCAAACGATCTCTAAAGCAACTAAGGGAGAAGTGAATTAAACAGTCGGTTGAAGGAAACGACAGACAGGTCAATGCGAAAACGTTTTAAAATGCTTAAGTAGCAAACTTATATGACACTACAGTAAAAGTAGAAATAGAAAAGAAAAACTGAGGAAAATAATCGAAAAAAACAAGCCGCTGGTTAAGATAATAAATTTTCCGAAAAAACGCCAACTAATTATGAAGATTTTTGAAAAAAAAAGGATAAAATTAGCTGAATAAGACAACTCTTCATACGTCAACCTACGATGGCAGAAACAAATGAGGAAAAAATTCTAGTGAAGAAAAATGACAATAAAAGTAACTTTATTTTGATTTATTTTCCTGACTGCGTGTACTTGTTATTATACTTTTTTCTTTCCTGGGCTTCAGTCAAAATGTGAAATAAAAATGTTGATATCGTTTATTTCGACATTTAGAAACAGTTAAGGCAAGAAATATGAAGATTCATTGGAACAATTTTGAAATCAACTAAGGAAAACTATTAAATTATGTTCAAGGAGTGCAAAAAATCGACGCTGAAAAATAAAACAGGCAAAAAAGTAGTTAAATATTGAGGAATTCAACTATTTGAATGCATTTCATTTGAAATCAATTCGTGTCCCCGGATCAGAAGTGAATCTCAGCGAAACACTCAGTCAAAGGGTTTTGTTAGGCCGCAAAAGTGAAAGCGTGATTTTATCGCTGTGAAAATGAAATTTTGTTTTAATTTTGTCGTTTTGGAGCCAGTTTAAACTTTAAGGCAGCGTGAAAGAACTGCAGATGAGCGAGTGAAACCATTAAAAATTCTGTCCAAATGCGTTTTGAATAATAATCACGTAGAATTGGCAAATAATGGCTTCGACACAAAGAGGCTTATTAAAAATCAAAGACAAGCACGGTCGATTCGAAATTAGCACAAAACAAATTCCAAAAAGCAGTGAGAACCTTGAGGGTTACGTAAACATAATTATTTCCGAAACAAAGCAAAGCAAGCGGCGTGGTGTCGGTACCATGCACATTATGAAGTAAAAGCGCATTTTTGTGCATTGCCAAACGAGACTGTTTTCTGAGGCCGCTGCCTCTCAGGCAAAAAATCGGTTCAAGGCAATTTGAACGAAAAATGTTAGTAGGTTTCTACTCGGTGCGTTTTTAAATAGAAATTATTGCGGTATGCGAGTAGTGATATATCTGCTCGATTGTGTTACACTCTGATTACTTTGTCGTTACTGTTGGTAAATGATGGATGGCATTATTGCGGTTTTAAGACACTGTCTGCTGAAACATTTACCCACATACTCTCTTACACTGTTTGATATAATATTGAACAAAACGCAAAAGAAACGTTCGCAAACGTTGGCTGATTTCCCACAGTATACGACAGTTTGCGTAACTCGCATACATTTATGCCTCACGATTTATCAGTAGCAAAGTAGATTCAGTCAATAAAGTTACACAATCTCACAAAATAGTGAACTCGCGTGCAATTGATTAAATTCATTCATGCTTTTATCGCTCTTATCGCGACAAATTAACGCAAATTTAATGAAAATGTACGAAAAATGCTTTTGCTGACGAAAAAAACCACAGTTTATTTATCGCAATGTATGCATCTGTTCAATATTTCAACATACTGTCCACTAATTATGCCAAATATGTGGAATACATTACACGTTGGACATTATCGCATTCAAAAATGATAACTATGTTGGTTTAAAGACCCGATATAAATATTTGAGCTGCGTAATATGAGGATTTAATCATTACTGGTTTATTGACTTCAGTTTTATAATTTTATTGTACTCTAATCCATCGGATAAGTTAAAGTTTCGAATGCTTAACTAATAAAATATACGTATTTTGGCTCATCAATTACTGCGTATTTTGTTCCAAAGGTAAAAAGCGAAAAATCCACTGTGAATATTTTTCACAACGTAAATTCCAAACAGATGTTTAACATAAAAATCATTGCTGTCTGGCGTTTTGCGCTTGATTTTCTTCCCATATTTGATTATATTTTGCTCGTGATTTTACCGAACTTTTACATTGTTCTTCAGTTAAATTACTGACAAAATTCTTTTGTTGTCGATTTTCTTACTCAACTCAACTCTTTTAAAAGTAGAACATGGCGTTAATTAGTAAATTCGACCCTCCAAACTCAGACAATGAATATTCTAAATTCTTGCCCCATGCCAAAATATGCGGGCAAAAAAGCTTTTGCGAGGAAGTATTTTTAGCCTCGGTGCTGCTGAGCCAGATTCAAGCAAATCACGCTATTTTACGATTAAAAGGGAATTGACTTTGTTACATTCAAACAATTTTTTAAACAAAGTGGAAAGCAGAAAAATCAATTTTCTTAAGGAAATCTGGCCTAGACCATATTGATTATGTCCGAAAGGCCGTTTTAATATGGATGTAGGATGTTTTGGTTTTTTGCACCAGCGTTTTAGGGTTTAAAGTGCTTTTAAAATTAATAAGAAAAATACCAAGTTTTAAAGACCACAGAATTGCTGAGTAGAATCAACAACATTTAATGCTGTTTTTAGTTGATTTCCGTTCTTTTTCAGATGAGCAAGATCACTTTGGCAAAATCCATTCCAGATAGCAGTGTTTGAGTTATTTACCTCATTTTTAATAGGGTTCTTCTAAAACCAGTTCAAAAACAGAAATTTTGTCGTTTAAAGCAATAAACTAAAGCTGGCGATTGAACTTTTCGATTTCGTTGCACACTTTTTACTCCGTTTCAGCTTTGTCCAAAGGGGCTAAAAATATCGAAAGAGTCGATACACATTAAGGATTGTTTTTATAAAACCCTTTTTCGACTAAGAACATTTTGCTGTCGAAATAAATCAGAATTAATAAAGTATATTTAATAATAATTAAATCATACAAAAACGTATATCTACCAATATTCCTTAAGAAAACAGACAACTTGAACGGAATTTGCCAAAATACTGTTTTGTACTCTCAAAACTCTAAAGTTTCTCACCTAATTGTATGACTTTTACTCAAAAGACTACAGAAAACCACGTTGTTTAATTGAAATAGTAATTAATTGCAAGTAAAACCCTTGAAAAAACAAGTTATTAAGCCACGCATTTAATGAAAAATTATTTATACTGTAACTGAATTCTAATTGATCATAACGAGTTTCAGTTGCCCTGAATAATATGAAGATAAACCCAGAAGAAAATGCCACCATTAACTTAACACTTAATTGAAAAATAATAGCCTGTTGTATTTGATCTTGTAACCAAGCACATAAATGCAATGCTACATGAAAATCAGTCAAACCAAAACAGAAAAAAATATTCAAATTACTAATTTATTTCCATACAGCTGACAATCAAGTATAAAATGTTTGTTTTATTTTCTTGCTGATAGGCGAGTGACAATAAAGTGTTATCTTTCCCATTTGTGAACACTGAATAAGCGGTGGAGAAAATATAAATTTTCAAAAAATACATCGGCACGTGTACTATCTGTAGAAAGGCAGTGTTTTACGTATAAAGAAGCCTTAATGAGGCTTTTGTAATAGATGAACATATACTTTGCCATCAATTGTTTAACTGTCTATCTGTTTGCCAAGGACTTTAAAATAATGGTGATATTTGGCATAATTGCAAATATTGAGCAAAAAATAGGGGAAAGGGTGGAAAAATTCCAAGGCTCACTGATTTGTTAGCAGCGCCCATTTCACAACCGAATTTCGAACAGAAGCGATTTGAATTCCACAACTTCCACAAAATGCTGAGCAAAAAATTGTAGAAATTGTCCATACGTCCAAACACCCACTGACTTTTTAACGATTGCAAACTTGAGCCTAAAAACCCCAAAATTCAAACTCCTATTAAGAACTCCTATTAAGAAAAAATCGTAACTAAAAATCCAGAGCAAGTGACAACTGCAAATTTTCCCCAGATTTATAAAAAATGTTAAGAACAAATAGGAAAAAAGGTAAAAAATCAAAGGCTCTTTGATGTTTAGCAGCGTGCAAGCTGAATATTAAAAAATTCAAACTTGCCCGCCAGTTTGAAAATTCGAAACTTACAAACCAAAGCAAGTGACGACATTAAATGCCCACACAATGTGTAGAAAATATTCAGCAAAAAATTGTGGAAATTATACAAAATTCTACAAGCACAGCTTGCAAACTGTTACTGGTGTGACCCTATTTGTGTAATGTTCTCGAAAAAAACCAAAAATGCAATGGAAATAAACGCAATTTCATTCTACGGTAAGTTTGGCAAAGTTTGAGAGGAAAAAAACAACGAAATCTTAAACGAGCAGACCATTTACATGGCTAATCGTTTTGCGGTAGAATCTTTACAGTCGGTGGCACAAAGTTGTTCAATAAAACTACGCTTAAAACACATCAACAAAGTGAAAAAGGCATTTAGAAACCAGATTATTTATTAGACTGTGACCGGATAAAATGGGCGTGATAAGTGTCGTATACTTGAACACTGTTCTTGTATGATGAAACCGGATTCTCAATTGTTGACTCTGGTCGATCCGGTATTATAAAATCCGCATTCAGAGTTTGCCGTTTTATGTGCAGCTTTTTTCAGTGGACAAGGTTGAGAAAAACCATTCGGCTTTAATGACCAGCAGTGTTATTAGTTTATTCAGTCGTATTTCAAGGGAAATTGCGATGAAATTCTTTGAATCCGAGTACCTAGTTCTTGCATGGTGCTTTGATAACTCGACCAACAAGAAAATCAATGAAAAAACTATTCCAGTCCGCATAGTTAATTATTGCCGCTTTTCCACTATTTATTAGAACCTGCTGGCAAATTACTACCTAGAAGAAATCCTGTAGCAATTATATACCGGGACGCTTTATGATTTATTCGACGCATTGGGGGCTTCCTCAATAATTCACCGGTCAATCATCCAAGCCAACCGTGGCTGAAAATCGATGTTTTCCTTTGAAATATTTAAACAATCACTTTCATTAATTTGCGCTTCACGCCGCTAATAAGGTCAATGGGACAAAAAGTACCTACACTCGTCACAAAATATTTTTTTGTTGCAGGTCGCACATCCGAACAGAGTGGGTAAGTAATTTCTGAAATTGAACACGAGTAGCTAATGTAACATCAATGCGTGGATGAAAATATGGATGCGTAGGTGCATTACAATTAGGCGCCGACATAATGATTCATCATTTTATCGTTTCAACAACAGTTTGGTGTCGAAAATCGCTTGGATGGAGCTGGGAAATGCGTTGGTATTCACTCGAATTACTCATTTCGTTTTGTGATCATTATCATTTTTTGCGTTTAAATTAATTTTTGTTTTGTTCAATTCTACAGTCTTTCAATGTTGCATCAGCTGATGCTATGACTCAAAGTTTTCTTGTTTTCATTAAGTTACTGTTTGTGAAATTAAAGTTTTTTTCCTGAAACTCGCAGCAAAAAAATAGGTATTTGGCATCTAAATGCGTTATGTGCAAATTTCGTTTTTTGTGTAAGAACCGACTCCATTTTTTCATTCATGTTCCGGATTTCAATTTCAACTGATTTCGTAGCCCTAATGGTTCGTGAGATATAAGGAAAAAAGGCGCAGTCAACTTTTAAAAGACAATCGCGCACAGCTAGGAGATTTTTCGAAATTTCTGTTTTTTTTGTGAAAACTGCAACAATTTGCAAAGCTAACCGGCACGTCGTAAGAACGTCGTTTAGTCCTCTATCCAGTAGTGTAGAAATCAGCGCTCCAGCTTAATCTTTTCCTGAGAAATAAGCAAAAAAGTGGTAAAAAACATGAAGTTTTGGCCTAATCTTGCACCTAAATGTCTGCTATTCAAATTTCGCTCTTTGTGTGAAAACTTCCAGTACTTTCTCACTCTCGTTGCTGTAAGTAAATTGCATTTCCAGTTCTTTATCCAACGGTAGAAAAACGGCTTTTTTTTAGCTCAAATGGTTGTTGAGATATGCGAAAAACGGTCGTATCCGCACTTTAAGAAACAACATGCAAAACCAGAAGTTTTCGTGATAATTTGCGATCTTGTGCAAGAATTACTAACATTTCCTAAGCGACGCTTCACATAGTAAAGGCGCCATTTACTACTGCTCTCTCTGGTGGTGTGGAAATGAGCATTCCAGCTGAAACTGTTCTTGAAAAATAAGTTAAAAAACCGGGAAAAAGATGGGATTTTCACCCAATCTTGCACCTAAATGTGTGATATTCTAATTTGGATTTTTGTGCGAAAACTGCCTTCACTTGCGTTTCTATTAGGTGTTTGGAGAATTGTGAGATTTTATATTTTTCTAAAAAATCGACCCTATTTCCTTTGAAATTTCACTGTGAGAGATGAAAAGACCGTAATTAAAAACAAAAATGTTGATTTTAACGTTAATACCCTGTATACCAGCAACTAATTTAGCGCGCTTTAGATCATAGATGTTGATCTGAAAGCAAAGCTTTTAAGTACCCAATTGTCAGCTTAACTTCAAAAAATCACAATTTCTAACAAGGAGCCAACCGCAACACCAAACTTTTACATTCCATGGACGACACTTCAAGCTGAGCACTCAGATAATTTTATATCAATCGCTCTATAATCAGATTTTTGCGAGATTTGTAGATGTTGCTGTAAAAATGGGTCTTTTCCCCCGATTGCAGCTTCTACTTTCAACCCTCCCAATTTCTAATCCAGAACAAACCGCAACTAGAAATTTTTACAGTCCATAAAAGACTCTTGAAGCTCAGTATGCTGAGAATTTCATGCAAATCGAACTAAATTCTGATTCTTTTAAAAGACTTTCTAAAAACAGTTTGTAAGTTTTACTTACTCTGGCATTTTGAGGTCAAAATTCAAAAATATATAATTAGTGATTAGCTAAAAAGCTTAAGATCCAAGTTTATGAACGCTACTAAAATACATTCGATGAAATTGTGCAAATGGTATAAAAAACCAATGAAAAAACGTTTAATTAAAACATTCTGACCCACATTATAGTTGGAACAGACTTAGCGGCGGTTTGAGGGCCTCAGATGATTCTTCTTCATTTGCCATTCAAAGCCCATCAATAAATCGGGTCCCTCTTTGTCTTAAATGCACTGAGCACACGATCAGTAGAATGTTTGGTGAAAGGGAGTTTCCTGAGTACCTTTACTCCAGGTGCTTTGAAGGAAGACTGGTATCTTTCAATGCCACCTTTGTTGGCTCTGAGTATCGAGCCCCCCAACAAAGAAAAACCTTCTTTTGCTCGTTGTTTCTGCTTTACATCTGATGTATTTTGTATGAGCCTCTGACAATTCTATTATATTATGTACACCTGGAGAGGACCAGATGGTAGACCAGTGAACCTTGTCCACGAGAAGGAGTTGTAAAACTCTCATCCTCCATCGCTTTGATATAATTAAGGGAGGATAATTGAGCATAGCAAATGTGAGTTAATGAATGCCGGAAATGTGCCTGGCCCGGGTGGGAGCGTGAATGATTTCCATTAATTGAAATCCGTTACAATCACGGTTTCAGGCCGAAATAAGCTGCCTGTTAAATGGTTAAATATCCTGACCTATCTTATTTGGTAGCATATTAATGAAGCACATCTTCCCACTAGCATCAACAATTTAATCCGGTTTCCATAGAAATTTCAACGTGCTTAATACTATTCAAGCAGAACGAATTTGCATGGTTGATTAAGAGTCAAGGACACGAAATTGATCCAAATTTGAATAACATCTGGATAAAACTGTTGTCCGCAAAGCAGGCCATTGCGGACCAATTTTCTGAACTGACTCCACCCCCCCCCAATGCCCTTCCAGAGTTGTACAAGGTGACATTTTCGGCAAAAATTCGAAAAAATTGACTACTGACCTGCAGGACGTCCGATCTTTCTTCATTAGTCTCGGACTCCAAGTCGGACACCTGAAGAACACACTCGTCTTCGTTTCCGGTGAAATCGGACACTACGGATGAGCCACAGCTGTTGCCGGAATCATCATACGAAAAGGGCTGTAGCCCTTGCAAAAGGTCGATCTCCGCATTCTGCCTGTTCTTCATATCTCGGTGCACGCGAGAATTGATTGGGAAAGAGTGGATGAAATCACACACACGGCGATTCCAACGCTCAACAGGCTGGAATCTGAATCAGCAGGAAATTTGTCGGGAATTTTCGCGAAGTTCTAGATTCGTGCGCGGCACGACAACTACATAAAGCTGCGGCTTGTCGACTGACTAAAAGCGCAGACTAAAAGGGAGCTTGCCTGATGGTTTTACAGTTTTCCATGCGATTTAGTGCGGAATGGAACGACATTCGCCGACTAGTGTGTGATGGTCGCCGCACCGAAACGTCGTCAAAATTGATTAGCAGTTTACCGCCCACATCAAACACACTTTTCCCTCAAAGTTAATCTATAAATGGAAAGGTTGAATAATTTGGAAAGCTTTTTTAGCAGTTAGCAGCTCCTCTTTTAAATTCCTATCGATGAACAGGACGTTATTCAGAGAGTCTGTAGAGCAATTTAGCACAAATCAAACAAAAATCTGTGATTTTTGTGCTCTAGCGGTAGCTAAGGGGAATATTTTGCTTCTGGATACTATTTTTTATCTTTCGCTTGTTGCTGCAGGTCTTCGGGAGGTCAACATTCAGATTTAACTTGGGAAACGTGCGTTAATTAAAAAGTAATTTATCAAGGAATAATGCCACGAGTGTTTCAAAGTTACCGATAATTTTTATGAAAGCTTGCTTTTTATACTTCGATTAAATTCGACAAAAATGAGGCTTTTGTATCGAACAACATTCAAACTTTTTGGCTAAAATATCCTTTTTTTCGCTTTTGACTAGTTTTTATAAACTGATTGCGGCCCTGAAAAAGAAAGTATTCTATAAAGGCGCAGCGTTTCGATTGAATCCAAACATCATCAGGCTAGATGGGGCTTATAAGTAATTTCCTCTTTAAACTTGGCGTTTCGGATTAAGGCCATCTTCAAACTATTGGGTCGAACATTTGCTTCACAAGAGCGATAAGTTATACCTAGTTCAAATTAAGATTTTCCCCTTTTGCACTTGGAAATGAATTGCTGCCAACTCCGATAGTTGGAGGCTTAGCAATGGTTATGGTAGAAAAAGTGAAGATTCTTCTCTGCACTCAGTGTTTCGGATTAAGGCCATCTTCAAGGTATTGGGGCAAAAATTTGCTTCAAAAAAATTACCATGTACTTTTCAAATTAGTAAAACTCCTTCTCGTGCTACAGAGTTGCCGATTGCGGCCCTGGAAAGATCACAGTTCGCTCTATTAAGTTGGAAAGTTTCGAGTGAATCAGGCTAGTTGGTAGGATTTTTTTAAACCAATCCGCACTATTTTGCCTTCTTTACTAGGCAAACTTTGAGAATGAATTGCTGAGCTGGAGGCTCAGCAATGAGTGGGTTAGAAAAAGTAAAGATTTTTTCTACACTCAGTGTTTCGGATTAAGTCCACCTTCAGGGTATTGGGGCGAAAATTTGCTTCATAACTAACTATCATGTCATGATCAATATATTTGCTGATGACTTTATCCCCAGAGAAATTTCCAAAAAGTGAGGATAAAAAAAAATTACGCTAAACCAAAAACATATCATTTGGACTCTAAACAGGGTTTTATGAAAATATCCGAAATTTATCATTGAATCACCATTTGAGCTTCAAATTTCGGTCCTGAAAATGGGCAATAATTTATCATTGAATTCACGAATAATAACCAACATAAATCTGTCGCAGTGCAATTTTGCGTGCGATTTTCCGTCGATCGACAATATGCTCTATATAATTTTTTTCTGTTAATTCGTATGACTAATCACTTATAAATTCCACAGTGAAGTTTTTATAACTGTTATCGAAATAGCATGAAATATTTGAAAATACCGAGGAAGTGTTTGTAACGATATTCAATTTCCTAGCAAAGGAGAGTCGTTTCGATTTACTCATAAAAAAGACTAGATTTGGAATTATGCAAGGTCAGTAGCTCTCTAAGTAACTGACGTCAAACTTCTAAAGCAAAAAATCTGGAACTTATGTAGAATTAATAAGTTCAATAAAACTAATTAAGCAACGAAACAGAAAAAAGCTTTGCAAACAGGATTGAAACGTAATCCTGCCAGTAAATGCTGTCATATATTTGAAATACCGAATATTTTAATTAAACTGTTTCACCCATTCCTTCGGAAACTCGGCACTTACAAAATGAGAATTTGCAATAATAAAGTATTCGGCATGTTGCCAATTTATTTGGAATTCTTTCAAAATGCTCCCAAAGTTTCAACACTTCAATTCGACTATAAGTTATTATTGAGTGAACGGTTAAGCGCAAGTTATTTAAATAAAAATTGTTCGTGTCTTTGCATCAAAGATGATGAACACTTCAAACTGGGTTACAGTGGTTATTTTGGGTGGATAGTGTGTTTTTTTTTTCACTCCATATGAGAATTCAATAACTTGAAACTGTTGAAAATGTTGATTATTACTTCTTTATGAACTTGATGCGCATTTTGTCCAAATTGTCGCTTGATCCCAGTTTTTTTTTTCAATTTTTTCGAAACCCTGTCGCTTCTTGCTTCAGTTCCTGAGCAGTTGGCAACTTGCTCTTGTGATCGAGTTTGTTTATTTCAGTGTTAAGTTTGAAGCCAAGGGAAACTTGAGTTTCTATTGTTTGAGTCAAGCTGGTTTAATCCTGGCAAATTTATGCCGACTTTCTGGTTGTTTTGTAGCATGAAGTCGATATCATTTTTAGTTATACCATCCGGGCTTTTCCTTATCCGCTTTCTTTTTCTCGGTTTCTTGAAAAGGGTACAAGTTCTCTTTATTCCAGTGGCTTATCGAGAGATCTTCTCTTCGGTCTTTTGTCCGATGTTACCATTTAGAGATACAAATTTTCGTACTTTTTGGCAAAACTTTGCAAATCCAGAGCTGGGATTTGCTTGTGTTTACCTATAGGTCCCCGTTCAATCCGGAATTTAAAAATATGCACACTTCAAGGAAAATCCTAGTTATGCATGTCCTTAAAAAATGTAAATATTCAGCCTTTCATTTGGATATTAGTCTGAATATTAATTGTGAAAAAATACGGAACTATTGAGTAATTTTGTTTACAACATAGTTCAAATTCTAGCTTAGTTATTTGAAATACAGAGCCGCTTAAAGTTATGACGGTAACGCAACAAAATAATGAAGAATTACATTATTAGGAAACCTACAGAATAGGAATTCGGAAATTTCTAATCTTTTAAAGCAGGACTTTGAAAGTTTTTTGCCTAACAACTGGCAAACTGTGGTGAATGGCCAGTCAAACGCTAAGGGAAATGCTTAAAAATTCATATAAATTCTCAATTTCATTTCTAAAAAAGTCTGATTAAACCAATCTTAAAAATGGTTATTGGGAGTTATCGAGATTGATTCAAATCATCGAAGTTTTAAACTGTTATTCCGCTGAATCCGAAAAACTCTCAATTAACGCCAATTTTAATTTGCAACCCTTAAAAAATTGCAGTGAGTAAAAATGGTAATACAGTAAGTAAGAGCAGAATATAAGAAAGCAAAATCAGCTAAACTAGTTTTTTTTTTTAATATTAACAAGCTGTTTACTTCGACTATCTTATCGAATCGAAAATGCTCGTGCCCAATTTATTTTGCATTATTAGAAATAATTTAACAGTATTTTTATTACCTATTTAACACAATCATTTTGGCAATATTCCTATGACGCAAATGCTCGAATATCGACCATTTCGGTTTCGATTTGCATATAAATTTTTCAAGCAGCATTGTGCAATTGTTAACGATGGTTGCTGTGGACTTTCAAACGTGCCGAACCAGCAGGGAAATGAGAGCAAAAACACCTTATGACAATTTTTTCTTATTGTCTCTCTAACCCGTTTTGATTTTGAACGGGTTTTACTTTAACAAATCGCCGGGTTTGCCCGGTACGTTTTCAGTGACGCCTTTGGCCTAGATTAAACCTTTGGTAAGCAAAACCAATGAACAGCTCCTCTGCTTCTCTTAACTCATTATCTGATGTAGAAACTAAAAGTATTTTCTGTCGAAGGTTGAAAGAGAAAAAACTGTTTAACGAAGATGAAACCACATCATTAAGCAACGAAATTAAAAGCATTTGGTTTCATTCAACGCGATGTACTGAACAGCCTTGACATTTCAAGTTCAATGCTGACTGGACTTTATCGTAAACCTGTCGTCTAATAGATTTCACCTTTTCTCTGCGAAGACTAGTTGAAAAATCCAGTTGAGCTGAAAAGTTTCGAACTGAGATTTGGATCAAGTGCAGCACTGATATTTCGAATGTTTGCATAATTAAATACAGTAAAAAGAACAAACGTTGGTGTCAAGTCAAAATAAACTACGCATTTCGATTTATTGCAAAAAATCCACCAAATTCTTGTGGGAAGGCTTGGGAATGTCGGTTTTCCCTAGCCAGTCTATCAACAATATTAACGTTGATATTTTCGGTTGAGAAACAATGCCACTGAGTAATTAACTTATCGGTCAAACCACACCTATATTTTGACTAAATTTAAATTTGGTTGCATTCGTGACCTGAAAAATCAAGTTTATTCATCTAGTTTGTGGTGATCGATTTTGATCTCATCGAATCAAAATGATCAACTACAATTTTGCACGACGAAAGACTTGTTGGGAAAAAAATCACTTTGTTAAGCGACTTAAGAGTTTTTGGGCCTATTTCTGCGTTCTGGGTTGGTTCAACTCTGACGCTCGTTCAGGCTAGTTTCAGGCACAGCATAAAAATTATCTTTTAAACAGTTATTCAACATCTTCAGGGTTAAATGCTCGCGAGGGGAACATAGAGGGAAGACTCCAAACACTCCAATAACATCTATGATTTGATTAATTATTTTTTTTAGTTTCAGTTTTATTTCGTGTTTTTGATTTTGCTTTTTTAAACCTTATTCAAACAGCAATAAACCAAATACTTAAATAAAACTTGGCACACAAATGCATCTTGAAACAGCTTTCGTTTTTCCATCTTTGCATTGTGAAAATTCCGTTTCTCAAAATCGGATTGTCGTCTCTTGCACCGTAAACTCGCTGAAGCAGCACGATCTGCTTCAAAATTATTCAGATTTATTTCACCAAAGCGCAATTAGTTTTGGTAAATTTATGAAACGGTGATTAGCAGATGAGAGATCGTATTATTAGCTGAATTTTAAAGAACCTACTATCACATTTGAATCAACAGGAATTACGTAAAAGGCATTATATGCACTGTTGATAAATGTTCCCTAACTTTTGATTGTGGATACTCGGTGGTACGATTTAAACACTTTCTCTTCAGAATCTTGGCTCTTTTGGTGGACAAAATTCACGTTATTAGAGAAGAAAAAAAATATTTAAACACATTGTACAGGATGTTTAAATACTTTCATGTTTCTTGGTCAAAGTCTTCTGTCGGGAACAGACTGAAAAAAGTATACGATGTTATAACCTCTGATCTTTCGAGTATTTTGGATCTTGAATCGTTTTTCTGGACGATTCGAGAGATGTAATTTTTTTTATAAACATTTTCCACCCGAAAGGTGCATGTGAAAAGCTGTACATGCAAAATTGAATTACAAACTTAGAGCACAGAGAGGGATAAAATAAACAAACCTGTTCACTTGTGATAAAATGTTGTTCGTACAGCTTATATCCATAAGATTTCTTGGCGATTAAAACACAGTTGAAGTAAATTAGGCGCGGAAAATGTGACCGGTCGCAAAAAAAATAATTCCTTTTGAATGGCTCAGGGTGAACAGACGATTAAAATTCAGAATTACTCAGAAGATATGAGGTTACAATATCGTATACTTTTTTCAACTTGGGCCCGCACAACTTGAATTTTGTCCAAAAATAGAGGTTCGATAAAAAAAACTTCTGTCTGGGTTTAAGACAAGATTAAGTTTTAATACTTTCCCCAGCATCATGATATGATTTTATTATTGTTGGCAAAATCAAAGTTGTACGCAGAAATAATTGAAACTTCGGTTCGTTTTTATATTTTTTAATTGCATATGTTTAGCGTGTTCGATTATATTTTCTTTTTTATTAAACTGCCTTTTAGTGTAATTATCGTGGCAAAACCTAAAGAAGCTCTATCCCTGCCAGAGCCGTCTCAAGTCTAAGGAAAAAAGAACTGCGTTTCGTTATTTAATTGCTTCTATGTTTTTAATTTCTAAATAGTTTTGAGTTTGAACTTTCACCATCAATTTGCGTCGTTTCTGAAACACAAAACTTAGTTTTTTCTGCTCGAAATTTCTGGGCTTGATTGATACTCAAATTTGCATTTCCGCAAAATCCTCTAGCTTTCGTTGACAAATTTTCCTTTTTTCGGAAGGGAACTTTAGAACTACGTATTAATAAAATACAATCTAAAATTTTGATTGTTGCTGTCGCACACGAGATCCGAAAATTTGCTGAACTGCTAAATGCTAAAGTATTTTCTTTGCTGTTAAGGAATAGTTAAGATTTTGAAACTTTGGGCTAAAACATAGGGCAAGAGAATTAAAAGGTAAGGTGCACAAAAAATGCAAGAAGTTTAATTTGTTTATAAATGAAGTCATCAATCGCCAAGTAAAAACCTTGTGGGATAAAAGACAGAAAATATAAATAGAAAATAAAAAACCAGAGTTGGAATTGAAAGACAAAAAGAAATACAGTGTTTTTCTAGCATTCACTTTAGCAAGTGTTTCTTCCAATGAAACGAAGATTGCCCTACATTTGAGCTACACAAATCTGTCAAACAATTCCATTTTCTAAGCTTCACAAAATTTCGATCAATCTAGAGTTTCTTACATCCACACTAAAGAAGTGTGGAAGAACATTTTGAGGTTCAGAAAATTTAGTTACAACTAGAGAAGAAACATTATTTTCTAGAGTTTCTAAAAATTTGTTGGGCACTGGGAAAAGATCCAGAAAATAACTTTTTTCATTTTCTACATCAAGCTGGATTTGTCCAGCGTCCAACACAAGAATTTCGGTGCTTTAAAGGCATAAACAGGTTCACTTGTATGATTGTTTGTTAGTGAAAAAGATGAGTTAAGGACAAGCTTAACGTACACTTTCGTCAGCATCATGATCTGATTTTTTATTGTTGGCAAAATCAAAGTTGTACGCAGAAATGATTCAAACTTCGGTTGGATGATTTATTTTTTAATTGTATATATTTGGCGTGTTCGTTTCTTAATTTTTTTTTATTAAACTGCTCTTTTGTGCGATTATCGCGGCGAAACCTAAAGAAGCGCTATTCCTTCCAGAGCCCTGATTCTAAGGAAAAAGGAACTGTGTTTCTTAGTTAGATCTTAGATATCAGCCGACATTTTTCTTGGAACATTTCTCTATAGCAAAGGTGCGACTTTGAATTGTCCGACATACAATTTCCATTTTATGGTCGGCCGTGATTAATTGAATTTACGGTCCCTCAACAGCGAGCGTCTATAATATTCCACAATAACAATTATAATCGATATGTAAATATGTATTGCTCCGCTCGGTTAATGGTGTGATTTTAACGAATATTGCAAGTTCCAGCCAACAGATTACATTGGAAGCCTGCATAATTCCATGCCGTATCGAATGCCAACCATTTCCCCATTGGCAGGCTATTTCAAATTTATGACTTCTTTTTCAATCGTTTCTCAACATGTTTCGGTAGCCCCGTATATGCACATTTTGGTGCAAACTGAATGGCGCAAGTAAAGCAAAAAAAACGCAAGGACGAAGAATAATTTCTGAAAAACTAGTAAATTATGAGAATGTGAAACGGATCCCCGATCGCGTAGCTCGAAGTCGTAAACAGCATTTTTTGTAGGTCCACTTTCAATTCAATCTCAACAGCCTTGAGACAAAAATCTGAAGGTTGTCCAAGGCCGGATTTGAATTTTTTTTTAAATCCACGTACATACACAACACCGGATCTTATATTGCAAGCTTAGCAGTTTCGTCGGGATTCAAGTTCTTTGTTTGACGTTCTGGACAAAAGTCCTGCAAAATCCGCCTAACTGTGCACAATAAAAAAATAAAACGCACAAGGAATGGAACACAATACACCTTATTATTTCACTCATGGGTGCAATGGACTAGTGAGATGGTTTACTTTCATTTCTCATTTTTTATCGTCACGATTTGACGGGAACAAATAAGGAACTGGTACAATTTCATCATCAAATTTGTTTTTACTTTCACAACTGTATTCCGCATGTATTAATTGTAAAACGTTATACAAAGTGTCTTAATTATTACCTTTGGCTTTTATGTGGTCAATCATTCTGCTTATATGTAGGTGCTATAATCGAAAAAAAAAACGAATTTAAGTCTGTTATGGTAATTGTCGTTGTGAATGACACCCTGTACATAAAAGAGTATTATTCGATTGGATAAGGAACGAATTTAATTCGGTTGGTTACTGCAAGCGACCGCATAAAAGTGCGCTGGTGTTACCTAACACTGCAATGGAAACGAGTAGTTCTGACCCCAGTACTACTGTTGCCGATACGTATTCAGATATTATTTATGAGGCATTTCGCAAGTGAACAATTTTTGCTTCAAATCCGCAAACAGACGACCTTGCCGTCGACTAAATGAAAGGTAAAATTCCTTGGTACGTTCGATTTCGTACCTAGGTGGAAGCGTATTAACCAGAAGAGGTCTTCAACATCGAAATGCAAGCGCAATTTCTAATCGTGCTGATTTACAATTGCATTATTTGAAACATGGTAGTTTCACAAGAATTAATGTGTCTTTGTTTAATACGAAAAAGTACGAATTAATGTGTTAAGGGCGCATAACACCTTCATCTGCTACAAACAGTTCATATAGATAAGTGCTATATTGCTAAACATCAGCAATCCATCAAACAAGCTTCGTGGTACTTGGAGTGTGAATTTTGTTGAATTCCATTTACTGGTTCCTTTGCAAATAATTTTCGAAATTTGGAAATGTGTAGCGCGATTTTGACTTTTGCGCCCTGCATTTCTATGACTCGTATTTTGGTAGATAATTGATGTAGGTGAATCTGTAGATCAGTAGTCTATAGAGGATTTCTCGTGTTGCGTGGATTGTAGATTTTGGTCGATTCCAGTAAGTGGTTTATTTAGAAATTAATTTTTTAATTTTGAAATGTTTTGCGCGGTTTTGGTTTTTGCACCCTGCATTTCTAAGGCTCGTATTTTGGTAACTCTTTGAGGTAAAGGCGTTTGTAGATCAGTCGTCTATAGAGGATGTCCCGTGTTACCTGGATTGTAGATTTTGGTCAATTTCGCTGACTGGTTTCTTTATAAATTAATTTTGATATTTGGAAATGTTTTTCGCGGTTTTGATTTTTGCGTCCTGCAGTTCTAAGGCTCGTATTTAAATCAACATTTGCGGAATTGCAATCTAAACATCAGCAAGCCATAAAGGAAGCTTTTTGGTACTTTGAGTGTAAATTTCATTGAATTCCATGTGCTGGTTCATTTACAAATAATTTTAGAAATTTTGGAGATGTATAGCGCGATTTTGATTTTTGCGCCCTGCATTTCTAAGACTCCTATTTTGGTAAGTAATTGATGTAGAGGAATCTGTAGATCCGTCGTCTATAGAGGATTTCTCGTGTTGTGTGGATTGTAGATTTTGGTCGATTCCAGTCGGTGGTTTATTTAGAAATTAATTTTTAAATTTGGAAATGTTTTGCGCGGTTTTGGTTTTTGCACCCTGCAGTTTGACTCTTATTTTGATAACTATTTGAGTTAGAGGAATCTGTAGATTCGCGGTCTATAGATGATTTCTCGTGTTACGTGGATTGTAGATTCTGGTCAATTCCCGTAACTGGATTCTTTTGAAATTAAGTTTGAAATTTAGAAATATTTTAAGCGGTTTTGGTTTTTGCGCCCTGCGCCTCGTATTTAAACCAAAATTTGAAGAATTATAATTTAAATATCACCAGTCCATAAAAGAAGCTTCGTGGTACTTGGAATTTGAATTTCATTGAATTCCAGTTGCTGGTTCCTTTGTAAAGAAACTCATCAGGCAAGTGGTGAATTATTATGAACTTTTTATTTCTTTGCTTCAATCAACTGAGTTTTTTTTTGAGTTAACGTAGTGATCTGTATTGACATTTTGTGCTCTTTGAAAAATGTTGTAGCATTGCTAGCTTTTGCCCAAAAAAATATTAAAATATGTTAAAAGAAGTGCGCACTACATTGCAGAAAATGTTCGAAACATGAATAACAACAGTTGGCATGCGGCAGACATTTGAATCAGCCAAAGAAACTTTTCAGGAATTTTACAGAAAAACACAAAGTTTCTCAGCCTGACGTGTTTTTTCGACCGTTAAATGCTTTAAGGTGGCTTATGTGTGAGCAAGGAAAGAGTTAGGGGAATGGTTATACTTTGCAACAGTCATTATTATGTTGAAGGAAGTCAGGCACCCCATGAATATTTCCAAGGGAAGCAAAGCAGATTTTCTATTCTCTCCTCTAGATCTAGGAGTCTAGATCTAGAGGTCTAGATCCTTCCAAGTAGAAAATTGATCGTACTATTTTTGGCTCACTTCTTGTGTTATTAATTCCAGTAACTACTTCTGAACCTCTCTGCTCATTGCTTATCTTCTTGTTCAAACACACAATGTGATGTTCATTCACTAGATAGATGCGATTGGTAGCGATTAAAAATAGCCGCGCCACTTCAGCCACACTTAAGTAGATCATTTGGAATGTGTAATAATAAACCTCTTCTTCGCTTTGTAAAGATTATAATCTGTATGCTTTGGCTTGGGCTTATGACAGTGCAAATATGGGATTAGTCGCAATAAAAAAATGGGAGTTTTTAATTTCATCTGCTGTTTGTTGGCATCAGAAGAAGAATAGATAAGGCAATTTCCTAAGTACTTTTTTTGCCTTTTTACATGCAGTTCAAAACTATCCGCATTCTTTACTGTTGACCTGTGAGTTACTGGCTTATTTGCGTATCCCCTCCTATAGAATCGCGCATTGATTCATAAGATTCTAAATATCAGATTTATTATTTTCCATATAATTCTGGGCTGATTGACTGGCTAATTTTTGTAGGCAAACTCTTTTGAAGGAAAACCTTATTTGCGTTAAGGATGATTATATGCTGAAATTTTACGAAATTCCATTTAATTTCCTAAGCGATAAAATTGTTACTTAATTATTTTCGTCCTGATTTTTATTGCTGGTACAAAATCATCGAAATGCTTATGTAAAAGCACTTCGATTGATAGTAGAAGGTAATACGACACCCCAAAGGAATTCGATGGAATTGATAAAAACAGCCATCGGCTTCAGATCTAGTAAAGTGTTTATGCGAATCTGGTAAAACAATTTCATAATGATCTGATTTTGGAACAATGGTGCTTAGCACGTCAGAAGTTGTTATTTTTACTTCAAGATCTTCTATATTTGGATGTCGAGAGGTATCGAGTGAGAAGGATTTTAAAATATTTTTATCTGTGTTTTTAAGACGATGTCATTTCCTTTTTGGGTGTTTGTTTTTTTAGAAATTTCAACGTTTTGTCGGTTTTTTTTCTAATTGCGTAGTGAAACGGCAATAGTGATTTTTTAATTGCAAATGGAAAAGTTAAAATCTACTTGAATAATTGGAATTTTCACCCGTTTACCTGCTCCAACTGCAGATGCTGGTTTTTGCGTCACTTGTTTCATTAACGAAGGTTGAAGAGTGTTTGTAGACATTAACTTCAAAACCGCAGTACAAGTAGAAATCCGGGAACTTTCTAGTAATACAATCAATCGACTAACTCTTCTCAATTCCACAAATTCAAACCAAAACAAGTAAACAAGTTGATGTGCGACTCCTGAAAATGTAGTCAAATTCAGCAGATCCATACAAAGTTCATTTTCCAATAATAAAGCAGGTGCAGAGTAGCCAACTATTAAGCAGGTTCATTTTGTCAGCTTCTTCATCCCCTTAAGTATGTAAGACGAAGCGAATATTAATAAATCTGCACTAAAGACATTAATCTGCTGGTTTCCGTTCTTCTGAAGTTACTGAAAATTTCTTAATTCTTAACATCTTTTGTAGCATTTGGTCTGTTAATGTTGAAATGTACAGCGAAATCCACAACAAATTTCATGTTGAAGCTTTAGAAAATCTACTGTAGCTGTAAAGAAAGTATATTTTCAGTCAACCGACTCAGTTTTATTAATCTTTCACTTTCAAACCAAAGCAATTCTCTTACGTTCATTGAAGACGAAAGAAAAATTGCAAATTTTTCAACTTTAGATTGAGTCTATTCTTCAAAAATAAATCCCCGAGAACGTGCAAAGTAACGATTGGATTGCAAAATAATTCTGCAATCCGATCAGATCGAAATTTGGCACACTTGCAGGCGTTAATCATGATTAGGACTGGACAAAATTTCAAGTGTTCAGTGGCTCCACTTTGGAAGTGATAAATTTTTGGAAAAGGGTCAACTTGAAATTTCTGGTCAAGTTGGACAGAAGGTTTCTTAAATTCTGCAAAATCATTCTGCAGGCCATTTAGTTCGAAAGTTGGTACATACGAAGTTGAGACACTTGCAGCCGTTGATCATGGTTAGAACTGGACGAAATTTCAAGTGTCCAGTCGTTTCACTTTAAAGGTAGGAGACTTTTGAAAATGGGTGAACTTGAACGTTCTGGTCAGCTTCGATTGCAGATTTGTTAAATTCTTCTAAACCATTCTGCAAACCGTTTAGCTCGGAATTTGGGAGACTTGCAGCGTTTTGTCACCATTGGAACTGGATAAAATTTCAAGTGTCTGGCCGCTTTAGTTTGGAGGTGAGAATTTTTTCAAAATGCCTCAACTTGAAAATTTTCTGATCAATTTCTACAGCAAGTTTGTCAATTTTTGCAAAATTATTCTGCAGTCTGTTTAGTTTGGAATTTGGGACACTTGCAGCAGTTGATCATGATTAGGACTGAACAACATTTCAACTGTCCAGTCGTTTCATTTTGGAGGTGAGACATTTTTGAAAATGGGTCAACTTGAACGTTCTGGTCAGGCTCGACAGCAGGTTTGTTAAATTCTGCCAAATCATTCTGCAGGCTGTTTTGTTTGAAATTCGAGACACTTGCAGCGCTTTATCATGATTAGGACTGAACAAATGTTCAACTGTCCAGTTGGTCCACTTTGGAGGTGAGAAGTTTTTGGTCAAGTTCTACTCAAGGCTTGACAATTGCTGCAAAATCATTCTACAGTTCGTTTAAATTCGAAATTTGTGCCACGATTAGCACCAAAATATACCAACCAGTATGTAAACCTCTGTACAATCGGACAAATCTGACAAGAATGAGCAAAAGATTGCGGCAAACGCAAACGAAATAAGCCCCATAACTGGACTATATTGAATTTCTTGTGCCTTATAAGGTAGGTAAACCAGGTATATTTTTTTATATAACTTTGAAACATTCTGCACTTGCACACGCAAACAAAGACCGATTGGAGCGATAGATTATGTCATAAAAATTATCGAACGCTGTATTATTTCGATCCAATCCGATTTCCAATTATAAACGACAGTCAAATCTCCATATTATCGGTAATAAATCTCAAAATAAGTCCACTTATAGACACATTTTTCAATTGTATTGCATCCTTTAAAGAGCAATGAAATGCAAAAAAAATCAAATAGATTCCAATTACAAAATATTTGAAAAGCTTGCATTGTACTTCTTATGTAACTGCGAATGTGTTGTGGACTTATCTAGTGATTCTGATTAAAATCTTTTCTGGGACTCTGGTAACACCAGAGAGAAGGTAGACATTGTTTCAATAAGAATTCGAATTAGAAGGTGCGTATTAACGAAAGTTGTATTAGGGATTCCCATTTTTTCTTAACTTGTTAAGAAGCAGAAACATGGATGACTTAACACACTCACTACGAGTTAAACATGGCTGGAGAGGAAGATAGATGAATTCAAGTCGTACATAATTCCTAGAGTACTTATTAGGAAGTGAACGTTGGAATCTAGTTGAATTTAATGCTACGATGCAAATGTGAGCTCAAGTAACGTTTGGGTGATGATTTGGAATATTTTCAGACGCTACTCGAAGAGAGCAATGACTTTCTATTCTCATTTTTTTATCCATAAATATGCGAAAAAATGCTTTATGTTTGTGGCGAGTTTCTCCAAAAATTTGGCAAATTTTGAAAACGGGCGTGTTTCATTTTGCATTATCTTTAAGCTTTTGCCACTCTCAAGTCAGAGACTGTTTGCAATATTGATTTTTTCGGTAAAAATAAAAAGTGCTTTATTAATGCGAGAAGCGCGATGAAAAAGCAGATTTGAATAGCAATTTAGGGAATCAGTGTTTTTTTATTCCGCCTTAGGTTTTATCTTTTCTTGCGTCTGAATGGCCAACTGGCCTGATTTCAAATAGTTCCAAATTAATCTCAGTTTAGGCTGAAAAACAGACAACATTTTTGTATGATCCTTTGGGACCAAGAGCAGATGTAGGTAATAAAATCCTCCGTAGAATGACCCATTCAAGATTGCCGCATACGACGATTAGTTAATACTTACGAGAAAGTTTGTACTTATATTTAAGTTGCTTAATCGGGTGATCCCTGTTTATATCTGCAGTTCAAGCATTCACCAGCCCATTTAACTGACTGTTGTGTCATGTTATTAGCTGAATCGTACACTAATCGAGTCCCTTAAGCTAGCGATAATTCTTGCAGCTTAATGGCAATTAAGCCAACCGTCTGGTTGGTACTTGCACAAAAGTTCACACATAGAAAAACGAGACCTTTGGGCGTGTCCATGACTTGACCAATTACCTGCATAAACGACTGTTTTGTGACCTTCGCGGAAAAAAATGCCTTTCGAATGCGATTTGCGCTTTGTATCGACTGAAAGGCTCTAATTTACTTACGCGGGATTATTGGAGACATATCATTATTATATGTGTTATTAACCTGATCATATTGACCAACCGCTAACCGGTCGCAGAACTACAATCTCCGTTTCAAGAGAGCAGCAAAAAACACTGCAGATCAATTATCGCGCAAAACTAATTACAAATTGCCCTCTCTTTAAAATCGGTTAAAACTTCTGCATAGTTCAAGCATGTTTAATTAATTCTGCGACTAAATTCCTAATTATAAAAGCTTAATTTTTGCATAATTTTAAGTTGAGCAAAAATTTTGCAAAATATTGTTCGCAGTCGGTAGGATTCGAACCTACGCTCCCAGAGGGAATCTGATTTCTAGTCAGACGCCTTAACCGCTCGGCCACGACTGCTAATAGTTAATAAATCCACGTGAAGCTAGTTATACTGGGTGTTTAAACAGCGCGCAGACAATTTTAGTAACTCAGTTCCGTTGCTGGAAAAATGTTGATGATTTCTTACTTGTTTTTGGAGTTATTTTAAGGGCCATTTATTAATAAAATTTTATCAAAATTTCAGAATTTGCCAGTTTTAACAAAGGTACTCTTTCTTCTAAATGTTCGAATTTCTAAAGTTTCACTTAAAAATGCTGACAATCTTCAGGTATATTCCGCGAAAAATTATGACATAAATTTTGAATTTGGATCAAAAATCAATCAAATTTCTATCAAAAAACGAATAGAATAAGCGAAAGTTTATAACAGATTATTTGGCAAATTTGCCACCCCCATACCTCTGATGACTGTAGAGTTTGTTAAAAAAATGTGGCCTTTTAGCTTCGATTTATTTTTTTTTCTTTATTTTCTACTCAAAAACGCTCTATTTTGTAGTTTCACTTAAAAGTACTGACGATCCTGGAGGTCTTTTGCGCGAAACATTACAAGATAAATTTATAGCTTTATAAAAGTTTTCCAAAAACTTTTTTAGCCTAGAATTTGGGACAAAAACGAAAGGTTTTCTCTAAAACCGATCACAAAACTAAAAGTTTTTAATCGAAAACGCAAAAAAACATTATTTTCTGATGATTTTCTTCTTTTCGGACAATAATGGGGTCTTTTCACCCGAAAATTACAACCTTTTCAGCCAACAATACAAAATTCGCCTCAATCATCGGTTTGCAGAGAACTTTAGAAAACCCATTAGAGCTTCGAATTTGCACCAAAACCAAATAATTTTACTCAGTTTTTTACCGAAAGTAAGATTATCTTGGAAAAACGACTAGAGAGCAAAACCTTGAGATCATTCCAGTTTTAACAAAGTTTCTATTAATCAATTCTTTCTACTATTATTATTTTTTAGTTTTACTTAAAATACTGACAATCTTCAGGTATTTTCTGCGAAAAATTATAAGATGCATTTTATTGGAACACTCGCCTTCTTAACCGCTTTGCAAAAATGTTTGCAAAACTTTTTGCTGCTGCTAAAAATCCTAATTATTATTTCTAGGTCTTTTTCCAAAAATATTTCCCCGAACTGAAAAAGCGAAAGTTTATAATCATTTATTTGGAAAACCCTTGGAAACTGGAGTTTTTTCACTTTTAGTTCAATATTTCTAAACAACACTGTCTAAACAGAAAAACCGCGTTTTTCATAATGCTTACTGTAAAAAACTGAATCTCTTATGCAAGAGATCGATTCTACAAGAAAACTCGTCGACTTTCTTTGGACTCTCGCTGGGAAAATCTCGATTAATTTTTTTCAGTTGTTTGAAAACGTTTCTCTGAAAAAATACCCTTTTTTAGATGTGAAAATTCCAGTCTCGGGTCTCGTACAGCTTTAATAAATCACTTATAAATCATGAACCGACTTGTTAGCTCAGAGAACGGCAATAACTCAATAGCGCAACTCAACACAGTGTTACCTAGGCCTCAGATAACCTGTTCAGTAGCAACTTTTCTGAGAGGTGTTTCGTGTGGAAATATCCTCTTCGACTTCTTTCCCTTATTGAAACAGGCTTCCCCATCTTATTTCATTATGCCGAAAACAAAATGTATCTCTACTACTTTCTATTAGATAACAAAGGACGGCACTTAGTTTGCACTACTAAAATCTCCCACTACACCGATGCTGCACCAATAAAAATCAATAGTTTAGTAATCGGATTTCAGTTTCATTTATTGTCCAAAAAAATTGTTTAAAATGATCAAAAATCAACTACAGATAAAATACAGATTTGGCAAATGCACGAAAATGTTTCCAACTGCTAGATGGTCCGAAGATTTAATTTGAATAATAATTTGAAACTTAGCTTTAATTCGTTTGACGCAATATTTGATTTTAATAGAGGCAAATTTCTTAGGCAATTTTGGTTAATGATTGTCTGTAGATTTAATCTCATTAGAATATAGAAAGTAGAGTTTTAATTTGGTTTTTGAAAGATTTGTTTTAATCGGGTTAATTGGTTTTTGAGAAATTAATTTAGAAAATTTAGTTTTAATCGGGTGGTCGATGAAGATTTAATTTCAACAAAAATTACAAAATGTGTTTAGCAAATTTTGTTTTCATTAGATTGTCGAACGATTTAGTTTGAACACGAAATAAAAAGTTGGATTGTCGGAATAATTAATTTCAATTGAAAACTGAAAATTTAGACAATTGTGTTTTAATTATACTTTTCAAGAAGATTTAACTTCAATGAGGAAATATATAATTTTATTTAGATTGTCGAATGATTTAATTTGAATAAAAAAAATAGGAAATTATTAGTAAATTATATATGAATTATATTTAGTAAATTTTGTGTTAGCATCAAAGCATCCTTTGTTTTCTTATGGAAAAGTTGTGAATTTCAATGAGTGAAAAATGATGGAAATTCCCCAAGAAACTCCACTAAGAGCAGTTGTTAATAAAGGAATTATTAAGTACATTTCAAGTTCAAGCGCGAGGAGGAGGCGGAGGATGGAAACTAGAAAATTACGGAAACAATTATTTATGGCTTTTCTGGCGTTATTTTCACAGAGTATGTATATTGAAAAAAAAATAGTGAATACACTAGTGATTTTAATCAAATTTATCTTTTTTTAATAAATAAACCAACTAAGAATGCAACTGTTTTATATCTAAAACTGTCGATGTAATTTGCTTCGATTCAAAGATAAAATTATTATTTTTTGCTTTAGTATTACCATAAAAAAATTAAAATATTTAACCATAAGTAGTTTTCTTATCAAACATCCGGAATACTCATACTAACTGCCCTCAGGACATCAATCGACTCAGTTTAGTTAAGTTGTAAAATTGGCGCAGTCGATGGAATTTATCCAATCCAAGTTCTATGGAGTCCTTTATCGGGTTTTTGCATGCTGTTAGCCGATATACTTTTTACTTGTGTTACTTTGTGTTATACAAGATAGGCCTGGGTAACACTGTGTTGAGTTGCGCTATTGAGTTGTTGCCGCTCTCTGAGGTAACGAGATAGAATTCATCCGTTAACGAGTTACAAGTCCTTTATAAAAGCTTTACGAGACCCGATCCTGGAAATTGCACATCAAAAAAAAGATAATCAACATTTCTTCTGAATAACCTTTTACTACTTTGTTTAAACAACTGAAAAAAGTCTTATAGATTTTCCCAACAGAACTGAGTCCAAAGAAACTCGACGAGTTTTCTTGGAAAATCGATCTCCTAATTTTTTTGCATAAAAGATTCAGTTTGCCAGTAGTTTACAGGAAAACGTTAGGAAAAATGCGGTTTTTCTGTTTAGAGACAGTGTTGTTTAGAAATATTGACCTAAAAGTGAAAAAACTCCAGTTTCCAAGGGTTGTCCAAATAAATGATAATAAACTTTCGCTTTTTCACTTCGGGGAAATATTTTTGGAAAAAGACCTAGAAATAATAATTAGGATTTTTAGCAGCAGCAAAAAGTTTTGCAAACATTTTTGCAAAGCGGTTAAGAAGGCGAGTGTTCCAATAAGGTTTATCTTATAATTTTTCACAGAAAATACCTGAAGATTGCCAATATTTTAAGTAACACTAAAAAATAATGCGGTTTTTGCGTTGAAAGAATTGCTTAATAGAAGATTTGCTAAAACTAGAATGAGAATTTAAAGAAAGTAAATGTTGGTGAAATAAAGTGGACACACTCTTAATGTATGAATAAAGGTATATTGATAAATGATAAAGAACAACACAGTACAAAAGTAGATTTCCGAACACGAAAACAATTCTGTATCAGCAGCGATTTGACGACGACTAACTAAAAAGGTTGCTCTCGCGATAAACAAAAAATTATGCTTGCCTAAGCAATATGGCTTTGTGGTACACTGTGGTCCATAATATATGGCTGAACTTATATTGATAATATTAAAAGCATTTTGATTATAGTGTTATTCCAACAGTAAATATTTTCATAGCGATGTGGGCGTCGAATTTTCCAAATTATTTTTTGTAAACTTTTTACTGTAAACTGTAATCTTAATTACTCTCGGTAAAAAAACTGAATAAAATTATTTGGTTTTTGTGTCAAATTCGAAGCTGAAAAGGGTTTTCTAAAGATCCCTGCATACCGATCAATGAGGCGAAATTTCTAGCAAGATTAATTTTCTCATTTTTGGCTGAAAAGACCCCATTATTGCCAGAAAAGAAGGAAATGATCAGAAAATAATGGTTTTTTAGGTTTTTGATTAAAAACTTTTAGTTTTCTGATCGGTTTTGGAGAAAACCTTCATGGTGTTCGGGAAAAAACGTGAGGAATTTATTTTCGTTTTTGTCTCGAATTCGACGCCGAAAAAAGTTTTTGCAAATTTTTTACAAAGCTATAAATTTATCCTGTAATTTTTTGCGTAAAATATCTCCAGATCGTAAGTATTTTTAAGTGAAACTCTTTAAAATAGAGCGTTTTTGAGTAGAAAGTAAAGCAACAAAAATGCAGTCAAACCTAAAAAAAACACATTTTTTTAACAAACTCTACAGTCTTCAAAGGAATTGCGGTGACGAGATTTCGAAATAATCTGTTATAAACTTTCGCTTATTCTGTTCGTTTTTTAATAGAAAATTATTTGATTTTTGTTTCAAATTCGACGCTGGAAAGGTATTTCAAAACTTTTTACAAAGCGACCAAAGATTCGAAAATTTTTCCATAATTTTTCACAGAAAAAACGCTAAATTTGACAGAATTTTTAAGTAAAAATGAAAATTGAGCATTTAGAAGAAAAGAAGGAAGCGGTTGCACACTGAAGAAAGTCCAATCAAAGGGGATGCTAACTTGTATTATAGTGTGTATGATCGCACACTATAGAAAGAGTAACTTGGCTAAATCTGGAAAATTCTGAAATTTGAATTCTAAAAACAAGTAAAATAAGTCATCAAAATTTCCCAGCGCCGGAACTCAGTTCCTGCGCCGGTGCGTTAGGTTGGCGCACCAAGCCATTTGCGTGGCACTGCGCCAACTCCTAAAAATTCACTGAGTTACCCACGCCTACTATGTCTACTTATGAAGGTAGTAGACAGCAACAAAAAAACATTTTTTTAGTAGAATTATTTAATTTATTATGAATCTATTTAAGAAAAAGTCAAACACCCACTTTAGATGATGATAGTTCAGTGTAAAGCAGTGTCCACCTACCTGTCTTTATCCATGAGTGTAAGTGAGTGTCTCTGAAGATGCAAGTCATTCGTGGTTGCGAAACGTCAGGAAAAAGTCGAAAAACTCACCAGTTTTATTGCCCCATATTTAACGCAAAACTTAATATTAAATACCCATAGTTTGCCTACTTGTTACTTAACTATCGAAACTGTGCCTGCATAGTAACCAGTCAAATTGGCATTTGTTACAAATTGCTACAACACCACTAAAATGTTCTTCAATTCGAGTGGCATTTGAAATGTTATTCAGGGAATAATAAAGGCAATTAATTAATAAACGCCCCGTAGAATGTAAATTAGATATGCTACCAGCGAAGGCGTGTTCTTTCGTAAACTTGACCACTCTCTGTGGGAAAAACTAGATGTTTGGTGCTCTGCATTTACTTAATTCTAGCGCGTGTTTCAGTTTATTTTATGTAGAAATAGAACACTGTCTGGCTATATTTGCGAAATAAATTGATTTTTTTTTGAGAAATTGAAGCTCTTTTTGGCATCTCATGGTAGGAAGCGCTACTGATATGATTTAGCAAATCAAGGAAAATTACGTAAAAAAACCATTTCTCAGACTAATACGAATGTATGCAGGGAACAACGCGTATTTACAGTTGTTTATCAATTAAAAACCGAGATAACGGTATTTGTTTGTTCGTTTAATTATTATTAAATGCGGTGTTTGGTGTTTTGGATGTCGTCGGAGAATAACAACTCCTAGAGATAAGAACGTGAAAACATTTTTTTCTCATCCCACCAGGCTTAATATCGGCATCAGGTGATTAGGCAATGAATAATATTTTTAAACGGTTAAAATAGTTTAGATTAATTTCGTCAATAATATGCATTTCGGTGTTCAACAACACAACGCGTATCTTAAAATTTTTATTTTGTATTGTCGAGGTTCTCATATTTTTGTAGTCTTTTTTGTCTGTTAATTAACTGATTTAGTCCTAATTAAACATTTTTATTTTGCATTTAGTCACTCAATTTGTTCACTTCCAATTTGTCTTTGTAATATCTGCAAGGCAACCCTATTTTGTTTGTTGCTTCTATTGCCTTCATGTATGTTCGATTACTCTGTCATCTCTAATTTGTATCAAGGGTTTCGTTTTCCTATACCTATTCGCGTTCAAAGTTTTAAAAAATATGCTTGCTTTACGTTCTCTATTCTAAAACATTTAGTCGGTTTTAGTTCTGTGCCATAAATAATCCCCAATAATTTGGAGACATTTTTTGTAGTAATATTTCTATTTTTTTGCAGATTTCCCTTAAATCTAGCGGACAATTGCTGCGTGTTGGTTAGTTTCACATTTATTAGATTAATTTTCGGTTTTTCTTGTTTGAACACCTTGTTTGAAACATAAATATGTTGAAAATTTAAACTTTTTCTTATATAATATTTATAGTTTCATTACATAATTACAGTTTTTTTATATTTTTGTTGTTTTTTTTATTGCTACAGAGTATACCTACCATCACCTCTACCAGAGATCTACAAAGGAGTCAATCGCGCTGCGAAGAACCATCGAAAGTGCAGGAAAAGCGCTCTTAGTGCTCTAGTTAGTAGATACAAGTAATAATTGGTTGTGGTTATTTG
>NW_026017110.1:45956073-45957758 GCF_020466585.1 Dendroctonus ponderosae | reverse complement strand
AGTGTCCAAATCCCCCAGTAGATTCCCATGTGGCCTCTTAAAGCGCGGAAAATGAGCCGTTCTGACGATGACCCGAGCCAAACAGGCCCTAAACGTGTACCAAGCTTTCTCCACATCTTCAGGGTCAAGAGTGTGAGTTCGGCAAATTTTAAGTATGTGAAAGCCCAATTTTACAGCGGAAGTTGTGCGTCTGTGACCAACATTAACGGCGGATCCACGTTGAATCTGCGAAATATGGAACATCGCTATGAAAAAGTGTCGACGCCGATATCCTGCAAACGAAATCCACAGGATCAGCCCAAAGGTAACCATCAATGTAGCTGCAAAGTTTCGATAGCAATTCAACCAGCCATCATCTCTCGCAATTGCGATTGTTTGCTGGCTGTCACACAAAAAAATCTATAACTGGGCCTAAAAGTCAATAACTGGGCCTGGTTTGCGGCCCAAACCTTGTACTTCCTGTACATCACCGTCATCCGACCCAGTGGCAGCTCGATTCTTTTGAAAAGACCGCCTTCGAGCTTAAAGTAAAAGGCCAAGGTGCCTTTGAAAACAGATTTTGTTATGCACTGGGAGTCAATCTAATAAAGCGCTTAAATATTTGACTAATTCAATTGAGTTCACTCCATGTCGTTTGGGCTTCAGTTTGGCCAGTTGATAGTCATGAAGAATCAAACTAACAGGAAATCGCAGCTAAGCAACCAAACGGAGCAAGACATAGTGGAAGGACGGACGTTCTCCCGGTGGCTCAGCTCTGAGGAGGGTTTGGAGAACCTCAAACTCTTTGTCTTTATCAACACGCTGCTTTGTTTTGTGCTTGTGTGCTGACCGCAGATGAAGCAAGCCCTTGACGCCGACATCTATTTGGACTTCACAACTCAATAAAACCCGTTGGAGTTGTTCTTGTGCTTTATGTGCTTCTACACTCTAGGGACGTTCACGGTGATAGATGAATTTCTCCAAAGCAGATTTAACGAGTATTTAGTTGCGAGCCAAAAGCTTGCTAATGGAGTGAGTGAGCAACCTGAAGGTCCGGGCGATTGCCTTTTACGCAGCTATGCAATGGCTATAGTCCAATAGCGCTGCCCAGTAATTTGGGGCTGACTTTGTGTAGGTTTTTCAATAGATCACCAATGTTCTGCTATTTTTAGTGTTTCACTTACCTCAAAGGCCTGCAAGTTGCTTCAGGAGCTTCTCTGGTAATTAACTAAACACTATTAGTGCGGGGGCGGATCCAGCTTTCGAGTCAGGGGGGTCAAGTAGTAGAAATTCAGTCTTTTGTTGCCTATGAAACTAGAAAAATTATCGTTAGTCGATATGAGCCCAACGCAGGGGGGGTCATGACTCTATGACCTCCCCCTTAGATCCGCCCATCATTGCCAGGCGTTGGAACATATTTATTTTCAGCTAAGTTTATGTACTTCTTACTGCTACTTATTCTACGTATAATTAATGCCAACATCGTTAGAGTGTCTAACACTCTATGTAACTTAAGATATATCATCATATGACTTAATCTAAGTTAACCTAACAAAACCTAATCTAAACCTAAACCTAACAGCCTCTTTTGCTTCCTATAACTAACTTAACGTCAGCCCATGGCCCTCGATGTGGTGCAGGAACTAGTCATCGCATGTGGGTCACGTCTTCTTCTTAGACTGTGTCCGCAGATATTTATATATAAT
>NW_026017110.1:45953748-45955973 GCF_020466585.1 Dendroctonus ponderosae | reverse complement strand
GGAGTGAGTGAGCAACCTGAAGGTCCGGGCGACTGCCTTTTACGCAGCTATGCAATGGCTATAGTCCAATAGCGCTGCCCAGTAATTTGGGGCTGACTTTGTGTAGGTTTTTCAATAGATCACCAAGGTTCTGCTATTTTTAGTGTTTCACTTACCTCAAAGGTCTGCAAGTTGCTTCAGGAGCTTCTCTGGTAATTCACTAAACACTATTAGTGCGGGGGCGGATCCAGCTTTCGAGTCAGGGGGGTCAAGTAGTAGAAATTCAGTCTTTTGTTGCCTATGAAACTATGAGCCCAACGCAGGGGGGGTCATGACTCTATGACCTCCCCCTTAGATCCGCCCATCATTGCCAGGTGTTGGAACATATTTATTTTCAGCTAAGTTTATATACTTCTTACTGCTACTTATTCTACGGATAATTAATGCCAACATCGTTAGAGTGTCTAACACTCTATGTAACTTAAGATATATCATCATATGACTTAATCTAAGTCAACCTTTAATAAGCAGTGCAGTCTTTTGCTGTGCCCTATTAGTTATCGGACATTCTGAATAAGAGCTCGAACCAACAATTCGTAACCCTATTTTGAATAAAAAACGTGAGCGAACAAAACATTTCGAAAGGATCTAAGATCGAATCTTAATTGCGGTCAATTCCAGCAAATTCAGATCGGAGACTTTCTGCTAAAGCAGACATCAATTTGAAGAAAAACATGAAACAATCAATGTTAAGAATTTGTACGTACTTTCCTGACTGTGTTTCAATTCCAAATTAAAATCAAATCCTGGGTTCTTCAGTCATTTATTGTCTATTTATCAATATCAATCAACACCGAAACGTTTTTTTAATTGATAAATAGACAATAAATGACTGAAGAACCCAGGATTTGATTTTAATTTGGAATGTTAAGAATAAAAGGGAAAACAATTGAACAATTGAAAGGACAATAAAGATTCGATCATTTTGCCTTGCATCAATGCATGCTCTGATAACGAATAAAATTTAAAAATATTAGAGATAATGTTGGAAAATTCAAGACAATCAGCAGGTAGAAGACATGCCAACAAATAATCCATCCGGTATGTATTTGGAAATCTACGAAGAGCAAAATGCATTAATTTTATTCAATTATAGCCATATCATTTCAAATTTTATTAAAATCATACTGGTTCAAAAACATTTTTTAAATATGAACCGAAAACTCAAACAAAAACAGATAAATTATTCACAATTCTATGTTTTTATTGTAATTGCGAAATTCAAATTTGTAGAACTTCAGCAATCAAACCGTGCAATTTCATTGTTTGCTTAACAGTTATGCTCTGTTTTCTGTTTTTTTTTTGTACCGATTGGTGGATTTGAACTCCTACAAAATCTCCTACTGATAAAAATGATATAAAACAATTTCCATTCCAGTTAGTCAAAGTGGCAACCGATAGGACACAATTATTTAAAGCATATTTTCATTCGACTGCATAGAGCAGCGAGCGGATAAAAGTAACAAAAATGAGTGAGTATTTTTTCCAAACCAGCCAAACTCCATTTCCGTCATGGTAATAAATCAACTTGGAGCACAGTAAGCTTGAAGTGTGGCGCTAAGTAGATAAAACCGAAGTTTGAAGTCATTATGCAGGACTTTATGAGGGAAAGTTGCTTTTCCCGTGGGAGAACTTAAACAACCAAAATAAAGATGTTGGGTAGTTTTCCGAGTAAAAATTATGGACTGAAAATGTTTTGCAACTTTCCGAATACACTGAAACTAGACTGAACTATTAGATCCATTTCAAATGAAATTAGAGCAAGGTGAAATATCGTCGCAGCAAAATAAAAACTGGACAGTCCAATGAAGCATTGTGTCTGTGAGGAGACGGTTTACTTGACTCTGACAAAGTTGTTCTATTGTTGCACATACAATGGAGTTCGGATTGAACTCAATGTCGATTGTTTGTCTACTAGGATTCCTTGCAATTTTTCACCTGTCTTATAGCTTCTTCCCAGACAAGTTAGAATTGGATTTTTTCGCATGTGATTCTCCTCCCGACTGTTGTTTTAGCTGTTTTATCTGATCATCTTCTGTTTGGACGCAAATGACACCAAAACGTACAAAGGAAAACGTAATTGTAGGAATTATGTTCCTCGTTTTTAGTGGACTGTATCGGATTTGTTTCTCTTCAATAAAACGCACTTTTTTAAGACTTTAAACGAATTATATTGCTGGATAGCG
>NW_026017110.1:45951308-45952749 GCF_020466585.1 Dendroctonus ponderosae | reverse complement strand
AGATGGATGTATCCAGGTAGGGACACTAGGCTTTGATTATGAATTTTATTGGAAAGTAATGGAAAGGACCTACTTGTTGTTTCGATGTCTTGCTTCTTTCCCGATGCTCTACGTGGCAACGCTGTCTGCTGCTTGCTGCTGTCTCCCGTTCACGGAACGCGAAACGTGTAATTTACACCGAACCGATGATTTTGAGGTTACTTATGTTTCACCTTGTAATCCGGCTCGAAGGACCAAATTTTATGTAGGAATTATGTTCCTCGTTTTTAGTGGACTGTATCGGATTTGTTTCTCTTCAATAAAACGCACTTTTTTAAGACTTTAAACGAATTATATTGCTGGATAGCGTGATGACAAATCGGTTCGGCCGCTGTAGTCGAGAGCAAACTTTTTATACAACGTTGCCGGTTATTTAACGCAAAACCCTTTTACGGCCCTGGTTGCAACAAAATTACAGGGCGCTACACTACACCGAAATTAGTCAACAATGTATACAACAGTAATTGAACACTTTTTCTTTCTAATAAAAATACGTATTGTTTGACTGACATTCCTTGGCTCAAAGAAGATCTTAAATAAACTAGAT
The DNA here is from genome assembly GCF_020466585.1 of Dendroctonus ponderosae. Lineage (NCBI taxonomy): Eukaryota > Metazoa > Arthropoda > Insecta > Coleoptera > Curculionidae > Dendroctonus > Dendroctonus ponderosae. The sequence continues at coordinate 45,952,163 of NW_026017110.1, read as the reverse complement.
TTGAATGAAACTCGCTGTGAATTTGTTTCTAAGTAAAATTCAAGCTTTGATGAAGCTTCCGCGTCTATCAGCTTTCGGCAAATGCAAAATTCTTAGTTTCTTTATACAAAAAAACCAGCAAGACTTTGTCCTTTCTAGGTCGAGGCAATCCATTTGACCGTTAAATATATTACTTTATTTCGGTTAAATTGCAGTTATCGATATACGGAGATATCGGGAAAGGCACCCATATAAACAAACCTGGTGGGTTTCAAGCTGGCAACCGGTACAACTTACTTTTTTCATTTCAGCTTGTTTCGAGGAAACTAATATATTTGAAATCCTTGAGCAAAATCATGGGACATTTTATAACTAACTATAATTCACCATGTGTAGGAAAAAAAACTTTCACACACAAACATTTTTAGTTTCAGAGTTCCTAAAATTTCAAACGCGTTTTAAAACTAAACATTCATGCGACGATAGCAAATTAAATGTAGATTTAAGTCGTGGCAAAGTATAATTAGTGACTGATTGTATAGCAAGAGTTATGTGCGATATGAAACAATATATTGACTACTGAATAGCATGAATGAATATGTAACATTTTTAGTTTGTGTGCCTTCAACTAGGAGTACATTTAATCCAAAACGAACGGCAGTTTAATTAATAGCTTCCAGCTTAATAAATAAACAATTAGTTAGCACATCAAATAATATTGCTATTAGCACTCCAATCAATCGCAGGTAAATAATGGAAATTGCGTTTATTTTAGATAAAACTGGTCAAGTGTCTCTTTATGGTGTCACAGAGTCACACTTTGTCTTTGATTCATTGCAGAATTTTTCTGTTAAATTAGGGCTGATTTGACTGCAT
>NW_026017110.1:45949666-45950309 GCF_020466585.1 Dendroctonus ponderosae | reverse complement strand
TCAAATATCCGATAACAAGGCTGAAATTGATTTATGGTGAAACATGATTTATTCGGTCTTGGATGGGGCATTTTTACGAGATTTATGGAGTATAATCAGGTATGCCCGGTGGCGATGTCACTTTTTATCTGTTAATTTCGAAAATGTATTTGGCTCATTTATTAACACCAATTTCCAATGGTCAGCTGCGATAGCAAAAGAACAGTAATCAATAATCTGGACAACTCATTCAATTACCGCGGTTCCGGAACATTCAGATCAGACTCAATTTGAACTGACCGTGACTCTTTAATGAGGTTGGTTAAGTCTCTAATCTCAGCACCACTGCTCGCTTTTGCTATTTACTTCCTGTTATTGGATTTCAATTCAATTAAGCATCGTTGAACTATTGGACTGTTTCATTTCGAGAGTTCATTGTTTACGACGTGATCCGATGCTTGTGCCCCGGCCGATTGAGACATCTAACAGAAGGCTTCAATAATTTACATATACGAAGTTATCCCATTTCGGAAAGCACATTATTATCGCCATTTCGTTTTAGACAACAGACTTCAACTGCGCGAAACAGCATGCCCTAAATTGCTTGATTTGGGTTCATTAAAGATTCCGCTCCCGTTCGGTTGCCCTTCACCCTCGAAAGGGC
>NW_026017110.1:45948488-45949566 GCF_020466585.1 Dendroctonus ponderosae | reverse complement strand
GCACAGAAGCTGGAGTGCCGCAAGGAGCGGTACTCTCCCCGATGCTATACAACATCTATACTAGCGACATCCCCCGGACCGCCAATACGACCCTGGCTCCCTTTGCGGACGACACGGCTCTGTTGTCATCTTCATGGCGCAAAGAGCAAGTGCGTCGAAACCTGCAATTTGCCCTAGATTAACTGCAAACGTGGTTTATCAAATGGAAAGTGAAGGTGTATAATAAAGGTAATAATAAAACGAGCAGTCCTTGGCTATAATAATTCTATTCACTCAATTGCAAATTTTACACCATTTGAAGTTACCACAGGATACATCAAATCTATCAACCCATTTGATTCAAATGATAATGCTGTAATTTCTAGCTATATTCAAACTGATACGGAAACTTCAAGCAAACTGTATCAGAAAGTAAAAGAAATTAACGAGCAGAGGAAAGTAGTTGTAATAAGCAAAAGAAATAAAAATCGATCAGATCCACCGGACTTTGAAAATCAAGACACCGCATACATTAAAACTAAATACCGATCAAAAACTCTACCGAAGTATAAAAAGGTTAATTTAATAGGTCAAAGTGATATCAAACTTAAAACAAGCCAAAATGATTATCAGAAAAGTTGCGCAAGTCAACCAAAAGCTAATAAAGGAACGTCCTTTCAGAACAATGAACACTATAATTAATTAAGAAGGTTGTGGACCAGGATAACTCCGGCGGTGGAGGATGAAAAAGGGGGCCCCGCGGCAGCCGCGGGCGAACCTTGAGTTACCCGTGCCGGGGTACGGGTCCTCAGACGCGACACCACCAGCCTTGGCCGTTTCTTTGTATTATTCTTTTTTCTTCTTCTATACTTAATACTGAAACCTCCAAGAACCATGAACGAGATGTCCCCGACATCCCCCACCCTCTCGCTGACCGACTGGGAAGAGCTGCAGTTGCTGGAATCGCTGGAAGACGATCTCCTGGGCAGCGAACCAAGATCCAGCACAATCGACCCAAAACCTGGTAACCTAATGGCCAACACAGCCGACCCGAAGCCTCTTGGTAACCTAATTACCAGAACGACCGACCAGAAGCCCC
>NW_026017110.1:45944779-45948388 GCF_020466585.1 Dendroctonus ponderosae | reverse complement strand
TCAGTTCAGTTTTCCGTTCAGTTTCAATTGCTAGATCTGTTCAACTGTTGGCAAACCCATCGAGCTACAGCTCCGTACCAGTTTCAGTTCTTCCGTCATTTTTTTTTGCATAAAGATACAGATAACTGACAACTGTGCTGAAACTAATACTGAACGTAAATATTACAGGTGTGCGGCACGGTTATTTTTCTGTAACGAGTTCCAACGGTTCCGTTCCACCATGGTAAGAGGTTTTAAAATGCAGTTCCAAAAGAAACATGTTACTTTTTAAATTTTTCATTAAAAATGCAGACTGATGAGGATAGTAGAAATAGAGATGATAAAAGTCGAGAGCGCTCGACGATGCCGCATCGGTTCTGTGACGGACGCGAACCACTTTTTCAGGTTTATGAGACGGTTCCAAAAAAAAAACGGTTAAATCGGCTAGCTGTAACTACGGTTTCAGGTTACACGTTTGAAATACTGTTATTTTAGCGGTTACGTTAAATACCGACCATCCGTAGTAAATATGAACTGACCTAGACGGTCACCTCTAGGTAGGCCTCTAGGTACACCCTGCCATATTCCGATACGGTAATCATTTAGGTTTGTTCGGGCAGCAGCTGGAACTGACAGGAGCCAACATACGCAAGCGCAGTACGCCAAAAGCGTTCGGAGAGGCCGAAGTGAGAATCACGGACTAAGAATTCGACGTTCGCACAGGACAGATTACGATTTTGAACAACGTTTTGAAAACCGTTATATCGATCCGCTAACTCCGAAGACATTTTTTGTTGGGAACTTGCGCTGTACGTTTTGTGTTGTTTGACAATCTGACTTGAAACATATGATTAATATGAGTGTTTTGATTCTGATTCCTTAGGTTTGTTCGGTGAGCAGCCGGAAACCGTTCGCAAATGTCATACGCAAGCGCAGTACGCTAAAAGCGTTCGGTGAGATCAAACTGAGAATCGTGGACCAACTTACGTATTTATAAACGATGCTCAAGCCTGAGTCGAGTCTCAAGTACGAGACTTCGCTTCGATTGTGTTTTATAAATCCATGATACAAGGAATATAAGGTATGATTGATAGCGGTCCAAAACTGGTCCGCCTGTGCGCATGACGTCACTCTGAGAGTTATTCGCTTTTAAACTACATTGCTATGCCGGTAAAAAGATACTTTTTGTAAGATATGTCGCATGATTTAGGTTTTTGAAAGCTCTTTGACGGGGCGAAACGATTTTCAATCAAATACGTACGAGGCAAAACGTTTAATACTTTATAAACCTGTAAAATCGCCTATAAAAGTATATCAGATACAGTTGATTACTACTTGTTTCCATATGAATAAGTACCTAAACACCACAACATTTGTTTAAAAAGCACTAAGCAGAGAAAAGAGATAATCGTTGTCTCTGGCCCCTTGTCTCTGTTATCCCTTGTCTCTGGCACTAAGCTTAAATGGTTTGTAACGGATTCCACTCTGAGTGTGACTTCTCACTCAGACTGTCAATTGGACACAGCTGATGCGCAAGATCATACCTTATATTCCTTGTATCTTGGGACTACCTATTCGCGAGTTCAAAAGTTCAGACGCTTCCTGGTAGCTAAAATTATGACTACAATTTAAGTAGCAAATTGACACTTGTTTTGTTGACATTGGTGTAACATTGGTGTTTACATCTGATGGTGATTTGTTGTTGTTGTTTTGTTCTAATAAACTTTTGCAAGCTTTTAAAKAAATAGAAAAAGATCGAAAAGTGTGTAAGTCTTGTTTWATGTTATAAATGTYATCAACKCCAATAGATAAACAAGTCTGACAAGTCGCAACTGTCACTCGACAACGAGTAACTATTTTTCTGTAACGTTTCAACGTTTCASYTTSRTCCTTGGTWWTCASSTTTTCAAAATGCGSTTYCAAAGRAACATGTTACTTTTTAAATTTTTCATTAAAAATGCARAATGATGATGATAGTAGAAATAGTGATRATAAAAGTCGAAAGCGCTCGACGATGCCRCATCGGTTCTGTGACGGAAGCSAACYACTTTTTCAGGTTTATGAGAYTGCYCCAAAAAAACCTTTAAGTCGGCAAACGGCTGTAGCTGGTGCGAAGTTCGCACAACTGTTTCTGTTTTATGAGACGGTTTAAAAAAAAACTGTTAAATCGGCTAGCGGTAACTACGGTTTCAGGTTACACGTTTGGAACACTGTTAATTTAGCGGTTACGTTAAATGCCGACCATCCCTAGTAAACTGACCTAGACGGTAATCATTCAGGTTTGTTCGGGGAGCAGCTGGAACTGACAGCAACTAACATACGCAAGCGCAGTACGCTAAAAGCGTTCGGTGAGGCCAAAGTGAGAATCACGGACTAAGAATTCGACGTTCGCACAGGACAAATTACGATTTTTAACAACTTTATGAAGAAGACATGCAAACACTGCAATGGAATCTAAATCTTGATAAGCATTATTCAGAATAAAATAACAAACAGCAGTRAAGAACGTGACTTTAAATAACAAATTACAATTGATACTAAAGAGTAATAGCAAAARTAAAGTCACCGTTACATCCGCTTGTTGAAATTAATCACATTCGTTTACAACAAAATAATTAAAATTTTGTTTTYGTCTCTTTACAATTCATTGCTATGAGCATTCAGKCCACCTTATTTACGAATTAGAGATCTTTGGCTTGAAATAAACTTGAATTTTCATATTCTGAACAGCTGCCCAGAGGCAGTAGGAGGRTCAGTCAGAAATGTGTTCGGAGACGCGAAAATTCGCAACGCATTTGAAACGGATGCCGATTTGCGCACGCGTAGTGCTAAATTACTAACCAGTTGACAATTGCTGTGAGCCAACAAACCTACTATTAGTTTAGATTTTATGGGTGTGATATATGCTGGCAAGTGGAGTTGGTGCTGCCACCTATTAGTCGGCGGATGAAGAGTGAATGAAATCCACCACAAACGCTCCAAAAATCAATAGTGCACAGCAGTGTGACCGAGCCTCCGCCAAAACCCCAGAAACTAACAACTTGGTAACTGCAAGCGAGTCAGCGTATCGCAGGCCGCAAAGAAGGATTTGCGACGTTACCCGAAGAGGCGGTCGATTCACATCACAGAATATCCCCCCCTAGAATGGTGGTCAAACTAAATAGAGCTAAGTTGATATGTTCCTTGGATGCGGGGCACCGCTAGATGGACCCATCTGTTGTATCTGTCCGAGTGTGGGCGAACATTGTGGTACATATAGGAACACATTTTTTCAGTCAAAATCAACAGTGCTCACCGAGACTTCGACCAGTCAACATCGTGCTAAGCATCGCGCTCTGCAGTGTTTTTCAGTGTTGATAATCAAAGTCAAAGCTGTCGCTTGGGTTTTCCCACTTGGGTTTTCCCACTTGAGTTCTTGTGTTGCTAGCTGAGAATAGTGTGCTTTTTAGCGCGCTTCACAGCAATCAACCAACCTTAAGTGTTTTTTTCTGTTCCAGGCTTGGAGGAAGCCATGGCCCTCACAACGGAGAGCATTGTGAGGAGGTTCGAGGCGCTGGAGGCCAAACTGGAGGCAACCTTATTGGAACTTAAGAGTTCCAATGAACAGGTGGCCTACTGGATGGGCCGGGC
>NW_026017110.1:45940983-45944679 GCF_020466585.1 Dendroctonus ponderosae | reverse complement strand
TTCCATTTGAAATAAGCAACTTTTTGAGGTTTAAAAACATGCAAGTTTAGAGGCTAATTGCGCGGTTTAGAAGTATTTCCTTATAATTTAAAACAAATCTACACGTAGATCATGATGTTCTGTTAGAATCGCTGAAAACTGTTCTCCAAAATTCGCAGCGGGTAGTGTACAGCATCGATTTTTGTGGAACCCAGTAGCTGTCAAAACTTTCACATTTTTACGAATAACTCGGAAATCGTAAATTTTTCAGGTAAAACGGTTGAAACAAACATAAATTAAAATTGAACGGCCAATCTGAAAATAACAAAAAAAAGGGGGTTTCATTTAAAAAACCAGAGTTGGTAACTACCACACGTTTATGATGCACCCTGTATATTGGAAAGTAATTTTAGAATGTGGACCTTTTAAACGTGAAAAACTTTCGTTGGACGAATTTTCTTGTAAACTTCATATTTACTGAGATATCGCACTTTGACGCACTAATGAGCAACCCTGTATATAAAAAAAGTATTTTTTAAAGCATTTTCTATTCCGTATTTGATCTAAAAATTAACGGCTCTTCTCGCTTTGCAAATAATCTTAAATTGTGGTAAAATAAATAGATTTGCAATGCTTATCGCTGAATAAATATATCCATGTATTGTTTTAGGAATTGTTCGGACAAATAATACACTCAAACAGTGGCTAATCGATCTGAGGGAGCAATTTAAAGTATCTTACATCTTAACGGACAACTTAAACAAAGAATCATTAGAAATCATTCAATGAATTCAAGGAATTCAATTGAAAATTTGTTTGGTTTAATAAGGCGCGTGAGTGGACTTCATAATCACCCACACTTATTAGAATTTAGATACAGGTTTCGAAATTGTATAATGGGGAGAAATGAATGGATCTTGTCTGTAGGGGGAAATACTGAATCGGATTCCAATGCAGAAGAAAGTCAAAACATCGACAAAACATGACTTCTCCATGCTAAGTAAATATTTTTTCCCCCTTACTAGAAATGTCGAAAACTGCTGATGACGGTCAAGAGTCAAGTAATGATCTGCATTTGATCCTTGAAATTGTTCAGTTGAAATATGATGCAATAGAACATCTGGCGGGATTCATATGTTTTAAATTAAATCTACCATGGTGCCAAGACGATCAAACCACTTTTACGTGGACTGAAATTTCGGAGGGGGGCTTTAATGACTACAAAAAAAAACAGACGATGTTTCTTGATAAAATCTATAAATAAAAAAGCAGTTCGAAGCAATTTTCATAAACAATATATATTTCAATAAACAATATTTAAAAAACATCTGCTTTTAAGCGAAAGACATTACTGTAAGTGAGAAAGCAAAATTAGATACCCCTTTTCAGGTCAAGTATGTATTTTCGGATAAAAACGTTGAACAGTTTTACAAATACAGTAACAAAAGTAAGAAAAGAAAAATTATAAAAATTTTACAATAATGCAGAGTAATTGCCGTCAATCAGCCACCTCCCATTCTATTGACGATATAAACTAGCGCCGATTCGAGAAGTATTTGATTTATTTGTGTGACCGCGTCCGATACACATGTGTGTGCCAGCCGGAAAGTGCAAAAGATGGGGATAACTCGCACTGAATGCGCCGGTATAAGCAAACAAGCTAAGCAGTTCTTGTGATATTTGTCAAAGTTAGAATATCTAATTATATCATGTTATGCTTAGAGAGATTCGATAAAATGACATACCTTGTAATATATGTCATAGTGCAACTTATTTCTATTTATTTATTTTTTTTGTCGGACTTTTTAGTTGAAGTAGTTTGGGTATGTCATTTTAGCACAGGCCCCCCTGTACTCTAATCTGATTTTTTACCTCCTTTAACCCTGGACTAGTCGCGGTAGGTTTGACAGACTCCACACTTCAAACTTCCTCGGTTATTCGCGCATTCGCACCACTTAGCACATCTATGTAGGTTATCGATTTGTTAGGTAGTTCGATGTGCCACGTGATTGTGGAGGGTCGTGCAACTCGTTACCTGTCAAACGTTATCTTGAGTCTCCTAGACTCCACGCGACTACTTCTGTTTTACTTTGTTCACGTGATTACTGGTAAGTAGGTCTATTTTCTGCTGTGACACATCATTATAATTTTTCATTTCTAGTTGAAAATAAACTATGGGAGCAGCTAAGATTGATGGGTCTCTGGGAAGAAGTTGACTCTGATGAGGCGCCAGTTGATAAAGATTCAGATCAAGCTGATGATGTTGTGGAATGTAGCTCTGAAGGCAGTGATACCGTTCAAGAAGATGACTTCTCCGACGATGACAGAAGCCCCGTTAGAGCACCAGCAAAAATTCCTAGAGCTGCGTTTTATTTGAGCAAAAACAATACTACAAAATGAAACAAGCATGTTCCAAACCAGGCGTTGAGAATTCGATTCTGGAATATAATAAGTCAACTTACTGGGGCAAGAGGTACCGCTAAACAAGCAGAAAGCCCTTTCGAGTGCTGGAATCTCTTTATCAACGATGAAATACAAATATCTATATAGCAACAAAAACTCAGAATTGTAAAACAGATAGGGACTGCAAGGAAACAGATAAAATTGAAATAAAAACCGTTATTGGTTTACTATACTTGTCAGGGTTGCTGAAAAGCTCCGAGTTGAGCGTTGACGAGAGATGGGTCAGAAAAGGAACCGGATTAGAAATGTTCTGGCTCACAATGAGCAAGCAACGATTTATATTTCTCATGCAGCATTTACGTTTTGACGATCGTGCTACCAGAAAAGAGAGAAAGAAAACAGATAAACTAGCGCCGATTCGAGAAGTTTTTGATTTATTTGTGTGACCGCGTCCGATACACATGTGTGTGCCAGCCGGAAAACGATTTAATGCGAACAAACAATACCATCGGGCTATTGGGTTTTGTGACGCTTGAATCAGTGTCGTGCGCTACCGCTAATTCGCGGTATATAATAAAATGTTAAAAAAAAACAAACAGTTCTCCCAATCAATTGGAGCTGACATTAGTACGAGAACAACCGCTTGAAGCAAAACTAATGGAAATGCAAAAAATGTATAAGGATCTAATTAAATACACAGAGCTGGAAAATTTATTATTGGCTGTGCCTGCTATAGAAACCGAAGAAATCAAACAATACTACACGGACGAAGAGGAACTGACAAATGAAACAGAATGGATTCAGGAGATAAACCGGAAAAGGAATACTTCCGCGACACCACCACCATTGAAAGAGAAAACATCAGGTAACCCTGTTATCCAAAAAGCTCATAGGTTTCCTCCCATAGTTGAAAATATTAACAACTTTTCTGAAATATACTATAATTAAAGTCGTTAATGATAAAACTATCAAAATTAACGCACAAAATGAGAATAATTTAAATTACTTTCTACGGTGTTGAATGAAAAAAAATTTTCATGGTATTCGTGTGAAAATAAGCAAAATACGATTGGCGCGTATGTAAATACTCGATATATTTGCAAACTACGAGTAATTTTAAGAGTTTTTTTTTTAAGACAACCAATAATATATGGTCTCTCCCAAAAGTAAAATGTATCCCGGGAGCTCACAGTCCGAATTGGGTACAGAGAAGATTAGCATGGCCCCTGCGCAAGGATGACACGCAAAATCGTGAAGCGTTCCACATTTTTTCCACTGATGTTAGTAAATAAGTACCCGTAGATTAAGTAGCAA
>NW_026017110.1:45938665-45939984 GCF_020466585.1 Dendroctonus ponderosae | reverse complement strand
TACTGGATGGACCGGGCTACAAGAGCGGAAACGTTCTTGGAGGCCAGCCGTTCTCAACCCGAGGAAAAGGAGGTCGCAGGGGAGGAGATGGAAGAAGATTCCACTTCCTCCTCCAGTGAGAGTGAGGCGGCAGAGGGTCCCGCTGAGGCGGCAGCACCTTCAGCAGCCTCCAAGGGGGGCAAGGGCCCGGCAACGGACTCTTCCGACGGCGAGGGCTTTACAAGCCCAAATCGTCGGCGTTAGAGGAAGAGAACCAGGCCCACGACCTCCAGTGAAGAGGACGAATCTAATCGGAGAAATTTGTCCACAGGCACAAAAAGAGACCCACGGAAAGCCGCCGTGCCGAGGGAGCCAGCAGTCCAGCCCAGCAGAGTGTGGAGAAAAAGCAGGCCACCCTTGCCGCCCAGCAGCAACCTGAGAAACGGAGAACAAAAATCCCACCGATTGTCCTCCGTCAAAAAGAGCGTTACGACGAAATCACAAACATTCTGGCTGACAAACGCATAAACTACGGCTGTGGCGTGACAACCAAGGAGGGTGTCAGAACGCACCCTCCCACAGTTGAAGACTTCCGCGCCATGATCCGGGTACTGGACCAACGCAAGTTCCAGTACCACACGTACCAATTGAAAGATGAGAAACAACTCCGAGTAGTGATCAGAGGAGTTGTGGAATCATGGTCGGAAGGAAAAATCAGGGAGGAACTCTGCCAACAAGGCTTCCGCCCAACCACGATCGTCAGGTGGCGAAAGAATTGCCAACCAATCGCAGTAGTGCTGGTGCTACTGCCTAAAACTGAAAAGGATATCTTTGAGGTCAGAAGCCTTGGGAATCTGCAAGTCCGCGTGGAGTCCCAACACGCCAAAAGCCAGACGACGCAGTGCTTCAGGTGCCAGCTATTTGGACACGGCCAGTCCAAATGCACTGCTGCAGCCAAGTGCGTCAAGTGTGCAGGAGCGCACGAAACTAGGGAATGTCAAATCCCTAGGAAAAAGGCTGCGAAATGCGCCAATTGTGGAGGTGCCCATTCAGCCTCCTACTCAGGATGTCCTGCAAAGCCTGTTCAAAAGAAGCCAGCAACAACCACAGCTCGCAGGACAATTCCAGCGCCAATTGTCATGCCACAAGGCCCAAGCAAAAAGCCGCAAGCCGTCAGCTACAGCGCAGCAGCAAAAAGGAACCTGCCGCCCCAGCAGCCCCTCAAACGTCAACAAGGAGGGAAAACAGGCCATGAACAGCTGGCCCAAACCATCCAGGCCATGCAAGCCCAAATGCAGACATTCATGGCCACGATGCAGTCCCAGATGATTGCACTAATG
>NW_026017110.1:45929199-45937666 GCF_020466585.1 Dendroctonus ponderosae | reverse complement strand
AGTGTTAGACACTCCAACGATGTTAGATTTAAGAAGCCGTAGATAAGTAGCAGTAGGAAGTTTGTAAACTTAGCTGATAATAAATATGTTCACATTATTCATAGGTTGTGTTATGTTATTCTTAACATAGGAGTACCAAACAGCTGCCATGAAACTTCAGCAGTACAGTCCACGTCACCAAAATTGATTCATGATTCGAAAAAACAAAAATTACAGACATCGTTAGAAAGTTTTGTATCGAGGCCCCTAACTCTATCTAAGCTGCAAAAAATGAATAACTTAACTTTGAATATGATGATAATTGACGTACAGCCATTTTCCATTATCGATGATGCAGGTTTTCGGAAATTAATTCTATAACTTGAAAAACTTTTAGAGAATCTTTATTGCCCCAAAAGTATGAAAATGCAAAAGATACCTTACGTGTATTGCCAGAAGAAGCAGATTATATCAATATAACAACAGATGGTTGGACTTCGATCGCCAATGAAAGTTATATTTCTGTAACAGTTCACTTCATTTCTAAAGATTGGATTTGGATTGGATTCTATTCTTGCCTCCAAGATTGTTTAGTTTATCAACAAAGTCATACTGCCAAAAATTTGTGTGATCAAATTCAGATAATCATACGTCAATGGGGTCTATCAGGAATAATATATGCTGCTACAACTGATAATGTACCAAATGTGGTTAATTCCATACAAATAGCCGGTTGGGCATAAATTCCTTGCTTTGCCCACACATTAAACCTAATAGTGCAGCGATCCCTTAAAAAAATAGATGTGTCCAGAAAAAAAGTCAAGTCCATAGTAGAATATTTTCACAGAAGTACTCGGCCAATATAAAAAAAAATTCTGTCCAAAAACAAATAAATCCTGATAACACTCCACTAAAGCTGAAAAATGATGTTGTAGCTAGGTGGGATTCTACATTTTACATGTGCGAAAGGATAATAAAGCTAGAAGAATCACAGCAACGATTGGTTTATTGCCCAGTCCAGTACCGTCACTGACCGAAACCGAATGGAACAACATAAAAGAATCGTTCAAAGTCCTTAGATCTTTCGAACAAGTGACAACCGAAATGAGTTCCGAAAAAACAGTAACATTATCTAAAGTTATAAATATTGATAGGTATTTAAATTCTATATATCATAAATTTAACGACACAATTATACGAGAAGAGTCACTAAAACTTATTAACAGCTTAATGCAACGTTTATCAAAAATATTTGCAAATATTGAAACCAACAACACAACGTCGAGTGCCGCTATACTATATCCTAGATTTAAAGACCGAGCATTTAGTACTCCAGAACTGGCGAAGAGGGCAAGAGAAAACATTCAGGAGGAACTATTTCAACTAATGAAAAACAGAACAAAATATGAAAAGATGCTTAGAAAGTAATTCAAATTTATTTACGGAGGGCTAGATAACAACAAACGTTTGTGAAGATCCTGATGATGGAACAGATCTCGTGTGGGGAAGGATTTTGATAGACAAGTGAAAAATATTTCGGATCAAACGTCACTGTCACAAGCAATTCTAGAATTGTGAATGTAATGGAAGATGCTCCGATAAGTAGAAAATAAGATCCATTGCAGTATTGGAAAACTAGGCAACTGATATATCCGAATTTTAGTATTTTAGCTAAAAGGTATCTGCGTATAATTGCCACGTCAGTGCCCTCAGAAAGGATTTTTACAAAAGCTGGAGAAATAGTGTATCGGAAACAAAGTTCCTTAAAAGGCAAACGTGTCCAAAGCTTGTTATTTTTAAATGTGAACAGCACTATGCTTCAAATAAAGCCAAACTTTTGATTGAATAGCCATAGTGGTGTTATTTACCTAGAATTTAGATTATTAAATACGAAATGTGTTCCGTTTGAACGATTGAACCACGGCGACCGACATCCTAGTGTGCACCACAGGCACTAGCGAAGTAGTAGATAAATAAAAAAAAAACCAAAAAAAGTCGAAAGCTAGAGTCAAAGAAAAGAAGTCGATCATTAGATATAGTCAAACACATGTCGCCGTGCCGACAACCGACCACCATTCAAAATACGTGTTAAATCTTAGTTTGAGTAATTAAATATATTGATTTAAATTAAAAAGTGTTTACAGTCCACTAACCGAAAATCAAACAGTCGCACCAACATTTTGGTCGATCAAGCCGGATATAAACATTTTGGTCCATCAAGCCGGATATCAAACATTTTGGTCATTCGAGCTGGATATCAAACATGTCAGTCATTCAAACCGGTTATCAAACATTTTGACAAATCGAGTCGAATATTTAACGTAAAAAGTGAACTTAACAAAAATCGAAAATCCAAACCAGGAGTGATCAACGCCAGATTGTGCCCACTTCACGCTCTCTTCAAAGAACATAAGTAGACAGTGCTGCCACGTAGAGCAGCTAACCACAAAGAGATATAAAAAATCAAAAGTATGTTCTTTCCACCGTACCATAAGTAACCATTGGGTAGTTTCCGTTTTAACATACACCTACCTGCATGCAAAATTTGTGTGAGTATTATCAACGCGAAAACAGCTAGAAATTGAAACATTTCATACGAGTAATTTTCATTAGAAGTGATTAAACGTAAAAAATAACTTACGACGCAAATCAAGCTGGCAGCGCGACCACGGAAGAAGTTAAAAAGCTAGTATTTCGTAGAGGTCAATTGAAGGCCACATTAACAAGATTCACCAATTACGTAAATGGGGTGAATCCTGATAAAACGATGTTAAAATTACGAATTAAAGATCTCGAGACAACTTGGACCAAGTTCCGAGTGATTCAGACAAAACTCGAAGAGTTAGATGTAAACCAAGAGAACGAGAGACAATCGTTTGAGGACAACCTCTTCAAAACAACGCAAAACTACAACCAATTGCTTTACCGCAGTTTAGCGGATCTTACAAAAATGGATTCAATTTTTCGAAGTATTTCAAGCTTTGGTCGATAAAAACTTAGAATTAACAGAGATTCAGAAATTCTATTATTTACAGTCTTGCGTTCGCGGAGAAGCAACGCAAGTCTTTCAATCGTTAGAAATTTGCGAAGCTTATTACGACGAAGCAATAAACTTATTACGAGAAAGATACGAAAACAAACGCGTGTTAAAACATAACCACGTTCGAAACTTATTTGAGATGCCTTTAGTACAAAGGGAATCGCATCAAAGTTTGGGTAAATTAATCGATAATATAGTCCGCAATCTTCGCGCCTTGGCAAGTCTCAACCAACCCGTAGAACAATGGGACACGTTAATAATCTATTTAGTCTCGCAAAAATTGGATAATCATACTAGTAAAGATTGGGAAATCTTCAATAAAAAGGATTCCCCAAAGTTCGAAGAATTCCTAAACTTTTTGAAGAACAGATGTCAAGTTCTCGAAACCATAGACAGCAAACAACATAACGCGTACGAGAGAGTCTCTCAAGATCGGGGCACGTTAGTGCAAGTAAGCACAAACGAGTCAACCGCTCCACTTTTTCTAAATCAACTGCGTCAAGCTGGTAACCAATTACATTGTTTGTTTTGCAAGGAAACATCGCATTACACATACAAATACTATAAACTACTGGCACTATCATGTAAAGATCGATATGTTGAGCTGAAGCGTTTGGGAATTTGCATTAATTGTTTAAAAACCGGCCATAGTATCGATGATTGCACAAGCAAAACTTGCAAAGTTTTCAAACAAAAGCATAACTCCATATTACACAATTATAACTTTCATTCCAACCGAAATGCGACTAATAATGGTTCCTTTACAGCAGTTAGTCGTACAAACAACGTAACTAATCCCGGAAATATTCTTGAAAACATTGCTGGTTCGTCGCAGTCTGTTCGCACCGTTTTAACTAGCATCAATGCGTGTGCATATGAATCAACCGCCGATAATGTGGCAGAGCCACAGGTACGAACCGTAAACGATTCGCAACTCAATTTGCAGGTTCTACTTGCAACGGCAGTAGTTTACATCCTAGATTCAAAGAACAAACTTCTGAAGTGTGTTGCCTTGCTGGATTCAACAAATCAATCAAACTTTTGTTCTGATATTATATCGGAAATTAAATATTCCAGGTAACGCAATAAACGTACCCGTCCTCGGGATAAATAACGCGTCTTGTAACATTTCAGTCAAAGTTAAAACAAATATTAAAGCGATATACAATTCATTTCTATCAAGCGCAGAATTTTTTGTTATAAATAAAATTACAACGAAGCTACCACAAGTTTCAGTTGATCCTTGTTAAAGTTACCCGAAAACGTTCAACTGGCGAATCCAAGTTTCTACAAGTCCAGCAAAATTGACATTTTGATTGGAACAGAATTATTTTTCCGATCGTTGAATAACGGAAAAATATCGCTTGGAACAAACGCACTTATTTTACAAAATACAAAATTCGGATGGGTGTTAGTAGGACCTTTAAGCTTTAACACTAAATCAACCAAGGAAAACGTGCATTGTTTTGTTAACGAGAACGAAAGATTAACCGAGACAATTCAGAAATTTTTGAATCTCGAAAATGTAGAAATCAAACAAAACAAATTAACGAATGAAGAATTAAAATGCAAATTAAGTTTTCAAAAAATTTACAAAATTGATCCCAAAGATGGACGCTACGTAGTTCAGCTTCCTTTAAGAGACAATTACACAAATTTAGGAGAATCATATTCGATCGCCTTAAAATGTTTACTTGCCTTGGAAAGACGTTTACAGAAAAATACCGAGTTACGAAGTCAATATGCAAAGTTTTTAAGTGAATGTGAAAGAATGGGCCACATGTCACGTGTTATCCCAGAGTCAAAATTACCTGACGAAACTTGTGTATACCTTAGACATCATGCCGTACTGAAAGAAAGCAGCAGCACCACGAAACTCCGTGTGGTGTTTAATGCAACTCTAAAAACTAGCTCCTGACATAGCTTAAACGAAGTTCTTAAGGTAGGGCCTAAAGTACAAAAATACGTTTTCGAAATAGTGTTACGTATGCGCACCTATCCAATCTTGATTGTTGCAGACATAGAAAAAATGTACCGCATGATGTGAATAGACAAACCCCAACGCAAATTGCAACGAATTCTTTGGAGAGGCAATGTCGCAAAGGACATTATCCACTACGAATTAAATACGCTGACGTACGACAAAAAGATTTTATTTCAAATAATTCAAGACATAGAAAGTCCCGGATTTTACGTGTGTGCCACAGTGTGTGATTTGGGTTGAAGCAATAGGGAACTTTATAAAAGTTTAGGTATTTCTGAAGAACAAGCATGGTTTATAAGTCCAAGTAATCACAAAATTTATGTTTTTGCCGACGCCCCCCACCTTCTTAAACTAATCAGAAGTAATTTCCTAGATCATGGTTTTGCAATTAATGGGGTTGAAATAAACAAATCAATAATCTATAAGCTTAACCTCAGAATCAGATTTGAGAATAACACATAAAATTGACATCAATTGTTTAACAATTGAAGGACCAGGAACAGAGACAGAGAGTCAAATTTGCAGCAAAGCTTTTCTCACACACTTTGCCCAGTCATTAAATAGATGTGGTACAATGGGCTACTTTGGGGAAACTTAAAATTGTATAGAAAAGTCGTGTTTGTTAACCAAAATTATTTTCATATATTCAGTGTGCGTGTAAATGCAAAGAAGTTTAGGAGGTTAGTACCTCTCCAAAAATAATAATGCCTAATCAAAAAAAAATAGAATGATCTCGAAGAAATGTATTATGATGACAGAAACCAAGCGAGCCATGAAAGTTAAAGAAAAAATTTCTTTATGCCAAGACGTGCCGGGTGGTAAATCAGGCGATAAACTTCTCCTGGACTTGCATTTTATTTTATCGTAATTTTTTGTTTCCACCATAATCATCCCTCGCATTCAACCTTAAACTAATAGTGCGCGGCGGCGCTCAGTGCGTCCGAGTTCGAGGGTGGTGCGGGTGTGCGGTCGAAAAAAGGGATCGTACTAGGGATGACACAAACGAGTATTTTTCCATTTCCATTCCAGTTCCATGTGCGACTGTTCCAAGTATTTGTGATTTGTTGTCACATGTTATTTTGGCCCATGATAAATATTGGTTTGTACCTGAAACCGGGCTGAAGCGTATTTTGAGGCCAGTCGGATTAGACTTTAAAAGGCCTGTTTCGGGCACTCAAAATATGATGGTAAAAGATTATTGGAAGTTGTTCGGAAGGATGTCAGAATATTGAGACTATAGGTTGTGCTTGATTTCCGGCTGTGGAACATTGTTCATAAACAATGATTTATAAATAATTAAAGACCGTGCGAAAGCCCGTTTTTTGTGCATATTTGTTGAACCGTTGATGCTATTGAAAAAGGTTTTATCCTTTTTTTAAAGTATTAAAAATACCTATAATATCAGATGAACTACATTAAAATCCGTTCATTAGTTTACTCAAAAATTTCAAAAACCCGTCGATTTCAGCGTTTTGTTAATTTTCAATAATTAATTTAGTTTTGTTTCGCGAAAATGGTACCATAACTTTTGGTCATTCATTTGGTCATTCATTGGTCATTATTGGTCAGTCAGTAATGAAGTTTTCGTTTACTGTACTTTGTAGTATAACTCTTTGCCAGTAAAATACAGCCTCAGAGAAGTCTCTCCGACGTATCAAGAAAAATGTATTTAGAATCTGGCAAAAGTCCTTTTTACATAGCAAATAGGAATGAACAGAAAGTTATGAATTTTCGGAACTAAAATTTATACCATTTATAAAGTATACAGACACCGTCAAAGTAAGTTATAGTGCCAAAACCAAATTTAATGTAAAAATTTTACTTTCATCTATTTAGTGTACGGAAAAAATCTAATCTAATCCGACTGCACTAATTGTTCCATTGAAGGATATCCACGCCACTTCCCAGTAATTTGGGTGCAAATCTGCTGGCTCAGCAATAAATTATGACCGACGACCGAATGCCTTTTGTTCCTTTATGGATACAAGGTCTGATGTTCAAAAAAAAGTTATAACATTTTTTATGAGGTTTTATCTTTCCCATTTAAGGGCAGTAAAATGTGAAAAATATTCTATTTTCATGCTAATCACTGATTACAATTCATCTTATCGCTTAACTGAAAATTGGCCATTTAATACTTCAGCTATGTTTGATATAAACAAATATTGAAACATGTCCAGAGTATGTAAATAGCGCCTATACAAATTTAAATGTAGTTCGTCCACTACTCCATTGGGCAGATGCAACAAATGTTATTTTACTTCAGAAGCACTGCTATTGGTCGAAAAAGATCAAGTTTCAAGGGCAAAGAACAGCTCAGAATTCCGAAAAAACCGTCAGTCAGTCACAGTCTGTGACTCACAGGTCTGTCACATTAAAGAAAATATCGGGGACGGCTGTTACTGCTGTTCCCGATATTTTTTGTTTATTGAGTATTGCTATTTGCCGAATCATGGGTGCACGTCTCACTCCCATACATACAAAACCTTACCACTTCACGAGAATAAAATATCTCCTTTCACTAAATCTCAGACCAATTGACAACGCCGCGGGGAATCAAAATTCATAAAGGTAAGTATTTGCCTTTTTGCTTTGTTGAAATATCCCATAAGCCCAGATGTTGACTGTTACTGAGCAGCATCGTAGGCGAGCCCTGTTATTTCAAATCACATGTTATTTTTAATGTCGGTCACAGGTACCGACTGTTCCATATCGATATCTGTTCCAAAATACCTGTGACAAGTATTTCGTGTCATCCCTAGATCAGATTTTTTTTGTTTGTTCTTGTGTTTTCTTCACTTGTTATTTATATTTTGCAACAGAACAAGAAGTACCTGGCATCCCTTCACGTGAAAAACCCCCACGTTTTACCAGTAAACTTTGTGTGTTGCGTTGGAATTTGGGTTTTTTTATTGTGCGCATCCACCAATCCAATCGCCCAAAGTGCTGGGACAGGGTGACAGGGTCGCGATTCCCATTCGAGGGGGGATCTGCGCCACAGCTATTTCAGAAATGTAATATGTCTAATTAATGTTTTCTAGATTTAGTAATTAATTCGTAATTCAAAATTGGGATTACCATTTACTTATTATACTATATATTCATATGTGTATATATACAGGGTTGCTCATTAGTGGGTCAAAGTGCGATATCTCAGTAAATATGAACTTTACAAGAAAATACGTCCTACGAAAGTTTTTCATGTTTAAAAGGTCCACATTTTAAAATTACTTTCCAATATACGGGGTGTATCATAAACGTGTGGTAGTTACCAACTTTGGTTTTTTAAATGGAACCGCCCCTTTTTTCATTCATTTTCAGATTTGTCGTCAAAATTTAAGTTAAGTTTGTGTCAAACGTTTTACCTGCAAAATTTACGATTTCCGAGTTATTCGTAAAAATGTGAAAGTTTTGACAGCTACTGGGTTCCACAGAAATCGATGCTGTACACTACCCGCTGCGAA
>NW_026017110.1:45925339-45928200 GCF_020466585.1 Dendroctonus ponderosae | reverse complement strand
ACGTCTCACCCAACAAGGCGTAGTTACGTCGTATAAGGTATATCCAAACAACACCACCACTTATAACCAACATAAAACGCAACATCACATCATCGTACTCAGTGGTGTGGCCACCGGTGTTGATCTGGATATCACAGACGAGGTGTTTCTGGGCCATCAGCAAGATTTCCAGCTCTAGGTTCGATTCGGCAAAAGGATAATCTCATGTATAAAAGGAACTAAAAACTAATGATGCGGCTAATTACAGGAGACCATGTGACCTACGAGCGATTAATTGCCGACGATTGATACTTGACGACGATGATAATTGATGACGAAGATGATGCTTCGATATGTTGCAACGAGTTATATAGCTTTTCAAAATTTGGAGAAGGCTGGATTAGGTGCCAAAAGTGCAAAAGATGGGGATATCTCGCACTGAATGCGCCGGTATAAGCAAACGAGCTAAGCAGTTCTTATGTGATATTTGTCAAAGTTAGAATATCTAATTATATCATGTTATGCTTAGAGACATTCGATAAAATGACATACCTTGTAATATATGTCATAATGCAACTTATTATTGCTTACTTATTTGTATTTATTTATTTTTTTTGTCGGACTTTTTAGTTGAAGTAGTATGTCATTTTAGCACAGGCTCCCATATATATTAGATTTTATCATATATACTGGAGCAACCACAGAAATTGCGTAATTGAATTTTGGAAAATCTGGAGATGTAGTTGTCACACTCTTTAACCCCTACTTGGACAAAGGTCATATACTGTTTATTTTATATGTATATTTATATCTGGCACAGGGGTCTGCTATACAAATTACACAATTACACAAACTGAATACACCCAAATACTTATTTTTTATTATTGTTATTAAAATTAAAGAACTTGGACCTTGATACCCGGTTAAATAGCCATCTAGATAACAACCTCCTATAAATGTCGCTACCCGGCAGACAGACTTCAGACTTAAATTTTATTTATAAGCAGATTGTTGTTGCTACTATATTATAAACACTCACTTTGTGAATAGACCCTATCTTTACGGCAGAAAGTTCCAAATATATACCGATCATCGATCCTTGGTATGATTGTTCAATCTAGAGAAACCAAACTCGAAGCTCGTAAGATGGAGACTCAAACTCGAAAAATTGCATTACACAATAATTTATAAAAGTGGAAAACAAAACACTAATGCTGACGCTCTTTCTTGTATCACTAAATGCACTAGAAACCAATTCAATCCAAAACAATCCAGGTGACATCGATATCGATATTGATAAATTTCTAGAAGAAACAACTAGTCAATTCAATCCAGACGATCTAAAAAACGAAAATATCAGCCAAATTATTGATGAACTAAAAAAACCGTTTAATCAAAAAATAAATATAATTTCAAATGTTCAAATAAAACCACCATACAATTCTTTACAAACCATTCATAGTCTTAATGCAAACGAAACCCCTGCAGAAATGACTCTTTTAGACGAGATAATCAATAATAAACCAAATCAAATAATTGTCAAGCTCCTTACGAAGCCTATATAAATGTAAAACAAGAATTATTTGACGGACATAAAATCAAGCAAGAGCAAACAAGCAAAAATACTTCATTTCCTATCTCCGGGATTACGACCTACATTCCAGGAAACTCTAACAGAACACTTTAATACTTTCAAACTCATTGAATGTAGTAAACTAATAACAATGTAAAATTAGAAGAATGAGAAATGATAATAAAATTTACTCCACAATTCAATAATCAATCCAAGCGAAATAATTAAAAAGATCGAACAACTGATTAGATTAGTATGCGCACACTCGGCGAATAGGATCATTGTTGTTGATGATCCTGTATTTTTAACAATTGTTGCTCGGTTAAGGGTGAAATAATTTGTGTATAGTGTGTGGGAAGTTAGTTTAGTGCCCAGGGAACATGACTCGTCCTGGAACTCGATCCGATGACTCCAAGAGGAAGGGTGATTCAGTTCAGAATACCAGTGATGTGCAAAAGCTGAATGACAAGGTGGAACAAATGGCGGCTAAATTCGCCGAAGATTTAAAAGTCTTCAGAAAAGACCTTGAAAGTCGGGCGACTGCATCTTCAACCACAAGTAAAGCCGACTGTGACTTGACAGAGCTTTCCAAAAGGTTTTCCGACTTTGAAACATCTGTCTTAAAGTCCTTAAAGGAATTAAAGTCTAGCATATCTCAAATGAACTTTATTACGGCAAAGAACGACATGGCCGCAAACCAAAACATGGTTCTACTTCACGGTGTTCCGGAAAGTGTAAATCAAAATATCTACCAGGAGGTTACGAATACCATAAACACAAAAATTGGTGTAAAAATCGAAAAATGCGATCTTGATTATTGTCATCGACTAGGCCCAAGCAGAGCATCGGCGACAAGGCCGAGACCCATTGTAGTATCAGTTTGTCGTCGGTGGCTGAGAAATGATATTTTTAACAGCAAGAAGCGGCTGAAAGGTTCGGGTATTTTTCTGACTGAACTGTTAACTTTCGATAATCTAAAAATCTTTAAGGAGTGCAAAAAGTACTTTCCTGATGCTTGTTATACAATGGGGGGTAGAGTGGTTGTTATAAATGGAGGTGTTAAAGTGGTTGTGACATCAATGGAAAAATTAACCACAATAGTGAGTAAAGTGTTTCCTAATCAGGAGAATGGACATGAAATACAGGTTGGTGACTTTGAATAGACTCTGAATAGTTCACCAATACTCTTTTACACTGTATGAGTTCTATTGGTTTACTTATGGTAAAATTAATATGATATGACGGATATGACACCATTGGGTGGACGAGAAGAGTAATATTTATTTCAATTATTAATATTCCATATGGT
>NW_026017110.1:45924890-45925014 GCF_020466585.1 Dendroctonus ponderosae | reverse complement strand
AAAGTTTATTTAGTTTTGCACATCTTAATGTACGATCACTTAATACGGGATTTGATGAGTTTCAGCAGTATGTATATCAGCATAAGTTCGAGGTGTGTGGAATTACAGAGACATGGCTTTCACC
>NW_026017110.1:45924253-45924695 GCF_020466585.1 Dendroctonus ponderosae | reverse complement strand
AACTGTATATCGACCACCATCCTCAAATGTTGATGACTTTTTAGACATCTTCGAAGATATTTTAAGTTTAACTGTACCTTTTTGTGATTATGCAATTTTTGTTGGAGACTATAACATAAATTTTTTAGACCAAAGTACAGCAAAAACAAATTTTATAAAATTGCTTGAAAATTTCAATTTGGAACAATATGTTAACAAGCCTACTCGGTTAAATCAGATAGGAAATAAATTTAGTTTGTTGGATTTTATAATATCAGGTAAAAAATTGCCTCCTCAGAATTGTGATGTCATCCCTATTTCCCAGACTGTCTCTGATCACTGGTTGGTGTTTGCAAATTTTGATCTAGCTTTAAAAAGATCGCCAAAAAGAAATATTAAATTTAGAGACTATAACGGGATTGTAAGTGGTGAGCTTGAGAGGGATGCTCTTTCCTTAAATTGG
>NW_026017110.1:45922365-45924139 GCF_020466585.1 Dendroctonus ponderosae | reverse complement strand
CCGTACACACCATGGATCACGTCTAACATAAAATTACTTATGAAAATGAGAGACAGTGCCTACAGGAAATATTTACAACATAAAAGTGACGCAAAGCTGCAACAATATAGACAGCTACGGAATTTTACTAAACACGCCATTGCCCGCGAGAAAATTGCATATTTTCACTCTCTTTCGGTAAGGCCGGGGAACGAATTTTGGAAAGATGCTGAAAAGTTGAATTTGACAAAAGGTAATAATTATATTAGTATTTGTAAAATTTTTCCAGACCCCTCAATAATAAATAATTTTTTCGCAAGCTCTCATTCAAATAATTATACGATTTCTAATGAAAAATTAGAATATTATAGACAAAATAAGCATGAGTTGGTCACTTCTGAGTTAAGTTTTAATCTAATTGATGAGGTTTCGTTGATAAAAATTTTAAACTCTATTTCAACGAATGCAATGGGCGAGGATGATTTGTCAATTAAAGATATAAAATTTTGTTTTCCGTATTGTAAAAACGCTTTATTAAATATTATTAACACTTGCATTCTAGAAAATAAATACCCGGATTTATGGAAGAGGGCTGTTATATTGCCATTGCCAAAGGTATCAAATCCTAAAGAGTTGAAGGACCTCAGACCTATAAGCATTTTGCCTGCAGTCTCAAAAATTTTGGAAAAACATATTTATAATCAAATTTTATTGTTTATGGAGTCCAAAAATATAGTTCCGGCCACCCAGTCCGGGTTTAGAAAAAATTTTAGTACTAGTACATGCCTTGTAAACTTAGTAAATGATGTAAGATTTAACCAGGATAAAAAGGAAATTACTGGACTTTGCTTATTGGATTTTGCCGGGGCTTTTGATACTTTATGCCATGGAGTGCTGTTGTCTAAGTTGCATTACTTTGGTTTTTCTGATCAGGCTTTGGCTTTCTTTCGATCTTACTTGACTGGACGTTCTCAGTGTGCTGTTATGAAGCATGGACCCGATAAAATAAAGTCTAATTACTTGCCAGTGAGCAGTGGAGTCCCGCAGGGGTCAGTTCTGGGGCCACTGTTGTTTTCCTTGTATGTTGCCGATATGGAGGAAAGTATTGTTAATTCTAAACTTCAACAGTTTGCAGACGATTCTCAATTGTATATTTCTTTTAATCCCAATCAACATGAAAATTTTGCAACAAAAATTAACGAAGATTTAAAAAATATAAGCGCTTATGCACAAAATAACAATTTAAAACTTAATGCTACAAAGTCATGTATTATGCTGTTAGGAGAAAATAAAAACCAAATATCCAGTATAAATAAAAACCTAAATATAATATTAAATAATGAACGGTTGCCTATTGTTACAGAAGCCAAAAATTTAGGAATCTATTTTGATACTAGACTCACTTTTGAAACGCATGTTAAAAGAAAACTAAGCATTGCATACCTTCGACTAAAAAAACTGTATAACATAAAAAAATATCTGCCTCAAAAAACGAAATTTTATTTGTGTAATTCTTTGGTTTTATCTTTACTTGACTATGGCGATGCTGTTTATCATGGTTCTTTAACTAATAAAACTGCAAAATCCATCCAAAAGTTGCAAAATACCTGTATGCGGTTTGCATATGATGTTCCATACCGGCAGCATGTTACACCTTATTTAAATAATTATTCAGTTTTGTCCATGGCAAATCGGCGTAAATTACACTTACATAATTTTATTTATAGAATTTTAAAGTCCAAGCAACCATCTTATCTGTATAAACTTTTTATCACAAGAGATCATCCTCATCAAA
>NW_026017110.1:45920281-45922215 GCF_020466585.1 Dendroctonus ponderosae | reverse complement strand
CATTGCAACGCAAATGTGGAACAATATTTCAAATGAAATTAAGTCCTTTTCACTACCTAAATTTTCTAAATACATTAAGATTAAACTCTTGCAAGAACAATCTTTGTAAGTTGTGCTCATGTTCGTATAGTATATACTTTTAAATTGATCAGATTCCTGCGCTTTTATTATTGGTCATAAATATTGTAATAAAATTGTTTTGAATTTCGTCTGTGGGGCTTGCGGGGGGGCTCTTGCGCATGACCG
The DNA here is from genome assembly GCF_020466585.1 of Dendroctonus ponderosae. NCBI lineage: Eukaryota > Metazoa > Arthropoda > Insecta > Coleoptera > Curculionidae > Dendroctonus > Dendroctonus ponderosae. The sequence goes on along the minus strand of NW_026017110.1, from coordinate 45,921,969 downwards.
GGGTCTATTTCTGTATTTTTTCTCTTGGGCTTGCTCCGCGCAGTGGTTTATCTTAGGATAATATTACTGTGAATCGGTTTTTAAATCGTGGAGAGGTCCATTATTTGTCAGATTATGTTAACATATATTGAATATATATTTTTTTTTTGTATGTGATGAATAAAAATTATTTTGAATTGAATTGAATTGAATTGAACTGAAAACTCAATTGAAAATTGACAGTTTGCCGTTGGAAACAAAAATTGAAAACATCTTAAATTTTGAAAAAATCATAAACATTAAAAGCTATTCAAAAGGTTTAGTGGTTACTTTCATTTTAGAAATTCCACTGGTTGAATCAAAAATGTATCACTATTTCTAACTATACCCAAGTACCTATCCCTAAGAACCAATCAAATTAATTCTACATAAACTTTTCACATATACCGTACCTTGCAATTAGCGACACTAAATATTCGTTCAGAGGCACTACTTAGGGGAAATTAAGCGTGGGCACTCACTTTAAGAATGTATTGCTATCTTACAAGAAATTGGCGTAAAAGTTACAAGCTGAAGGCGGATTTGGTATCTCGGTGGAATCGTGCGTGTGCGTCTCGGTAGCTCGCCAGGATGAACTGCTTCTTGACGGCACTGTCGTCTATGTCGTGAATGTTATCCAGTGGCGGCGACATTCGATGGTGTTACAATTTCTCCCCCTTTACTTCGCGAGCCAGAGTTGGTGAGTGAGGTAAGGATAGGGTTGCGTCTAGTGGTCGGTTATTCGCAACAACGGCATTTGGGTTTGGCCGTTATTCGTCCTGTTCGTGTAGTAGCGGACACCGTTGCATCATCAGTAGTCTCGGAATCACAGACACTCGTCGTGATCCATAGCCGGAGGAAAACTTACTGGTGACGCAGGGCTGTCGGGTTGCGTAACTCTTGACAATTACCTGATCCAAGGCCAATATACTGAATACAGGGTGATTCAAAATTGGCGTCATTCCTCTGAAGGTGTTGTCTGGCGCTGTTATAGGAGTACAGAAAAAATAGTAAATGATAGTAATCTGGCTAATTAACATTGCGCAAATACCTGTTGCTTCTTAATTATTTAAAACTCCGGTAACCATAGAATTATACAGACTGGCAATAAGATAGACAAGGATAAACGGTAAATTCAACAAAATTTGTTGACCTGCTAGTAGTGCCCGTGTAATCTTTTATTATCCACTCTTATCAAGCAGCTTCTCGTATTCAGTTAATTAACTCGTGCTCCATTTGTATCTCCTTGTGCTGTGTATCGTACAAACGCCTTTCCTCTGTATTTGTTGTATACATTGTTGACTAATTTCGGTGTAGTGTAGCGCCCTGTAATTTTGTTGCAACCAGGGCCGTAAAAAGGGTTTGCGTAAAATAACCGGCAACGTTGTATAAAAAGTTTGCTCTCGACTACAGCGGCCGAACCGATTTGTCATCACGCTATCCAGCAATATAATTCGTTTAGTCTTAAAAAAGTGCGTTTTATTGAAGAGAAACAAATCCGATACAGTCCACTAAAAACGAGGAACATAATTCCTATATAAAATTTGGTCCATACGAGCGGATTACAAGGTGAAACATAAGTAACCTCAAAATCATCGGTTCGGTGTAAATTACGCGTTTCGCGTTCCGTGAACGGGAGACAGCAGCAAGCAGCAGACAGCGTTGCCACG
>NW_026017110.1:45916096-45919282 GCF_020466585.1 Dendroctonus ponderosae | reverse complement strand
CGCTATCCAGCAATATAATTCGTTTAAAGTCTTAAAAAAGTGCGTTTTATTGAAGAGAAACAAATCCGATACAGTCCACTAAAAACGAGGAACATAATTCCTACAGTATTTACTTGGTGCTTGGGAAAGTGTCAGTTATTGTGCTCTGAGTACCCCTGGAAGGCCCTGATTCGATTATGTCCAATAATTGTTCCTCTGTGCCTGGAACCCGAACATCAATTGTCTTAGTCGCTCTTTGTTGGCGTGAGTTCTTTCAGCTTCTGTTATGTTACTGTAGCATTTCCGCTGAACTAATCGCATATTCGCAAATTCGTGAAAGGAAGTTTAAAGTAAGTCACAGTTTCACAAATTATTGTTATTATTGACAAGGGCTATCCACCTGTAACTATCTGTTAATGACAAAAAACATCATTGCCGCTGTGCCTTTTCATCAAAAAATTGTAGAAGAGAACTTTTCTGATATCAAAATTTTTTGTAATTAGAAGCAAAGATCGTAATTTTTCTTTAAGTTAAGTATTCCAATAGGCTGCCAATCCAACCTGAGATTTTTTAAAATAATGCTTAATAACAAAGTTGAAATCCGATCTTCAACTGTTAATATCTTCTGGAAATTTCCGAAAAAAAATTTTTCAATATTTTTCTGGTACTCCCCAAGGGAGCCTCTATCATTCAGATAAACTATCATTAAAATAAATCATCATTCAGATAAACAACCTTATAAATGCTTAGAACAATCTGAATTAATTACATATACGCAACATTCAGAATTAAAAATGGTTTTGAAAGTTCCAATTTTAAGTAGATTGATATTGATAGATTTGGGTATAAATTTTATCAGATTTTTTTTCAAATGAAAATGCAACACTGCTCCTAGCACCTACAAGCTACTATTCAAATGAAAAAAATGGTATTCTCACTGCTGGCATTTAGAAGAAAGAAGATATGTTTGCCAATATCCCAAGATATGCCATCATCTCTGGAACAAACAACGATTAGTACGACAATCCCACAGGCAGAACATTGCCCCTCTCCAAAGAAGTGCCAAGTCTACGTTATGCCTGCCAATAACCTGCAAACTCAAGAATTTACCATCACTGACCAGAAGGAAACATCGGTGGAAGTTCGGTATAAATTGAAACTCCAAGATGTTTGGTACATCTTCCATGATCCAGTAGGACACAGTCTAGAAGCTGTGATCGAGGATGTGCCAATCCACTATTACATTCCATAGACTTCCTTCTGAATATTGTGCTTGATTACTTTGATTACTCGTAGTCTTTGCTTTTACAAATGAAATCGAATCCACGCTTTGTTCCTGAAACTACGTCGAATCAAGGAGTCCCGAACTTCAGTTTTAAGGGAAGAGGAATTAAGGAACTTGGACCTTCATACCCGATTAAATAGCCATCTAGATAACAACCCCCTATAAATTCCGCTACCCAGCAGACAGACTTCAGACTTAGTTTTCAGTTATAAGCAGATTGTTGTTGCTTCTATATTATAAACACTCACTTTGTAAATTGTGTTAATTAAAAATTGTTTTAAAAAGTTGATTTTAATACCAACTCATTTAATCTTAATAATAAAATATTATAACATGTATGCAAGGGCAGAAAGACCCACAGGTCGATAGCCTATTTGAAAATATTGTTATTATTGAAAATAAATATTATTATTAAGCAAAATATGCCAATTAGACTTATGGCCAATAAGCTTCATCATTCGAGATTACAAATTGCTTGAAGCTACTCGGAAATGAAAATACAAGTCCAAACAACCGCTAAACATGTTCATGCTTTTATTCAGATATGTCAAACATGTAGAGCAAATTTATGGTATATCCGATATATTAAGAGTGCGGGTCGAAATTCTACCCTTAAGAAAATCTAGACTGGTACCACAATGTAAAAAGTTTCAAGCTTATGACCACACTCAAATGTACTGCTCAACAGAACTACGCTGTGTCAGATGCACGGGTAAGCATTTGACAATTAATTGCAATAAACCTAAAGATGCTAGACCAAAATGCAAACACTGTGGTGGAAATCATTCAGCTAATTATAGAGGATCCACAATTGCAAAATAAATTAAAAAACTACAAAACAATGGAACTAAAAACTCACAGGTTCCCATTCAATTGCCTGCACAACCGCAAAGACAAACAGAACAAACATCTTAATTGCAAAAATTTATCAACTGGTGAACCTACTCATTGGCCTACAGACCCCAATAAAATACTTGCCTTGCTTGACTTTTTTATTACTCCAAACGTGTCATCTACATACAGGGTGATTTTTTAGTGCGATAGAGTCCATTATTTCCGTTGGTGTTGAACTTTCGAAAAATAGTTTCATATAAAAGTTGTTGACGCACAAAGGGCGCACATTTTAAAAATATCTTATATGATACATGCCCGGTTTCTCAACATTTGCCCTTATTGGTTCCATAACTATGTAGTGGATAAAGTTATAAGACCGATAAGATTTTATGGGTTTCCGAACGGTGACAGACAAAGTTATATCGAGCTCATAACAATCCGTTGGATAAGTACTTTTTTAGTTCGACCGACAGAGGGAACTGCTTGATAGGGCATGTTCCATTTTTGACTGGTCGTACGGAAGGTGCGAAATACCGGTAAAAAAGAAGCGGATAGTAAAGAACTTGCACTTTTGTGTATCGCAAGCTAGATGACGCCACAAAAAAACGCATTTTGATTGGTCGGTAAATATATGGTTTGAAGATGTTTCAAAAAACTCTCGGGTTTTAATCTGAATTCAGGTTACAGCAGCCACGTTGTGTTTGGTCGTTTAGTTTAGTTCATTTTAATTCTGACAAAAGCTGCAAAGAAAAATGAGTGACGTATTATCCAATAAACGGTCTCGCAATTTCTCCGAATTTSAAAAATGTTTGCTTTTTGATATAATTCAAGAATATAAAGGCATTATCGAAAATAAGAAAACTGATTCGACAAATGTAAAGGTGAAAAGTGACTTGAGGAGAAAAGACTTGTGAAACTTGGGAGACTATAAAAGAGMAGTTTAACGCGAGCTGCSWAGGGGAGTACCGGACTGCAAAGCARCTTCATGCTTTGTACAACGGCATAAAGAAGAAAGCCCGAAAGAATTTGAACGATGACAGGGTAAGACCAAATACAATAACTTTTGATTTTTTAAGTTTATTATAAGC
>NW_026017110.1:45911718-45915097 GCF_020466585.1 Dendroctonus ponderosae | reverse complement strand
ACTGTATTGGAACATGTGTTCCATCAATGCACCCAATTACATTTGGAATCCTAAAAGTAAAATATTTCACCAGTACTATTTTTTAATCACATTATTTAGTAATCGTCAGTAGTAATACCCAATTGCATTTCTTTGTAATGTAATCTAGCTAACTAAGCTTGCTATGTTATAAAATCCAGTCTTTACATTCGTTATTTCATTGGTAGTAACGGGCATTTTTACAAATTGCACAGACAGTTTTGCAATTTCATTACTCACTTTTTGTATTACTCTACAAACAGTAGTTTTATGAATGTTGCAATCATCTCCAATTAAAATCCCGAAACGATCCTGGAATAACAAGTTGTAATTTTGTGCTTTGCCAGACAACTACTTGTCTCTGGCTTTGCTATGAAAATGTAAGTAAGCTCAAACCTGTTGCATAGAATCGAAGGGTTATCAATAACTGTTCAGTAACGGAGCAACAGAGTGTCTCAGAAAAGCAAGGCAAGATCAAAGTTTATTTTTTAAATAGAACTACCCATTTTTGGGGTAAATTGTTTTTTATTACTTGCGACGTTGGCAGATTATCGCCATTTTAGTAAAATTTCGCTTAAAAACATGGTATCTAAAAATTAATTATAGAAGCAAAAAAAAGCAGTCAGAGATACAAAAATACGTCTTTCCAAACACCACAGATCCGCTAAGAATTCTATTGAACCAAAATATCAATACATTGTACAGGGTGGACTTCACAATGTGGACAATTTGGACTTCAATCTAAAACTTTTTAACGCAATATAACTTTTGTTTTTCAAATGGAAGTACCTGTATATTAATACGACATTAAATATATAATTTATAAAGTTACAAATTGGCATTTACACTTTAAGCTGTGAAATCAACCGTTTTAAAATTATAATTTATTTTATTTAAAAAATTCAAAAAGTTGCTAAATTTGGTAAGGTGGGTATGGAAGTGAATAAATAGGTGTCAAAATTTGAATTTCCACGTTTAATTGATCATTTACTTAATTATATCAAGGAACGAATGTGGTATTTACATGATGGAGCTCCAGTTCACCATACAGCTCAAGTTGTGGTGGGCCTGTTCAGTGGCCACCTGGTTCACCCGATTTGACAAAAATTGATTTCTTTTTATGGGCTTACGTCAAAAACTAAATTTATAAAATAACTCCAACTACAAAAGATGGCATGAAGGAACGAATCACAACTGTTTTTCGAAGTATTAATAATATTGTTTTGAACTGCGTTAGCGATTCATTTAAAAAACCTAGATATTAATAGTTGCTTAAATGTTAACGGAAATCATATTAAACATTTATTTTAAAAAATGGTTAATCTCTGATCAGTCTTAGTCGGAAAGCACAGGAGATCACTTCGCCCACTGCCTCATCGCCTTTGATAATGTCCACCGCAGTTGTGGACAAAACGTCAGGAAGAAATTCCCATGGACCATGGCTTCAAAGCCCGAAAAACATTTTTATATGTGATTTGACCGGCCGTGAAAGCCTTCATAGACTGCAAAAATTGTTCAATAACTGTATTTTTCCACACCATCCCATTTTTATGACGAAAAAATTAGATTATACTATTTTGAGCAAAACTAAGCATTACAAAAGAAAACCAGTTTTATTAGTTTTAATTTAATGTGGGTTGGTAATTAAATTAATGTTAATTGGGTGTTAAAATAAATAATAAATCAATCACGAATATGTCTTAAGTGTCCAAAAACTGCCTAGTTAGCCCTTAGAATTATTTATGTTATGTAAGCGTAATTTCTAGTAGGAGGTATTCGAATAGGTCTTATTGTCCATGGATTACTGATAACATCCGGCTTCTTAAGAATCTCAGAAATAGGGCCCTTAATCGTTTTCGTAATTCTGGGATCTACACAGACTGGTTGTACTATAAGCAATTGCGGAATTATACTACCACGGCAATTCGAAACGAAAAAAAAGTTTACTTAAATAACAAACTTTTTAATTCATCTACAACACAAAAATCGAAGGAGCCGAGTAAACTTAATATAATCTAGAACAAAACTAAAACAATTCCAAAAACCTGAAAAATGCTCAAGAACTCAACAATTTTTTTATCCATTCTGGAGAATCGGCTGCTTCCGTATCAACTGAACTGATTGATTTCTATAAAAACAATCGGTCACCATTCGCAGCTGGATACAAGTTTGAGATCATTACTGATGACGTGCTGTCTCGAATTCTCTTGGGTATTAAATCAAGAGCTTTGGGTCACAACACACTTAATGTGACTCTTGGCACGATGCGCTGTCCTGTTATTATCCCATGTTTGACACACGTTGTGAATGCTTGCATTGAGAATTCTTACTTTCCGGCAAGCTGGAAAATAGCTAACGTTACGCCTATACCCAAGAAAGGCAATCCGATCGATTATAGTCAGCTTAGGTCTGTATCTTATATTACCTGTTCTTTCGAAACTACTGAAAAGACAATGAAAATACAGCTGTCTACTTATGTATACAATAACAAGATAATTCCAGATAAACAGTCGGGTTTTAGAAAGGGTTATGGCTATGCTGCGGCGCTTTGTGACCTTACTGACATTATTGCTGCCTTTGACAGGATTGAGGCTAGAGCGCTTGTTTTGCTTGATTACGCTAAGTCCTTTGATATGTTGCATCATGGTATTTTGATCGATGTTGCAGTATTATGGTTGTGATGGTTCGGCATCTGCTTTGATTTTGTCTTTTCTCAGTGGTAGGAAGCAGCGGGTGGTTGTGGATTGTGATTTTTCACCATTGCTTGAGGTTACGTCTAGCGTACCGCAGGGGAGCATTCTTGGCCCCCTTCTGTACAACATTTTTCCTTCTAACTTCATAAGTTCGCTTCGGTTTTGTCAGTATCATATGTACGCTGACGATATTCAGTTGTACTGGCCGAGTAATGCAGCTAGGGCTTGCGAACAAATAATCAAGGATTTAAATAATATACAGGGTTGCTCATTAGTACGTCAAAGTGCGATATCTCAGTAAATATGAACTTTACAAGAAAATACGTCCTACGAAAGTTTTTCATGTTTAAAAGGTCCACATTTTAAAATTACTTTCCAATATACGGGGTGTATCATAAACGTGTGGTAGTTACCAACTTTGGGTTTTTAAATGGAACCACCCCTTTTTTCATTCATTTTCAGATTTGTCGTCAAAATTTAAGTTAAGTTTGTGTCAAACGTTTTACCTGAAAAATTTACGATTTCCGAGTTATTCGTAAAAATGTGAAAGTTTTGACAGCTACTGGGTTCCACATAAATCGATGCTGTACACTACCCGCTGCGAATTTTGGAAAACAGTTTTCAGCGATTCTAACAGAACATCATGATCTACGCGTAGATATGTTTTA
>NW_026017110.1:45908896-45911618 GCF_020466585.1 Dendroctonus ponderosae | reverse complement strand
CCTGACTGACGGGTGCGTCATCAACGGGGAACGCGATTGCCGGATGTTAATGGCGGGGGTCGGGTGGTCTGAAGACTTCTCCATACCCGACGCCCGAATTCCGCGTGGATGGTACTTCCCCATTTGAGCACACCGTTCACACAGGCGCACGTTAGTGCCTTGTCGAAACTCAGCACTTGCTCTGTCGGCTCGTTAGCGCGCGGCCATATTCCTCTGGCAGAAGACAAATGCTTTGTCCGGCCACCTCTTTCGAGCTCCCTCCAAAAATCCCTCGGTAGCGTACTTCGCCTTTTTCTCCGCGTAAGCCACAGCCAATGGTCGACCAGCGCCGTCCCAGGAAACTTGGATATCGGCTATCACGGTTGTGAGTCCATTGATATGCACCGCCATGTCTGGTTTGAAAAGTTGTCCGGCGCCGGACCGTACGTGAGGCTCGAGCTCTACATCGTAGCGTTTGCCACGGCAGTGCTCGACCACCCGACGGACGACGTCGTCATGTCGAGCAATTCGCGAGTCGTGCGTTGTTGGACACGACTGCAAGACATGGCATAGCCGTGCCACTTGTAAAATCTGCTCGAGAACGAGGTCCATGGGAGGCGTTTCCGCAATCACAAGAATGGCATCTGTTGATGTCGTACGATACGCGCTGCATATACGTAGAGCCGCCTGTCGTTGTATTCTTGTGTGTATGTTCCGGTGTTTTGCCGTATTCATAGAATGTCCCCAGGCCGGGGCAGCGTACAAAAGTATAGACCTAGCTACTGAACACAGCAGTCGTCTCTTGTTGGGGCTTGGTCCCCCTATGTTGGGCATGAGTCTTGACAGGGCTATCATTGCACTGTTGGCGCGTGCAGATGTATTTTTGATGTTTGATGATCCGTCTTGCCCAGTCTCTCAGTGTACTTACGGAACGAGCCGTGCCCCGTTAGGGCCTGCGCCGTATATAAGCTGACCCGTCTGTGTTTACATGTGTTGACTGTAGTACCCGCCTGGGTTCCTGCCTTTCGGCATACCCCAATTGTCCCCTTGTGTTAAGCACACTCACTATCCGCGAAACGACCACCAGTGGAACTCCTTTCTCCGTTCCTTGGACCTCCTCCCTCCAATTAGATGGGAAAAAGACCTTAACCTAGTTACGATTACAATTCCTTCCCTAACCCTTAAAGCTATACATGTCCTTAACCTATCTACTTATACTTAATTACCCAGGGACATATCTTCTGTCCGGAGCGCCAACTGTGCCCACTCGTTTAGTTTGTTAATGTCCTCCGTCTTGTTCCCGTCCTGGTCTCGTAAATTTATCGTGAAGTTGCTGTATTTGTCCCGTATGTGTTCCCGTGCTCGCTGTCTGTCGGTTTCTGTGCAGTGGTATTTGATGTGGTCCGTCGTTTCGTCCCCTATCCCGCACGTACATGTCGCATTGTTCGTGAGTTTAAATTTGTGTAAGTAGTGTTTCATGTTGCCGTGTCCTGTCGCTAGTTGGCTAGTATTGGCTCTCGGCCCATCGTCCTACAGATTTCGTACAGGGTGCGTCCTTTGTCGCTTACCATGTCGTCATTCTAATGCCGCATCGGATTTTGGCCCAGTCTTTGTTGGTTCTGTTGTTGTAGCGTGAAATGTCCTCTGTCACGTTTGTTAGGTTGGCTCCTTCGTTCGCTAGTTTGTGAGCCACGGCGTTATGTTTATTGTTCTTGTTATGTCCTTCCTCCCATTCCACGTTTGTCGTCCACCCTTGTCTGTGTCTTTGTTCCGTCTGTTTATGCTTAATTCCGTGAGTGTTTTTGTCGTCATACGCCCCTTTCCGACCATTTGTACTGTTTCTAGTCGGTCCGTTCTTATCGTGATGTTATTGTCTTGTCTCGTATTTGCTATCTGTATTGCTTTGATAGCAGCATAAGTCTCGGCCGCGTGGATTTTTGTTTTGTCCGTTATTCTGATTCTAAGGTCGTCCCCGTCCTCGTAGTGTATGCCGATTGCCGATTTTCCATCGGGCTTCAACGTGGCGTCTATGTGTATTCGTTTCCCGTTCCGTTGTTGCATGTAAATGTTCCATGTTGGGATGCGGCCTGTCTTTGTGTTTTGTACTTTGATTCTTTACGTCGTTTGTTCTTGTCCTGTAAACGTTATGTCTTGTTGACGCTTCTATCCACCAGGGCGGTGTACCAGCCAGCACTTGAAGCGCGGCTGTTAATGTTGTTTGGTACGACCTGATGGATATTTTGAGGCCTGTCCTCATTGCAGCGTCCAATTCCTGTCTTTGTCTTGTCTCGTTCGCCCTTTTGCCCCATATCTCTGCTCCATAGAGGGCTGCCGGTTTTAGGGCTCTCTGCAGTATTTTAAGTAGTGTCGTTTGGTTTGTTCCCCAGAGTCGTCTAATTTTATGTACAAGTCTAACTKCCGTCTCGTCCACCTTATGTCTGATCTCACGTAAGTGTTGTATAAAATTTAGTTGTTTGTCGAATGTGATTCCCAAGTATTTAATGTTGTCTCGTTGTTCAATGGTATTGTCTTCAGTCTTAAATACCGGCGGTCGTATCTTCTTTCCAATAAACATGGTCTCTGTCTTCCTCGTGTTGTATGTTGTTCCGCTCCTGAGTGCCCATCTCCTACAGGCGTTCCATATGTATGTCCACCTGATCGTCCGCAAAGGCCTGTATGTCCAGTAGTTCGTCCACGTATTGTATGTCTACGTCCCTTTCTCGTGCCTGTTCGTCTTTCCAGT
>NW_026017110.1:45908673-45908796 GCF_020466585.1 Dendroctonus ponderosae | reverse complement strand
TTCTAAGTCTTCAGGATTATTGGTTAGAGGTATTAGCGGTCTGGAATTTAAAATAGCCTCTATTTGCACCAGTATCGTATAAAATTGCTCAAAAGTAATATGCGCTTGACCTACAATTTTTTT
>NW_026017110.1:45908227-45908553 GCF_020466585.1 Dendroctonus ponderosae | reverse complement strand
TTTACTATTTTGAAGATCCTTGCACAGGTAGGCAAGCTCGTTGGCTGCACCGACAAAATTAGTGCCATTATCCGAAAATATTTTTGAAGGTAATCCACGCCTGGAAACGAACCGTTTTAACACATTTAAAAATGAAGAAGTTGACAAATCATCGGATAGCTCTAAATGTACTGCCTTGGTCGCAAAACAAACAAAAAGACATACGTATACTTTGATTTGCGTACGATTCCTAGTCTTGCCATCTTTAATAAAAAAGGGACCGGCAAAGTCCACTCCAACCCTTTGAAAGGGAAACGCGAAGGAAACCCGCTCAGCAGGCAAGTCTC
>NW_026017110.1:45907681-45907803 GCF_020466585.1 Dendroctonus ponderosae | reverse complement strand
CTTAAATTTTGCATTCCTCATTCTAGAGTTGTTTATGAATCTTAAGCAATACGCCGTGATCCTTTCAAGCTTCCAGAATGATGAAAAACGATCTAACAAATTGATATCGGCACCCTTGCAGG
>NW_026017110.1:45907340-45907473 GCF_020466585.1 Dendroctonus ponderosae | reverse complement strand
GCACATTTGCTGAATCTTGGAAACGCGATTAGCGACAAAGGTTTTCAAATTGCTGGGCTCGGTGTTCAACCATCCTATTACAATAGTTGAATCTGTCCAATAGTGGGTTGATGATACATTTATATTAAAAGAT
>NW_026017110.1:45906881-45907325 GCF_020466585.1 Dendroctonus ponderosae | reverse complement strand
ATTAGCCTTGCCAAGAGAACTGCGCCACACAGTTCAAGGCGTGGTAGAGTGATTGGTTTAACCGGAGCTATGCGAGATTTAGAGCATAGAAGACGAGAACTATTCCCGTTTGGAGAGGAGGATACTACAAATACACAAGCACGGTACGCCATGTTGGAAGCGTCACAAAATCCATGTAATTGAGCAGTAACTCCTGTATCGGCTAAAAGAACATGTCTAGGAATTTCAATATTATTCAGTTCTGGTAGCTGTTTGTAGAATTGAGTAAAAAGGGTAAATGTAGCCAATGGCACTGTTTCGTCCCAGCTTATTTTTTCCTTCCACAATTGTTGCATGATTAATTTAGCACGTACAATTACGGGCCCAATAAGTCCCAAAGGATCAAAAATCTGCGAAATTATCGATAAGATGAATCTTTTTGTCATCCTTCTACGAGGAAGCTCT
>NW_026017110.1:45906346-45906777 GCF_020466585.1 Dendroctonus ponderosae | reverse complement strand
CGCCTGGTCAACATTTTCCAAAATGAGTGGATTGTTTGAAGACCATTTTCTCAATTTAAAACCTCTCTCTTTCAACAAATTAGAGATCACACCTTTCAGAGCTTTAGCCTCCTCAATGCTAGGAGCTCCCGTAATAAGATCATCCACATAAAAATCCCGTAAAATGATTTGACATTCCTTTAGATAGTCTCGAATGTTATCGTGGGCAACTTGATGAAGAGGACGCACGGCCAAAAATGCAGCTGGAGCGGTACCGTAAGTCACTGTGTTTAGCTGGTACTCTTTAAGACATTCAGAGCTGTCAAATCTCCAAAAAATACGCTGCAAGGAACGATCGGACTCGCGTACTGATACCATTCGGTACATTTTCTCGACATCTGCTGTGATCACAAAGTTATGACAACGAAATCTTAAAATGATAGAAAATAATT
>NW_026017110.1:45905604-45906332 GCF_020466585.1 Dendroctonus ponderosae | reverse complement strand
GGACCCTTCATCAAAACGTCATTGAGCGAGACTCCAGTACTAGTTTTACAGGACGCGTTGAAGACAACTCTGCATTTAGTAGTCGAACTTGAAGTTTTCAATACCGGATAATGCGGCAAATAATATGAGTAATTACTACATGACTCTTTTGGAACTGTTGACATGTGGCCAAGATCTATATATTCCTGCATGAATTCCTTATAAAGACTATATAAAGATAAATTTCGTTTCAGCCGTTTTTCCAAATTACAAAACTGTTTTAAGGCTATGTCACGAGACTCACCCAAGTCTGATACGTTGTTCCTTGTGGGTAAACCTACCACAAATTTATTACTAGAATCAACAACGGTACTTTCAACAAAGTGTCTTTCACACTCCAAATCTTCACCAGAAAACACGGGTGCACCTGAACATTCTTCTAATTCCCAAAACTTCTCCAATTTCTGGTCCATAGAATTGTTACGAGAAAAACTGCAAACACTTTGCTTGGAATTCGAAATAGTCACTGGACCAGCTACAATCCAACCCAAAAGAGTTTTCTGAAGTATTGGCAAATTTGCACCCAATGAGATTCGACCTACACAAAGTAGAGACCAAAAGATGCTCGATCCAATCAGCAGGTCAATCGGGCCAGGAGTAGCGAAATTTGTGTCTGCTAGCTGAATATTTCTCGGCAAAGGTAGCAATTCTGAGTTAATGACAACGTTAGGCAAATCGTCAGTGATTCT
>NW_026017110.1:45904337-45905528 GCF_020466585.1 Dendroctonus ponderosae | reverse complement strand
ACATGTATTAAGTTTTTCGAAATTCCGGTAACAGGGATACTAACATTATTTGTTTTAAGCCCTAATTTTCGCGCCAAATTACTCGTAATATAATTCGATTGACTACCAGAGTCCAAAAGTGCTCGGCATAATGTGGCGGAGCCGTTGTTATCGTATAATATAACAGTGGCAGTTGATAATAGTATATATTGACTGTCAGATTCCCGATTTAATAATGTAGTGGTTTCTAACATGGATTCTGTTGAGGGATTCACAGGTGCCTGAACCGGTAGCTGTGGAGCTTGAGCATTATTTGACGGGTTCAAGTGCAATAAAGTATTATGGAGCTTGTTACAAATTCTGCAGTTTTGCCCTTTACATTCTTTATTGCTGTGGCCTGGAGATAAACACCGAGTACAAAGATGAAGCTTTCTGGCTTCACATAATCTCTTGTCATGAGATAAGGCTAAAAACTGCTGGCAATAATAAATTAAATGACTTCCCTTGCAAAAATGACAGGTTCGCTTGCCTTGCTGGGAAACGTGCGCAAATTTAGGAGTTCTAGAACTATTGTTTATCCCCCTTTCCACCTTTGGACTAATGTCCATAATTTCCAAGGTCTGACATCGTTGAGTCAGGAACGATATTAATTGTTCATAAGTGGGCAATATTGAATTGCCGGATAAAGAATTCTCCCATTCACGGCGAGTACGGAAATCTAATTTAGAACTAGCGATGTAAATTATAATAGAGTCCCATGTTTTTACCGGTTGGTTGAGAGCCTCCAACGAACGCACATTTTTTTGCAATTCGTCAATTAAGGACCTCAAGCCCTCTCTAGATTCTTTTTTTAACACAGGGATCTCTAAGATGCCTTTAATGTGGCTGTTGATAATGATGCGCGTGTTTTTATATCTTTCACATATTAGGTTAAAAGCTATATTATAATTGACATCGCTAATCTGAAGAGACTGTACACTTARCAATGCTTCTCCCTTTAAGCTGGAGAGTAAATAATAAAACTTTTGAACCGGGGATAAATTTGAGTTGTTGTGTATCAGTGTTTCAAAGGCGTCATGAAACTGGAGCCATTTGGTTGAGTCACCATCAAACTGCGGTAAATCTAACGGAGGCAGTTTAACATTGGCTAGGGGATTGCTGGAGACCGAAAACGCTTGTGGTATGGGCTGATTAGTAGTGGAATTAGTAATA
>NW_026017110.1:45903219-45904123 GCF_020466585.1 Dendroctonus ponderosae | reverse complement strand
AATATTTACAAAATCGTGTTAAGTTAGCTTTAATTGTGGTTCGTTTCTGCTTTAGCTTTCTTGCTTCCTCAGTAAAAGGCATGTTTGAATGCTTAGAGACCACGTGTGGCTACCGAAAAGGATGATTTAAATAAAATTATAATTTGTGGTTGTGCTTAATAAAGATCGTCAATTAGCAATGACTTAGAATAATCGTTCGAAACAACACAATGAGCTTAGATAATACCAAGAATCAATGTTGCACTATATAAATTGGTCAAATAAAATACAAATAGTATACTGGTGCAAATATCTACTTACCTTATTGATTTACTGAATAGGAAAGATAGGATATATTGAACGCTTACTTAGCTTTACGGAATTTGTGTGCGGAGAATGCGGCAAAATTGGCAGCGATGCACGGCCACAATTCAGCAAGCCACTTTCACTTCTCTGATTATCTTGATAATCGTTCAATTATTTGGCTCAAAGGACCAAAATGTGGGGTCATTGAGTAACCCCGATTATTATTTCGTAACTCTTTCAGGGATAATTACTACTGAGCCAAAATAAAATAATATAATTAAAACTTAGTGGACTGTATTTGAAATTTGAGCGTTGTAGTAACAGGTAGTAATAATATAATGACAATACAAAAGGGTTCTGGCCCTGCCTCGCAACATTGACAGGCCAATGTTGCCAACCTGGCCAACTCAGGGTGCGCACAGGGTACGCACACTAATCCCAACAAGGTTAATGTTAAAAGTTCGGCAATTATGTATTGGCTTTCCTTTTAAAAGTTCATTAATACATTCATCTTGTGGGTGAAACTCTTCTTTGCAGTAATACGTGTCTTCTATTTTTGGACAAGGATGGCTAGTATGCTGGCTTCTTACTTCTTCTTGTGCGAGGTAAGGGTATTGGG
>NW_026017110.1:45901736-45903119 GCF_020466585.1 Dendroctonus ponderosae | reverse complement strand
AAATTGATTGGCATTTTGTCCCACATAGGGTGATGGCTGTTCAAGTCGCCCATGATAATAATGGGTTGATTCGTGTTTAATATTTTGTCAAGATCGTCTGACTTTAATTTATTGCTTGAATTACAGTATATATTTGTAATGAGGATGTCGTTGACTTTGACTGTTATGTATTGGGTGGAGTTGTTATCAAAAGAAGTAATTTTTTGATATATCAATTTGCTGTATAATAAAGTGGCTACTCCGCCAGTTGACAGTGACTTTGACAGTGATCCAGTAATTGACACCCACTTATTGACAGTTTTCATATAAGGTAAATAATAACGGTGTTTTGTTTATCGTGTTTATTAAACAAGTTGTAGTATAATATCAGAACAATATTTATGATGCCTCAAAAACATCTACAGGTTTAATAAATTTATATTTTCTGGATGAGGCAGTTTGCCCAGTACAGCAGTTTTATTTACACTGGAGATGTCATTCGCGTCCATTCGAAAAATTGTTTTGTCCTCATTTAACACCTTCAGTGACATGACTTCTAACTCGTCGTCGTCGTCATATAATTTTTGCACAACACAAACATATCTGTATTGAGTTGCTTTGCGCTATCCTCCATGAAACTTAATCAACAAATAATCTCCCGTGGTTATCACGCTTGGTGACTCAATTTCGCAGAAGTCTTGATCAACTTCAAATGGGTCAACATCGTCCAAACTACCTCCACTGTTTTCCCACTCCTCTTCAGATGTTTCCGAATCTACACTTACTTTCGTCTCTAATTGAGATTTAATTTTTTTCTTTTTGTTCTCTTCTCGTTGTAATTTTCTTTGTTCTTTCTCTTTAATCTTTCTTTTTTTCTCACCATCTTTGTTTGTATTGTATTTCCTCCATGCCTCTGATATCACTACTGAAGGTATTTTCTCTTTTGACCTTTTCTTCTTGGTCGATGGGAAGGCACTGGCCAAAACAACGCTCTTTTGAACGGCAATGGTACATTCTTTAACGGTGTAGGTAAATTCGAAGACTCCTTATAATTCTGGGCAACTTCGTTTTCGTTGTTTGCAACTTCTTTCAATGGCGTTTTATGTATAGATTGGACCACTCTTTTATCTGTATTAACATTGTTTTCAGTGTCACTTGCAAATGTGCTTTTAACTGCATCTTTCCAAAGGTAGAACAAAGCAGTGTCCGCAATATCTTCATGCCACAAACCCGCTGCCTCTGTCAAGCACAATTGAAATGCTTTAATTTTTGGCTTGGCAATCCTAACTTCCAAGTCTTTTAAAAACTGTTCTGAATCATTTGTTTCTAACAAAGGTATTTGAGTTGTAGGTGGCTTGACTATTTTTTGAAAGTTGACATTTTCTACTTCGAAAGGGCAAAGTC
>NW_026017110.1:45898437-45901636 GCF_020466585.1 Dendroctonus ponderosae | reverse complement strand
GGAACTGAAATGACAAAGGAAAATATTGGAGATTTTATTATATCCTCCGAAAGTAATTTTAAAAGTGTGGCTGAGATGCTCAGGAAAATAATGAAGATCAAAGAATTAGAAGAAAAAAGGAGAGGTGGTAATTCGTAATGTTTTGTTTTTTGTTTTACTCGTGTGTGATAAGTTTTTTCCCCCCGATGTAATACCAGACCCTCTGGTAGTTCCGGGGATGCCCTCTTCCTTAAGGATGAAAGGTGAGGGGTTTTTAGTGGGTAGGCAGCCCCGCGGGACTGAATCCCACATAACCTAGCCGACAATGAACATCGTCGGCACAAAATCCAGCACAACATCGGCTGAGTATCTTTGGAAGATTTTCCCCTCACCCAAAAAAAAAAAAGGGGCACTCAGAGCACAATAACTGACACTTTCCCAAGCACCAAATACAGAGGGCTACATTAATACCACATATGTACGATACACACAGCAGAAGGAGATACAAATGGAGCAGGAGTTAATTAACTGAATACGAGAAGCTGCTTGATAAGAGTGGATAATAAGGAGATTACACAGGCACTAGCTTGCTTGGAATTAACCATTCAAATGTTTGGTGTTGTAGAGTTTATTTATAAACACCCATATTCGAGGTTATGACAACAGGTTGACATTTTGTCAACAAATCTTGTTGAATTTACCGTTTATCCTTGTCTATCTTATTGTCAGTCTGTATAATTCCATGGTTACCGGAGTTTTAAATAATTACGAAGCAACAGGTATTTGCGCAATGTCAATTATGCAGATTACCTTGAAAAACATTGCTGCCGTATTTCTGATATAGTTCTTTGCAAATTTCTCAGTTTTTAATAACAATTAATTTGTTTTACTATTTTTCTGCAGTCCTATAGCAGCGACAGACAACACCTCCAGAGGAATGACGCCAATTTTGAATCACCCTGTATGTTAGTTTTAGGATTGTTATTATCGTTGCCAAGTGTCAAAAAAAAACCTCCTATTGAAGAAAAATCATATTTTATATTCCAATGAAAATAAACTTTTATCATGTCATGTTATACAGGGTGTTAACAAATTTAAAATTATCAAAGAATTTTAAGTGGATATAACTTGATTAATTTGAATACAACCCCATATTTTTTAACTTACCAGGAAATACAATTTTTAATTACCTATCAAATGGTATTAGGATCCTAATTTGAATTAAAACCTTTTTATAAAATATGCCAATAATTGTTCTGTGCACCATTGGGTGTCGTTTAGGTCACTGAAGATGAAGAAAATGTTTTCACGGTACTATTCATTGGTTGAGTTATCGAAAATCTCAAGATTAGTCAAAATCTAATATCCAAAAGTACTAACATTAGTTCAATCAAGTATTTCCAGAATTATTAAAAAGCACAACTTTTATCTTTACCCCACCACCATCATTGAACCAAATTCAGCTTATGGAACTTTATGGAAATTATTTTAAAAACCCAACTGAGTTTTGGATGTGGGTGTTAGATAAAGTGACAGAAAATGAAAAGTTTTTCGACAATGTGTTATTTAGTGATGAGTGTACTTTTTATAACAATGGTTTCGTGAACAGACACAACTTTCACTATTATTCTCATACGAATCCGCGGATATACAGGGTCATGAAAAATCAAAATAGGTGGTCAGTTGATGTGTATGAGGAGACCGGATCCTGTCAGAGGCGATCTGGAACAGGTAGAAGGCGATTTACAACCGCTCGTGCAGACAGCTTTATTGTGTCAAAAACATTAAGAAATCGTAACATTTAATGCCCTTCAAATGCAACGACAGCTCCGTGATCTGCGAGGAGTGGCTATTAGTCAGTGGACAGTAAGACGAAGACTGCACGAAAAGAACCTGACCCCTAAAATACCTGCGATTGTTCCAAAACTTACTCCAGCTCGTCGGCAAGTACGCCTGCGTTTTGCACGGAATCATCTCAATTGGACGTTGGAACAATGGGGATCTGTTCTGTTCTCAAATGAGACCAGAACATGCCTCCATGGTACCGACCGAAGGAGGAAAGTGTGCCGAACACCAAAAGAGCGATTTGCAGATTGCTGTTTAGAAGAGCGGAGTGCTTATGGAGGAGGTTTCTGTATGATCTGGGGTGCGATTTCTATAAGAACACGAATTGATCCTGATATTATTCGTAAGGGCGACCGTGTTCATGAAAGAAGAGGTTTGACGGATGTTAGATATATCGAGGAGATTTTAGCAATTCATGTGGTACCTTAAGGCCGGATTCAACAATGCAAGTAAAAAGAAAGGTATAATAGTTCGTGGTATAACTTATACCCGCAGATATCCGGAGTATATCTCTGCGTCAGTTCTACAATCACTTGTTCGTCTGGGTATAACTATCCCCGGTATTAGTTCCGTTGCGTACAAATAGTCCATTCGGCCGGCTTAATAGTTTATTTACGTCCCCGGCAGTGTGACAGTTTTGACATTTATAATCCCTCGAACCCTACTTTGAGCAACAAAAGAAAGTATCTTGTTTACACTTTGAGAACACGTTGGTTTGTACGTTTCCATCGCAGATTTTTTTACAGTAAATAATATCCTAGTGATATCAAAATGGACACGAAGCGGTACAATAACTACACGCACAATGAGATTGAGGTGATATTGTTGGTAAGTTCCAAATTTCGTTTGAAAAGACAATAATAGAAATAATAAGATCTCCATTTCTATGCAGAATTCAACTTGGTGGTATTGGTAGCAGGATGTTAGGAATTATCGGTGTGGAGGCAAAAAGAGCTCCATGCATTTATTATGCTTACTGTGGTACTGTGTTTGTGATGGTTCTTTTTTTAAATAAGCCAAAGTGAATTTTTTAGCTCCTCGGGTCGAGACAATTGTAGTTCCAGTGGAGGAGATACCCCTGATTTAAGATTGGTTGAAAACGTGGATGTCCAAGAGATAAATCTTAGTAATAAATAAATGTAAACACAAAAATACTTAATCGGAGTGGAGTGTAGGCGTTCTCAAACTATAATTATAGATAAATAAAATTCTATTCTATTAAGTTTGTTTACAGTTAGAGGCATACATCGATTAAATACCATTCCATACGAGGTGGCATTGCGGTCAAGGCCGTCAAGCAATCGTGTGACAAATATCAACAAGACGATATAAAGGTCAGGAACAACCATCGGAAGATGGCAACAATAACAAATAA
>NW_026017110.1:45891487-45897438 GCF_020466585.1 Dendroctonus ponderosae | reverse complement strand
ACTCCATCAGCATGTGAATCCTGAGGCACTCAAGCTCCTGGATAATGCGGAAATACAGAGAAGACTCAAAAGAACTAAACCATTCGAACTGGTTTAGAAACCAAGAATTTGTGAGAGAGTACATGTCAAACCGATGTACTATGATATTACGGACAGAGTGACTATCGGAGGATGTGTGTGCTTTGTGTTTTTTAAAGTAGTAGATTAAGTTAAAGACAAATGGCTTATTAGTATACTGTACTAGATTGCTATAATAATAAAATAAAAAAAATAAAAAAATTCTATTAAGTCTATTAAAAAAATATCAATATATTGACTTTTATAGCCCAGCTGTAGTTGGAACGCATGGAATCCACAACAGCTTAAAATTAAAAAGCAAGGAGTTGCAAGTTGAAAAATCTTGCTTGCAAACGACCTGTAATATTAATGTATACGTAGGTACTTTCGTAAGATTAATTATTCATTTTGTTTATAGATAAGACATTCTCAATATCTAACAGATTGCAGAGAAAACGGAAGGTCACCAATGGCCAAGATGAATTGGTACAGAAAAAGTGCAAACTTATAGATTTTCAAATGGAGTGCATGAGAAATGAAGAAGAGAAAAATCGAAAAACATAAATTAGAAATGGAGGCGTTAGAGGAAAAAAAATATTATAAAAATTGTAAAAAAGTTGAAAAGTAATTGAATTAAACTGGAAAGTATTTTATTTTTTCTGTTAGATTTTTTTTAAAGCTCTTACCTTTTAAAGTAACTGGGTAACTTTCAAAAGACAATCAATAATAAATTTTTAAAATATTTAATGAAACAGCCAAACAGCTCTTACTTAACATGCCAATAAAGTAAACCAAACTGACAATCACTAATTGACACAAGCATAAAAAACTTACACCAAATTAGAAAAATGATTATTAATCACCATCATGCGCATTCTATTGTTTTCTTGGTCACTAAAATCAGAGTTAAACTGGGGAACATTTTCTTCAAGAGCATTTTTATCGTCAACTTCAGAACGGGGGTCACCATCTCTTTCTTGTATTGCCAGACTGTGGAGCACTGTGGTAGCTACAATGACTGCTTGGGAGTGTTCCTGTGAAAGGCGCATACCCAAGGATAGTACAGGAAATCTTCGTTTCCATACACCAAATGACCTCCTGTATACAATTACGAGAGCGGATATGGGATTCATTATACAAACTCTCAGCGGCTGTAGAAGGTTGCTTTAAAGAAGTCAGTAAAAAGTTGGTGTTTCCATATCCACCGTCCCCTAGGAGAATTGAATTTTCGTGATGCCCACTTTGGAGTCTTGCCTTAAGCCTACTATTGTTAAAAATAGTCTGATCGTGTAACGATCCAGGCCATCTTGCTACTATGTCGGTGAAACGAAGACGTGCATCGCAAACTACTTGTACATTCCACGAAAAATAGCTCTTACAATTTTGACATCGTTCTGCCTCATTTCCACCAGGTTATTGGATGCGAACATGCGTGCAATCAATTGCACCGACAACATAAGGAGATCTTGCAATTTCATAAAAGGTTTCCTTTGTTGACAAGATCTCTGCTTTAGTTTCAGGAAATCGAACATATACTGGTCGTAATCTTGCCATGGCGTCGGTTACTTGAGTAACAATATTGCAATCTGAGGTTTTGCTAGTTGGTGCTTTTATTCTATTTTCAATTTGGCTCATGAACAAATTAACAGTACCTTTTTGCAAGCCGAAGCGTTTGCAAAACTCCAAATCATCAAATTCTTCAAAGTAATTTGTACTGCAATTACACAAAAAGATAGATTTTAGATAATAACTATATTTACCGTGAATCAAATGTAATACCTACCGACTTCTAAACACTTTAGGTTGCCGACGTAAGAATAAATCATCCATGTCGTCATCGGAATCGAATACATTCAAGTCCGTGAAATCCATTTTCTTTAATGTTGATAGGTATTATAAGTAATATCGAAAATACGAATATTATGCAGCAAACCGACTTTGCTCAATAGCATACAAACAGTAAACATTAACACTAGGTTATGTTAACCGCCAAATTGACCAATAGAATGCAAGCATTCCGTTGTTCCAGATACATCTCCCCAATTTTGGCGGTATAAGATATACCGCAGATATACTGGGAACACAGTTATTCCGTCATTGTAGAACCCAAATCGCGAAGTATATCTCAAGTAAAGCTTGTTTCGAGTATATACTTGTATTGTAGACTCCGGCCTTAGTCGACTACATTGTAGACGAATTTACCTTTATGCATGACAATGCCAGGTCGCACACCGCAAGAATCATGCAAGATTACATTGTAATCTTGTATTAATAAGTAATTGCAGAAGTCGGTTTTCGGCTTATGGAGTGGCCAGCATACAGTCCTGACCTCAATCCACTCGAACAATTATGGGATGAGCTAAAACGAAAAATTCGAGCTAGGCTTCAGACCCCAAACTCGATCCCAGAGCGTATCGTTGCAGAACAATAGCAAATTTTATTAGATATATGCTTAATCGTATGAGAGAAGTTGTTAGGGAAAGAAGTGGTCATACCCATTATTGTCTTATAAATGAATGTCTTAGCGACACAATAATATGCGTTGTCACCTAAGGAACAACGACTCGCCAAATTATTGAAAAACTAGACTCCATCTACAAAAGGAAAAGCTTAGCAATACAGTTAACAGTTCATAATAAATTGCTAAGTCTAAATGCCATTCAACGTTAGCAAAACAGTTCTTGAGTTTTGACGAATTATTAATTAATCTGTTACCTGCTGGATGCAATTTGAAGGAAATGTCAAAAGTTATATTAAGTCTATTAAAAAAAGTCTAGCTCATCTCCTTCTCACGCTACCAGCATCCTGTGATAATATAGTGACAGCAAATCACACCTTAACAGATGAAAATGTAAGTTTGGCGTTTACCAATTCTAAATTTCTCGATTACGAATCAACAATTCAGAACGAGAGTAATAACACCAGTGGTAAAATATTGCATGTAGAACGGCATCAAACTACAACATTCCCGACTTCAAGTAAATACAAACACCATAAACAAAAGGACAAATTTTCCAAACAACCAGCAGACATCATCCAAATCAAAGGAACAGAAAATCAACAAGCCATTTTAAATCCAATATGAAGTGTGGACATTGTGAGAGAACAAGTCATACAATAAAATATTGTTATAATCAGTATAAAATGAAGAGCCTCGTGAACGCATTTTACAAACACTGCGTACAGATCAAATAGTGAAAAGGGTTTTGCATTCATGGTAGGAAATTCAGCTCGGCAAAAAAAGGGATTAAAACGGGACTAATAACATTCATTTTGTACTCTGGTGCCACGGACCATATTGTGAACCAAGCAAATGTATTCACATCTTACAGCCAGTTAGAAAATCCAATATGAATATCCGTCACAAAGGTTGGCGTATCAATCCTAGCCACATTAAAAGCGAGAATTCACATAATTACTTCTGGAGAACGTCCTGCATGAATGCTAAAACATCGCCAGACCTCCAGACAACACCTCCAGAGGAATAACGCTAATTTTGAATCACCCTGCATATGTAGAGCCTCCTGAAGATGGAAATGAATCGGGAGCAGACAGCGATTTATCTGATGATAAACACACAGCTAATTTGGACCATCTTCCTGGTAACTTACTAAGAGCCCAGTGTGTAAGTAATGTTATGTGCCACGCTTAATCATATGATTATTCCGTGTATTCTAAATTCTCACGCACGCATCTCCTTATCGGAACGACATTTAAACGTAAGCAACATAATTCATTTTTCTATCTAAATGGCATTCGAACTCAAGCCTAATAATTCAATTCTAAATTGAATCTTTTGACCTAAGAGTCTCACATATTTCGACAACCAAATCAATTAAACTTATCCTTTTGCGCTATCATGAAGTGATAAGCGCTTCCCTAAATGATAATCCTTTTTATTCGCCGCACTAAAATGACTATTTCCCAAATTAATATTATTTTTTCTTTTGAGATAAGTAATTGATTTAGTAATGTGGCCCAACACCATTCCTAGACACAAGATAACCTTTTGGCCTCACCCCCCAAAAATGATGATTCTCGAAACCCAAAAACGTCATCAAAATTTGATATAAAAAGACCGTCTGTTTTGTCCCCAAAACAGACACTACAAATTTCCGTCGACGCACTATACCAGTTCGCATCGCGATCGTGTTCTTTATCAAAAACTCTTTTAAGTCCCAAGTTACATAACAGTCTCTTCCTCCACTCGTAATATTTATAATTGTAATTCAATAAATTAAAAACATTGTATTAAGTATTTTATTTTAAATAAATTTTAAATAAAATAAAATAAACGTGTTGACAAACTACACCGTTCGGGTTCCCAACATAAATTGGCGCAGTCGTAACCGGATTTTGTCCTTTGTAAAGTCACCTCCACGAAGTTCGAGTTTCACCTCCAAGACCAAGAAGACCTACGAGAGAAGAAGACATCATCTCCAAGACCAAGAACACCTATAAGAGACGAACAGTAAGTCCTTCCACCTTCCTCTACATCTATTGTTACTATATTGTCTCTCTTTCAAAAATAAAATTTAAATAACTTATTTCAAGATATTTATTATCTTTTTGTAGAGTTCTCCAAACTTCTAATTTTTATCTTCAAAATTATCTCCTTGAAGTTTGAAAAATCAAAAATGTCTACTGAAAACGCAACAACAGGCTCAGAAACAAGCGAAGCCCTTTCTTTAACATTTTTATGTTCACTAATCACAAAACCTTTTGATGGTAATCGTAATGAATTCTCAGAATTAATTTCAAATTGCGAAAATACATTCCGGTTTGCTCAACGTCATCAAGTCGAGCCTTTATTAGCCTTCATTATAACTAAAATAACTGGTAGTGCTAAAGCCCAAATGCGTGATAAAAATGTTCCTAACTGGCAAACTCTAAAAACAAATCTTATGCAAATTTATTCGGATAAAAAACATTACACACAACTAATGGAAGAATTAAATACAATCAAGCAAAACAGTAATGAAGTTGTTCTAAGCTTTTACACAAAAATCGATAAATTGAAAAGTCGACTTCTAGATACAATTTCTTTTTGTGACCCTTCAGAAATACATGGTAGATCCCAAACTATCATTGGTTTAGCGTTACAAAGATTTATTCTCCATTCCAACCATGATATTTCTCGATTTCTTCTCAGTAAAGAACCCACTACTCTTGGCGATGCTTTAACATCAGCCAGAGAAGAAGAGCGAGCTTTATTAATTCAAAAATTTAGTAAAAAATCTATTTCAACCCCTAAATTATGCTTTTGGGATTAGTGTGCTTACCCTGTGCGCACCCTGAGTTGGCCAGGTTGGCAACATTGGCCTGTCAATGTTGCTAGGCAGGGCCAGAACCCTTTTGTATTGTCATTATATTATTACTACCTGTTACTACAACGTTCAAATTTCAAATACAGTCTACTAAGTTTTAATTATCTTATTTTATTTTGGCTCAGTAGTAATTATCCCTGAAAGAGTTACGAAATAATAATCGGGGTTACTCATTGACCCCACATTTTGGTCCTTTGAGCCAAATAATTGAACGATTATCAAGATAACCAGAGAAGTGAAAGTGGCTTGCTGAATTGTGGCCGTGCATCGCTGCCATTTTGCCGCATTCTCCACACACAAATTCCGTAAAGCTAAGTAAGCGTTCAATATATCCTATCTTTCCTATTCAGTGAATCAATAAGGTAAGTCGATATTTGCACCAGTATACTATTTGTATTTTATTTGACCAATTTATAAAGTGCAAATTATAATTTTATTTAAATCATCCTTTTCGGTAGCCACACGTTGTCTCTAAGCATTCAAACATGCCTTTTACTGAGGAAGCAAGAAAGCTAAAGCAGAAACGAACCACAATTAAAGCTAACTTAACACGATTTTGTAAATATT
>NW_026017110.1:45890082-45891273 GCF_020466585.1 Dendroctonus ponderosae | reverse complement strand
TATTACTAATTCCACTACTAATCAGCCCATACCACAAGCGTTTTCGGTCTCCAGCAATCCCCTAGCCAATGTTAAACTGCCTCCGTTAGATTTACCGCAGTTTGATGGTGACTCAACCAAATGGCTCCAGTTTCATGACGCCTTTGAAACACTGATACACAACAACTCAAATTTATCCCCGGTTCAAAAGTTTTATTATTTACTCTCCAGCTTAAAGGGAGAAGCATTGYTAAGTGTACAGTCTCTTCAGATTAGCGATGTCAATTATAATATAGCTTTTAACCTAATATGTGAAAGATATAAAAACACGCGCATCATTATCAACAGCCACATTAAAGGCATCTTAGAGATCCCTGTGTTAAAAAAAGAATCTAGAGAGGGCTTGAGGTCCTTAATTGACGAATTGCAAAAAAATGTGCGTTCGTTGGAGGCTCTCAACCAACCGGTAAAAACATGGGACTCTATTATAATTTACATCGCTAGTTCTAAATTAGATTTCCGTACTCGCCGTGAATGGGAGAATTCTTTATCCGGCAATTCAATATTGCCCACTTATGAACAATTAATATCGTTCCTGACTCAACGATGTCAGACCTTGGAAATTATGGACATTAGTCCAAAGGTGGAAAGGGGGATAAACAATAGTTCTAGAACTCCTAAATTTGCGCACGTTTCCCAGCAAGGCAAGCGAACCTGTCATTTTTGCAAGGGAAGTCATTTAATTTATTATTGCCAGCAGTTTTTAGCCTTATCTCATGACAAGAGATTATGTGAAGCCAGAAAGCTTCATCTTTGTACTCGGTGTTTATCTCCAGGCCACAGCAATAAAGAATGTAAAGGGCAAAACTGCAGAATTTGTAACAAGCTCCATAATACTTTATTGCACTTGAACCCGTCAAATAATGCTCAAGCTCCACAGCTACCGGTTCAGGCACCTGTGAATCCCTCAACAGAATCCATGTTAGAAACCACTACATTATTAAATCGGGAATCTGACAGTCAATATATACTATTATCAACTGCCACTGTTATATTATACGATAACAACGGCTCCGCCACATTATGCCGAGCACTTTTGGACTCTGGTAGTCAATCGAATTATATTACGAGTAATTTGGCGCGAAAATTAGGGCTTAAAACAAATAATGTTAGTATCCCTGTTACCGGAATTTCGAAAAACTTAATACATGT
>NW_026017110.1:45889278-45890006 GCF_020466585.1 Dendroctonus ponderosae | reverse complement strand
AGAATCACTGACGATTTGCCTAACGTTGTCATTAACTCAGAATTGCTACCTTTGCCGAGAAATATTCAGCTAGCAGACACAAATTTCGCTACTCCTGGCCCGATTGACCTGCTGATTGGATCGAGCATCTTTTGGTCTCTACTTTGTGTAGGTCGAATCTCATTGGGTGCAAATTTGCCAATACTTCAGAAAACTCTTTTGGGTTGGATTGTAGCTGGTCCAGTGACTATTTCGAATTCCAAGCAAAGTGTTTGCAGTTTTTCTCGTAACAATTCTATGGACCAGAAATTGGAGAAGTTTTGGGAATTAGAAGAATGTTCAGGTGCACCCGTGTTTTCTGGTGAAGATTTGGAGTGTGAAAGACACTTTGTTGAAAGTACCGTTGTTGATTCTAGTAATAAATTTGTGGTAGGTTTACCCACAAGGAACAACGTATCAGACTTGGGTGAGTCTCGTGACATAGCCTTAAAACAGTTTTGTAATTTGGAAAAACGGCTGAAACGAAATTTATCTTTATATAGTCTTTATAAGGAATTCATGCAGGAATATATAGATCTTGGCCACATGTCAACAGTTCCAAAAGAGTCATGTAGTAATTACTCATATTATTTGCCGCATTATCCGGTATTGAAAACTTCAAGTTCGACTACTAAATGCAGAGTTGTCTTCAACGCGTCCTGTAAAACTAGTACTGGAGTCTCGCTCAATGACGTTTTGATGAAGGGTCC
>NW_026017110.1:45888833-45889264 GCF_020466585.1 Dendroctonus ponderosae | reverse complement strand
AATTATTTTCTATCATTTTAAGATTTCGTTGTCATAACTTTGTGATCACAGCAGATGTCGAGAAAATGTACCGAATGGTATCAGTACGCGAGTCCGATCGTTCCTTGCAGCGTATTTTTTGGAGATTTGACAGCTCTGAATGTCTTAAAGAGTACCAGCTAAACACAGTGACTTACGGTACCGCTCCAGCTGCATTTTTGGCCGTGCGTCCTCTTCATCAAGTTGCCCACGATAACATTCGAGACTATCTAAAGGAATGTCAAATCATTTTACGGGATTTTTATGTGGATGATCTTATTACGGGAGCTCCTAGCATTGAGGAGGCTAAAGCTCTGAAAGGTGTGATCTCTAATTTGTTGAAAGAGAGAGGTTTTAAATTGAGAAAATGGTCTTCAAACAATCCACTCATTTTGGAAAATGTTGACCAGGCG
>NW_026017110.1:45888285-45888729 GCF_020466585.1 Dendroctonus ponderosae | reverse complement strand
AGAGCTTCCTCGTAGAAGGATGACAAAAAGATTCATCTTATCGATAATTTCGCAGATTTTTGATCCTTTGGGACTTATTGGGCCCGTAATTGTACGTGCTAAATTAATCATGCAACAATTGTGGAAGGAAAAAATAAGCTGGGACGAAACAGTGCCATTGGCTACATTTACCCTTTTTACTCAATTCTACAAACAGCTACCAGAACTGAATAATATTGAAATTCCTAGACATGTTCTTTTAGCCGATACAGGAGTTACTGCTCAATTACATGGATTTTGTGACGCTTCCAACATGGCGTACCGTGCTTGTGTATTTGTAGTATCCTCCTCTCCAAACGGGAATAGTTCTCGTCTTCTATGCTCTAAATCTCGCATAGCTCCGGTTAAACCAATCACTCTACCACGCCTTGAACTGTGTGGCGCAGTTCTCTTGGCAAGGCTAAT
>NW_026017110.1:45888137-45888270 GCF_020466585.1 Dendroctonus ponderosae | reverse complement strand
ATCTTTTAATATAAATGTATCATCAACCCACTATTGGACAGATTCAACTATTGTAATAGGATGGTTGAACACCGAGCCCAGCAATTTGAAAACCTTTGTCGCTAATCGCGTTTCCAAGATTCAGCAAATGTGC
>NW_026017110.1:45887807-45887929 GCF_020466585.1 Dendroctonus ponderosae | reverse complement strand
CCTGCAAGGGTGCCGATATCAATTTGTTAGATCGTTTTTCATCATTCTGGAAGCTTGAAAGGATCACGGCGTATTGCTTAAGATTCATAAACAACTCTAGAATGAGGAATGCAAAATTTAAG
>NW_026017110.1:45887057-45887383 GCF_020466585.1 Dendroctonus ponderosae | reverse complement strand
GAGACTTGCCTGCTGAGCGGGTTTCCTTCGCGTTTCCCTTTCAAAGGGTTGGAGTGGACTTTGCCGGTCCCTTTTTTATTAAAGATGGCAAGACTAGGAATCGTACGCAAATCAAAGTATACGTATGTCTTTTTGTTTGTTTTGCGACCAAGGCAGTACATTTAGAGCTATCCGATGATTTGTCAACTTCTTCATTTTTAAATGTGTTAAAACGGTTCGTTTCCAGGCGTGGATTACCTTCAAAAATATTTTCGGATAATGGCACTAATTTTGTCGGTGCAGCCAACGAGCTTGCCTACC
This sequence comes from Dendroctonus ponderosae, assembly GCF_020466585.1. Taxonomy (NCBI): domain Eukaryota; kingdom Metazoa; phylum Arthropoda; class Insecta; order Coleoptera; family Curculionidae; genus Dendroctonus; species Dendroctonus ponderosae. Next base: position 45,887,083 of record NW_026017110.1, on the reverse strand, counting down.
TGTGCAAGGATCTTCAAAATAGTAAA
>NW_026017110.1:45886814-45886937 GCF_020466585.1 Dendroctonus ponderosae | reverse complement strand
AAAAAAATTGTAGGTCAAGCGCATATTACTTTTGAGCAATTTTATACGATACTGGTGCAAATAGAGGCTATTTTAAATTCCAGACCGCTAATACCTCTAACCAATAATCCTGAAGACTTAGAA
>NW_026017110.1:45880220-45886707 GCF_020466585.1 Dendroctonus ponderosae | reverse complement strand
ACTAAGTTTTAATTATCTTATTTTATTTTGGCTCAGTAGTAATTATCCCTGAAAGAGTTACGAAATAATAATCGGGGTTACTCATTGACCCCACATATGCAATTTCTGTAAAAGCAAATCTCATACAAACAAACATTCACTTTAACAAGCCAGAAAATAAAAATTTCAACAATCACGCGAGCTCTCCAAAATTTTGCAAGTATTGCAAAAAATCAGGACATCTTATAGCCGATTGCTATAAAAGGAAGAACCGAAATTGTAACAATAATAATAACAAACCTAGTGATCAAACTTTGCACGCTTTTCCAGTAGATTCACGAGCATTTCCAGTAGAGTCAGAATCTTTAAACCCACAAAGTTCCCAGAACGACGTCGTTTCTTGGGAATGGCAATAAACAAAATCGGCGAAAAGAAAATCTGTAGTATTTTAAAACCTATACCAAAGATTAAATCACGTCTTATTAATAATTATAAAATATTCTTAACTAATGATGATAAAAATCCATACCTTGTTACGTGCAAATATTTTGCCGTAAACCTGTTAATTTGTTTTCGACCTCGGTATGCGTGTGCAAGTTATTTGCCAAGCATATCTGTTTTGGTTTTTTTCATCATAGAGTTAAATTTTGGCTGTAAAATCCGAATCTAGCAAATTTGGCGATTCTTATCGCAGTTTCGATTCTTATCGAAGGTGAAAGAAATGTTTGGTAGATTGCGGGATCACGTGTCCGTTAGGGCCAATGAATTTGGTGATTTTCGATTCCTGCGCCAACGGAAGGTTGGGGGGAGGAAAAACTTCTACTGGTGTAACGGTAGATTTTTGGTGGTGGAAGATTTTTTTTTAGGCCGTGACGATCAGATCGGGAGAGGTCGATTTTTGAGTTTGTTCCGCACGGTCGGGCTTTGAGATTTTCATTGTGTTCAGCGCTACCGCATGGTCGGTTTTTAACAAATTTTAGAATCAAGAAATGTATTGATGGTGGCATTGATGGATTGATGGTTTGCAAGAGGCCTTTCTTTCCACTGGGAAAAGTAAACATCTAATCGGCGAGTTGAAATTTTTGAGACCCAAGAACCAGATAGACGAATCCATGATGTCCGTTATGACCACGTGGAATTGATCCGAGATCCGTGGAGCAATTCAAAACCAGCTCGTTTGGGGAACCTCAGCGGGACCGTTGGATTTTTGACGTGGAGGCTGGTTCTGGTGTTTTCTATTTTGGGTAGAAGTTGTATGCTACTTGGAAGCATGCTGACGACCAACTTTTGGTGAAGACTTTTGTTTTTTTTTATCAGTTTTTTTATAACAGTATTTTTTTTTATGATTGGAATGAATAACGTTTTATAGTTAACTGCTTGTGCTGAAACATTCAAGTTCGACTGCATTCAGTTCATTTTGTTTCTTTTTACTTTAATTGCGATTCACAGTCGGACCTGAGTGATTTCCTTATTTATTTTGGTACCCCTTTACTGTGAATTTTTTTTTTATTTATGATCACGACCGATCCCCATTGGAAGACCTGCGAGGGCACTGACTGAAGTGAACACTCCAGCGGGTCCCCCTCAGGATCCTTCCCCTTCACCATCCAGGCTTGATTCAAGTTAAGGTATCCATAGATTAAGGGTGCTACCAAAAATATCCGAGTGATACACTCTAAGTAAATTTATATATTTTTTTTACCTTTATTACTCTCAGTAAAATTGTTAAATTGCTCAAATACATTAGTTGTGCTGTTGAATTTGAGTGTGCATAATTTTGTATTGTCCATTGAGCGTTCCAAAAATTGTTCACTAGCCGCAAAATACTAGCTTTTGCTCTCACTCACGCCCGAGATAAAATAAATATAGTTGGAAGTAAAATTCATAACAACCTGCATTCTTATATCAATGGTCAATCATTTCGATTTCTAATATATACGGGTGCATCAGTATCCCTTTTAAAAGAAAATATAAACATTCTAAAATTTAATAGTCGATCAAGAGGATAAAATCCTACTTAATGGGTTAAGCCCAAACTCTCCAGTAGAAACTATAGGTAGTTGCTCAGTTAACCGCGATGTTATGAACAATGAATTACCTATAAAATTCTACATAGTCTACCAAAACAGTAATATACCCTATGATGGTATCATCGGGAATGACTTTCTATCAGCCCAAGGCGCTATTATCGACCTAACTAATTGTGAGCTCAAACTCAAATCTCTATTGAATCCAATAAAAATTGCTCACCTAAATAAGAAAGAAGATTTCATTGAAGAATCATTCATTATTCAGCCTAGAAGCGAAACAATAATTGAAATCGAAATAATTAATAAAGAAATGACCACAGGTATTTGCCCTGAAATAAAAATTACGAATGGAATTTATTTAGCAAGATCATTAGTATCAGTAAAGAATGGCAAAGCCGTCACCACGATCTTAAATACTACAGAAAAACCTATAAAAATTAAAAAAATCAAATTAAATCTATCAAATCAAATTCAAGAATTCTAGTCACTAAAAAGAAAGACGAAATAAATATCTCCAAAAGACTCAAAACTCTTAAAGAAAACTTACGTTTAAATCATTTAAATTTAGAAGAAAAACATTCAATTCAAAGTCTTTGTTCCGAATTTAATGACATATTTTATTTACCTGATGACATTTTAAGCACCACAGATTTGCTTAAGCACGAAATTACTGTGTCAGATAAAACTCCTATAACTTCCAAAATTTACAGATTTCCTGAAATCCATAAAAAAGAATTAAATAAACAAATCGCTAAAATGCTTCAACAAGGAATAATAAGGGAATCAATTTCACCATACAATAGTCCTTTATGGATAGTTCCTAAAAAATTAGACGCATCTGACGAACGAAAATGCGAATTGTAGTAGATTATAGAAAATTTAATGATGTAACCATCTTCAACGCTACTCTTTTGCCTAATATCGAGGACATTCTTACATTCTTGATCAACTTGGTCATTCTAAATATTTCACAACTCTTGACTTAGCATCCGGATTTCACCAAATTAAAATGGCAGAAGCCGACATTCCTAAAACGGCATTTTCTACCCCTAATGGTCATTATGAATATCTTCGCATGCCCTTTGGCTTAAAAAATGCTCCTAGTACCTTTAAACGTCTTATGAATATTGCTTTAACTGGCTTCCAAGGATTACAATGCTTCGTATATTTGGATAGCAAAATTCCGAAACGTATTCGAACGCTTACGTTCAAACAATCTCCCCTTCCAACCAGATAAATGCGAATTTAGTAGTCTATCTAGGTCATGTCATAAATGAACATGGAATCCTTCCGAATCCAGACAAAACTAAAGCTTGAAAGACTATCCCGTACCCAAAAATCCGAAACAAATCAAACAATTCCTAGGATTAATCGGTTATTATCGAAGATTTATCAAAGATTTTTCCAAGATTGCTAAGCCCCTAACTAATCTTCTTAAGAAAGATACTCCTTATAACTGGTCTGAGGAACATTCTAATTAGTTCAATCATTTCAAAAACATTCTAATGTTAAACCCCATACTTCAATACCCAGATTTTTCACAATATTTTATACTAACTACCGACGCATCTAATTATGCGATTGGCGCTGTTCTTTCCCAAGGCGAAGTAGGAAAAGATCTTCCAATTTCCTATGCTTCTCGTACCCTAAATAAAGCTGAAACAAATTATTCAGTAGTCGAGAAAGAACTCCTTGCTATTGTTTGGGCAACTAAATATTTTCGTCCTTATTTATATGGTAGAAAATTCACTATTTTAACAGACCACCGTCCTTTAACCTGGTTATTTAAAACTTGACGACACCTATGAAATAAAATACAAACCCGGAAGAATAAATTCTAATGTTGACGCACTTTCACGAAATCCAACAAACTCTATTAATCTAATCAAATCATGCTTTCCAATCAACGCAGAATCGTATGAAGAATTTATAAAATTCCATTATCAAACTACAAAAATCCCTAATATTGAAATCATGAAAGAAACCCTATTTTCGAAATTTCCTAATGCCATTATTTACTCTAAAGATCTAGATGAAAATAATCCCTGTTCTGAAAATCTCGCATGTCATTTCGACCTGAACAAACTAAACCCTGACAAAATAAACCTATATGACGCAATACTATTAGAAAATAATAACAAACATGCATTTCTTTTAATAACAAAACTAAATCATTTCGATAAACTTACCTATAATGATTTATTCTATTCTTTACAAAATTTAAGAATCTTACTCATTAAAAAGAAAATTAAACTTCTTCACGTGAATAATCCCATTGAGAATAATCCAAACATAAAGCAAGAAATGTTTAATGAAATGCTAAACTTTTTATTTTCGAAATATAAAATACAAATTATTCTAGTCAATAAACCAAGATATAAACCTGAAAATCGAGACAAAATTCAGAATATATTTCAAGAAAACCACACCTCTGCAATTTCGGGACATTCTGGTTTCCTTCGCACTTATAAAAGGATCAAAGAAAATTATAAGAGGCCTAATATGAAAAATGATATTAAAAAATGTATAAAAAATTGTAAATCTTGTCAACTAAATAAATTAAACAACAAAACTAGCAAAGCTCCAATGGAAATCACCACAACTAGCGAAAGACCTTTCCAACGATTAGCTCTCGACATAGTAGGCCCCTTGCCTATCACTGAGTCCGGAAATCGTTTTATCCTTACAATGCAAGACGATTTAACAAAATATTCTTACGCTATTCCAACTGTTAACCATGAAGCAAAAACAATTGCCGATAATTTACTCCAATTCATTTGTCTATTTGGCATTCCAGAAACGATACTATCCGATCGAGGAACCGCCTTCACCTCGAATCTTATAAAAGAACTGAACAAGTTATTTAAAATCAAACATATCCTTTCAAGCCCTTACCACCCACAAACCAATGGTGCGCCAGAAAGATTCAACCTTACACTAAAGGACTACTTAAAACATTATACCAATTCTCAACAAAACGATTGGGATGAATATGTCTTTTTAGCAATGTTTACTTATAATACACATTTCCATAAATCTACCAAATATAGCCCTTTTGAATTACTTTTTGGACATAAAGCCGCAATTCCAAATTATCTTACTTCAAAACCAGAATTTAAGTATACATATGATGATTATTATTCACAATTAAAACTTAAAATGAATAAAAGTTTTGAGATTGCTAGAGAAAACATTATTAAATCTAAAGAAATTTCAAAAAATTATTACGATAGGAAAATCCATCAAAATCCATTCAAAGAAGGAGAATTAGTCTATATTCAAAATAAAGCAAATAAAATAGGACTGACAAAAAAACTCTCTCCTCTTTATAAAGGTCCTTTCAAAATAGTTCAAATCAATCCAAATCAAACAGTCAAATTACTTTGAAATAATAATGAAACCGCTGTTTATCATCATCACTTACTGAAGCCTTTTTTTTTTTAGATGAGACTATTAACTACATTAATCTTCATTCTGATTTCCAGATCAATTTTAACTGAGTCACCATACTCAATAGACTATGTCAGCGACCGGTCAGGAATCTTTTTCCACGACATCGAAAAAACTCGAATAACTCACGATCAATTTACTCTGCTATCCTTCACGAACATTAGCATTTATGAAGAGAAATTAAAGCTAACTTCCAAAATCTACCAATCTTCATTACCGTTATGCAACAACCTTAAAAAAAAAATAAAACTAATAAACATTTAGAGTTTACCCGTCAGGAAACATTACAACTAATTTCGAAAAAAATCAAGATTATAAATGAAAAATTCGACTCTATTTGTCATCTAACAGGTCATACAACCGATATTCTCTCAAGATCCAAACGAGGTCTCTTTAACGGCGTTTCATATGCAATCAAGTGGGTTTTCGGCACTCCAGACGCGGATGATGCACAATATTATACAGAAGCAATTCAAAATATCGTTAAGCAAACTGAAGATACGCATTCATTACTCAAACAACAAGTTTATATTATTTCAGATGCAATAAATGATTATAATAAAACGGCAATATCAGTGATTAATTACCAAAATACACTAAATAAAAATGTAAAAAAAATCAATAAATTTGCAAACTCAACAATTAAACGTATAAATACTCTAACCTTTGCTCAGAGAGTAACTGATCATCTTAATCTATTAACACAATTAATAAATGAATTAAAAGAAGAATTCGATACTACCACATCTGCAATTCCGATTGCTAAACAAAATGTTATTCACCCTACAGTCATCTCTCCTCGACACTTGCGAGAAGAATTGTCAAAAGTAAAAATAAATTCAAATCTAGAATTCCCTTTTGAACCAGAAAACTTAGATAACGCATATAAATATCATGACATATGTGCACTATCAGTAATCTATGCAAATAAAATTCTCATTTTTGCAATTCACGTTCCACTAGTAACCAAAGAAGTATACCAAATGTACAACCTCATTCCCTTACCTGTCCAATTTTTTTTTTTTTTT
>NW_026017110.1:45865789-45879221 GCF_020466585.1 Dendroctonus ponderosae | reverse complement strand
GGCTCCACTCCACGATTTTTCACCGCACTGACGATTGACTGAAAAGAGGTATTGTCAAAGGCTCCCTCTATGTCCAGAAAAGCCGCCAGAGCAATTTCTATACGCTCTAATGAGGTTTGTGCCCTCTGCACCAACTCGTGGACAGCAGATTCGCAGCATTACCTGTCCAATTTGCAAATACCTCCATCTATTCCTATATAAATACTTCCTCTCCTTACCTCTTATTGAGCAACACGAAGATTCTATACAGCGAAGCCAAAGACTTAACTAATTGCATCGAAGTCCCTCCAAAAACCTACATATGCAAAAATATGATCACACATGTTACCAAAGAAAGGCCAACATGCAAATTAAAATTGAAGACCGAACAATTAACAACTATACCAGAAATATGTGATGCAAAAGTAGTGAAAAGCGATCTAGAAATTTGACATCGGTTAAATAAAAACCAATGGCTATTTGTCACTTCCAATCCGACACTTGGAACGGCAAAGGAAATGGAATATTCACACTCAGATCAAAATGCAAATGTTATACACTATCAACAATACTGATTGCAACATCAAACCAAATTGCTAACTTTACAAATGATGTTCCAACAGTTGATATAACAGTCGATGAATGTTGTCTCGAACAACAAGAACTATTAATGACTGAAGAAATGGAACCAATAAAACTTTCAGATGTTAATTTCAACGACCTGAACCATGCTAACTCAAAACTGAAACAGTTTAATGAAGAACTCGACAGAAGAATGAATCAACCATTCCCAACAATTAGATTGAAGTGGTACAACACTTTCTTAGGCATTGTCGCCGTTATTTTATTTATTTTTAGTTTATGCTGGTGTTGTTGCAAAAGATGTCGATGGTCCGTATTCAACTGGTTAAAAAATATCTTTACCAGAGGGTCATGCAAAGCCCTCGTATGCATTAATAGCCACAACAATTTAAGCCACATCAGTCTACAATCATACGACTACGACCAACCGCAACGCAAACATTGGGTACACTTCTCGAAACCAACCGAGTTTACCAACCCCCTATACGCCAGACCTCCGATAGCTGCAGTTGACGAAACAATCCAAAGTTTGCCTGCCCCTGCACCACTCCAAGAGTATGAGGAAATCAACCTAGAAGAACCCGCTAGAAGAGTTACAAGATGTTCATCAAAAAATACTTTAAAGATGTGAACTAAAAATTGTGAAGTTATTTAGTGAACAGACTCAAGTGAAAACATTTAAAAACCAAACATTGCCAATTGTGTCATTCAATAAATCACTAATCTAGTTTAAGTTTTTTGTACTGACCAAATTGATGTCTTCACATTTAATTTTGACGTGAACATTACTTGTATTTTATTCTATATTTTGATTTTTTGTATTCATCTATATAACATTGTCTATTTTATTCTTTTTACGTTTTGATAACTTGCAGTTGATCAAAACGCTTAAACAGGGGAAGATTGTTATGTGCTACGCTTAATCACATGATTATTCCGTGTATTCTAAATTCTCACGCACGCATCTCCTTATCGGAACGACATTTAAACCTAAGCAACATAATTAATTTTTCTATCTAAATGGCAATCGAACTCAAGCCTAATAATTCAATTCTAAATTGAATCTTTTGACCTAAGGGTCTCACATATTTTGACAACCAAATCAATTAAACTTATCATTTTTCCACTGCTGAGCGCTATCATGATGTGATAAGCGCTTTCCTAAATGATAATTCTTTTTACTCGCCGCACTAAAATGACTATTTCCCAAATTAATCTTATTTTTTCTTTCGAGATAAGTAATTGATTTAGTAATGTGGCCCAACACCATTCCTAGACACAAGATAACCTTTTGGTCTCACGCCCCAAAAAGGATGATTCTCGAAGCCCAAAAACGTCATCAAAATTTGATATAAAAAGACCGTCTGTTTTGTCCCCAAAACAGACACTCTACAAATTTCCGTCGAGGCACTATACCAGTTCGCATCGCGATCGTGTTCTTCATCAAAAACTCTTCTAAGTCCCAAGTTACATAACAGTTTCTTTCTCCACTCGTAATATTTATAATTGTAATACAATAAATTAATAACATTGTATTAAGTAATTTATTTTAAATAAAATAAAATAAACGTGTTGACCAACTAAACCGTTCGGGTTCCCAACAGTAAGAAAATGATGCTATCAGGATTGCCAGGGGATATCGATGAAGACGAATATAGTTCTGATGATCTATCATTATCACAGCTCCGAAAAAAGCTGCAGAGTGCACAAGCTGTTACTACTACTAACTCGAAAAAGATAAAATCTAAAGTGTCTTGGCAGAAATCAGTTTCAATGTATACGATGAAGAATGAGTTTACTCCCGCAGTAAAGATGTCTCAAGAAGCAAAAGACTGCAAAACACCTACCGGTTTTTTTCGTCTCTTTTTCAGTGATTCTCTTTTTAATTTATTTGTCACAAATCGATACACACTGTAACAAAACAAAACCCTAAAGGTCAATAAAAACAAAATCTTTGTTTTCATTGGTGGAATGCTGTTGTCTGGTTATGCAAAATACCCAAACAGAAGAATGTACTGGTCGAAGCGAACTGATGTTTAATGCAGATGTGCAGTAGGGTAATTAAACGCCAGAAACTTTGTGTTTTTGCGTGTGAATATTTGATGAACTCGGACGCAAATTCCATAGCTCTTCGAATTTATACGGTCATTTTATAGATTTTGTGCCCGGTCTACATCAGGAAAGCGCGACAATACCAAACCGACCAACGTCAACTACGGGGCTAGTAACAGACTGACATGAAAGTACTACAAATTAACGTAGACAGGGGGAAGGCAGCAACAGCATTAATAGACAAGTACAAAACCGACCACGACATAGACATTGTCATGCTGCAAGAACCCTATATGACATACAGACCGACCAACAAAACCAAAAAATTAACAATGGACGACACTCCAAGACGGAAATTTGGATAAAGGACAACATAGACTACACGATAATAACGGAACTTACGACCAATAACGCAACGACAATACGAATAAATAACAAAGACAGTAACACGTATCTAACATCAATCTACGACGAACCAGGAGGAAGCAGAAACGCGAGACTAGAGGAATACGACAGAAAACGACGTGGACAAACAACACCAATTACACAACATCTACTATGCGGAGACTTCATCGCACACAACGACATTTGGGGCGGTAGGGTAAATGACAAACGGGGAGAAGACTTAGTAAATTGGACTATATACAACGGCTACATATTGGAGAACAGGAAGTATGAACCAGCGACTTTCCAGGGACCAATGGGTAGCAGTTGCATAGACTTGACATTAACAAAGAACATAGGGACAAACAACAGGACGGTCAACCCAGACGAGACGCTCTCGGCCCACAAATACATAACATACGAAATTGACATAGAACACACGAAAGCCAAACGTACCAACACAACTTACGACTTTATTAATACAGACTGGACTCACTTTGAAGCTTACATTAAGACACAGACACAAAAACTAGACTGGGACAAGAACGTAAACGACGCTGAAAGGACTGGACAGTATCTGCACCAAGGCGTGCAGGAAACATATTAAGACGAAGAGACTCAGGGAGGGTGACGAAACAGGATGGTGGAACGAGACCTTGGAAAAACAAAAGAAACAACTCAACAGAGAAAGACGAGACATACAGACAACGATAGACGAGGACGAAAAAGACGAGAAGAAACGACGATACAAAGAACACCGACTCCAATACAAAAGACAGATAAACAAGTCAAAACAAAAGACATACGACCAAGACACAACAGACGTTTTGAACAACGCCTCCTGGCATAAAGCCTGAAACTTGCTAGCTGGCAAGAGACACACGCACATGAACAAGACTATACAAAAAGCAGACGGAACGTACATGGAGACAGAGAAGAACAAACAGGACTACTTGATACATAAATATTTTCCACAAGACAAACCAGAAGACAATACATACATGAGGGAAATTAGAACAATAATACATGACTTCCGACCGGACAAAGAACCACCAATTACATTAACCGAAATACGAAACATTGTGGACGGACCACAGAAAAACAAAGCGACAGGGGTGGACAAGATACCAAACGAAGCGGCAAAACACATACTTAACGCAATCGATGACAATATAACGCGACTCTACAACAGGTGTCTGGACGAGCGCACGTTTCCCGTCTGCTGGAAGCGGTGTCGACTCGTCTGGATACCCAAGAAGGACGGTAACCCGAGGCCCATTTCCATACAGCCGACATTAGGAAAGGTACTTGACAAAATAATTAACAGATGACTACAATACCTACTAGTGACGGAGGACAATCTGGACGACCGACAATACGGATTCCGCGAAGGAAGAAGTACGACTAACGCACTACGGAGAATAGTGGATACAGTGAGGACGAACAAGAACAAAGGACAACACCAACAGATTGTGACACTAGACCTTCAAAATGCTTTCAACTCGGCATGGAAACCATACATCATGACCGAGCTTGAAAGGACAACCGTTACGACCAACCTGGTGGGTATAGTGGGAGACTTCCTGACGGACAGAAAAATACAGACTAAGGACGGAAATTACGATATGACAAGGGGCTGCCCTCAAGGATTCAGCATGGGCCCAACACTCTGGCTGCTGGTGATGGAGGGATGGTTCCGCACCATTGACGAGACGGCACGCGACTGGAAAGACGAACAGGCACGAGAAAGGGACGTAGACATACAATAAGTGGACGAACTACTGGACATACAGGCCTTTGCGGACGATCGGGTGATAGCTATTCCTGGAAAATCCGCAAAGGCGATAGAACGCAAATTTACATACAGGCCTTTGCGGACGAGCAGGTGATAGTTATCCCTGGGAAATCCGCAAAGGCGATAGAACGCAAATGGACATACATATGGGACGCCTGTAAAAGATGGGCACTGAGGAGCAAAACAACATACAACACGAGGAAGACAGAGACCATGTTTATTGGGAAGAAGATGCGACACAATACCATTGAACAACGAGACAACATTAAATACTTGGGAATCACATTCGACAAACAACTACATTTTATACAACACTTACGTGAGATCAGACATAAGGTGGACGAGACGGCAGTTATACTTGGACATAAAATTAGACGACTCTGGAGAACAAACCAAACGACACTACTTAAAATACTGCATAGAGCCCTAAAACCGGCAGCCCTCTATGGAGCAGAGATATGGGGCGAAAGGGCGAACGAGACAACGACAGGAATTGGACGACGTGGATAGCATCGTCAACAAGACATGACGTTTACAGGACAAGAACAAACAACAAGGGAACGGGAAACGAATACACATAGACGCCACGTTGAAGCCCGATGGAAAATCGGCAATCGGCATACACTACGAGGACGGGGACGAATTAGAATAACGGACAACACAAAATTCCACACGGCCGAGACTTATGCCGCTATCAAAGCAATACAGATAGCAAATACGAGACAAGACAATAACATCACGATAATAACGGACCGACTAGAAACAGTACAAATGATCGGAAAGGGGCGAATGACGACAAAAACACTCACGGAACTACATAAACAGATGGAACAAAGACACAGACAAGGGTGGACGACAAACGTCGAATGGGAGGAAGGACATAACAAGAACAATAAACATAATGCCGTGGCTCACAAACTAGAGAACGAGGGAGCCATCCTAACAAACGTGACAGAGCACACTTCACGCTACAACAACAGAACCAACAAAGACTGGGCCAAAATCCGATGCGACATTACAATGACGACATGGCAGGACAATTGGGACGTAAGCGACTAAGGTCGCACGCCGTACGAAATCTGTAGGAAGGTGGGCCGAGAGCCAATACCAACGACATTTAAAAGGACACAACTAGCGACAGGACACCGCAACATAAAACACTACTTACACAAACATAAACTCACGAACAATGCGACATGTACGTGTGGGATAGGGGACGAAACGACGGACCACATCAAATATCACTGCACAGAAACCGACAGACAGCGAGCACGGGAACACATACGGAACAAATACAGCAACTTCACGATAAATTTACGAGACCAGGACGGGAACAAGACGGAGGACATTAACAAACTGAACGAGTGGGCACACTTGGCGCTGCGGACAGAAGATATGTCCCTGGGTAATTAAGTATAAATAGATAGGTTAAGGACATGTATAGCTTTAAGGGTTAGGGAAGGAATTGTAATCGTAACTAGGTTAAGGTCTTTTTCCCATCTAATTGGAGGGAGGAGGTCCAAGGAACGGATAAAGGAGTTCCACTGGTGGTCGTTTCGCGGATAGTGGATGTGCTTAACACAAGGGGACAATTGGGGTATGCCGAAAGGCAGGAACCCAGGCGGGTACGCCAGTCACCACATGTTTCAGCAGTATACATCTGGCATTTAAACCGAGCGGTCGACATACCAGAGGTACGTGACGTGCCGAGTAGAAGAATCGCAATATTTTTATTTTTTTTTCTTCGGCCGGTCCTGAACATTACTCGCTTGCACCCTGGAACTACCCGCGCGCCCTTCGATCGAGGTCGGGTTCCAAGGATACTTCGGGGGAGCGGCCGAAAAGAAAAAATGCATCGATGGTTAGTCCCAAAAGAGTGTGCTAAACGGCAGGACGGGTGTTTGGGCTTTTTTCGTTCCGGGGAGCCAACACAACGCCACGCAAAGCGGCCATTGCTTTTTGAAAAAGAAAACAAATCCTGTTTTTTTCGGGGCATCCTAGCCCCTAGAAACTCGAATCGTGAAAGGTGACTGTGCGCAACAAGCCAGTGACAAGACTCACCAGTCTTTCATGAGGTACTTTTTCTTTGTTTTGTTTGTTTGTTTTTTGTACTTTAGTTTTTCGGATTTCTTCATGTGTGGTGCGCATTAAAGACACTGAAACAAGGGGGTACTACGCTAAACTAAAATCAGCGACGATCAACAACGTCAACGTCATCAGACGAGTCGGAAAACGCCCACGGGTGGGGCCCACGCTCCCGGCCCCACACCCCATGTTCTGACGTGCGCTATGAACCAAGCCACGTCTCGGCCCACCATAGCGGTCAATATCAACGGGGCCACTTTTCAAGCTTTGTTGGACACAGGATCCGACAAGAGCATTATTAGTCCGGAGGCAGTACCCAGTGGCCGGTGGCAACCAGCACCGATACCTGACTTGGCGATGGCTTGCACAGGATCCAAGGTCGCCGTTGCAGGGCAGACTACTTTGCCTGTCAAGATCGGGTCCCAGATGTATCAGATATCATTCCTAGTGGTGCCCATCTCTGATTCTAGGCATGGACTTGATGACCGCGCAAGCAGCCACACTGGACCTAAGCAGGGGATGCCTATACATTGGGCGTCAACTGAGGCAAACGATTCATTGGACCACCACTACCTCCCAACCAGTAAGTTCCAGGTTTCGACCAGAGTTAAGCCCCGAGCACCCGCCAGAAGTACGGCAGCTTCTGGAAGAGTTTAGGGACCTGTTCAAGGTGGGGCTCTCCCAATCAACAACAAGGAGTACCCGTCATCGGATTCAACTCACTTCCGACACAGTGGTGAATAAGCGATGCTATCCGATGACGCCCGCCAAGAAACAAGTACTTTATGCACAGGTCGATGAGATGCTGAAGGCCGGAGTCATCGAGCCTTCCAACTCCGCTTTTTCGTCTCCACCAGTGCTCGTGCAACGACCGGGAAAAGCGCCACGATTTTGTGTGGATTACCGCGCGTTGAATGACTCAATGAATTCAAGACTCCGCGAAGTCGTTGGCGAATGCCACCCACTACACGGCATTGGACTTGCATAGTGGTTATTGGCAAATCCCCCTGGCCAAGGACAGTAAACTCTTTACTGCCTTCTCTACCCCTGATGGTGCCACGTATCAGGTCCGGGTTATTCCGTTTGTACTTAAAAACGCGCCCACGACCTTCCAACAGATGATGGTCTCCCAGGTTCTGGTCGGACAGCTTCAGGACATTGTGCAAGTGTATTTGGACGATATAATGTTTAGCTCCAGCCTGGAGCAACATTTAATGCACCTACGCCTAGTCTTCGAAAGACTCCGGACTCACCAGCTTCGGATTAGTGCGGAAAAGTGCCAGGAGCGTCGCGCGGACCTAGATTATCTTGGGTTCCACCTTAAAGGTGATCTTATTCAGCCTCAGGAAAAACACCTGAATCAGATTCGTAGTTTTACTCGTCCCCATTCTAAAAGGACTCTTCAGTCATTTTTAGGGACCTGCAACTGGCTGCGCGAACACATCCCGGACCTCGCAGCTCTCACAGCACCTCTTACCAATCTGCTGCATGGAGATGGCAAGAGATTCCGGTGGACGACGGACGCAGACGTTGCGTTCGAGCAAACGAAGGTGGCCGTCGCAGAGGCTAGGGAACTGAGCCGTCCGGACTTCAGTAAAAAATTTATTCTGCAGACCGACGCAAGCCAGATTGGAATGTCTGCCGTTCTGTATCAAGAAGACGCAGGGAAGAGTCGGATCATTTCCCACGCAAGTGCCAAATTCACCCCAGCTCACCAACGTTACTACGTGAATAAACAACAGTGCCTTGCATTGGTGTGGGGAATCGACAAGTACCGAGCCTACCTGGAGGACAAGCCATTCTTGGTGCGCACGGATAGCCGGTCCTTAACTTCGTTGAATAAGTTTAAGGATACCCGGGCCAAGCTCACTCGTTGGGCCCTGACGCTCCAAGAATTTAGTTTTACCCTAGACTACGTCCCAGGTAAGGCCAACCAACTACCCGATCTTCTCAGTCGATACCCTGAGACTACGCTCTACCACGCGGCGCCGGATGACGAGACTTTGCACGACTGAATCGCGCAAAGCCAAGAAAAGGTCCGCCACATCCAGAGAACGATCAAGCTGCTGGAGAAGTTGAGCTCTTCGGGGACTCCGACACCCTCTCAGAGGAAGCTGAGCCAAGCTTTCGTCGTGGAGCAGAGGCTGTTGTGGAGACAACACCCTCATGGCGATCGATTAGTGGTTCCTCGCCCTTTAGTCCCGCAAGTTATCTGCTGTTTCCACGATGGCGAGGAGCATGGGCATCCAGGGTACAAAGAGACCCTGAGAAAAATTCATTAGCGATACTTCTGGGGGTGGATGCACCTGGACATCCAAAAGTACGTAAAAAACGGCATTATTTGCTCCATAGCCAAGACCCAACAACGGCAACCTGAGGCCCCCCAACATGCCAGGGTACCCAGGTATCCCTTCGAGATGCTCTCGATGGATGTGATGGGCCCTTATCCACCCGGACAACGCCATAACAAATACATCCTCGTAATAGAGGATGTATTCAGTAAATGGGTTGAGGCGTTCCCACTAGAGAGGGTGCTGGCGAAAGATGTTGTGCACATAGTGGACACCGAAATTTTCGCCCGATATGGAGTGCCTCGCACAATAGTGTCCGACCAGGGAAAGGTGTTCACCTCGAACGCGATGGACCAGCTATGCGCGGAAAAGGGCATTGCGCATTTGTTTTCCAGTGCCTACCACCAGCGGGCCAATCCAGTGGAACGGCGAGTACAAGAACTGAAGGAAACCATGCGTGTTCTGATGACGGGCAGAAATGAACAGCACTGGGAAGCCGTCCTTCCAGTAGCTCTGCAGGTACTACGATCCCGTGTCAACCGAGCCACTCCCGCTTTGATAGTCCTGGGCTATGAATTACCTTGCCCTGGAGAATGGGTCATTAAATCGAAAACCGCGGTGTCAGCGGCGTTGACGCAGATACGCCATGTGCAGGCTGGAGCCGCCAAGTGGACCGGACTGAAGGCAGACGAACTGGAGGAGAACATCACCCAGGGCATGATACGGATTGACGCGATCCCCAATCCCGAGGGAAACGCTGAACTCCGTTAGGCAAAAAAGGTACATTTGGTAAGTACCCTTTCGGCATCATCCCAGTCACATTTGGACCGTCGACCTCCACCAACTCGGCACTACACCGCCCACGACTACGCCCCGTCGGTGAGATGACTTCTCGCTCCCAATCAAGACAAACAGGTCGAAGTCCGAGACCTATTTCTCCAGACTGGGTNCCGAGTGGAAGAATCGCAAATTTTAAATTTTTTTTTCTCCGGCCTGTCCTGAACATTACTCGCTTGCACCCTGGAACTACCCGCGCGCCCTTCGATCGAGGTCGGGTTCCAAGGGTACTTCGGGGGAGCGGTCGAAAAGGAAAAATGCATCGATGGTTAGTACCAAAAGAGTGTGCTAAACGTCAGGACGGGTGTTTGGGCTTTTTTCCGTCCGGGGCGCCAACTCAACGCCACGCAAAGCGGCCATTGCTTTTTGAAAAAAAAACAATTCCTGTTTTTTCCGGGGCATCCTAGCCTCTAGAAAAAAAAACAATTCCTGTTTTTTCCGGGGCATCCTAACCTCTAGAAACTCGAATCGCGGAAGGTGACTGTGCGCGACCCGCCAGTGACAAGACTCACCAGTTTTTTTTGTTTTTTATGAGGTACTTTTTCTTTGCTCTGTTTGTTTGTTTTTTGTACTTTAGTTTTTCGGATTTTTTCATGTGTCATTAAAGACAATGAAACAGCTGCCTGTTCGTTTCAAAACTCGATTTCAAATTGCGGGTAGACTGGGAAGGGCACTCGAAAAATCTATGTAACATTCGCATTTTAGGCTTAACCAAATTTTTAAACGAAAAATGTATCTTTTTGGAGTCCATGGAAAGTGTCAACCCATTGTTAAAAAGGTATGAAACTAGATCGTTTCATCTATCGGAAAATAACATAGTGCCCAATGTGCTCAAACCATCATGTCATTTATCAGTGCAATAATTTTAAGCGCTTATCAATCAACGACCGTTATAACGAAATTAAACGCTTTAAATTCTGCATAAATTGTTTGAGATCGGGACATTTTGCGGGAAGATGTAAATCAGGCGGCTGTCGCAAATGTAAAAAGATGCACAACACATTATTGCATGGACTAGCCATGGCTAGGACTTCAGAACAACATTCAGAGCCCGTACAATATTCCAATTCTAATACAAACACGATTCAACAAGTATCGAACAACCGTGACTGCACAAACCCAAGGGAAGCTCAAAATTTCTCGATTGTTAGCAGGCCTTTTAATGCTGGATTAAAATCCTATATAATTCTACCAACGGCAATCGTGCACGTCTATAATAAATGAGGACAAATGACAACATGTAGAACTTTTTTGGATAGTTGCTCGCAGATTAACTTAATATCAGAATCTCTTCTTAAGCGATTGGATTTAAGACATAACAACGTAAGTATGGCATTATCGGGAATAAACAATTTATCAGCCAATACTTCCAAGCAGATTAACTTGCAAGTTCACTCCTTGCTCATTAGGAACTAAATTAGAAAAGTTTTCGCTCATTGAAGAACCCACATTAAAATCGCAAAATCTCTCCAAAGAAGAATCAGAATGTGAGGAGCAGTTTGATACCACGACTATCAGAACTGAAACAGGGCGATTCATGGTCACTTTACCACTCAAAGACAACTCTCATCAACTGGTTGAATCTCAAAGCATCGCAATAAACAGATTCAAGTCCTTGGAAAGAAAATTCCAACGCAATCCCATTATGAGAGCGGAATAGAAAAAATGTACGAATAAATATATTGAATTAGGCCATATGTCATTAATAATCAATGAGAACAACTTATCAGGAAAACTAAGATATTACATGTCACATCATCAAGTTGAGAAAGCAGACAGCACTACAAGTCGAACCAGAGTAGTGTTCAATGCAAGCATGCAAACCTCCTCAGGCTTATCGCTCAACCATGTTCTAAAGGTTGGGCCAGTAGTTCAAAGGGATCTGTTTTCCATCCTTCCAAGGTTCAGGAAACACAAATTTGTGCTTATTGGAGATTTGGAGAAGATGTACAGGCAAATATTGGTCCGTCCTGAGGACAGAGGATTGCAATGCATCGTGTGGCGAGATAATCCAAATTCCCCAATGCAACATTATACCTTGAACAACATTACCTATGGAACTGCTAGTGCCAGTTTTTTGGCAACTCGATGTTTACTGGAAATTGCCAGGGACAAAGAAAGTAAACACCCTCTAGAAAGCGAAATAATTCAGAACGATTTTTACGTAGACGACCTACTAACGGGTTACAACAACATTGATCAATTAATTGTGATTCGCAAAAATTTGACAAACATTTTCGCTGAATACGGGTTTCGTCTAAGAAAATTCCAGTCGAATAGCTCTTCGGTATTGCAGGACTTGCAGGACAACATTGGTAATGCAGATTACACGGTTTCAGGGGAAACAATAAAAAAACTCTCGGTATCACGTGGAATGCTCAATCCGATAGTTTTACCTATAAAGCAATTAGCAGTGGAAAAAATAAGATCAGTGTTACCAAGAGAGTAATCTTATCATATATATCAAAACAGTTTGATCCATTAGGTTTGTTATCTCACATAACTATAAGATCCAAATTAATAATGCAACGACTGCGGCAGGCTAAAATCAAATGGGACAAATCTTTACTTACAGATTTGCACACTCAATGGTTAAACTTATTCAACGATTTACAGCATGTAGAGCAAATTGTTATTTCCCGTCATGCGTTCTCTAATAATTATAAAGCTATAGAAATGCACGGTTTTTCCGATGCCTCAGAAAGGGCTTATGGAGCGTGAATATAGTATCTACTGATCATGATGGAAGTAAGCATTCTCAACTGCTTTGCTCCAAAAGTCGTGTAGCTTCCATCAAAACAATTTCACTACCCAGACTAGAATTGTGCCGTGCACTGATACTTAGTAAACTAACTAGCATATGTGCCAACATCTTAGAAATTCTGAAAGCTAGCATATACCTACATACAGATTCATCGATAGTATTAGCGTGGCTGAGTTGAGAACCAAACATATTTAAAACATTTGTAGCCAATCGAACATCGGAAATTCTGCAACATTTTAATAGAAAACATTGGCATCATGTCAGCTCCCCAGAAAATCCCGTACATTTAATAACAAGAGGTAGTACTCCAACAGCCCTTCGCTCTAGCATTTTGTGGTGGAATGGACCCACATTCTTATTAGGCTCTTTTGTAAGCAGGCCCATAGCACCTATCCCAAATTTTGAAGCAATTTTGGAATTGCGCGTTCAAAAATCTGAAGGAATTTATCTAGCAAATGTTGCCCAACATGGTGATTTATTTGAAAGGTATTCGGATTTAACCAAACTATTGCGAGTTACGGCTTATTGCATTCGATTCATAAACAATTTAACGTGAGTTAAAGTCTTAAAGTGAAAATAAAGTAAAACTGCATGGCGTGTCACATCTGGGACCGATACATAAATGCGTATATGCCGTATTTCTACAATCGCGCAAACCGTACC
>NW_026017110.1:45860571-45865103 GCF_020466585.1 Dendroctonus ponderosae | reverse complement strand
AGACTATGTTGTTGGACAGCGTGGAAAGAATAATTACTGGAAAAAAACAAGAGACTGCATTCAAAAATAATCGCCCAGGTGATAAATGGTTCAAGTTGTTTCTGCGAAGGCATTCGGAAATATCACCAAGGGTAACCCAAACTTTCACATCTGCAAGAGAGAATGTTAGTGAATTGCAACTCAGAAACTGGTTTTCAGAAGTCAAAGAGGCCGAGAGTCGAGAATTTCAAAAGGACTGTTCGAAACTACCAACCAGCCGAAACGAGTATTCAATGCAAATGAAAGCGCATTTTATTTAAATCCTAAAGGTAGTAAAGTTCTTGCCAAAAAAGGTGACAAAAATATATACTGCGTGGGTGGTGATCAGAAGGAAAATTTGACAGTTCTTCTAACAGCCAACGCTGATGGCCAAATACCTCCTCCAATGGTACTTTTAACTTACACTAGAGTTCCTGGATATATATCGACAAGCATCCCTTCTTCTGGGCAATCGGCAATTCAGAAAATGAGTGGATGTGTAGTTCTACTTTTTACGAATATATAGCAAATATTTTTATTCCGCGGCTAGATCAAGAAAAAATCGAGAGGCCTATTTTATTTTTTGTAGATGGCCATGTTTCACATTTGACCCTTCACTTGTCAAACTTGTTCCTTCAAAATGGCATAGAACTGATAGCTCTTTTCCCAAATTCAACACATCTGTTGCAACCGATGGATCTAGCAGTATTCAGACCATTGAAAAATGCATGGAAGGCTGAAGCTGAAAAATGGAGATCCGAAAATGGTGGTATCAAGCTACAAAAACAAAATTTTGGATCAATTTTTGTAAACGGCTTGAAATATGTGACGAATACAACAATAAAAAATGGTTTTCATGTATCAGGACTTTGCCCTTTCGAAGTAGAAAATGTCAACTTTCAAAAAATAGTCAAGCCACCTACAACTCAAATACCTTTGTTAGAAACAAATGATTCAGAAGAGAAGAGAACAAAAATTTAAAAAAATCTCAATTAGAGACGAAAGTAATTGTAGATTCGGAAACATCTGAAGTGAAGTGGGAAAACAGTGGAGGTAGTCCTCCTCCACTGTTGAAAACAGTTGAGGTAGTGTTGTAGTCACCAAGCGTGATAACCACGGGAGATTAGTTGTTGATTAAGTTTCATGGAGGAAAGCGCAAAGCAACTCAATACAGATATGTTGGTGTTGTGCAAAAATTATATGACGACGACGAGTTAGAAGTCATGTCACTGAAGGTGTTAAATGAAGACAAAACAATTTTTCGAATGGACGCGAATGACATCTCCAGTGTAAATAAAACTGCTGGACTGGGCAAACTGCCTCATCCAGAGATGATTACGGCTGGGGATAGAATAAAATATAAATTTATTAAACCTATAGATGTTTTTGAGGCAGCATAAATATTGTTCTGATATTATACTACAACTTGTTTAATAAACATGATAAACAAAACATAATGCCGTTATTATTTACCTTCTATGAAAACTGTCAATAAGTGGGTGTCAATTACTGGATTACTGTCAATGACGGGTCTTCAATTATTGGATTTTGGCTGTCAATAACTGGGAGTCTGAGACATTTTGTCATTATTTTGCAATTATGCAATGTCATTGACCAGTTAGTAAAAACCTCAGCAATTGTTTTAACGAGTGAATCGCACTTTAAAAGTAAATAGGTTAGTTGTATAACTTTTCTTATAATGAAAATGTCCTAATAGTGTCGAAGACTGGGCATTTTAACTTATGTTCGTCAAAAATATTGGCCTCTTCATGGCAAGCAGACAGTCAAATCTGTCTTGCGATCGTATGTACAATGTTTTAAAGCTAACCCTTCTACATTACAGGAACTAATGGGTAATCTGCCCTATTATCGTGTAAATCCGTCCCGCGTTTTTTCTATATGTGGAATAGATTACGCTGGTCCATTTGAGCTGAAAGAATGCAAAAATAGAAACCGAAGAATATTAAAGGCATAATTGTGCATCTTTGTTTGCCTGTCCACGAAAGCTTGTCACATTGAATTGGTTAGAAAAGTTAGTCAACAGTTTGTCAACAGCATCATCATATCACATGTATTTTAGTGAGTGTGTATTTTAATGAGTATCACATGTATTTTAGTGTGTGATATGATAAAGCTGTTGACAAACTGTTGATTGTTTTTTAAATTAATGAAAACATTTTTTTTACTATCTGTTATTTTAGAGAAACTGATGATGGTGGAAAACACCGAAACGTATTTTAATTGATAAATAGACAATAAATGACTGAAGCCCAGGAATTGATTTTGATTTGCTATTAGTTATGGAGGGCTGGTTCAGGGTCATAGACGAACAAGAGCGAACATGGAGACAGGCGCAGACCGACCCGAAGGACGTAACAGGGGACAACAAAGACGAGCTATCCCAGATACAAGCATTCGCAGACGATCAGATAATCATAATATCGGGCCCTTCAGCCAAGAAAATAGAAAATAAGTGGACGTACATCTGGGAGGCATGTAAAACTTGGGCCATGCAAAGCGGATCAACATACAATGAGAGGAAAACGGGGGCGATGTTCATACATACAAAAAAATTAGACCACCAACACTAAAGATAAACAACAACACAATACAACAACACGACACAATAAAATACCTCGGAATTACACTGGACAGACAGCCAAACTTCACGGAACACAAGACAAACCAGACATAGAGTGGAAGAAACAGCTGCAAAACTTGGACATAAAATAAAACGACTATGGGGGACTAACCAAACGACAATAATACAAATCATACAAAGAGCGCTAAAACCGGCGGTACTCTACGGTGCAGAAATATGGGGGGACAAGGCGGGAGGGACAAGACAAAAAAAACATTTAGAGACAGCAATGAGGACGGCGCTCAGGATAGCTGTGAAAACATACAAAACGACGCCAACAGCAGCACTCCAGATCCTGGCCGGAACACCACCATGATGGATAGAGGCGGCGTCATGGAGCACGACACACAAGGAAAAGACAATTAACGGAAAGACGAACAAGATAAAACACATGGGACAGGCCATATCCGAATATGGAATACTTGCAAATAACAGAACCAACAGCACAAGACATCAGCGATAGGCATCCATTACGAAGACTCGAACGACTACAAGTATAGACTAACAGATGGGACACAGATACACAACGTAGAGGCATATGCTGTATTAAAAGCGATTTCCAAGGCAGACGCAAGGCATGACAACTACATTACGATAAAAACGGACAGATACGAGACAGCTGCACAAATCAACAGAGGGAAGATTACAAACAAGATACAGGCACGCATACACAGGCGTATTTAAGAAAGACACAAGAAAGAATGGCAAACCCGAATACAGTGGGAAAAAGGGCATGACAAACACAATAGGCATAACAACATAGCACACAGACTAGCAAGTGAAGGAATAGAACTGGCGGAGGCAACGGAAAACATAAAACGTCAACATCAAAAGCAACAGACAATTTGTGAAAACAAGAACAGACACTACAATGACCAAGTGGCAGGAGGACTGGGACCAGAACGAGAACGGACGACAACTTCACGAAATATGTCAGATAGTGGGACGAGAACCGATAACGACGACATTTAAAGCTGTACAACTAGCGACGAGACACGGAAACACAAAACACTATCTACATAGATTCAGAAAAACAGACAACGCGACATGCACATGCGGCTCAGAGGACGAAACGGTCGAACACATTAAAAACCTCTGCACTGAGACAGACCGATAAACAGCACGGGACTATATAATAGACAAATATGGTACACTAACAATGACGCTTAGACGACCAGACGGAACAAACGACACAATACAAATAGAGAAACTGAACAAGTGGGCGGAGATAGCAATGAAGTCGGAGGAAAACCTGGAGCAATAGGATTAGGCTGATAGGATTAATAGGAGAAATAGGATAAGGATTAGGAATAAGAAACAGGCTAGGAAACATGTTCAAGGTACGGCGAAAGGGTTCAAAGGACTGTGTTTTCGGCAGATAGTGGGTGGCTTACGCAAAAAAGGAAAACGGGGTATACCGGAACGTAGGCACCCGGGTAATAATAAACCCATCAACATGTTTCAGCAGACAACAAAACCAACAAGGACTGGATAAAACTACGGCTCAACATGACAATGACTAGGTGGCAGGAGTACTGGGACACAAGTGACAAGGGACGACTACTGTACGACATCTGCAGCAGGCGCACGCACTACACGATAACACTACGAAACGAGGACGGGAACAACAACGCGGAGGGATTGCTAAATTAAATGAATGGGCTGAGCTAGCAATAAAAACGGATGATATGTCCCTGGGCGTGTACCATAGCGCAGTATAGTTTAGGATTTAGAATAAGGTAACATAATAGCTAAACTAAGGATAGAGTAGGGAAAAGTTGGTCTACGTGACTCAACGTGTACGGTCGACAGCGTGCTGCGTTCGCGAAGTGCTTTGTTGGTTAGGAGTGATTCTAGCGTGACCACGTGTTTT
>NW_026017110.1:45856113-45859572 GCF_020466585.1 Dendroctonus ponderosae | reverse complement strand
GTAAAACACTCTAAAGATGTTAGAATTAAGACTCGTAGATAAGTTAGCAGTAAGAAATTTGTAAAAAATTTGTCTGAAATAAATAATGTTCAAGTAGGGAAAATTTGTATAGTTGGTTATGTTAAGGTCTCTTTCCCCCTAACATTAGGGGATCGTTCCATATGGAGGGAGGTCCAAGGAACGGAGTAAGGAGTTCCAATGGTGGTGTTTTCGCGGATAGTAGGTGTGTATTAGCAACAAAGGGACTTGGGGTACGCCGAAAGGCGGGCACCCGGACGGTTTCGTCCATCAGACATGTTTCAGCAGACGCAGAGTTTAATATAAATATAATAGTTTTTGGATTTAGTTGGGTTTAATGGTTACACTGACGGTGAAACTGCTGAAGTTTGAAATTCAAGCCAGCATTTCAAAAACATTAATTAGTGATAAAAAAAATTAGTTATGGGTGATATTAGTGATAGTGGAGGTAAAGGCACCAGTTAACAACCAAAAAAAGCAAATGAAATATTCTGCAAAATTATAAAGAAGAATGGGAACATCTGCCAGAGTTTAAAAACTAGATTTTGAAGAGCAACAATAGACCACAATTTGCAAACTGCAAACATGTGATGAACATTTAAGTATATCAACCGAGAAATATGCAATTTTTAAACACGGGCTGAGTGCTTTCCATGTAAAGAAAGTTAGATCCATTGCCAAACAATCCACCCTCACTAAATTTACTAAACCTGGTCTGTCATCAAATTTTAATGTGGAGAAGCACGTTAAGGAAGGTAGAGAACATTTAAAATAAAATACCGAGTAAAACATTTAGAAAAAATATTAAAATAAAAAACTAAATAAAAATAAAAAAACTCTTTTAGCTGAAATCCGCCTGAGCGTCTTTATAGAGGGACATAATTTATCTTTTTTTAGTAATGTATCACCTAGTAAAAGTGATCACTAAAGTTTGTCCAGATTCCAAGATTGGAAGGATGGACATGTGGCCGGACTAAAACGACTGCCATTGTCAAAAATGTTCTTGGACAACACAGTTTTGAGGATTCATGCTCGGAGTTGCGTAAATCTAAGTTTTCTTTAATAGTAGACGAATCTACAGATTTAAGTACAAGTAACCACCTTTGTCTGGAAGCAAGGATACATAAGTGATAATAAAATATGTGACTCTTTGCTAGCTTTAATTAAAATTTGTGAAGCAGATGCAATTACTCTGCACAGGCATATTTTTTAGATTTTTCAAAACAATAACATACCATTTAAGGATAAGCTTTAACTTTAAGGGTTTCCTTCAGATGGAGCAAATGTAATGATGCGGGCCCGTAAGTCGCTGATGACACTATTAACGAAGAATGTACCTCTTTCATTTGTTCTAAAGTGCATTTGTGTGCTTCTTATGCGTGTCAGAAATTACTACGTTATGTAGAAGATGTTACCTGTGATATTTATAATTATTTTGAATCAAGTCCAAAAAGAGTTTTGGAATTTGCTAAATTTCAAAATCTTTGCAAAATTAAAATACATAAAATTTTGCGTCCTTTCCAAACCAGATGGCTATCGGTTCATGCTGCAGTTGCAAGAATATTAGAACAATATAATGATCTAAAGTCATTTTTTGTAGACGCTGTAGACCGTAATGATATATTGGCAGCAGAAAATGTTTTAAGCCGTTTAAATGATTCTACTACCAAATTTTTCCTGCAATTCTTAGATTACATTTTAACTTTTTTCAATAATTTAAATAGAGAAATGCAATCAGAATCTCCAAACTCCAATTCACTTAGAGCATAAAAACATCTGCAACATACTGATAAATCTATTTCATTTTTTGTAAATCGAATTACTTATTTTCTGTTCTAATTTCCAATATTGACTTTAAAAATCCTAATAATTTCTTACCCGTTTCTGACATCTGTTTCGGTGCTTTAGAACAAGAACAATAGGTGTTCAACAGTTTTAGAATCCGTATTATTTCAAGAGCAACTAACTCTTTTTAAATTAAGGTGTTTAGATTTTTAAATCGAAGGATTTTCACAAATAATAAAGCGGTACCCACTAAAAATCTGAGTGCATCACTATAGCAATAGTGAAATCAGGTTCCCTACAATCTATTTTCGATGTTGCAATGATATTTCCAAATTTAATAAATAATAGTGAATAACAAGGGGGTCAATTACATAATGGCATCTGGTGCGAAAAGTCGAAGAAAATCAAAAATTTTCTGAAATCATTGAAGATTTTTGGAGCCAAGTAGAAATATTGAAATATGGAGATTATGCATGTTTACAATTCTAACGAATTTTATTTGTAACTTGCTTATTCTGCTTCACTCATCAGCCAATGTAGAACGGATATTATCACAGGTTAATCTAATGACAACTAAGTTGAGAAGTTAGTTAAAAACTAATACAATTTCATCTTTGGATCACAAGAGATATATTGGTAGCGACAATTGTCCATTTTTTTAAATTGAAGATAAGCTTGTCTCATCTATGAATGATAAAACCTTATATAAAGATAATTTGCAAGACTGAGGAGATATTTTTATTTAAAAGAAAGAAAAGTGTTTAGTTCGTGATATTAGTATTAAAATTTTTATTAGCAATATATGAGAGCAATAGTTATAAAACTTATTTATTTTTTGTGCGTTTATTAATTTATTTTTGTTAACAATGTGTTGTAATGTTTAAAGAAATATTATAAATATACCTATTGGCTCTTATGTTTATTTTAGAATTGCTGTAAATTCATAAAAATTCAAGTTTTGAAAAACGGACGATTTTATGTAGCCTAAGGGCTCCATTAAAATTACTAAGGTAATGAAAGAAAACTGAGTCTGAGGAAGAGTTCTGTAAGGTGGTCGACAGCTGACACATAAGGGCACTAAGTCAAGACCAACGCGAGACAAATCGCGAACATCAACAACAGGGCGACAAATTAAGAGAGCTTCATTTCAACGTTGATACACACAAAATGAATAAATTCGAGAAAATAATCGGGTTTTCTTAAACTTCCTTCATTTATTTATTACCATTAAGGTTTTGAGTATTTACACATTCATTTAATTTTCAGATTCCGATAAGATCGTCAAGAAAACTTCCTGCGTAAATCAATGTGTACCGATCGACTCGACCAAATGCCTTGGAAAAAACGGCTAAAGATAACTTTTCAATCTAGAAGCAGTGCCGAAAGCAGAAGCAGTTTCGTAAACAACAAGGGACAACCGGCATCCTAGCTCTGGACGTCGAAAGAGCTTTCGACAGAGTGTGGGGAACGGGACTCATCTATAAAATGATGAAAACAGGTATTAGTGAGAAAATGTGCCAATTAATCGACAGCTATATTTGCAGAAGGACATTCAACGTCAAAGTTCAGAACTGCAGGTCAGAAGATAGAAGCACAGAAGCTGGAGTGCCGCAAGGAGCGGTACTCTCCCCGATGCTATACAACATCTATACTAGC
>NW_026017110.1:45852394-45855114 GCF_020466585.1 Dendroctonus ponderosae | reverse complement strand
GATCCAGCACAATCGACCCAAAACCTGGTAACCTAATGGCCAACACAGCCGACCCGAAGCCTCTTGGTAACCTAATTACCAGAACGACCGACCAGAAGCCCCCGCCCACTGAGCCATCCAGAACGCCTTCACGCCGCCCGAATCCGGACCTAGACCTGCCGATCAGGTTGGGCTGTGGCCATCCCGGCACTCCAGACGCAAGTGCACCGGCAAGCCCGTCCCGTTTTGGTCCCGATGCGGGAGCGTGGGGCCACTGTCCAGAGAGCGTGGGTGCACCCCCACGACTCGCCGGCCACCACCCATGTCCAATGTACCGGACCGGGTACGGACATAAAGCCGTCAGTCCCGAAGCTACGCCTCAATAGGACTGCAGTGCAACCTGCCTCTTTACCGGCCCTGCTGTCGGTGTGGCTGCCCGGACGGACAACCCCACCAGTAAAACCGTCCCGAACCCGTCGCATAAAATGAAACCAGCAGTAGCGAAGACGACCAATACGAGAAAAACAGGTATTTAATCTCCATAGGGCTAAAGTGTAAATGATCGCTGGATTGGCTCGGGTCGATGGAAATTTCAATCAACTAAAACGCTTTTTGTCAGCTGACAATAGGACACTTGGTGATTTTGGTTCGCAACTAAATACTCGTTAAATTTGCTTCGGAGGAATTCATCTATAACCTTGAGTGTTCCCAGAGTGTAGAAGCACATAAAGCACAAGAACACCAAGCAGCGTAATAAAGAGAACATCCTCCAACGGGTTTTTTTTTGAGTTGTGAAGTCCAAATAGATGTAATAAGCGGCATCAAGGACTTGCTTCATCTGCGGCTAGCACACAAGCACAAAACACAGCAGCGTGTTGATAAAGACAAAGAGTTTGAGGTTCTTCAAACCCTCCTCAGAGCTGAGCCACCGAGAGAACTTCCCTCGTTCCCCTACTTCTTGCTCCGTTTGGTTGTTTAGCTGCGATTTACTGTTAGTTTGCTTCTTCATGACGATCAACTGGGCAAACTGAAGCCCAAACGACTTGGAGTGAGCTCAATTGAATTAGTCAAAGATTTAAGCGCTTTTGAGGTGGGGGGGAGTCAGTCGCTCGCGTATAAAGGAACGCGGTTTTAGGGAACGGGCAGCTGTTAGCCACGATCTCCTGCTGTGACGGTCTCGCTAGCCCTCACGTTCCATACTTTCAATTTCGGTCAATTGCTCTTTAGTAAAGCGGAACCTGTTGAATTTGTGAAGTGTTAAATCACACTGTGTGAAAAAACTAACTATATTTCTTTAACCGGTGTACGGTTGGACAGTAATTATTTCTTCTGCATTGAATTAGTGCTACTACCTAAATAAGGGTAAGTAGGGAATTGTATTCGTTGGGATTGATCGGGTAATAAGACTTGCTCTGCTTTTTTAAGTTGTTACGGTACATTGTGTATTCCAATTTTTGCCCCGTCCCATTGCCACTTAAGGACCTAGGTTCCCAACCTTAAGTGGAACAGAAAATTCGGCTCTCCTTAAAACCCTAGTCCTAAGTTAAGCAGTCTTTTTAATTCTAAACCATAATACTAATTTAATTTCTTTGGGGTTTTCTAAGCAAAACCTCTGGCATCCCTGGAGTTAACCGTTAGGAAGTAACTTTTAACTAATTGTTAGGCCCGTTGGCCACTAACTTAGAAAGAACTAACAATAATTGTTCGGCCGTTGGCCCAGTACTTCATAAGGTGGATTTTAAGTGTTCTGGTCCGTTGGAAAAACTAATTTTAAGGTTCAAGGAACCACTACTAGGTTAATCTAAATTCTTTTTGTTCTTGTATATGCATCTTGGTAATCTGTGTCCTCTCCCTTTCCAATTAATCCCGCTTGGTTGCCTATGATGAAATAGTCGCCCAGGTACAAGGCTCTGAGGTAACCAAGTACACCCCTCTTCCTTGGATCGCATACAAGAATCTGATTAAGTTAATCTACGGCTGCTGGCAAAGGAATCCCCAGTTTGCCCCTTATTTTCAGCACCCTAGGATTTACCTGGGAAAAATAAAAAATTCCAGACCCAAGAAGTCCCCCTGGCCAATTTATTTTTTCACACCCCACTTACGGACTTGGAGAAAAAAGTAGGAAAAGAGCTGGGGTTTAGGACTCCCCCTCGCCATTTTTTTCTGAATAAGTCTATCCCCAAAATATGACTGATCAGGTTAAGCCTGAGGCAGGGCTCAAAGGAGCGACTGGTGGGGACCACCCTGCAGAGGACGGAAGAAGAGAGGCGAGACCCTCGGAGGGTTCGGTGGGACGTTCGCCGTCGTCCCCAGACCTGGAAGAATGCTTTGGATTTGCGACTTCCCGCAGACACGTTACTTTATAAGATTGACTCCCAGTCCTGTTCGATAACAGAATTTTTTTTCAAAGGCACCTTGGCCCTTTGCTTCAAGCTCCAAGGCGGTCTTTTCAAAGGAATCGAGCTGCCACTGGGTAGGATACAAGGCGTGGGCCGCAAGCCAGACGATCAGCTTCAATGTGGCCCAGTTATGTAGTTTTTTGCGTGGCGGCCAGCAAACAATCACACCTGCGAGAGATGATGGCTGGTTGAATTGCTATCGAAAGTTTCCAGCTACATTGGTGGTTACCTTTGGGCTGATCCTGTTGATTTCGTCCGCAGGATATCGGCGTCGACACTTGTTCATAGCCATGTTCCATATATCGCAGATTCAACGTGGATTCACCCTTAATGTTGGTCACA
>NW_026017110.1:45845945-45851395 GCF_020466585.1 Dendroctonus ponderosae | reverse complement strand
GCCCACTGAGCCATCCAGAACGCCTTCACGCCACCCGAATCCGGACCTAGACCTGCCGATCAGGTTGGGCTGTGGCCATCCCGGCACTCCAGACGCAAGTGCACCGGCAAGCCCGTTCTGTTTTGGTCCCGATGTGGGCGCGTGGGGCCACTGCCCAGAGAGTGTGGGTGCACCCCCACGACTCGCCGGCCATCACCCATGTCCAATGTACCGGACCGGGTACGGACATAAAGCCGTCAGTCCCGAAGCTACGCCTCAATAGGACTGCAGTGCAGCCTGCCCCCTTACCGGCCCTGCTGTCGGTGTGGCTGCCCGGACGGACGACCCCACCGGTAAAATCGTCCCGAACCCGACGCATGAAATGAAACCAGCAGTAGCGAAGACGATCAATGCGAGAAAAACAGGTATTTAATCTCCATAGGGCTAAAGTGTAAATAATCGCTGGATTGGCTCGGGTCGATGGAAATTTCAATCAACTAAAACGCTTTTTGCCAGGTGACAATAGGACACTTAAAAAAATATATTTAAAAAATGATCCAAAGAAAATTAAAAATTGTAAAAAAATTCCTGAAAAAAATTAAAAATCTTAATTAATCTGTTTAAAGTACTGATACAATGATGAATGATAAACATAACCCATTATGACTATAAACTAATCAACTGAGTACAGAACTTTTTACAAAAGATTAATTTTAAGAAATACAAAAAATTAAAAGGTTTAAAAAGTGCCAAAAACACAAACTTGTGAATCTGGCATTATTTCAAAAAGACTTAATGAATGTGTGATACTCATTACTTACTACATTTTGTAGCCTGAGCCTAGTCCACTAGTTAAAAATTACGTACCATAAAAAGTATTAAATACAGTAGTGAAAATTGCGATAAGACGATATTTTTGGACACACAATGTATATAACACACTTTTCTATTTCTTAGAAAAGCTAATTTTTAGGAACCAAATTATATAAAAAAATTCAGCAAATGATAACCTGCAAAAAAAATTTGCAATGATCAAAAAACCTGATGTGCAAAATTTGGCATTTAACTAACCAGTCAAAATAAAATATGATAACCCTAAACGCTCAAAAATTAAATAAAACACCAAAAAACCACCCAACAAATGTAAAAGTCAAAGTTTTGTGCAATACTATGTAGTAGAAATGTTTAGTGCGTGTTTTTCTTTGTATGTATGATATGTGTTCTATCTGACTGAAGGTCGCATGACTATGACAATAAATACGTAAGTAGTAGACAATTAACTTTCTTCTGCATCGGCAACCCCCATCCCAGAATTGGAACTGAATTTTTTGTAAAAGAAATATGGTGAGTATTTTATATGTAATTTGTCTTTACTGAAAACTGTACCAAAATCTCTAGTAACATTTTTACATGCAATAAATATAAATATGAAAAAGTATCAGCTGACTCAGTCTATATAACTAATGACTTGTAGATTGGTCAAAATACACTCCAAAAATGTTTCGGTCTCGGAAAAGCAAGGTGTTACAAACTAGTTACAAAAGGAAGAGAACAGAATACAAGGAACAAAAAAACAAGTTATTAAAAAATAGGAATTATTGAAAAAAGAAGATGCCAGAAGCGACAAAATTTACAAAAATAATTCAGAAATACAAGTAAATTCGTTGGAAAATCAGACATTGTAGAAAAGTAAGTCCGAATTATAAAAAGCGAAGCTGGAACTAGAAATATTCGCCTCCAAAAATTATTTTGGGGCAATAAATTGGTTTTCTTTTGAAATTGTGGTATTTTATGTTTTTAATATTACAACTTTGGTCGATGTCGACCTTATTTGTAAACGTAGTTAAAAACTCTATAAATAAATGCAAGACTTGTACTACTCATAAATATAACATACGCAAAAACTCCACGTCCCTCCCGATCTCTGAACGTTTGCTGATATCGAATTCATTGCGAATAAAATCTCCCACAATCATAGCGCATAGCATTCATTGCTTGCCGGTACCAAGTATGATTGCGTAATACACGACCATTCACCACCGCCGGTTTCTCATACTTCACATCGTGGCGACCGCCCCGTATGCCCCTTTATTTTAGTTTTGATTTTGTATAGTTTAACGCCGGAAATATTTCTTTTTTGTTAAATGTAGAATGTTTGGTTACGGCCATCCATCTTATTTTGCTTTGTGAAATGTAAAAGCGCTTGCCTTGTTTGGGACATTAGCAATCATGTTCATTTTAATTTATTATGCCAAATAGACCATTTGTTGATTAACTGTGTTTAATTTTGACCCCCTGCGTATTGACCTCTGGGTTTTTCTGTTGCCACTGTATAGACTAGCCTTGCTGTGGGGCCATCACCACAGAAATCCTGATGGCTGGCGCCCGAGAAAACCGACCGGAAAACCTTGTCAAGTCTGAACTTGTCCTTATACCAGAACCCCAGGTGTCTTCATTACTCATCATCTTCTTTCCCGGAACGCCATAACAAAAATGGCGTTCGAGGAGGGACGTAGTTCCCTATTTCACCATTTTCCCGGAACGCCATTGCAAAAATGACGCCCGAGCAGGGAGGTAGTTCCCAAATTTCCAATTTCCCGGAGTGCCATTACACTGTGCAACTATATATTTTCATTGTTGCAGAAGCTTCGAATTATACCAGAAGAAACTCTCAATCATGATTTGGTGGCGTTGACGCATCGCAGGTGACGATTTGCTACGCTCAGTGTAGCAACGTGAAGGCCAGCGTGCAGATAATGAAAATATGTTACCGCAGCGCAGCGACAGAAGGACGACAGCTTCAGCTACAAACCACCTACCTGCAATAGGTAGTTAATACGCAATCCCTTCCCGCATCCGTGGGTCTCGAGCATTCTGCGAATAAGCAATCACCGTTGTTTCGTGTCTTCTTTCACCCTCATTCCCTTATTGCTCGTCCCAATCCTCTGCTTTGTTCCCAATGATGACGGCAAACGCCCGGGGGGTACAAGGCTCTGAGGTGACAAAGTCACCCCCTTTTTGATTTTTTTTTATTTCAAATTAGGGAACGTCCGGTTACAGTGGTGCCACGAACGGGACGTAGTTCTCAATTTCACAATTTTCCCAGAGTGCCATTACAAAGCTTTGTTAAAACTATAATGACCACCGACTAAAATGAGTCGCCATTTTGTTGCAGATTTTCTCACCTGCTGCAATCCCCTAGCACTAGATCATCAACTGGCTCCTAGTTCCCGACTGGGGATGATAATCACTGAAATTGTTTATTGAAGGGCCAGGGACAGTCTGGATGAAAAAAAACTGGAAATTGTAGGGAACAATACACGGAACTTGTGTTTGGGGCGAGTATAGAACCATTTATTATTTATCTATTATTCGCATTGTTCTGTATAGCCAATCAAACTTTCACTTTATTTATGTTTAGTTCTTTCATTCATTAATTGTATTAGCAAAGATATTTTGAGTATTCCTAGTAGATCAAACGGTTAGCAGGCGCTTAGTCATCAAACCACGTGTTTCTTATTAGTTTTTTTTCTAATCATAAATTATATCGGTCGGGTCTTAGGCAAGTATGTTGGCAGCTTACCACCGCTGAGCGTTCAAGCTTTGCTGCGAAAGCTAGTGGCGCTTCAACGAATCCACTCTTCGGGCTTTGCACACGACCGCCCAAAATACCAGCTTAAGGGAAACCTTTAGGATTTTTATCTTTCCAAAATTGAAATTATTGTCATTATAAATCCTTGTTATAATTAAACCGTTTTCATTAAAGCTGTTTTTTTTTATTTGCCCCTGTCTGTGAAATTTGTCGTGTTGCAAAGTATATGAATGATTTAATTTGTAAGCTTTTAGCCTGGAACTTTTTGGTCCAGCTTGTAGACAAACAAAATGAAGAAGGTCTTTATTTAGCAACAAAAATTTAATTAAGATATCTATATTGGACAAGAGAAAAATTGAGAGTCAAAATAGCTACCAAAGTATTAGAGCCATTTCACACAGGCCACTCCGCAGCGTTTCTCAGTTGCGCTGCTAAGAAGCGCGTTTTGAAGGTATATTGATTTACATGGAGGTATTCACACGGGCACAACCAAGGCCGGACCACCGCTTTAGCAGCGCTTCTGTGGCGTTCAGTAGTTGACTGGTGGTGATTAGGCTCTTAAGCTAAAGTGGCGCAGACGCCTTACGATTTTCAAGTTTGGAATTAAAATTGCCTGAATTTGAAAACGCTATGCCAACTTCGTTTTTCATTAAATTAAGAATTTTAATGATTTATTTCTTGTTTTTAATTCAGGAAATAGACTGTGCATGTATTGTTCTAAAAAGCCACTGCCGCCAACCACTACTGATTCGTTTTTACTTTTCTTGATAAAGTATGACTACATATTTAAAAAAAAATGTTAATAAATAATTTTCTCAGTCTCCCAGAAAAAAAACACATTTCTGAGATTTATATTATGCATCAAAAGTATAAAACAACTATACAAAACATATATGAAGCCAGGCTTTAAATACGTATTAACGAACAACCTATCTCAAAACCACCTAGTTATTTTTTGGGTCTATTAGGGCTAAAGGGGGGTAAAACAGTAATCCTACTGCCCCGCAGTTTTAAGCGGCTTACAAAAAATTACTTGTCCATACAGAAGAACGCGGATCCGATTCTGGTGATATACTAGTACTAAGTTTGTCTTGTAAAAGCGGTTGTCGGAGACATTAGAGTATAATTTAAACCTTATCAATTAAATTCCAAGTCACTTCTTAAATTTCGGCAAGGCAGTTGACCCAAGGGCGATTTCTTCGGGTTGCGCGAGTCTAAAAATAGATTCTACCTAAGATCGGCCAACAATAAACCAGGAATCCCTAACTCCACCAAAAAGGGTCGTTTTAGGTCTTTTCCAACGACCAAATATAGTCGCATACAAGACCATGGCGGGCTCACTCATATTGCCATGCGCGTACCCATGTTTTTGGGAGCGCAGACCCGCCATCTGTGACCATTTGTTCCAAGATAAATTGAATGAAGAGACAATTTTACAGTTTCCACTTAAGGGCATAAAAGAGACAATCTTATAGTTTTCACTTAAGGGCATAGATGATATGACATGACAGCGCATTTATAAAACGTGGGGATTTGCTATTTTTAGGTTACAAGGCGTTTAATCCATAAATCGATACTAAAGATTAAACGTAAATCCCGAGTGTCTGTGAATGTTATTAAAAATGAGCTCTAATATTAAACGGTGCTGTGTGCAACCAATAGCCAACATATGTGATATTGCTGGACCAGCATATGACTATGTTGGCACATCAAATATTGAAACAATTCCGTGTAAGTACATGATACTCAATAATATGCAATAGATGAGGAAGTGAGATGTTAATTTAACACCCTATAAAATTACTAGGCACGAATACCACTTTTGCCAAGGAGGGTAGACTATTACCTGAAACGGTAGCACCACCTACCCAGGAATTTT
>NW_026017110.1:45838724-45844955 GCF_020466585.1 Dendroctonus ponderosae | reverse complement strand
TTTGTTTATAAATCAGAAACAAGTCTTGCCTCTGTACAAATATATCAAACTGAATATTAAACATATCTTAATTCCAATTTAAGTAATGGGTAGGCCGACAATAGCAAAGATGCAAACCCTGAACAGTAGTAGCAGAGACGCAAACCCCGCAAAAAGGACGTGGCGCACTTGTGTCTAGGTTTATAATAGATGGAGGTAGGATAGACATTGTTTCCACATTGTGCGAGAGAGTTGGTAATCTATACTCGTCTTTATCTATGTACAAGACGTTGCATGAGCAGTTTCTCTGCAACGGGCAACATTTACTCATTTGCCATTACTTTAAGCTTACCTCACGCAAAGACATTAGCTAAGTAGCATTGTTCAGTAGATGACAAGCTAGGGCTTTCTTCAAAAGCTCTTAACTTTTTAAAACTAAAAGTAAAAAATTCTGAGAATAATACTCTTCTTTGGTTTTTGACGAAATAGCCATTAGAAAACACTTGAAATACGCTGGTAGTGGATATTATGGATAGGTGAATTGTGGTAATGGTTTGAAGGGAGACACTAAGGAGTTAGCCACTGAAGCTCCGGTATTCATGCTGGTTTGCGTGAATGAAGCATGGAAATTACCAATAGCTTAATTTTTATTGCAGGCATTAATAGCCAACAAAGTCCCCCTAGGAAAAACGCTGTTAGAACGTTGTTAGAACAAGTCGGAGTTACTGTTAGTAACATTACTTTTGATGAGTGTGCAGCTAATTTTTGTATGTGCAATTTATTGAATTGCCAATTCAATAAGACGAATGTTAAAGCTTACTTTACATTTAAAAGTGAAAAACACTTTTTATTACCCGACCTTTCACATGACCAAATTGGTACAAAATTATGTTGGTAAAAAAAACGGTTTAGAGACATTAATGGGAAAATAATTAATTTTGCATTTGTTGAAGAGTTCAATAAATTACAATAAAGAGGGGGACTTCACCTTGGAACAAAACTAAGAAAACACATTAACTTTCTTAAATAAAAAATGAAAGTTAAACTTGCAGTTGCGTTACTGCTAAGCCGTTCGGTTTAGGCATTACTTCATTGTAGAGGTAAGCTACATCTTCCAGAAGTTGCGAACTGTAGTCCCACTGCAAAATTTATTTTATGAATCAATGATGTTTTTAATATATTATATTCCCACAAAATTTCTGATTTTGATTTTAAACAGGCTGCATGCTTAAGAAATTTAAAAAACATTAAATTGTTTTTCCATGAATTTAGGCACTATACAGGGTGATTCAAAATTGGCGTCATTCCTTTTAACCTTTCAGTAGTCGCGGGTGGTCTGACAGACCCAAAGAAAGAGAGTAACGAAAATGAGAAACCTGGCAACCCCGCGAAATCTCCCACTCACAGTAGCTTTGAAGAATTCGGTGCAGATATTAAATAAGTATTCAGTTATTTGTTTGACCGCTTTGGTTTAGGGTTGTGTGTAAAATTTTA
This sequence comes from Dendroctonus ponderosae, assembly GCF_020466585.1. NCBI lineage: Eukaryota > Metazoa > Arthropoda > Insecta > Coleoptera > Curculionidae > Dendroctonus > Dendroctonus ponderosae. Next base: position 45,843,482 of record NW_026017110.1, on the reverse strand, counting down.
TGATCAGACCCGGCGCAACCGTTGTAAAATTTTCAGCTTTCAATATCTGTCTGGTCAGTTGTTGTTTTCTATCAACTACCATAGGTTTTATTTACTAGAATTGTTTAATTTAGGTGCAAGATAAGTTATGAAAAAGAGAAGCTACGGCTTTTGAATGAAATGGAAACTGACGAAAAGCCTGCTGATGATGATGAAGATGAAGATATAGTTGACAATGTGGAAGTCAGGGAAGAAGAATCTGAGAGCGAGCAGGAAGCAGAACTTCACAGCGAATCAGAAATATCTATGGGACCTCAATTTCTTGCTAGGGATGGTGTAACAATGTGGAACAAGCATCGCCCAAAAAATCTATTTATTAGTACATTTACCCGATGTAAAAGGAGTTGCAACATCCGCAAAGTCTCCTTTGCAGTACTGGAACCTTTTTTTACTGACGATATGTTAATTTCAATAGTAGAAAATACCAACAAACATATTGATGCCAACAATGGAACAATGCGAAAAAATAAAAGAGAACTACCACCGGAATTTGTAAATACCAAATCCCGTCTAGCTTATTCTAGCATGTTTGGGTTTCAAAAAACTCAAACAATAGTATCTTATATTCCCCGAAAATGTAGAAATGTTATCCTATTTCAAGTATGCATTTTGATGATGCTATAGACTTGACCACTCACGAAAAGAGTAAACCGGAGATCATCACATTCTACAAAATCTGGAGTAGCTGTAGTCGGTAAATTATGTGCAACTTAAAATTGTGCAAGAAATACAAGGAGTTCTCCAATGCTGGTGCTATATTCATGAATGAATGTAGAAGGTATTAATTCACAGATAGTGCATATCGGAAATAATCAAGCAGTAAATAAACTGAGATGACAATTTTGAAAAACTTTAGCACGTGACCTTATAGCAGATCATTTAAAACTTTGTTCTATGCTCACACGTACCACAGCAAGTAAAATAACGTCGCCAAGAGATTGCTGGAACTTCACAGGATCATCCTGCTCGACCACCAGTGGGCACCAGAAAAAGGTGCAAAGACGGGAAGGACAAGGAAGACAAGGAACAAGACAATATATTACTGTGAGAAATGTTTCAAGTTTTTATGCCTATCCCATAGTAATATATTCAACCCTGAGCTGTATCACTCACGTTAACTTTAACGTGCATGTTATCCGTCAAATGAGCTATGTGGCTCCAACTGGTGTGTTATATCAGTAAAACCTTTTTATTATAACAGGCGCACGCTATCGACGAACGTTATATGAAGAAATAGCGCTTCAGAATAATAGCATCAAATCACATGCCGCTTTCGAACTTAACGTGCATCCCTCGAAGTTAACTTCGGGGAATAAATAAAACAAGAGCGTAGTTTTGTCTCTTAGCTATAATTTGTTTTTAATTTAAAAGAAAAATGTGTCTTTTGGTAATCCACTAAGGTTACCTTCATTAGAACAATTGGAAAATGGTCTTGAAAATAAACTTTATTTTCCTCCACAAACTCTTCTAAATTTTCAAATAGTTTGCGGGTTGTTTTTGTGCCTCTTCTGTACATGCTACATTGAAAGTGTTTGAGATGATAGGTCAAGAACAATAACGAACGAAATTGAAAGTGAATGTAAATCATAAATAAAGACAAGCATGGAAGTAAGTGGCCCAAATGGTCAACACGTGCACATGTGGCGGTGGTGCATATGTTTTAGAACCTTCGATGGTTTGATGTTAACTCTTTCTCTAACTAATAGACTATTCGTATAAGGGCATCTCACTTTATGCACCCATATTTTTTCCTTTTTAACGTTTGATAGATAACTGACGGATAACGGAGATATAGCACACCTCGGCAGTTGCTCACAGACTACCCGAGAGTCGAGTTCGCTTGTGTTGGTCAGTCGTGTTTCAATCGAGGATTCGCTTGAAGCAGTCAGTTTAAACCGATTAAGTGAATTGTGTTCAACTGTGTACGATATTAATCACTATTTTTCCACAGGATCACTAGCTATTTTTTAATACCACAATAAATTAGGCGGTATTTCTCAATACCGAAAGCTTGAAATGGAGCCGAAAACAGTGCTGGAGAAGAAGCTTCAGCAGGAAGTGGAGAGGCAAAGGGGACAAATTGCTGAGCTTCTGAACGGAGTCCGAAAGCTGAGGCAACTGCTCGCTGAGCATCTCCGACCTGCAGGAGCTGCTGCAAAGGCGACTGATGCACCAAAGGGGAATCCGGCCAGCTTTAGTGCAGCAATAAAAGCGGCCCCAAAACAACAGGGGTCCAAGAAGAGTCTAGCGGTAGCCCCCAAGGCTGCTGCTAGAAAAAAGCCAGCGGTGGCCATCCCGCAAGCCCCCAGCCACTGCCACCCTACCACCTGCCTCACAGGAAAGCAGGAAGCATAGGCGGGAAGAAGCAGAAGAGGTGGCAGTAATAGAGGAAGAAACCGGGATGGAAACAGACACGCCGGTTACCAGCAAAAAGGCGGAAAGTTTTCCGCCAAACAACGTGAGGGCCAGAGCTGGAAACAGATCAGCAAAGACCTAAGCGAAACAGGGATTGTTGTGAGTAAAGCCACAACAACGAAACAGTGAATAAGCCTAATCGTTAACTCCCCCTCTGATTTCAGGAAGACCACCTAGCTCCTGGAAAAACTCCAGCGGCCGTATTCCACATACACGCTACCAGAGGAGAAGAAAATCCACGTAGTCACTAGGGGGCTGCCTAACGACTACGATGCCTCAGAAATTGAGGCTGAACTGCGGGAGCAGGGCATGGGGGATGCGGAAGCATTCCAGATGCTCAGCCGACGAACTAAGCAGCGATTGGCACTGGTCTTGGTGAAGACCACCAACAAGAGTATCTGGTGTCAAGGTGTCCAGATTGTTCGGAGTAATGGTCAAGATCGAGGCCAAGAGGAAGCCCCAGGAATCAGGGCAATGCTACCGCTGCCAGAGGTACGGGCACTCGCAGCGGAATTTCACATTCCAGCCCAGATGTGCCAAGTGTGGTGAAAACGACAGAAGCAGCGAATGCCCGCTAGCAAAGCCTGGAGCAGAAGAAGAGCGCAACAGCTAGTGCGCACTATGCGGGACTGAGGAACACCCAGCTAGCTGGAGGGTTGCCCGCAGTACCCCAAAAAAAAAAAAAAGATAATGTAAATCAACTGGAAAAACCCATATGGGGCATAATGGATGTTGATGTAGCACTCGACTGGCGTCAGATTAACACCTATAATTTAGTAAAATTTTATACTCTCATTTGCCCTAATTTATTATATTATTCTTGTATAAAATAACCACTCGATATTAGTCTATTCAGGCAAAAATTTAGAATGTAATTTCATTTTTTGGTTGTGCCGTATTATAATCGATAGATCTCTGGTTGCTTGAGAGAGTCGGCCATAAAATCACTCGTATTAAATCTAAATAGACGACTTGGAAGACAATTTAGCGGATTTAACAACGCAGATCTACTTAACATCTCTGACTTTGCAAGTATTTCTCTTAAAACTTAAACGTATTTTACGTTTAAGTTTAACGTACCAATTTGTAGATAGATTGTACATCGAGTTCTCCTTAAACGTCTAATGCACCATGCGCTGTGAATCACCATGTATAAAAAAATTAGTCAGTTTTGAAAACTGAAAATGCCGAACTGCGAAAATGTGTGCTTTAATTGGAAAAGACTTGCGTTGGGCTTATGTCGCCTAACGAAAATTTTTCTAGTTTCATAGGCAAGAAAAGACTGAATTATAATGTTTAGTGAATTACCAGAGAAGCTCCTAAAGCAACTCGCAGACCTTTGATGTAAGTGAAACACTAAAAATAGCAAAACTTTGGGGATATATTGAAAAACCTACGTAAAATCAGCTCCAAATTACTGGGCAGCGATATTGGGCTTTGGCCCTTGCATAGCTGCATAAATGGCACTCGCCCGCACCTTCAGGTTGGTCACTCACTCCATTAGCAAGATTTTGGTTCGCAACTAAATACTCGTTAAATCTGCTTCGGAGGAATTCATCTATAACCTTGAGCGTCCCCAGGGTGTAGAAGCACATAAAGCACAAGAACTGCAAGCAGCGTAATAAAGACAACATCCTCCAACGGGTTTTTTTTTTAGTTGTGAAGTCCAAATAGATGTAATAAGCGGCATCAAGGACTTACTTCATCTGCGGCTAGCACACAAGCACAAAACAAAGCAGCGTGTTGATAAAGAGTTTGAGGTTCTCCAAACCCTCCTCAGAGCTGAGCCACCGRGAGAACGTCCCTCGTTCCACTACTTCTTGCTCTCTTTGGTTGTTTAGCTGCGATTTACTGTTAGTTTGCTCCTTCATGACGATCAACTGGGCAAACTGAAGCCCAAACGACTTGGAGTGAGCTCAATTGAATTAGTTAAAGACTTAAGCGCTTTATTAAATTGACTCCCAGTCCTGTTCGATAACAGAATTTTTTTTCAAAGACACCTTGGCCCTTTGCTCCAAGCTCCAAGGCGGTCTTTTCAAAGGAATCGATCTGCCACTGGGTAGGATGCCGGTGATGTACAGGAAGTACAAGGCTTGGGCCGCAAACCAGACGATCAGCTTCAATGTGGCCCAGTTATGGACTTTTTTGAGTGACGGCCAGCAAACAATCACACCTGCGAGAGATGATGGCTGGTTGAATTGCTATCGAAACTTTCCAGCTACATTGGTGGCTACCTTTGGGCTGATCCTGTTGATTTCGTCCGCAGGATACAGGATATCGGCGTCGACACTTGTTCATAGCCAT